>NC_092170.1:26612596-27357596 GCF_045791955.1 Oncorhynchus clarkii lewisi
GGTCGGGGTGTGACTAGGGTGGGTGATCTAGTGCATTTATTTCTATGTTGGCCTGGTATGGTTCCCAATCAGAGGCAGCTGTTTATCGTTGTTTCTGATTGGGGATCATATTTAGGCAGCCAATGCCCCACTGGTTTTTGTGGGATCTTGTTTTTGTGTTGATGCCTGTGAGCTCTACAGAACGTCGGGTTTCGTTGATCTTTACTGTTTTTGTGAATTTCAATTAATTAACATGTGGAACTCTACGTACGCTGCGCCTTGGTCCGACTATGATTACCACAACGATCGTGACAACTATGCTGAGTTCTGAAAAACGTTTTCAAACGTATTCTCTCTTCTTCTTCTGTATGTTCTTCTTATTCTTCTGTATCTCGCAACCAACCTTAATATTCTCTCTTCCTCATCCTCGATTTGAAAATGCGCCGCCGAACATCAAAATAAACGCTTCTTTCAACAAGAGGTGAAACGAGATGTCAAACAGCATCAAAATGCCAGTAGCAAATGAAATTTTGGCGGTGGCACCCCGGACACTCCTCTAGCTCCGCCCCTGACCCTGATGCCAGCTAACTCCCTGCCAGATTTTTCGTGTCCGGTTGCTGGTTTGCCGCTAGGCTACCTGCCTGCCACTATTAGTTAAGAATGAGATAATCCGGTCAAGCCACGAGTCACTAGATTACCCTCTATTAGTTATCAATTAGTGTTTGTTGCTGATTTGAGAGATTTATATAATGTTCTGTGTCACAATAATATGATATGGCCTGACAGAAACTAGAATGTGTTTTACAGTGAAATATCAATGAAGGAGCAGAGAATATCTGTAATGAAATTCACGGGCTAGGCCAGGGTCTATGAACTTCCTTTAATGAGCTTGTGGCATTTCCCTCCTCTTCTATCTGTGAAGCAGGAATATAGTTATTCTAATAATGAGAACTGTATCATTTGTATTGCACATAGCTGTACGGCCGTTCCAGATCTATAACTGCATCTTTATTCAGTCCTGATAACACAGGGTTTAGCTACATTTAGGGGACACATTTTCATATGTTGCCTGTCTTGCAAATTCAAGTTTTTCTATGAATTTTGACTATAACCAATGCTTTATTTCTCTCTGACTTTTTCTCCTTTTCACTCACTCTCTTTCTCTGTCCCCCTCTTCCTGTCATTCTCTCTACCTCTCTGTCCTCCCTGCAGGTTTCGGCTTTGTAACTTTTGAGGTTGAGGACGTTGTGGAGAAAGTATGCGAGATTCACTTTCATGAAATCAATAATAAAATGGTGAGTGGCTCTCGCTTTTCAAAACGGTGGACGGTGCGTTGCTGGCTGGATTAATATTTGATTTTCTCTTTAGCACAGCGGGAACGATGGCAGACACACACACACACACACACACACACACACACACACACACACGTTTTTAGGGATATGGAGTCAGTGGTGTGCACTGTGCACAGATGACCACATACCATGAAATTGTGTTTGTGAGTCGTTCCTGGCAGAAGGGCAAAACAACCTGTCCCTACCTCACGCAAAACCACCCTGCAAATCAGGCTGGAACAGGTATCCATGTCTGTGAAAGCTGGTGGTATTATTGAAAAAACAACAACATTAAACCTATCAGTCCAGGCTGTTTCAATGCCACACCTGATGCCAGACCTGGTGTTGATGTTTATTCTTAATCTTCAGTAGGGGAAGTGTGTTTCCAGCAGACTGGTCTCGGGTCAGGATTAATGGCCTGTTGACCAGGTGGTGGTGGGGGTAGGCTGTGAGAAGGCTGGCTGAGGCCCAGGATGGCGAGACAATGGTGTGCAGAGAGGACGAGGGTGGTGGTGGTGAAGCCTGGGTGTAGCGTTAGCCTGCGGTAGTTGCTTGTCACTCATGCAGCCTGCTGTGGCTCAGAAAGTACACTATAGCGGCGTAGGGGGAGCATATCAGACCTCCTTAGTCAACACTACCACTCTCCTTCCTTAGTCAACACTACCACTACTACACTACTCTCCTTCCTTAGTTCAACAGTACCACTACTACACTATTCTCTCTCCTTAGTCAACACTACCACTACTACACTACTCTCTCATCTTAGTTCAACACTACCACTACTACACTACTCTCCTTCCTTAGTCAACACTACCACTACTACACTACTCTCCCTCCTTAGTCAACACTACCACTACTACACTACTCTCCCTCCTTAGTCAACACTACCACTACTACACAACGCTCTCTCCTTAGTCAACACTACCACTATTACACTACTCTGAACTCCCTCCTTAGTTCAACACTACCACTACTACACTACTCTCCTTCCTTAGTTCAACACTACCACTACTACACTACTCTCCTTCCTTAGTTCAACACTACCACTACTACACTACTCTCCTTCCTTAGTCAACATGACCGCTACTGCACTACTCTCCTTCCTTAGTCAACACTACCACTACTACACTACTCTCCTTCCTTAGTCAACACTACCACTACTACACTACTCTCCCTCCTTAGTCAACACTACCACTACTACACTACTCTCCTTCCTTAGTTCAACACTACCACTACTACACTACTCTCCTTCCTTAGTTCAACACTACCACTACTACACTACTCTCCTTCCTTAGTTCAACACTACCACTACTACACTACTCTCCTTCCTTAGTTCAACACTACCACTACTACACTACTCTCCTTCCTTAGTCAACATGACCGCTACTGCACTACTCTCCTTCCTTAGTCAACACTACCACTACTACACTACTCTCCTTCCTTAGTCAACACTACCACTACTACACTACTCTCCCTCCTTAGTCAACACTACCACTACTACACTACTCTCCTTCCTTAGTTCAACACTACCACTACTACACTACTCTCCTTCCTTAGTTCAACACTACCACTACTACACCACTCTCTCATCTTAGTTCAACACTACCACTACTACACTACTCTCTCTCCTTAGTCAACATGACCACTACTACACTACTCTCCTTCCTTAGTTCAACACTACCACTACTACACTACTCTCCTTCCTTAGTTCAACACTACCACTACTACACCACTCTCTCATCTTAGTTCAACACTACCACTACTACACTACTCTCTCTCCTTAGTCAACACTACCACTACTACACTACTCTCTCATCTTAGTTCAACACTACCACTACTACACTACTCTCCTTCCTTAGTTCAACACTACCACTACTACACTACTCTCCTTCCTTAGTTCAACACTACCACTACTACTCTCCTCTCCTTCCTTAGTTCAACACTACCACTACTACGCTCCTCTCCTTCCTTAGTTCAACACTACCACTACTACACTACTCTCCTTCTTTAGTCAACACTACCACTACTACACTACTCTCCCTCCTTAGTCAACATGACCACTACTACACTACTCTCCTTCCTTAGTCAACACTACCACTACTACACTACTCTCCTTCCTTAGTCAACACTACCACTACTACACTCCTCTGATCTCCCTCCTTAGTCAACACTACCACTACCACACTCCTCTGATCTCCCTCCTTAGTCAACACTACCACTACTACACTACTCTGAACTCCCTCCTTAGTCAACACTACCACTACTACACTATTTTTTCCTTCTTAGTCAACACTACCACTACTACACTACTTTCTTTCCTTCGTCAACACCACCACTACTACACCACTCTCCTTCCTTAGTCAACATGACCACTACTACACTACTCTCCTTCCTTAGTCAACACTACCACTACTACACTACTCTCCTTCCTTAGTCAACATGACCACTACTACACTACTCTCCTTCCTTAGTCAACATGACCGCTACTGCACTACGCTCCCTCCTTAGTCAACACTACCACTACTACACTCCTCTGATCTCCCTCCTTAGTTCAACACTACCACTACTACACTACTCTCCCTCCTTAGTCAACATGACTGCTACTGCACTACTCTCCTTCCTTAGTCAACACTACCACTACTACACTACTCTCCCTCCTTAGTCAACACTACCACTACTACACTCCTCTGATCTCCCTCCTTAGTTCAACACTACCACTACTACACTACTCTCTCATCTTAGTTCAATACTACCACTACTACACAACTGTCCCTGCTTAGTCAACACTACCACTACTACACTACTCTCCTTCCTTAGTTCAACACTACCACTACTACACTACTCTCCTTCCTTAGTCAACATGACCGCTACTACACTACTCTCCTTCTTTAGTCAACATGACTGCTACTGCACTACTCTCCCTCCTTAGTCAACATGACCGCTACTACACTACTCTCCTTCCTTAGTCAACACTGCCACTACTACACTACTCTGATATCCCTCCTTAGTCAACACTACCACTACTACACTCCTCTGATCTCCCTCCTTAGTCAACACTACCACTACTACACTCCTCTGATCTCCCTCCTTAGTTCAACACTACCACGACTACACTACTCTCTCATCTTAGTTCAATACTACCACTACTACACAACTGTCCCTGCTTAGTCAACACTACCACTACTACACTACTCTCCTTCCTTAGTTCAACACTACCACTACTACACCACTCTCTCATCTTAGTTCAACACTACCACTACTACACTACTCTCTCTCCTTAGTCAACACTACCACTACTACACTACTCTCTCATGTTAGTTCAACACTACCACTACTACACAACTGTCCTTCCTTAGTCAACATGACCACTACTACACTACTCTCCTTCCTTAGTCAACACTACCACTACTACGCTACTCTCCCTCCTTAGTTCAACACTACCACTACTACACTACTCTCCTTCCTTAGTCAACATGACCACTACTACACTACTCTCATTCCTTAGTCAACACTACCACTACTACACTACTCTCCTTCCTTAGTTCAACACTACCACTACTACGCTCCTCTCCTTCCTTAGTTCAACACTACCACTACTACACTACTCTCCTTCTTTAGTCAACACTACCACTACTACACTACTCTCCCTCCTTAGTCAACATGACCACTACTACACTACTCTCCTTCCTTAGTCAACACTACCACTACTACACTACTCTCCTTCCTTAGTCAACACTACCACTACTACACTCCTCTGATCTCCCTCCTTAGTCAACACTACCACTACCACACTCCTCTGATCTCCCTCCTTAGTCAACACTACCACTACTACACTACTCTGAACTCCCTCCTTAGTCAACACTACCACTACTACACTACTTTCTTTCCTTCGTCAACACCACCACTACTACACTACTCTCCTTCCATGGTCAACACTACCACTACTACACCACTCTCCTTCCTTAGTCAACATGACCACTACTACACTACTCTCCTTCCTTAGTCAACACTACCACTACTACACTTCTCTCCTTCCTTAGTCAACATGACCACTACTACACTACTCTCCTTCCTTAGTCAACACTACCACTACTACACTACTCTCCTTCCTTAGTCAACATGACCACTACTACACTACTCTCCTTCCTTAGTCAACATGACTGCTACTGCACTACTCTCCTTCCTTAGTCAACACTACCACTACTACACCACTCTCCTTCCTTAGTCAACACTACCACTACGACACTACTCTCCTTCCTTAGTCAACATGACCACTACTACACTACTCTCCTTCCTTAGTCAACATGACCGCTACTACACTACTCTCCCTCCTTAGTCAACATGACTGCTACTGCACTACTCTCCTTCCTTAGTCAACACTACCACTACTACACCACTCTCCTTCCTTAGTCAACACTACCACTACTACACTACTCTCCTTCCTTAGTCAACACTACCACTACTACACTACTCTCCCTCCTTAGTCAACACTACCACTACTACACTACTTTCTTTCTTTAGTCAACACTACCACTACTACACTACTCTCCTTCCTTAGTCAACACTACCACTACTACACTACTCTCTCATCTTAGTTCAACACTACCACTACTACACTACTCTCCTTCCTTAGTCAACACTACCACTACTACACTACTCTCCCTCCTTAGTCAACACTACCACTACTACACTCCTCTGATCTCCCTCCTTAGTCAACACTACCACTACTACACTACTCTCTCATCTTAGTTCAACACTACCACTACTACACTACTCTCCTTCCTTAGTTCAACACTACCACTACTACACTACTCTCCTTCCTTAGTTCAACACTACCACTACTACTCTCCTCTCCTTCCTTAGTTCAACACTACCACTACTACACTCCTCTGATCTCCCTCCTTAGTCAACACTACCACTACTACACTACTCTCTCATCTTAGTTCAACACTACCACTACTACACTACTCTCCTTCCTTAGTTCAACACTACCACTACTACACTACTCTCCTTCCTTAGTTCAACACTACCACTACTACTCTCCTCTCCTTCCTTAGTCAACACTACCACTACTACACTACTCTCTCATCTTAGTTCAACACTACCACTACTACACTACTCTCCTTCTTTAGTTCAACACTACCACTACTACACTACTCTCCTTCCTTAGTTCAACACTACCACTACTACACTACTCTCCTTCCTTAGTTCAACACTACCACTACTGCACTACTCTCCTTCTTTAGTCAACATGACCGCTACTACACTACTCTCCTTCCTTAGTCAACATGACTGCTACTACACTACTCTCCTTCCTTAGTCAACACTACCACTACTACACTTCTCTCCTTCCTTAGTCAACATGACCACTACTACACTACTCTCCTTCCTTAGTCAACACTACCACTACTACACTACTCTCCTTCCTTAGTCAACATGGCCACTACTACACTACTCTCCTTCCTTAGTCAACATGACTGCTACTACACTACTCTACCTCTCCTTCCTTAGTCAACACTACCACTACTACACTTCTCTCCTTCCTTAGTCAACATGACCACTACTACACTACTCTCCTTCCTTAGTCAACACTACCACTACTACACTACTCTCCTTCCTTAGTCAACATGGCCACTACTACACTACTCTCCTTCCTTAGTCAACATGACTGCTACTGCACTACTCTCCTTCCTTAGTCAACACTACCACTACTACACCACTCTCCTTCCTTAGTCAACATTACCACTACGACACTACTCTCCTTCCTTAGTCAACATGACCACTACTACACTACTCTCCTTCCTTAGTCAACATGACCGCTACTACACTACTCTCCCTCCTTAGTCAACATGACTGCTACTGCACTACTCTCCTTTCTTAGTCAACACTACCACTACTACACCACTCTCCTTCCTTAGTCAACACTACCACTACTCCACTACTCTCCTTCCTTAGTCAACACTACCACTACTACACTACTCTCCCTCCTTAGTCAACACTACCACTACTACACTACTTTCTTTCTTTAGTCAACACTACCACTACTACACTACTCTCCTTCCTTAGTCAACACTACCACTACTACACTACTCTCTCATCTTAGTTCAACACTACCAGTACTACACTACTCTCCTTCCTTAGTCAACACTACCACTACTACACTACTCTCCCTCCTTAGTCAACACTACCACTACTACACTCCTCTGATCTCCCTCCTTAGTCAACACTACCACTACTACACTACTCTCTCATCTTAGTTCAACACTACCACTACTACACTACTCTCCTTCCTTAGTTCAACACTACCACTACTACACTACTCTCCTTCCTTAGTTCAACACTACCACTACTACTCTCCTCTCCTTCCTTAGTTCAACACTACCACTACTACACTCCTCTGATCTCCCTCCTTAGTCAACACTACCACTACTACACTACTCTCTCATCTTAGTTCAACACTACCACTACTACACTACTCTCCTTCCTTAGTTCAACACTACCACTACTACACTACTCTCCTTCCTTAGTTCAACACTACCACTACTACTCTCCTCTCCTTCCTTAGTCAACACTACCACTACTACACTACTCTCTCATCTTAGTTACCACTACTACTACTCTCCTTCACTACTACACTACTCTCCACCACTCTCCTTCCTTAGTTCAACACTACCACTACTACACTACTCTCCTTCCTTAGTTCAACACTACCACTACTACTGCACTACTCTCCTTCCTTAGTCAACACTACCACTACTACTACTACACTACTCTCTTCCTTAGTCAACACACTACCACTACTACTACTACTCTCCTTCCTTAGTCAACACTACCACTACTACACTACTCTCTCATCTTAGTTCAACACTACCACTACTACACTACTCTCCTTCCTTAGTCAACACTACCACTACTACACTACTCTCCTTCCTTAGTCAACACTACCACTACTACACTCCTCTGATCTCCCTCCTTAGTCAACACTACCACTACTACACTACTCTCTCATCTTAGTTCAACACTACCACTACTACACTACTCTCCTTCCTTAGTTCAACACTACCACTACTACACTACTCTCCTTCCTTAGTTCAACACTACCACTACTACTCTCCTCTCCTTCCTTAGTTCAACACTACCACTACTACACTACTCTCCTCCCTCCTTAGTCAACACTACCACTACTACACTACTCTCCTTCCTTAGTCAACACTACCACTACTACACTACTCTCCTTCCTTAGTTCAACACTACCACTACTACACTACTCTCCTTCCTTAGTTCAACACTACCACTACTACTCTCCTCTCCTTCCTTAGTCAACACTACCACTACTACACTACTCTCTCATCTTAGTTCAACACTACCACTACTACACTACTCTCCTTCTTTAGTTCAACACTACCACTACTACACTACTCTCCTTCCTTAGTTCAACACTACCACTACTACACTACTCTCCTTCCTTAGTTCAACACTACCACTACTGCACTACTCTCCTTCTTTAGTCAACATGACCGCTACTACACTACTCTCCTTCCTTAGTCAACATGACTGCTACTGCACTACTCTCCTTCCTTAGTCAACACTACCACTACTACACTACTCTCCCTCCTTAGTTCAACACTACCACTACTACACTACTCTCCCTCCTTAGTCAACACTACCACTACTACACTACTCTCCTTCCTTAGTTCAACACTACCACTACTACACTACTCTCCCTCCTTAGTTCAACACTACCACTACTACACTACTCTCCCTCCTTAGTTCAACACTACCACTCTCCTTCCTTAGTCAACACTACCACTACTGCACTACTCTCCTTCCTTAGTCAACACTACCACTACTACACTACTCTCCTTCCTTAGTCAACACTACCACTACTACACTACTCTCCTTCCTTAGTTCAACACTACCACTACTACACTACTCTCCTTCCTTAGTTCAACACTACCACTACTACACTACTCTCCTTCCTTAGTCAACACTACCACTACTACACTCCTCTGATCTCCCTCCTTAGTCAACACTACCACTACTACACTACTCTCCTTCCTTAGGTCAACACTACCACTACTACGCTCCTCTCCTTCCTTAGTTCAACACTACCACTACTACACTACTCTCCTTCTTTAGTCAACACTACCACTACTACACTACTCTCCCTCCTTAGTCAACATGACCACTACTACACTACTCTCCTTCCTTAGTCAACACTACCACTACTACACTACTCTCCTTCCTTAGTCAACACTACCACTACTACACTCCTCTGATCTCCCTCCTTAGTCAACACTACCACTACCACACTCCTCTGATCTCCCTCCTCAGTCAACACTACCACTACTACACTACTCTGAACTCCCTCCTTAGTCAACACTACCACTACTACACTACTTTCTTTCCTTCGTCAACACCACCACTACTACACTACTCTCCTTCCATGGTCAACACTACCACTACTACACCACTCTCCTTCCTTAGTCAACATGACCACTACTACACTACTCTCCTTCCTTAGTCAACACTACCACTACTACACTTCTCTCCTTCCTTAGTCAACATGACCACTACTACACTACTCTCCTTCCTTAGTCAACATGACCGCTACTGCACTACTCTCCTTCCTTAGTCAACACTACCACTACTACACTACTCTCCCTCCTTAGTCAACACTACCACTACTACACTACTCTCCTTCCTTAGTCAACATGACCGCTACTACACTACTCTCCCTCCTTAGTCAACATGACTGCTACTGCACTACTCTCCTTCCTTAGTCAACATGACCGCTACTACACTACTTTCTTTCTTTAGTCAACACTACCACTACTACACTACTCTCCTTCCTTAGTCAACACTACCACTACTACACTACTCTCTCATCTTAGTTCAACACTACCACTACTACACTACTCTCCTTCCTTAGTCAACACTACCACTATTACACTACTCTCCCTCCTTAGTCAACACTACCACTACTACACTCCTCTGATCTCCCACCTTAGTCAACACTACCACTACTACACTACTCTCTCATCTTAGTTCAACACTACCACTACTACACTACTCTCCTTCCTTAGTCAACATGACCGCTACTGCACTACTCTCCTTCCTTAGTCAACACTGCCACTACTACACTACTCTCCTTCCTTAGTCAACACTACCACTACTACACTACTCTCCTTCCTTAGTTCAACACTACCACTACTACACTACTCTCCCTCCTTAGTTCAACACTACCACTCTCCTTCCTTAGTCAACACTACCACTACTGCACTACTCTCCTTCCTTAGTCAACACTACCACTACTACACTACTCTCCTTCCTTAGTCAACACTACCACTACTACACTACTCTCCTTCCTTAGTTCAACACTACCACTACTACACTACTCTCCTTCCTTAGTTCAACACTACCACTACTACACTACTCTCCTTCCTTAGTCAACACTATCACTACTACACTCCTCTGATCTCCCTCCTTAGTCAACACTACCACTACTACACTACTCTCCTTCCTTAGGTCAACACTACCACTACTACGCTCCTCTCCTTCCTTAGTTCAACACTACCACTACTACACTACTCTCCTTCTTTAGTCAACACTACCACTACTACACTACTCTCCCTCCTTAGTCAACATGACCACTACTACACTACTCTCCTTCCTTAGTCAACACTACCACTACTACACTACTCTCCTTCCTTAGTCAACACTACCACTACTACACTCCTCTGATCTCCCTCCTTAGTCAACACTACCACTACCACACTCCTCTGATCTCCCTCCTCAGTCAACACTACCACTACTACACTACTCTGAACTCCCTCCTTAGTCAACACTACCACTACTACACTACTTTCTTTCCTTCGTCAACACCACCACTACTACACTACTCTCCTTCCATGGTCAACACTACCACTACTACACCACTCTCCTTCCTTAGTCAACATGACCACTACTACACTACTCTCCTTCCTTAGTCAACACTACCACTACTACACTTCTCTCCTTCCTTAGTCAACATGACCACTACTACACTACTCTCCTTCCTTAGTCAACATGACCGCTACTGCACTACTCTCCTTCCTTAGTCAACACTACCACTACTACACTACTCTCCCTCCTTAGTCAACACTACCACTACTACACTACTCTCCTTCCTTAGTCAACATGACCGCTACTACACTACTCTCCCTCCTTAGTCAACATGACTGCTACTGCACTACTCTCCTTCCTTAGTCAACATGACCGCTACTACACTACTTTCTTTCTTTAGTCAACACTACCACTACTACACTACTCTCCTTCCTTAGTCAACACTACCACTACTACACTACTCTCTCATCTTAGTTCAACACTACCACTACTACACTACTCTCCTTCCTTAGTCAACACTACCACTATTACACTACTCTCCCTCCTTAGTCAACACTACCACTACTACACTCCTCTGATCTCCCACCTTAGTCAACACTACCACTACTACACTACTCTCTCATCTTAGTTCAACACTACCACTACTACACTACTCTCCTTCCTTAGTCAACATGACCGCTACTGCACTACTCTCCTTCCTTAGTCAACACTGCCACTACTACACTACTCTCCTTCCTTAGTCAACACTACCACTACTACACTACTCTCCTTCCTTAGTTCAACACTACCACTACTACACTACTCTCCCTCCTTAGTTCAACACTACCACTCTCCTTCCTTAGTCAACACTACCACTACTGCACTACTCTCCTTCCTTAGTCAACACTACCACTACTACACTACTCTCCTTCCTTAGTCAACACTACCACTACTACACTACTCTCCTTCCTTAGTTCAACACTACCACTACTACACTACTCTCCTTCCTTAGTTCAACACTACCACTACTACACTACTCTCCTTCCTTAGTCAACACTATCACTACTACACTCCTCTGATCTACCTCCTTAGTCAACACTACCACTACTACACTACTCTCCTTCCTTAGGTCAACACTACCACTACTACGCTCCTCTCCTTCCTTAGTTCAACACTACCACTACTACACTACTCTCCTTCTTTAGTCAACACTACCACTACTACACTACTCTCCCTCCTTAGTCAACATGACCACTACTACACTACTCTCCTTCCTTAGTCAACACTACCACTACTACACTACTCTCCTTCCTTAGTCAACACTACCACTACTACACTCCTCTGATCTCCCTCCTTAGTCAACACTACCACTACCACACTCCTCTGATCTCCCTCCTCAGTCAACACTACCACTACTACACTACTCTGAACTCCCTCCTTAGTCAACACTACCACTACTACACTACTTTCTTTCCTTCGTCAACACCACCACTACTACACTACTCTCCTTCCATGGTCAACACTACCACTACTACACCACTCTCCTTCCTTAGTCAACATGACCACTACTACACTACTCTCCTTCCTTAGTCAACACTACCACTACTACACTTCTCTCCTTCCTTAGTCAACATGACCACTACTACACTACTCTCCTTCCTTAGTCAACATGACCGCTACTGCACTACTCTCCTTCCTTAGTCAACACTACCACTACTACACTACTCTCCCTCCTTAGTCAACACTACCACTACTACACTACTCTCCTTCCTTAGTCAACATGACCGCTACTACACTACTCTCCCTCCTTAGTCAACATGACTGCTACTGCACTACTCTCCTTCCTTAGTCAACATGACCGCTACTACACTACTTTCTTTCTTTAGTCAACACTACCACTACTACACTACTCTCCTTCCTTAGTCAACACTTCCACTACTACACTACTCTCTCATCTTAGTTCAACACTACCACTACTACACTACTCTCCTTCCTTAGTCAACACTACCACTACTACACTACTCTCCCTCCTTAGTCAACACTACCACTACTACACTCCTCTGATCTCCCTCCTTAGTCAACACTACCACTACTACACTACTCTCTCATCTTAGTTCAACACTACCACTACTACACTACTCTCCTTCCTTAGTCAACATGACCGCTACTGCACTACTCTCCTTCCTTAGTCAACACTGCCACTACTACACTACTCTCCTTCCTTAGTCAACACTACCACTACTACACTACTCTCCTTCCTTAGTTCAACACTACCACTACTACACTACTCTCCTTCCTTAGTTCAACACTACCACTACTACACTACTCTCCCTCCTTAGTTCAACACTACCACTACTACACTACTCTCCTTCCTTAGTCAACACTACCACTACTACACTACTCTCCCTCCTTAGTCAACATGACCACTACTACACTACTCTCCTTCCTTAGTCAACATGACCACTACTACACTACTCTCCTTCCTTAGTCAACACTGCCACTACTACACTCCTCTGATCTCCCTCCTTAGTCAACACTACCACTACTACACTCCTCTGATCTCCCTCCTTAGTCAACACTACCACTACTACACTCCTCTGATCTCCCTCCTTAGTTCAACACTACCACGACTACACTACTCTCTCATCTTAGTTCAATACTACCACTACTACACAACTGTCCCTGCTTAGTCAACACTACCACTACTACACTACTCTCCTTCCTTAGTTCAACACTACCACTACTACACCACTCTCTCATCTTAGTTCAACACTACCACTACTACACTACTCTCTCTCCTTAGTCAACACTACCACTACTACACTACTCTCTCATGTTAGTTCAACACTACCACTACTACACAACTGTCCTTCCTTAGTCAACATGACCACTACTACACTACTCTCCTTCCTTAGTCAACATGACTACTACTACACTACTCTCCTTCCTTAGTCAACACTACCACTACTACGCTACTCTCCCTCCTTAGTTCAACACTACCACTACTACACTACTCTCCTTCCTTAGTCAACATGACCACTACTACACTACTCTCCTTCCTTAGTCAACATGACCACTACTACACTACTCTCCCTCCTTAGTTCAACACTACCACTACTACACTACTCTCCCTCCTTAGTTCAACACTACCACTACTACACGACTCTCTCTCCTTAGTCAACACTACCACTACTACACTACTCTCCTTCCTTAGTCAACACTACCACTACTACACTACTCTCCCTCCTTAGTCAACATGACCACTACTACACTACTCTCCTTCCTTAGTCAACACTGCCACTACTACACTCCTCTGATCTCCCTCCTTAGTCAACACTACCACTACTACACTCCTCTGATCTCCCTCCTTAGTCAACACTACCACTACTACACTCCTCTGATCTCCCTCCTTAGTTCAACACTACCACGACTACACTACTCTCTCATCTTAGTTCAATACTACCACTACTACACTACTCTCCCTCCTTAGGTCAACACTACCACTACTACACTACTCTCCCTTCTTAGTCAACACTACCACTACTACACTACTCTCCCTCCTTAGTTCAACACTACCACTACTACACTACTCTCCCTCCTTAGTTCAACACTACCACTACTACACGACTCTCTCTCCTTAGTCAACACTACCACTACTACACTACTCTCCCTCCTTAGTTCAACACTACCACTACTACACTACTCTCCCTCCTTAGGTCAACACTACCACTACTACACTACTCTCCCTTCTTAGTCAACACTACCACTACTACACTACTCTCCCTCCTTAGTTCAACACTACCACTACTACACTACTCTCCCTCCTTAGTTCAACACTACCACTACTACCACTTTTCAAGTGGAAATGACAAACTTTAAGATCCTTTATAAACCTTAAACAACTGGGTGATGAAATTCAGGTCCTACGTTATGTAGTAGTTCCCTGACACCCAGTCTCAGCCCCCCAGACCCACAGACAGATCCAGTCTCAGCCCCCCAGACCCACAGACAGACCCACAGACAGCCCCCCAGTCCCACAGACAGACACAGCAGCATTCCGACCACAGATACAGCACAGATATTGACTTTCACATGATAGTGCATCAAATGCTCTCATTGTTCAGCCAGGCCCCATGTGCCCATCGACTGGATGTATTAAATTGGGCTTTGGGGGAATTGCATGCATTGTTTGCATCTTTTGGGGACGTTAAGAGAGAAGGATGAGAAAAATGAATATTTCCTGCTTCATTCAGTTTTACCAGCTCCTGTCTCCATAAAATTATAACTCTGTTTGTGGGGCTTCCTGGTTGCTGAGGTGTTGGAGGAACAACTGGGAAATAAATGACTGAGAGAAGGTATGAAAAGTGGGATGAAGCGGAAGAATGTTTTGTGTGTGAAAAAGCGGTGTTGGATGGAGTCCCGCATCCTTTCTTTCTTCCCTCTTGTAATCTCTGATGCTGTTTTCAGAGTTTATCTTTGCCAAAAGGATAAAAGCCACCTTGGAGGCATCGTCTGCTAGCAGCCTGCGCATTTGTGTGCGCGTGTATGTACGTGCGTGTGTGTACGTGTATATTTTACTAATATTCAGCAATAACATTATAATGATTATGTTGTAAATGGCAGTAGTAACACACCCTTGGAAGTGTCCACCAGGCCGTAGCCCTCGTGCAAGAGATGCTTTACAGCCACCATTTCACAAACCCACCATCTGTGCATCCTTAACCCTCAGCTTTTAAGAGGGAAGGGGGCCATCTCAGTCTCCATCTGTACTTCCTGTGTGTAGCTATCAGGCATGACCCAGGCATTGACTCCTCTCCTCTCCTAGTGAGTGGTTCTGACTGGGACTTACAGGACTCTGCATCAAGAGATGATGTTACCAGGCATCAGTGGCTCAGTGCCAGTATATGGGTGAGGCCCTACTCTGAGTGCCAGCCGCCCTGGGCCGAACCTGTTTGATACCCACTCTGGGTAGCAGTGGTGTAAAGTACTTAAGTCAAAATACTTTAAAGTACTTCTTCAAATTAAATTGTATTGGTCACATACATGTGTTTAGCAGATGTTATTGCGGGTGTAGCAAGATGCTTGGGCTTCTAGCTCCAACAGCGCAGTAGTATTTAACAAGTAATATCTAACAATTTCACGACAATACACACAAATCTAAAGGAATGGAATTAAGAATATATAAATATTTGGACGAGCAATGTCAGAGCGGCCTAGACTAAGATACAGTAGAATAGAATACAGTATATACAGTTGAAGTCGGAAGTTTACATACACTTAGGTTGGAGTCATTAAAACTCGTTTTTCAACCACTCCACAAATGTCTTGTTAACAAACTATAGTTTTGGCAAGTCGGTTAGGACATCTACATGTGCATGACACAAGTAATTTTTCCAACCATTGTTAACAGACAGATTATTTCACTTATAATTCACTGTAGCATAATTCCAGTGGGTTAGAAGTTTACATACACTAAGTTGACTGTGCCTTTAAAAAGCTTGGACAATTCCAGAAAATGATGTCATGGCTTTTAAAGCTTCTGATAGGCTAATTGACATCATTTGAGTCCTTGGGAGCAATTTCCAAACACCTGAAGGTACCACGTTCATCTGTACAAACAATAGTGCGCAAGTATAAACACCATGGGACCACGCAGCCGTCATACCGCTCAGGAAGGGGACGCGTTCTGTCTCCTAGAGATGAATGTTCTTTGGTGAGAAAAGTGCAAATCAATCCCAGAAAAACAGCAAAGGACCTTGTGGAGATGCTGGAGGAAACGGGTACAAGAGTATCTATATCCACAGTAAAATTAATCCTATATCGACATAACCTGAAAGGCCGCTCAGCAAGGAAGAAGCCACTGTTTCAAAACCGCCTTGAAAAGCCAGACTACGGTTTGCAACTGCACATGGGGACAAAGATTGTACTTTTTGGAGAAATGTCCTCTGGTCTGATGAAACAAAAATATAACTGTTTGTCCATAATGACTTTCATTATGTTTGGAGGAAAAAGGGGGAGGCTTGCAAGCCGAAGAACACCATCCCAACCGTGAAGCACAGGGGTGGCAGCATCATGTTGTGGGGGTGTTTTGCTGCAGGAGGGCCTGGTGCATTTCACAAAATAGATGGCTTCATGAGGATGGAAAATGATGTGGATATATTGAAGCAACATCTGAAGACATCAGTCAGGAAGTTAAAGCTTGGTCGCAAATGGGTCTTCCAAATGGACAATGACCCCAAGCATACTTCCAAAGTTGTGGCAAAATGGCTTAAGGACAACAAAGTCAAGATATTGGTGTGGTCATCACAAAGCCCTGACCTCAATCCTGTAGAACATTTGTGGGCAGAACTGAAAAAGCGTGTGCGAGCAAGGAGGCCTACAAACCTGACTGAGCTACACCAGCTCTGTCAGGAGGAATGGGCCAACATTCACCTAACGTATTGTGGGAAGCTTGTGGAAGGCTACCCAAAATGTTTGACCCAAGTTAAACAATAAAGGCAATGCTACCAAATACTAATTCAGTGTATGTAAACTTCTGACCCACTGGGAATGTGATGAAATAAATAATTTTCTTCTATTATTCTGACATTTCACATTCTTAAAATAAAGTGGTGATCCTAACTGACATAAAACAGGGACTTTTTACTAGGATTAAATGTCAGGAATGGTGAAAAACGTATTTTAAATGTATTTGGCTAAGGTGTATGTAAACTTCTTACTTCAACTGTATGTACATGTGAGATGAGTAATGCAAAATATGTAAACATTATTAAAGTGACTAGTGTTCCATTATTAAAGTGGGAAGTTATTTAAGTAGTTTTTGGGGGTATCTGCACTTTACTATTCATATTTTGTACAACTTTTACTTTTACTTCACTACATTCCTAAAGAAAATAATGTACTTTTTACTCCATACATTTTCCCTGAAAAGCAAAAGTACTCATTACATTTTGAATGCTTAGCAGGACAAAATAATGGTTCAATTCACACACTTATCAAGAGAACATCCCTGGTCATCTACTGCCTCTGATCTGGCAGACTCACTAAACACAAATGCTTTGTTTGTAAATGATGTCTGAGTGTTGGAGTGTGCCCCTGGGTATGTGTACATTTTAAAAACAAGAAAATTATGCTGTTTGGTTTTCTTAGTATAAGGAATGTTTTATTATTCATACTTTTACATGTAAATATCCTAGCCCTGACAGAGCTCTGACATGTGGAGAGGCTGAGAAATAGAGTGGTGAAGGAAAACTCTGAATAGGCTTTTTGTATTCCTCTTCAGAGTGGACAGACTGGAGTTCTGGCCCAAAAACTGCGGCCCAGGTTTGACTGACTGCCTGGATGTGTGTCAGTCTGTTTTTACCTGACACTCACACCCCTTTCACACTCTCTCCAAATCGCTTCATACAAAACCAAGACCAAGCCTTATCCCCCCCTCCTTTGTCCGGTAGTACTCACTGAGCTTGGCTGCTTTACTGTGCTGTGATGGTAGAGTATAGGTGTTTAACTGGAGTGTGGGGCGCACAATAAAGCTGGAAAGTGTTTAAAGGCCTGGTCGAGGCAGACTGAACCGTGCAGCTGTTGGACACATGTAGAGGAGTGGATCGATCCTGGCCTGGGATAAACCCTCCCTCAGGTACCACCCAGACAGGAAAACTTAGAGAGAAAACACAGTCTACTGTATCAGTGCTCTTTCTTAGATGCACAAATGAGGTAATTATACGCTATCCTTTCTTTCAACGGATCTGAACTGGATGTGAGACTAGCGGTGAGGGCTGTATGTTAACTGTCCATTCTTACCCGTCCTCATAGATGTCAACATTTAACTGCTTTTGTTTCACTGATTGACCAAACTCAGCCTTGGGTATGCAAGGACCTCACTCTCCTCTCTGCTGGTGTCTCTGTGCTGTCTGCACCAATAGCTAACAGCCCCCCTAGACCTGTAGACCTGCTACATGTTCCCAGGCAATACTGCTGACCCCTCTCCATAATCCCCATGTAGCCCCCCTTCCAGTACAGATGTACCCTGGCTCATTCCCATCACGCCGCCCCTCTCTTCCCTCCAGCCCCCTGCCTGCCCCCGGAGGCCCCCTGCGCTAGCCCACTGCGGCGCTAGCCCATTAGCATGTATGATAAGTGCCTAGCATGTCGGCGGGCCAATTTAAAGGCTGGCTCTGCCATGCCAGGGCTCAGGCCTGCAATATCATTGGGAGATAATCTACCGCTGTGAGGGAGAAAGTGGCAGCTCGGGGCGTGCATAAAATCACTCTTATTTTCTCCTTCTCCCTCTCTTCTCTTTCTTCCTTCTGGCTGTTAACACCACTACTTCTTCTGATGACACTGAGAACATGGCAGAAACACCCAAGGGAGGGAGGGAAGTGTTTGTGTGTGTCAGAGGAGGGGCAAGGCAGAGGGGACATGACATGATTCTATGAGTGTTTCCATAGTTGATATATCCCTCAGCCCATTTAATCCCATTAGGAGACATGTTAAGTTGATTCTTCAACTTCAATACACTCTCTCTGTGTATTTACTCAGCTCTCTCTGTCCAGGAGGAGTTAGTGCATGGCCAGTGCATGTCTCTCTCTCTCTCTCTCTCTGTCTCTCACTCTGTGTCTCTCTCTGCCTCTCTCTGCCTCTCTCTCTCTCTGTCTGTCTCTGTCTCTCTATGTCTCTGTCTCTCTCTCTCTCTCTCTCTCTCTCTGTGTCTCTCTTTCTTTCTCTCCCCCTGTCTGTCTCTCTTTCTCTCTCTGTGTCTCTCTTTCTCTCTCCCCCTGTCTGTCTCTCTCTCTGCGTCTCTCTCTTTCTCTCTCTCCCCCTGTCTGTCTCTCTCTGTCTCTCTGTCGCTTTCTCTCTCAATTCAATGGCTTTATTGGCATGGGAAGCATGTTTACATTGCCAAAGCAAGTGAAATAGATTTTTTTTTAAACAATAAAACATTTACTGTAAACATTACACTTCCAAAAGAATAAAGACATTTCAAATGTCATATTATGTTTTTATACAGTGTTGTAATGACGTGCAAATAGTTCAAGTACAAAAGGGAAAATAAATAAAGATAAATGGTTGCCCTTTTCTTGTGGCAACAGGTCACAAATCTTGCTGCTGTGATGGCACGTTGTGGTATTTCACCCAATAGATATGGGAGTTTATCAAAATTGGATTTGTTTTCAAATTATTTGTGGGTCTGTGTAATCTGAGGGAAATATGTGTCTCTTATGGTTATACATTTGGCATGAGGTTAGAAAGTGCAGCTCAGTTTCCACTTCATTTTGTGGGCAGTGTGCACATAGCCTGTCTTCTCTTGAGAGACAGGTCTGCCTTTGGTGGCCTTTCTCAATAGCAAGGCTATGCTCACTGAATCTGTACATAGTCAAAGCTTTCCTTAATTTTGGGTCAGTCACAGTGGTCAGGTATTCTGCCACTGTGTACTCTCTGTTTAGGGCCAAATAGCATTCTAGTTTGCTCAGTTTTCTGGTAAATTCTTTCCAATGTGTCAAGTAATTATCTTTTTGTTTTCTCATGATTTGGTTAGGTCTAGTTATGTTGCTGTCCTGGAGCTCTGTGGGGTCTGTTTGTGTTTGTGAACAGAGCCCCAGGACCAGCTTGCTTAGGGGTCTCTTCTCCAGGTTTATTTATCTGTAGGTGATGGCTTTGTTATGGAAGGTTTGGGAATTGCTTCCTTTTAGGTGGTTGTAGAATTTAACGGCTATTTCTGGATTTTGATAATTAGCGGGTATCGGCCTTATTCTGCACTGCATGCATTATTTGAGAGCTGAGTAAATTATATTTTTGCAGTGTCTCAATTTGGTGTTTGCCCGATTTTGTGAATTCTTGGTTGGTGAGCGGACCCCAGTCCTCACAACCATAAAGGGAAACGGGTTCTATAACTGATTCAAGTATTTTTAGGAACCTCACTGAGCTCGAGCTGTTTTGCAAGGAGGAATGGGAAAAAATTTCAGTCTCCCGATGTGCAAAACTGATAGAGACATACCCCAAGCGACTTACAGCTGTAATCGCAGCAAAAGGTGGCGCTACAAAGTATTCATTTAAGGGGGCTGAATAATTTTGCACGCCCAATTTTTCAATTTTTGATTTGTTAAAAAAGTTTGAAATATCCAATAAATGTTGTTCCACTTCATGATTGTGTCCCACTTGTTGTTGATTCTTCACAAAAAAATACAGTTTTATATCTTTATGTTTGAAGCCTGAAATGTGGCAAAAGGTCGCAAAGTTCAAGGGGGCCGAATACTTTCGCAAGGCACTATACATGTTGAAGAGGGTGGGGCTTAAGCTGCATCCCTGTCTCACCCCCGGCCCTGTGGAAAGAAATGTGTGTTTTTTTAGCCAATTTTAACTGCACACTTGTTGTTTGTGTACATGGATTTTATAATGTTGTATGTTTTTCCCCCAACACTACTTTCCATCAATTTGCATAGCAGACCCTCATGCCAAATTGAGTTGAAAGCAATTTGGAAATCAACAAAACATGAGAAGACTTTGTGTTTGTTTTGGTTTGTTTGTTTGTCAATTAAGGTGTGCAAAGTGAATACGTGGTCTGTTGTACGGTAATTTGATAAAAAGCCTATTTGACATTTGCTCAATACATTGTTTTTGCTGAGGAAATGTATTTATCTGCTGTTAATGATAATGCAGAGGGTTTTCCCAAGGTTGCTGTTGACGCGTATCCCATGGTAGTTATTGAGGTCAAATTTGTCTCCACTTTTGTGGATTGGGGTGATCAGTCCTAGGTTCCAAATATTGGGGAAGATGCCAGAGCTGTGGATGATGTTAAAGAGTTTAAGTATAAGCCTCTCTCTCTCTCTCTGCATCTCTCTCTCTCTGCATCTCTCTCTCTTTGCATCTCCCTCTCTCTCTCTGCATCTCTCTCTCTCTCTCTCTCTGCATCTCTCTCTCTCTCTCTCTCACTCTCTCCGCCTGCCTGCCTTTGTGTTTACACACAGCAGCACTGCAGTATTTTAGAGTAGGTTAAGCTAACAGAGGTGAATTGTGATATTTTAAAAGATTACAGTAATTCAGCCAATTGTATTGGAGCATGCCATTTCCAAAGTGCTCTTTCAGACCAGACATGTCACAATGGAGAGATGAGGAAATCCAGTTCTTAGAAAGGGGGAATGAAAGTTGGGTGAGGGGGGGGGATTGAAGAGAGCAAGAGATACATAAAGTAGAATTCCTGTACATAACTGACAAAAGGGCAGAACACCAGTGAAAATGGTATGGTAAAGTTAACAGGGTTTTATGACCTCCTATCTGTAGTTGATGTAACGCATAAAGAAAAGAAAGCAGTAGAAAGTGGAGGGGAGATGCAGTGGAGATGCAGTGGAGATGGCTCCCTCTGCTCGCTTCACCCTGCCAGACCCCTCTGTAATCTATAGCCAAGACACACACACACACTGCCTGAAGAAGAGCCCAACAACACACACACACATGTGTAACATTTTTATTTGCTCTAAAGCGCTTTCCTCTCGCAAATGCCACAGCGAAAATAGATGTTCTGTTTTGGAAGCATAAATAGCCTCTGTTTTTTTCACTGCAGATATAGATTTGTGTGTCAGGCAAAATAGCTTTAAGTGTATTAATAATGTACAGGGGCTCCCCATTCCTCTCATGTAATCTAATTCAACTTGCCATGAATTATGACTCAGTGTTAAGTTCAGGGTTCTGCCGTCAGGCAACGGAGCAGATTCCTCTTTCCTTCTCTCTCTCTCTCTCTCTCTCTCTTTATTTCTCTCAATCTCTCTCTCTCCTACTCTCTTTATTTCTCTCACTCTCTCTCTCTCTTACTCTCTCTTTCTTTTCCTTACTCTCTCTCTTACTCTCTCTCTTTCTCTCTCTCACTCTCTCTCTTACTCTCTCTCAATCTCTCTCTTACTCTCTCTCTCTCTCTCTCTCTCTCTTTCCCTCACTCTCTCTCACTCTCTCTCTTACTCTCTCTCTCTCTCTCTCTCTCTTTCTCTCACTCTCACTCTCTCTCTTGCTCTCTTTCTCTCACTCTCTCTTTCTCTTTCTCTCACTCTCTCTCTTTCTCTCTCTTTCTCTTTCTCTCACTCTCTCTCTTACTCTCTCTCTTACTCTCTCTCTTACTCTCTCTTTCTCTCTCTCTCTCTTACTCTTTCTCTCTCTTTTCCAATGGTGGGGGTCATGGTTGGGGGATGTGAGTAGACGTAATGGCAGTGCTGTGCTGTTAGGTATCGGGATACAGAGACAGAGAAAGGCCTGAGATTTCTGTGGTAAAACAGGCATTTCACTGCGTACATGTACACAAATATACAAATGTACACAAATTGAGTGGTTACTGTACATGTCTTTTTATAGCCCTGCTCAGATAATAATAGTCAAAACAGGCCATCTGATATGTGACCACTGTTGTCATGTTTGCCTCTGTTATGTTGATGTTCTGGTTTTGGGTTTAAGTGCCTTTCGTTCTCTTGCCTGGAGTGACTGTACTGTTGTATTGAGGGATGAGTCACTCTGCCAGCCAGGCACTGCACTCTGCAGCACTGCAGTTCTGGGGAGGAAGACAGGGGAAGAAGAGATGTGAGAATTAATCAGTTCCGTGAATGAGGCAACTTCTCTCTCCTCTCCTTTTGTCTGTCTGTCTGTCTGTCTGTCTGTCTGTCTGTCTGTCTGTCTGTCTCGTTCTCTCTTTCTCTCTTTCTGTCTGTCTGGGTCTGTCTGTCTGTCTGTCTGTCCGTCCGTGGGGGTCATGGTTGGGGGATGTGAGTAGACGTAATGGCAGTGCTGTGCTGTTAGGTATCGGGATATAGAGACAGAGAAAGGCCTGAGATCTCTGTGGTAAAACAGGCATTTCACTGCTTACATGTCCGTCCGTCCGCTTACATGTCCGTCCGTCAGTCAGTCAGTCAGTCAGTTAGTTATCGGGCCTGTCAGAGGAAGTGCCTGCTCTTAAATGTGCTGGAGGAAACAAAATGTGTCTCTAAAGAAGGTTGGTTCCAGGCGTTATGGCAGTCAGGGAAAGTGACAGTGTTCCTTCTGAACTGGTTCGTTCTAAAAGAGAGAAAGTGCTGATGTCCCAGCTCTGTCACTTTTAGAAATATATACTTTTACATAGTTTAATATGAAGGAGGCTTTGATCCTGACTAATATGAGCTGGAATATTGTTAACATATGGAAATCTACGTGGGCAAGTGGCACTTACCAACAGAAAAATGATTGCTCTTCTGTAATTGTTTCCTTGTAGAATAATTGTTCTTTAGTAGGGGTTGTTTGTAACGGCAGTCACATTGTCACAATAGGGAGGTTGTTGGTGTTAAAAGGGCTGGTTAACATTAAAAACGCGTCCCCACTTTCATGCATTAAAGCTCATGATGAGGGAGGGGGGAGAGGTGGGGAGGAGGGAGAGGAGTGGAGGGGAGGAGGGTGTTCTCTCATTACCCCCCCCCCCCCGCAGGAGGAGACTGGCAGGTGGCATCTGCCCCCCACAGCTCCCTGCCCTTCACAGCTCCCTGCCCTCTGGTCCTGGGTGGACCTGTCAATCAAACCACTCTGACAGAGGTCTGTGCATGTGTGCGCCGAGATACTCTGCTCACAATAATGTCATTATGAATAGATTAGGCAAATGGATGCTTGTATAAATAACATGTTGGAATTAGTTACTGATAAGAAAATTTAAAAAATTCACTCTTTAAACATTTTGATCACAACACAAGAAGAATGTTTTATATTGCGCTGGAAATGTATCTAGTTACGACAAATCATCCGACCTGCTTCTGTATATCATCTCTGCCTTTTGATTATTTGATTTCATGATGACTACTGGACATTTGTCTAAAGTTTACAGACAGATGGATGACGTAAACTTAGAAAACCACAGACTCAAACACCAGAGAATCACACACCATCATACTCTATCCTCTCTCCTCCCTCGTCTTTCTCCACTGCCCTGATAAGAACGCCGGCCATCCCTCCACCCCCTCACTCCCCCACACCATCATACTCTATCCTCTCTCCTCCCTCGTCTTTCTCCACTGCCCTGATAAGAACGCCGGCCATCCCTCCACCCCCTCACTCCCCCACACCATCATACTCTATCCTCTCTCCTCCCTCGTCTTTCTCCACTGCCCTGATAAGAACGCCGGCCATCCCTCCACCCCCTCACTCCCCCACACCATCATACTCTATCCTCTCTCCTCCCTCGTCTTTCTCCACTGCCCTGATAAGAACGCCGGCCATCCCTCCACCCCCTCACTCCCCCACACCATTTGCTCCCCTTCATATTTTCATTAAGAGCTGAAGGACCTCATCAGCACTGGTTGAAACCTGAGCCATCCATATAATTAGTTAAGTAATAACAGGGAAGCGCCCATCAAGCCTCTTAACTAACGGGCCCTGGCCCCACCGCTCTGCTGGCACTGATGACACCCACCCCGATCACGACCAGCTCTCCACGGCCATTAGCCAGCAGCGGGCAGAGACCCACTACTGCTCCCCTTGCTCACTACGCCTGCCCCCCTCTTCACCCGCCTGATGCTGATATAATTATAGACAGCTACTGTTTTACCATTGTGTTTAATTAGAGACTAGGATTAAAGTTAGCATGGCCTCTAGCATAGCCCCTGTCTGCTCTACCATTGTGTTTAATTAGAGGCTAGGATTAAGGTTAGCATGGCCTCTAGCATAGCCTGTGTCTGCTCTACCATTGTGTTTAATTAGAGGGTAGGTTGAAGGTTAGCATGGCCTCTAGCATAGCCTGTGTCTGCTCTACCATTGTGTTTAATTAGAGGCTAGGATTAAGGTTAGCATGGCCTCTAGCATAGCCTGTTTCTGCTCTACCATTGTGTTTAATTAGAGGGTAGGTTGAGGGTTAGCATGGCCTCTAGCATAGCCTGTGTCTGCTCTACCATTGTTAGTGTTTTCAATGTATTGATTGAAGGATAATGATGACACTGGCATAGCCATTGAAACAAATAAATGTACCTTAATAACACAATGGCCATGGTGTGTTTTAGGATGCTTTTGATAGCCCTGGTATAAGAGCAATAAGCATTGTGTTAGGAGGAGGGAATGTCAGTCAGCACAGCGGGGTGTGTGTGTGTGTGTGTGTGTGTGTGTGTGTGTGTGTGTGTGTGTGTGTGTGTGTGTGTGTGTGTGTGTGTGTGTGTGTGTGTGTGTGTGTGTGTGTGTGTGTGTGTGTGTGTGTGTGTGTGTGTGTGTGTGTGTGTAGATGGGGGGAGCAAATGTAAACGGCAGAACAGGCGATGGAGTTGTGTATGTGATGGGGGGTTAATAGTGCCCTGGGGTGGAAGCAGTCAGAGAGAGAGAGAAAGAGAGAGAGCTTGAGCGAGAGATTGAGAGAGAGAGATTGAGAGATTGAGAGAGAGATTGAGAGATTGAGAGAGAGATTGAGAGAGAGATTGGGAGAGAGAGAGAGAGAGGGAGAGGGAGAGAGAGAATCCTGCAAACTTTACCTGGAGATGCAGCAGCCCTGACATAAGAGAACAAGCAAACATGGGTGCTCATTTCAGCTGTGAGGAGATGGGAAGGAAACGCAAGGATCCCTTCTCTGTTCTTCATTTAGCCCAAAATGAAAGATGTTAGGTTTGATGGTCAGGTGGTCCACCCGATGGCGCTACTCTGAAAACCCTGTGTGACATGGGGTCAACACTTCCATATTCCTTTCATGTATTTCAGTGCCTACAGTATGTACTGTATGTTCATCTCAAGTACAGTAAGACGTCTTTTCACGTATGACTGATGTGTGTCTCGTTGTCTGTCCTGAAACCTCTGACACTTGCCATATTCCTTGAATGTATTCAATGTCTATTAATGTATTGTCTATGTTCATCCTGTGTACTGTGAGGGAACTTGTCACAGATGTATGTCTCGTTGTGTCCTGTCCACAGGTAGAATGCAAGAAGGCCCAGCCCAAGGAGGTGATGTTCCCTCCAGGTACGCGAGGCAGGGCCAGGGGCTTGCCCTACACCATGGATGCCTTCATGCTGGGGATGGGCATGCTGAGTGAGTACACTTGGATTGGTACAAGACATATTTTCAGAATGAATGCGGCCTTATGGTAATATTGACAAAACACAATATGGCAATTAGCAAAAGTAGCCCACCAACATGTCCCAAGTGACCCTTACCAAGACTTTGACATTACCATTGTTTCTAGTGCTGTGGCAGGACAGGAAGGGCACTCTGCCTGACACGGACTAGCTGTGTCTCTCTCCACCGCTGACATGTTCTCTCACACTGTCTGATACCAACACCACCTCGGTTACCAATCCTGATTCTGGCTCTGATAGTGCTAGTGATTTCTGCCTGACACGGAGACTCTCAGCCACTTACTATCTATAGGAATGTAACTAACAGGACACGCTCCCCAAAACACAATGAAGGAATAACAAGGCAAGGGAAATACAGTCAAATGACTCCTACAAGTTGCTGCCATTTATAAACATCAGCTAGACGAGAGCTCATTCCAGGAAATGCTGCCAGCAATGGTCTGCTGGAGACCCACCTTCCTTCCTCCCTCCTCACGACTATACAAAGATCCCCTCCCTTACAGCCATTCACTTAGCGTGTTCCCCCATTTTCATGTAGATTTGACAAGGAAAAGACAGGAAACAAGGATCCTGAGAAGGCTCCCCCACCCCGCTGTACCCCACCCCGCTGTACCCCCCCCTTTCCAGTTCCCTCCTCCCTTCTCCAGCTCTCCTCAGAGCTTCAGCCCAGCGTTAGTGACAAGAGATAATTACTGTTAGATTGATCGTCTGCTCAAAGTAACTGAAGCAAATAAATAGTTTGATGCTGGGTGCTGAATCCGAATGACGGCTAATGGAAGCTGCAGGATAGGTCGCCCTACCCGTAATTTGGCTTGATGAAGCATCCTCATAGGGGCTTGCATGAAATATTCTATTGATATTCAGACAGTTCCGTTACCATATCCACTGCCTCGAACCCCCCACCCACCCCCCCAAACCCCCATTCTCCCAGCCCCCAAATTCATCCAAGCAGGGCTATGCATTACAGAAGTAAATGAAGAGGAAAATTGAAGTAATGTTAAATTATAAATGTATGATTTCATCTGCCAGACCTGAAGATTGCTGAATAATAGGGTATGGATATCACAGGGTTTCATCTGTTGGGGGGATTAGAGGAGAGGAGGGCTTGTCTCCTACTATAGTTCATCAACATCATTCATTCTCCAACTTCTCCACCACAAACCTCCAGCTGTAGTTCCTGAAGTCTGCTGGAGGCACCAATTCTAACTCAGCCTGGTTGGTTTGGTAGAGATGTGTCAAGTTTCTCTACAGGTGATTTTGTCAATACCCTGTCAACAGACACAGTTTAGAGCAGGGTTCTCCAACTGTGTTCCTGGAGAGCTACCCTCATGTAGGGGTTCGCTCCAACCCTAATTTAGAGCACCTGATTCTAATAATTAGCTGGATGATAAGTTGAATCAGGTTAGTTACAACTGGGGTTGAAGTGAAAACCTACAGGAGGGTAGATCTCCAGGAACAGGGTTGGAGAGCCCTGTTTTAGTGTAATGTGAAGAGACTCCACAAGAATCTGGTGAACATATTCAGATGTATCGCCGATCAACCTGACCAAATGTGAAGCAAATGGAAAGAGTGCATAGAAGAGGAGAGGAGAAGAGATGTTTGAGAAGCAGTGAAGGAGAGGATGGAGAGATGTGTGAGAAGCAGTGAAGGAGAGGATGGAGAGATGTGTGAGAAGCAGTGAAGGAGAGGAGAAGAGATGTTTGAGAAGCAGTGAAGGAGAGGATGGAGAGATGTGTGAGAAGCAGTGAAGGAGAGGATGGAGATGATGTGTGAGAAGCAGTGAAGGAGAGGATGGAGAGATGTTTGAGAAGCAGTGAAGGAGAGGAGAAGAGATGTTTGAGAAGCAGTGAAGGAGAGGATGGAGAGATGTGTGAGAAGCAGTGAAGGAGAGGATGGAGAGATGTGTGAGAAGCAGTGAAGGAGAGGATGGAGAGATGTGTGAGAAGCAGTGAAGGAGAGGATGGAGAGATGTGTGAGAAGCAGTGAAGGAGAGGATGAAGAGATGTGTGAGAAGCAGTGAAGGAGAGGAGAAGAGATGTTTGAGAAGCAGTGAAGGAGAGGATGGAGAGATGTGTGAGAAGCAGTGAAGGAGAGGAGAAGAGATGTTTGAGAAGCAGTGAAGGAGAGGATGGAGAGATGTGTGAGAAGCAGTGAAGGAGAGGATGGAGAGATGTGTGAGAAGCAGTGAAGGAGAGGAGAAGAGATGTTTGAGAAGCAGTGAAGGAGAGGATGGAGAGATGTGTGAGAAGCAGTGAAGGAGAGGATGGAGAGATGTGTGAGAAGCAGTGAAGGAGAGGATGGAGAGATGTGTGAGAAGCAGTGAAGGAGAGGAGAAGAGATGTTTGAGAAGCAGTGAAGGAGAGAATGGAGAGATGTGTGAGAAGCAGTGAAGGAGAGGATGGAGAGATGTGTGAGAAGCAGTGAAGGAGAGGATGGAGAGATGTGTGAGAAGCAGTGAAGGAGAGGATGGAGAGATGTGTGAGAAGCAGTGAAGGAGAGGAGAAGAGATGTTTGAGAAGCAGTGAAGGAGAGGATGGAGAGATGTGTGAGAAGCAGTGAAGGAGAGGAGAAGAGATGTTTGAGAAGCAGTGAAGGAGAGGAGAAGAGATGTTTGAGAAGCAGTGAAGGAGAGGATGGAGAGATGTGTGAGAAGCAGTGAAGGAGAGGAGAAGAGATGTGTGAGGAGCAGTGAAGGAGAGGATGGAGAGATGTGTGAGAAGCAGTGAAGGAGAGGAGAAGAGATGTTTGAGAAGCAGTGAAGGAGAGGATGGAGAGATGTGTGAGAAGCAATGAAGGAGAGGATGGAGAGATGTGTGAGAAGCAGTGAAGGAGAGGATGGAGAGATGTGTGAGAAGCAGTGAAGGAGAGGATGGAGAGATGTGTGAGGAGCAGTGAAGGAGATGATGGAGAGAGAGGGAGAATGAACTGAAACTCCTTATCTAAATGAAATTGGAAAAGCAGGACAGCGAAACATTCCGTTCGCTAATTTGCATACAAAAATCAACAAGGCTCATTATTTAAGGAACCCTAATTCCTTACTTGCCAAAATCTCATTAACACCCCCCCCCCTCCCCCAACCCCCACCCTGTTCGCTTTGTTTACCACACCTAATCGAGCCATTTATCTTTATTGTGTTAGGGCCTGCATGTATGTTTGCTAAAATTAATACACATTTAATGCCCTGTACAGAGTGTGGCTTTACCAGATGCATAATTGATTTTAAAGTGAATCTGAACTGTTGGGCCATAAAAAAGGGCATTAGTATGCATATTAATACACAGGCCCTGAGGCTCTGCGGCAGCTAGTGGGGCCAGCCTTTATTTACTGAGGTATACACCGAGAGGAAGACGGGAGAGACGGAGGAGAGGAGCCAGAAAACATGTCAGACCAATCACTTCCTATCTCCTGTGTGTGTGTGCGTGCATGTGTCGACGCACGGTCTTGTTGGCCATCGCCATGCCTCGTCTCGACAGCCAGATCCCCCCCCCTCTCCCTCCCTGTTTCCATGTCTCCATCCTCTCTTGTCTGGATGTCTTTGTCTAGCCTAGCTCCGCCTCCTGGAGGAAAGCAGAAGCACACTGTGATCCTCTCACCTGCTAGGCAGGGCGAAGTGCACACACACACACACACACTCCTCTTATATCAGCCAAACTCTATTGTTGTGCAAAGACATTGTTTTCTCCACCTGGAAAAATGTCTGTGAGACAGGTTCCTATGTCTCCCAGTTCATCATTGTTGCTTTTCAATATGCACAACAAGGATGTGATGCCTGAGGAGTAAATATGTGTTCATTTAAAGGGTGGAGTGTGTGTGTGTGTGTGTGTGTGTGTGTGTGTGTGTGTGTGTGTGTGTGTGTGTGTGTGTGTGTGTGTGTGTGTGTGTGTGTGTGTGTGTGTGTGTGTGTGTGTGTGTGTTTCATTATGCAGACCTGTGTAGCTGTGTTCTACTGTATTCATGTAGCTGTATAATTCATTGTAGCCTAACGTTTGCAGACAGCAGAGCCACGGAGGAATTAGTGTATGTGTTAATGTGTACATCTGTATGTCTGGAATATGACTGAGAGTGTGCATGAGTGCCTGCAAATCTGTGTGTTAATGTATGTGCATGTTCTTGCAGACAACAGCAAGCACTGATAGGCTGAGTTGAGCACAGACCTTGAGGCTGCACGACAGTTACCGGCTGACAAAATTTCATGACCACCACAGCCCTAGCTGGGCTGTTGTTTGTTTTGCTGACGAGGCATGGCTACCAGCAACACAGACACACACACACACTCCAACCCCGAGGTGCTGGCTTGCTTCTGTGTTAATCTCACACTGTCAATAGAGCCCCACCAAACACACACATTCTCTTTCTCTGCAACCTCTTTACATGTCAGAGGAAAAGCCCATGTCATGTATATTTAGCCTCTGGCATTTACTCCTCTTTAAGAGGAGAAATACACAGTGCATGGATACCGACGTAGTCCTGACGTAGTCCTGACGTTAGTTTAGAGGCTACGGTCTGTTAACATTGCATAGCATTCCACAGTTAAAAGAACTGCTCATTTAGCCCTGATCACACAGTTAAACGACATATCATTTGTAAGAATTAAGTTGCAGTTGCTAGTCAAAAAAGCTTCATAGACATCTTTAAATATCCACACAAATAAATGAATAGCTCACATTCAGTGTATGGCTACCAAACCTGGTCCACACAGTTTGGGGTAGAACCGATATCAGTGTAATATGTAGACAGATGTGTATATATATACACATGTTGTCAGAAGCTCAGTGTGATCAGTAAGTGCTCATTTCATAGAGTCCAATATCTCTCTAGGCCAGTGAGAAGGAAACCAGGTCTGGATGGAGGAAATGAGGTCACTCAGCTTGAGCTGTATGACCTGTGTGATTATAAATGTTATCGAGTCTAGTGTGTCAGAACCCAGTAGGAACCACTATATTGCATTTACTTCCTTCTCTCTCTCTGTTTCTCTCTCTGTTTCTCTCTCTCTCTCTGTTCTCTCTGTTTCTCTCTCTCTCTCTCTGTTTCTCTCACACACAAACACATGCACACATATACACACAAAATGTGTAAGTAAACTGCTGTTGTTGTTTGTGAGCAGAGATAGGGCACTGTAGCAGGATTTAAACAACAGCTCATCTGCCTTCAAGTGTCCATTGAGACTCAGTTGGACTGTGACAGCTCCTGCCTCCAATCTGGCAACCATACAAGAGCAGCATGTGTGTTGGGTCCCATCCCACTTTATTTCCCTCTTATCTTCCACTGTGACCAGGATGTGCTCCAACGGATCCAACAATTCAAACACTGCTGATGTGGTGTTTTTTTAACACACACACACACACACACACACACACACACACACACACACACACACACACACACACACACACACACACACACACACCCTTGAAACAGTCACGGCTCTATCGGAAGCTATGAAATAGGAGACTTTGGGAGCTAAAGGAGCACTTCTGAACTATCATCATTAAAAATTTCTGCCTCAGCAAATATGGCACAACTTAACATATTCCAAGTATATTCCCAAATAGCAGATTCAAATAGCAGTTTATTTTTTGCCACTTTTGGAGTGACTTTTTACAATCACGCCATCGTATTTCTTCTTGCCTGTTCTGTGGTATCTCAGCGGATATTACGGCCCGCCCAGCGCACCAAGGTAGCCTCACATATCAGAAAGACTCTCTAATCCATAATGTCCTTGCACAAATCTCATCCACTCATTGTCTTGCAGCGCCGTGTCGTTCATGATCGATTAGCCGGGGCTCTAATAGAAAGGTTATCCATCAATGACAGTGTACAGGTGACAAAAAACCTGGACAGATTCCAGACATCCTGTTGCCATGTAACCCTGGGAGCCGACGAGGGGTCGTCTGGGAGCCTCTGGGGAGGTAGAGGAGTCTGGCAGGCTGGGGAGGAGGAGGCTGGAGAGCATGACAGGCTAGGGAGGAGGAGGCTGGAGAGCATGACAGGCTGGGGAGGAGGAGGCTGGAGAGCATGACAGGCTAGGGAGGAGGAGGCTGGAGAGCATGACAGGCTGGGGAGGAGAAGGCTGGAGAGCATGACAGGCTGGGGAGGAGGAGGCTGGATAGCATGACAGGCTGAGGAGGAGGAGGCTGGAGAGCATGACAGGCTAGGGAGGAGGAGGCTGGAGAGCATGACAGGCTAGGGAGGAGGAGGCTCGATTGCATGACAGGCTAGGGAGGAGGAGGCTGGAGAGCATGACAGGCTGGGGAGGAGGAGGCTGGAGAGCATGACAGGCAGGAGAGCATGACAGGCTGGGGAGGAGGAGGCTGGAGAGCATGACAGGCTGGGGAGGAGGAGGCTGGAGAGCATGACAGGCTAGGGAGGAGGAGGCTGGAGAGCATGACAGGCTAGGGAGGAGGAGGCTGGAGAGCATGACAGGCTAGGGAGGAGGAGGCTGGAGAGCATGACAGGCTAGGGAGGAGGAGGCTGGATAGCATGACAGGCTAGGGAGGAGGAGGCTGGAGAGCATGACAGGCTAGGGAGGAGGAGGCTGAATAGCATGACAGGCTAGGGAGGAGTAGGCTGGAGAGCATGACAGGCAGGAGAGCATGACAGGCTGGGGAGGAGGAGGCTGGAGAGCATGACAGGCTAGGGAGGAGGAGGCTGGAGAGCATGCCAGGCAGGAGAGGAGGAGGCTGGAGAGCATGACAGGCTGAGACTGGAACACTTCTGATGCTCATCAGCTCAAACTGAGCCTCATGACTCATCTGCAATCTAGCACCAGCAGCAGGGCTGTGCGTGTGTGTGTGTGTGTGTGTGTGTGTGTGTGTGTGTCTGTGTCTGTGTGTGTGCGTGCGTGCGTGCGTGTGTGCGTGCGTGCGTGCGTGTGTAAAGTGATGGGAGGCCAAGATGGTTTAACACAACTCCTGATTGTCCCCCCTTCTCCTAGGTTACCCAAACATTGTAGCAACGTACGGCCGTGGATACACTGGTTTTGCCCCGAGTTACAGCTACCAATTCCCTGGTAAGTTCCATCTTGTTAGGCACTGTGTGCTTCTCTGCCTGCCTGCTGGGGTGAGGTAATGGACCCCCTGTTGGCTCACAAACACACATCCCACTCCCCGCCTCCCTCCTCACACACACACACACACACACACACACACACACACACACACACACACACACACACACTGTTCTCTCTCTGATCTCAGCTGGGTTCCTGAAGATGATTATGTTATGTTGTAATGCCATGTCACTCTCTGTAACCCAAATGGCTTCAGTAAGGGATGAATTCCGTCCTGGCACCCACTCTCACTCACCGCATCATCACTCTGCCAGTTATTATACTGTGGAAAAATCCAATCCTCCAAATGTGATTTGTTAAGGTAACATTATGCAATTATGTCACCATTCACTCTCCTCTAAAGACCTCTACAATGGAAAATGTTAGAGCTTGATTTCACGCCTTATTTCAACATGTTATGAGTGACCTGTGTTCTCTCTGCCACCTGGCATCAGTATACCCAGCTTGGAATGTTGCCAGAGGGAGAGAGTGACTGTCACCATGCTAGGGACTGCCATGACGAGATGCTCCACGATTATCCAGCCCGCAGGGAATTCATATACACTTATACAGGAGGGGCATTCATATTCAGGAGGGGTATTCATATACAGGAGGGGCATTCATATACAGATATACAGGAGGGGCATTCATATACACATATACAGGAGGGGCATTCATGTATACATATACAGGAGGGGCATTCATATACACATATACAGGAGGGGCATTCATATACACATATACAGGAGGGGCATTCAGATACACTTATACAGGAGGGGCATTCATATACACTTATACAGGAGGGGCATTCATATACACATATACAGGAGGGGCATTCATATACACATATACAGGAGGGGCATTCATATACACATATACAGGAGGGGCATTCATATACACATATACAGGAGGGGCATTCATATACACATATACAGGAGGGGCATTCATATACACTTATACAGGAGGGGAATTCATATACACATATACAGGAGGGGCATTCATATACACTTATACAGGAGGGAATTCATATACACATATACAGGAGGGAAATACATATACACATATACAGGAGAGGCATTCGTATACACATACACAAGAGGGGCATTCATATACACATATACAGGAGGAGCATTCATATACACATATACAGGAGGGGTCCTAGCAGTGCTTCAGTAAGTATGTGTTTTTCTTGTGGATGGTCAATTTAATATTTAGAACCTACTGTGTCTTTCAAATAGGAGTCAGGTAATGTTTATTTAGATATGAAACACCAGTGTACTCTAGTAATTATGACAATGTAGGGGCTTTGCTGGGTTTTTTGGTGATTTAACTTCAATTGTCTGAAATGTTACATTTTGTTTGCAGTCTCTGGCTGTTGTTCTTGGGGCCTTAGCCCCATGCTCATACAAAGATACAAGAACCCACTGCATCTGTGAGCAGTGTCAAACGTCGGTTGAGTGTGGAGTGGAGAACATCAGTATAGTATTTCAGCAGGTTTGTTGTCTCTATAGTCAGAGCATCTCGGTGTACTCCCCAGCAGCAGTGTGAATACGTATCAAACGGAGTCGCAAACAAACGTCCACATTCAGAAGGAATATTACCGACACAGATGAATAATGAATGGGTGTAAATTGGTGAGGTACTGGAGAAATCATCCAGTGCTGTTACTATACCAGGGGAAAGTGATTCAAACAAAGGTGTCCTTGGGGATGCATTCGGTCTTCAACCAGGTCTGGAGGGCTTCACTGACAATGTCTTATATTTAGACCAGGTCTGGAGGGCTGCACTGACAATGTCTTATATTTAGACCAGGTCTGGAGGGCTGCACTGACAATGTCTTATATTTAGACCAGGTTTGGAGGGCTGCACTGACAATGTCTTATATTTAGACCAGGTCTGGAGGGCTGCACTGACAATGTCTTATATTTAGACCAGGTCCAGAGGGCTGCACTGACAATGTCTTATATTTAGACCAGGTCTGGAGGGCTGCACTGACAATGTCTTATATTTAGACCAGGTCTGGAGGGCTGCACTGACAATGTCTTATATTTAGACCAGGTCTGGAGGGCTGCACTGACAATGTCTTATATTTAGACCAGGTCTGGAGGGCTGCACTGACAATGTCTTATATTTAGACCAGGTCTGGGGGGCTGCACTGACAATGTCTTATATTTAGACGAGGTCTGGAGGGCTGCACTGACAATGTCTTATATTTAGACCAGGTCTGGAGGGCTGCACTGACAATGTCTTATATTTAGACCAGGTTTGGAGGGCTGCACTGAAAATGTCTTATATTTAGACCAGGTCTGGAGGGCTGCACTGACAATGTCTTATATTTAGACCAGGTCTGGAGGGCTGCACTGGCAATGTCTTATTATTAGACCAGGTTTGGAGGGCTGCACTGACAATGTCTTATATTTAGACCAGGTCTGGAGGGCTGCACTGACAATGTCTTATATTTAGACCAAGCCTGGAGGGCTGCACTGACAATGTCTTATATTTAGACCAGGTCTGGGGGGCTGCACTGACAATGTCTTATATTTAGACCAGGTCTGGAGGGCTGCACTGACAATGTCTTATATTTAGACCAGGCCTGGAGGGCTGCACTGACAATGTCTTATATGTAGACCAGGTCTGGAGGGCTGCACTGACAATGTCTTATATTTAGACCAGGTCTGGAGGGCTGCACTGAAAATGTCTTATATTTAGACCAGGTCTGGAGGGCTGCACTGACAATGTCTTATATTTAGACCAGGTCTGGAGGGCTGCACTGACAATGTCTTATATGTAGACCAGGTCTGGAGGGCTGCACTGACAATGTCTTATATTTAGACCAGGTCTGGAGGGCTGCACTGACAATGTCTTATATTTAGACCAGGTCTGGAGGGCTGCACTGACAATGTCTTATATTTAGACCAGGTCTGGAGGGCTGCACTGACAATGTCTTATATTTAGACCAGGTCCAGAGGGCTGCACTGACAATGTCTTATATTTAGTCTGCGTCAAAATTTGCAAAAATAAATCTATATTTTTGGGAATGTTCAATGATCTTTGACTGTCTTTCATTTCAGTGATTCTTAGCAGCTGGACAGTCAAACTGTATGAATGTAGGTCCATTATCATTACTGCACATTTTCCCTTTGGTTTTAGTCATTTTAAAGTATAGTGAGTTAGTTTCCCCAACCCCACACAAAATATATTTTCAAATAAATAATAATAATTTCAACAGTAACATTTTATTTGACACAAACCGAATGTATGACACCACCATTAAAACATATCATTCCTCCAGGCGATTCTCTACTGTGTACACATCGGAACCTGTACGCATGTCATACTGTATGCCTTGAATTTGAGTTTTCATTACATGAATGAGAGGATGAAATGCCAAGTTAGCTTTCTCTAATCCATACAGGCCATACACATGTCTTCCATGGTGATGACATAAAAATTCTTCCTCCTCTTCCTCCCTCCTCCTCCTCCCCTCCCTGTTCCTCCTCCACCTCCTCACACAGATTAAAAATCAAATGAAAAGACAAAAACCAAGAACAAAGCCTCTAGCTGTTTCCTGTGTGGAGGGACCCCAGCAGATCTAGTGCTATCTGTCGTCAGTCCAGGCCTTGGCTTGGCTAGTAAACAGGCACTGTGTTACGTTTGCCAGCCCCAGCCCTGCTTCCATGTTGGCACTAGTTGAAGGTAGAGAGGAGGTCTGATTGCTCCAAGGTTAACTTTACTGCCTTCATTTAATCCCCTGGCGCACTCTGTAAAATGATCTTGCCTCAGCACCAGGCACAATGTGGCCCTTTTTTTCTCCCTGTGATTTTCAGATACTGTAGTGCCAAACGACCTTGGTGTTGGACATGTAAGGTGAAAAGCCTTTTTTCCCTCCTTGTAGCGTCGGGGGTTTAGCATAAAGCTCACTCTGCTTGGGAGGTTAAAAATTGACTGTTGAAAGGAGAGGAGAAGCACTGCCCGCAATCCTCAGAGGGGACAGCGCTTCAGAGGAGGTCAAATGGAGGTGTGTGTGTGTGCGCGCGAGTGATGTCATTTTACCATGGCCTATTTTTATCTCACACGTCTCCATTACAGTGTGTCTCATATTGGCATGGAACATCTGGTTCTTTGATAGAATGTTTGCTGCGTTATGGCTATTGTAAATGTGTGTGCACATTGCTAAAACAACAATAAGGATGTTGAGACAACAGTGTTTACATTTCATGTTGCGTGCCTTTTTGTATTTTATTTGTCCATTCCCCCTTTGACTGTCACAGTTCTAGGAAAACAGCCATTTTAGTGCTATTCCATGATGTGGCAATAACGTTTCTATTTCACTACTGGTTCAAATGGGCCTGGTGAATATCACGACGTCTCTGTCTATAGAGACTCTCCTCTCGCTTTCACAGCAGCCTAGCGTCTAGTTGTTATTGTCACCCCCCATTTCTGGCATCTGACGTCTCTGCTGCTGATGAGAGCTGAAGGATGCGGCGGCGCTGACGGTGAATGCCAAGGTCACAGCCTCTTAGAGCACTTCCTGTGCCATGGCTGTGTAATAAAGCCGCCTCATCCCTCGCTCCTCTCCTCCATTTACCTGACTCTCCTTTAAGGGGGAAGGGAATTGATGCTTCGCTTTTGATTAGAGCCTAATCACTTATGCAAACGAAAAGGGGGGCCGTCAAGAGGTTTAACCCCCTCACCCTCAAACACACACACATGCAACGCCCACACATGCACACATACACATACGCCCGGGGCCCCACAGCCTGAATTTGAACAGCTACCCGCTGGGGCTAAGGGACATAGAACCCATGCAAACAAGACAAATAAAACACCTTTGTTTCCCCTCTGTTTCTCTGTGCTTTCCAGCCTGCCCACCAGGAGAGTGTTATACCTGCATAGCTCTGTTTAATAACTACCAGGTCTGTCTGTCTGCCACAAATCACAAGGATGGACAGAGAGGGAAAGAGGGATGAAGGGAGATGAAGGGATGGGAGAAAGAAGAAAAGGGGAAGTTGAGAGAGAGGAAGGGAGAAAGCGAGAGAGCAGGGCAGATTTGCAATCTGGCAATTCTGGCAAATGTCAGATGGACTGGACCATTTTTTGGTTGGTGGGCTGGTTGAAATTGACACAAAATATATTTTTTAATAGAAAGGAAACAATAAAAAAGGTGACATGGCCTTTGGCTTATTAATGGGCTACGGCCCGGTTTTCTGATAGGCTGAGCCGAGGTCACGCAAACTCACATTCAAGGTCAACAAATGTGGCATCAACAAAGAGACTTGCTCTGACTCTGTCATCAGGTACACAGCCAGGATCATTAGATGGTAAACAACAGAAATGAGCCTATTAATGTAGAAATAGCACATTCTTCATTGTCACCTCACTCAAAACCTTTTCAGAGGCTAAAACCTTGATTTGGTCCAACAGTGAAGTGCGTTATCCTCATGATTCCTGTAATGAAAGTGTCTGCCTGCCGCTGGGCCTGTGGCCTCGCTGGGGCCTGCTGCTATGATGAGCAAGACACTCTCCTCTCCCCCCATGCGTTTGAGAGAAAAATATGTTCTGATCGTATAAAATTTCAAAATGAAATTGCTGGAAAAACACAGCTTTGTAAGCTTCGTCCCTTTGTCCCTGTTGAAGAGAGGAGGGTCTCAACTTTCTGTAGTTATATTTTTATTTCTCAACTCTCAGTATTCAGCTCAACTATTTTACAACCAAGTTATTTGATATGGCTTTGAGATATGGAGAGGAAATACTCACTGACAATTGCGAGGGCATAGGCTTCATGGAGTACAACAGTATGAGTCATAATACCCATAAAACCTAGTGGTCAAACAGGGAAATGGTTGCAATTGTTTTTCCACCATTCATTTTCCCATAGGGGATTTTAGAAATATGTAAAATAAGGGCTGTGTTTTATGTAGGGTTACCCTGGCGTGACTTTTTTTTAGAACCATGTAAATCTATCTAGGACAAGGGGCCTTTTATCAATATATTTGCCTGTATTTACACCCCAAAAATGAAATGCTAATTAGCTTTAAAGAGCTAAAAATTCAATGATGATCTGGACGAGACTGACGAATCAAGGCAAAGATAAAACTCTCTGGATTAACTATCTAATGTTAGCTAAATGTAGTAATGCATAAATGGTCAACATTTCTTTAAATGGACAATTCTGTGATCAGTCTTGTGCAAGTTTTAAATTGACACAATACCTGTTAGCGAAGGTGTCAGGTAGAGATGACGTGCAGGAGCTTGCAGGAATTTGTAGTTTTGCATGATGTTCGAATCTGAGAATAAATACATCCAAATATATTGATAAAAGTCACCTTGCCCAAGAGAGATTTACATGGTTATCAAAACGTCACACCAGGGTAACCCTACATGAAACACAGCCCTTATGGGAAAAATGAATGGTGGAAAAATTATTTCCCTGTTTGACCGCCAGGTTTTATGGGTATTATGATACTGCCACTGTGGTGCTCTATTGGATAGTAGACAACCACTGCCACAAACTGTTAGGGCCTACATAAAGCTGTCCCAACAGCAGCCTAATATCTTACCACTGCTACACCTGGCTATCAGTGGATAGTTTGTTTAGCACTTTTGAAATGTACAGCGACACAATTCAGAACATGGGCCGTTCAAAACGTATTTCCCAGTCGGAGCTAGTTTTTTCCAGAATTCCCAGTTGTCTTGAACTCACTGAAGTCAAGTTTTCACAGTTCCGAGTTAACCTTTCTAGGGCAGGCGTTCCACTAGCGGAACCCCTTGACAACATTCTGCTGAAAAGGCAGTGCGCGAAATTCAAAAATATTTTTAGAAATATGTAACTTTCACACATTAACAAGTCCAATACAGCAAATGAAAGATTAACTTCTTGTTAAGCTACCCATCGTGTCCGATTTCAAAAATGCTTAACAGCGAAAGCACATCATATGATTATGTTAGATCACCTCCAAGTCGAAAAAAAACACACAGGCATTTTTCCAGCCAGAGATAGGAGTCACAAAAAGCAGAAATATAGATCAAATGAATCACTAACCTTTGATGATCTTCATAGGACATCATGTTACACAATACATGTATGTTTTGTTCGATAATGTGCATATTTATATCCAAAAATCTAAGTTTACATTTGCGCATTACGTCCGGTAATGTTTTGATTCCAAAACATCCTGTGATTTTGCAGAAATACTCATAATAAACATTAATAAAAGATACAAGTGTTATTCACAGAATTAAAGATAGACTTTTCCTTAATGCAACTATAAATATTCACTTGCCTTTGATGATCTTCATCAGAAGAAGGCACTCCCAGGAATCCCAGTTCGACAATACATGACTGATTTGTTCCATAAAGTTCCATAAAGTCCATAATTTATGTCCAAATAGGCACTTGTTGTTAGCGTGTTCAGCCCAGTAATCCATCTTTATGAGGCGCGAGCACTTCGTCCAGACAAAAACTCAAAGTTCCATTACAGGTCGTAGAAACAAGTCAAACGATGTATGGAATCAATCTTTAGGATGTTTTTAACATAAAACATCAATAAGCTTCCAACTGAAGAATTCCTATGTCTGAAGAAAAGCACTGGAACAAGAGCTAACTCTGTCGGGAGTGCGCTTCACGAGCCTGAGACACTCTGCCAGACCACTGACTCAAACAGGTCTCATGAGCCCCTCCTTTATAACAGAAGCCTGAAACAAGTTTCTAAAGGCGGTTGACATCTAGTGGAAGCCGTAGGAAGTGCAACTTGACTCCATAGACACTGTGTATTCGGTAGGCCAAGCTTTGAAAACTACAAACCTCAGATATCCCACTTCCGGGTTGGATTTTTCTCAGGTTTTCGCCTGCCATATAAGTTCTGTTATACTCACAGACATCATTAAAACAGTTTTAGAAACTTCAGAGTGTTTTATATACAATACTAATAATAATATGCAAATATTCGTTCTGCGTTCTGCATTAGCATCGAATAGCCCCCTTGATATGCAACTTTTCAGGGAAGTTAGGAACAAATATACACAGGCAGTTAGAAAAGCTAAGGCAAGCTTTTTCAAACAGAAATTTGCATCCTGTAGTACTAACTCAAAAAAGTTCTGGGACAGTGTAAAGTCCATGGAGAATAAGTGCACCTCCTCCCAGCTGCCCACTGCTCTGAGGCTAGGAAACCCTGTCACCACCGATAAATCCACTATAATTGAGAATTTCAATAAGCATTTCTCTACGGCTGGCCATGCTTTCCACATGGCTACCCCTACCCCGGTCAACTGCCCGGCACCCTCCACAGCAACCCGCCAAAGCCCCCACCATTTCTCTGTTACCCAAATCCAGATAGCTGATGTTCTGAAAGAGCTGCAAAATCTAGACCCCTACAAATCAGCCGGGCTAGACAATCTGGACCCTCGCTTTCTAAAATGATCTGCCGAAATTGTTGCAAACCCATTTACTAGCCTGTTCAACCTCTCTTTCGTATTGTCTGAGATTCCCAAAGATTGGAAAGCTGCCACGGTCCCCTTTCAAAGGGGGTGACACTCTAGACCCACCACTGCTACAGACCTATATCTATCCTACCCTGTCTTTCTAAGGTCTTCGAAAGCCAAGTTAACAAACAGATTACTGACCATTTCGAATCCCACCATACCTTCTCCGCTATTCAATCTGGTTTCAGAGCTGGTCATGGGTGCACCTCAGCCACGCTCAAGGTTCTAAACGACATCATAACCGCCATCGATAAGAAACATTACTGTGCAGCCGTATTCATCGACCTGGCCAAGGCTTTCGACTCTGTCAATCAAAACATTCTTATTGGCAGACTCGACAGCCTTGGCTTCTCAAATGATTGCCTCGCCTGGTTTACCAACTACTTCTCTGATAGAGTTGTGTGCCAAATCGGAGGGCCTGTTGTCCGGACCTCTGACAGTCTCTATGGGTGTGCCACAGGGTTCAATTCTCGGGCCGACTCTCTTTTCTGTATACATCAATGATGTTGCTCTTGCTGCCGGGGATTCTCTGATCCACCTCTACGCAGACGACATCATTCTGTATACTTCTGGCCCCTCCTTGGACACTGTGTTAACTAACCTCCAGACGAGCTTCAATGCCATTCAACTCTCCTTCCATTGCCTCCAACTGCTCTTAAACGCAAGTAAAACTAAATGCATGCTATTCAATCGATCACTGCCCGCACCTGCTCTCCCGTCCAGCATCACATCTCTGGACGGCTCTGACTTAGAATACGTGGACAACTACAAATACCTGGGTGTCTGGTTAGACTGTAAACTCTCCTTCCAGACTCACATTAAGCATCTCCAATCCAAAATTAAATCTAGAATCGGCTTCCTATATCGCAACAAAGCATCCTTCACTCATGCTGCCAAACATACCCCCGTGAAACTGACCATCCTACCGATCCTCGACTTCGGTGATGTCATCTATAAAATAGCCTCCAACACTCTACTCAACAAACTGGATGCAGTCTATCACAGTGCCATCCGTTTTGTCACCAACGCCCCATACACTACCCACCATTGCGACCTGTACGCTCTCGTTGGTTGGCCCTCGCTTAATACTCGTCACCAAACCCACTGACTACAGGTTATTTACAAGTCTCTGCTAGGTAAAGCCCCGCCTTATCTCAGCTCACTGGTCACCATAGCAGCACCCACTCGTAGCACGTGCTCCAGCAGGTATGTCTCACTGGTCACCCCCAAAGTCAATTCCTCCTTTGGTCATCTTTCCTTCCAGTTCTCTGCTGCCCATGACTGGAACGAATTGAAAGAATCTCTGAAGCTGGAGACTCACATCTCCCTCACTGGCTTTAAGCACCAGCTGTCAGAGCAGCTTACAGATCACTGCACCTGTACATAGCCCATCTGTAAACAGCCCATCTATCTACCTACCTCCTCCCCATACTGGTATTTATTTATTTATTTTGCTCTTTTGCACCCCAGTATCTCTACCTGCACATTCATCTTCTGCCGATCTACCATTCCAGTGTTTAATTGCTATATTGTAATTACTTCGCCACCATGACCTATTTACTTCCTTAACTTACCTCATTTGCACTCACTGTATATATACTTTTTGTTTTCTTTTGTTCTACTGTATTATTGACTGTATGTTTTGTTTATTCCATGTGTAACTCTGTGTTGTATGTGTCGAATTGCTACGCTTTATCTTGGCCAGGTCGCAGTTTCAAATGAGAACTTGTTCTCAACTAGCCTACCTGGTGAAATAAATAAATAAAATAAATACAAATATTAGCATCTGGGACAGAGTAGGAGGCAGTTCACTCTGGGCACGCTATTCATCCCAAAAAAGTTGACAGTTGTTTTGAGCACAGCACAAATCATGGTTCATTGACAGTATGGTCAATGTTTATTCTTTTAAACTTGGAAAAGAAACACTTAATCCCAGATTTGGGACCACACAGCCACTCCACTGAATAGCAGGCTAGTGATTGTTTTGCAATGCTTGCAGTTTGCCACTGTTACTGATTCCTTCCGAACCACTCATTGTTGAATTTGCTATTTCCAACTTGTTGTGTAATGTTTATGTCCAATGGCCGATGAGCACCGATACGTTTTATCTATAATTTATCTTCATTATTTCTCTTCATATGACAAGGATTAAAAAGGATTTGTCAGTAGATTGTCGACTTGATTAATGATGATGACTGCTAGCTAAGATTTTGAAAGTATGATGTTGACATGATCAGTCCAGTCAAAGCTACTGTAGATAGTGATCTGACGTCATTTTATCTGTGGCCAAAGACCTTGAGCCTTCTTGGATGGGCACGTCTAATGTAACTCTATGGCAGCCCCCAAGGGGCTTGAATTTTCTAGATACAGTACCGTCCCCACAAGTGACAGAACACTGAGCTTATCACGGCGCAACTAGAGAACATTACCAACCCCTACGCTCCGTATTTTCCCCTGGCTCCCCCACCACCACAGAAAGCACCGAGCTAGGCTGAAACACCTACATTTTGGATCTGCCTTACTCAATGCGGCTTTACTACATTTTTTTGCAAACTGATATGTGACACGTATTAATGCTAAAATAACATGCAAAACAGGTGGGGCTGTGGTATTCAAAACGAGCCCCACCTGCCCTGAATAATGGGTCGCCACTGGTTAGTGTAATTCATGTGTGTAATTCATCTCTATTGAAAAAAAAGTCCTATTTGACAGTAAATTACAGCAACTATAGTCTAATTGTCAACCCAAAATATATTACATCACTGGATTAGGTTTATGCATTCCTGCTTGGATGTGTTAACTTATTCCTTGTCCCAGTCCGCCACTTAGAGAGGGGGACAGAGAGAGAAAGGGAGACAGAAGGGAGCAGAGAGAGGGGGACAGGGACAGGGAGAGAGGAAGGGGGGGGGGGGGGGCTGTAAGGGAAGGGAGAAATGGAGAGAGAGAGAGGAACAGAGAGAGTGCCAGTGAGAGCAGCAGGCACCCAGGCAGCTGGGCCAACTCATCCAGCAGCTCCTCAGAGAAAATCACCTCTAATTGAAAAGCCTGCTCATTAACCCAGTGGGTGTGCAGAGGCAAATGCCTTCAACGTGTCACAGGCTGGGAACAGAGAACCGCTGTGCTTTGGCTTTGAAACACACACACACACACACACACACACACACACACACACACACACACACACACACACACACACACACACACACACACATCATGACGGCTGTCAATGTATATGGAAACAGCCTTAATACCACTGCTGAGACTAACACACTGGGACTGGCACAGCCATAAACAGCCCTCCTGTGTGGTAGGACTTCCAGGGTCTCATTATCAGCAGAGCAGTGGAGCAGTATGTTACAGGTTGACTCCATTCTGGATCAAACATGGGACCTGGGCTCTCTAAGGGCTATTTCTCAATTATTTTGGCCAGTCAATGTCTGCAACTGCCCTGGCTGTCTGCCTCTGGCTCTCCCTGTCCCTCCATGTAAGGTGACATTTATATCCCTGATTTGTGCTGTGAGAGGTTGTGTCCTATCATGCAAGGCAAGATCTAATAGAGGCTTTTGTGTCCATCAGATGGCCTTGTCCCTCTGTGTTCCCTCTACACTATTCCTCTTGAGCGCAGACACACACACACACGTTTCTATTTCTTACTAAACTTTGGGGACCAACAGTTGATTCCCATTCAAAATCATATTTTCCCTAACCCTAATTCCTAAACCTAACCACTAACTCCTAACCCTAATTTTAACCCTAAACCTAACCCCTAAACCTGAAATTGCCTTTTTACAAGTGAGGACTTCAGAATTTGGGGGGGATTACTATTATTGTGAGCATTTCTGGTACTCACACGTATAGTACCAATTGTGTGTACACACACACACACACACACACACACACACACACACACACACACACACACACTGAACACACACACACTGAACACACACACAAATACACACACACACACCAAAGACAAAGGTGGAGGGCGAGAAGGAGAGGTGGAGGGAAAGGAAGATGGTAGAGAAGGAGACAGTGACAGGAAGGAGAGGTGGAAGGAAAGGAAGATGGTAGAGAAGGAGACAGTGACAGGAAGGAGAGGTGGAGGGAAAGGAAGATGGTAGAGAAGGAGACAGTGACAGGAAGGAGAGGTGGAGGGAAAGGAAGATGGTAGAGAAGGAGACAGTGACAGCTTCAGACGCAGTCTTTATCATCCTAGCGAGCCTCTACTGAGCTCCCCCTGTCGTCTCCCTCTGTTGTCTCCTCCTGTCGTCTCCCCCTGTCGTCTCCCCCTGTCGTCTCGCCCCGTCGTCTCCCCCCGTCGTCTCGCCCCGTCGTCTCCCCCCGTCGTCTCCCCCCGTCGTTTCCCCCCGTCGTTTCCCCCCATCGTCTCCCCCCGTCGTCTCGCCCCGTCGTCTCCCCCCGTCGTCTCCCCCCGTCGTCTCCCCCCGTCGTCTCCCCCCGTCGTCTCGCCCCGTCGTCTCCCCCCGTCGTCTCCCCCCGTCGTCTCCCCCCGTCGTCTCCTCCTGTCGTCTCCCCCTGTCGTCTCCCCCTGTCGTCTTGCCCTCATTGTGTAGGCAGCGGTCTGGAACGACAAGGAGCATTGGGACAAGGGCCGTCATCACCCCAATACACCCCAGGTGTCATCCCCTTCACCCATGTGATGGTACTGAGCTGCCTAATTGCATGTTACACACGGTTTGTCACCTCTGAGGCAAGCGGGTAGAGAGGATAGGGTGATGCAGGGGGTTATGCTCTGAATATGCTGTCAATGAGGAAAAGCTTCACATGCAGGGGGACCAGGGGACCAGAGACCAGGAGACCAGAGACCAAGAGTAGGCCCGTTGTCTACAATGACCCAGGCCTTACTTAAACAGGTCTCAGTGGTTTTCAGAAATTCTTCCAATATGTATCCCACATTTTCCAGTTGTGATGAAGACTTGATGCGGATGCAAATGTATTTAAATGTTGATAAAGTACTATGGTATATACAGACAGTGATCTACTTAGTCTTTTTGGGAGCATGGTTGGACTCAAGTGGCTGTATAGATAGAGTGCTCCACCCTCTCGGTTTAGGAGTTGACAGCCTCTCCATACTGGCTGCATTTCAACCTATTTCTCCATTAGTTCAAAGGCTATGTGATGTTGCCTCACACCTGGAAGGAGATAGCGGTGGGTTGTGCTCTCAAAGCACAGCCCGTCTGTCTGATGGAGAGTACAGATTAGAGGCCCCCTGTTCTGTTTTGATCTACACAGTGGACAGTGCTCTTTAGTATGTGGAGTGGTAGATGGATGGATGCGCCAATTGAGGCCTGCTATGCCTTAGTGCCTTCAGAAATAGACGGTGTGAAATGCACCATTAGCTGGACCCAGAGTCATCTGAAATATCCCTGGTGTGTATATACAGTATAATGCTTTGTAGGGACTGGCTGGTTTTTTCTCTCCATCATATCTGTCTGCCCAAAAACATAACAAAATGCATTGGTACTTTTGTTAAAACAGAGATAACTTTGTAGTAGACGTACACACCAGGCCAGACATCCCTCTCCATGAAAGCTGTTTTTATCAGCAGAGGCTATTTGCTCTTCAGCACCGTCCCACTGTTAATAATAGCTGAGGATAAGTAAGCCATTTGAATAGGACTGATATATTAACACTGAGAAATCACAACAGTCACATAACAAATAATGTATTAACACTGAGAAATCACAACAGTCACATAACAAATAATGTATTAACACTGAGAAATCACAACAGTCACATAACAGATAATGTATTAACACTGAGAAATCACAACAGTCACATAACAGATAATGTATTAACACTGGGAAATCACAACAGTCACATAACAGATAATATATTAATATTGGGAAATCATAACTCACATAATAGATAATGTATTAACACTGGGAAATCATAAGTCACATAATAGATCATGTATTAACACTGTGGATTAATGAGTCACATAACAAATGATGTATTAACACTGGGAAATCATATCAGTCACATAATAGATCATGTATTAATCCTGGGAAATCATAACAGTCACATAATAGGTAATGTATTAACACTGGGATTTCATAACAGTCACATAATAGGTAATGTATAAACACTGGGATTTCATAACAGTCACATAACAAATAATGTATTAACACTGGGAAATCACAACAGTCACATAATAGGTAATGTATTAACACTGGGAAATCATAACAGTCACATAATAGGTCATGTATTAACAGTGGGAAATCATAACAGTCACATAACAGATAATATATTAATACTGGGAAATCATAAGTCACATAATAGATAATGTATTAACACTGGGAAATCATAAGTCACATAATAGATAATGTATTAACACTGGGAAATCATAAGTCACATAATAGATCATGTATTAACACTGGGAAATCACAAGTCACATAATAGATAATGTATTAACACTGGGAAATCACAAGTCACATAATAGATCATGTATAAACACTGGGAAATCATAAGTCACATAATAGATAATGTATTAACACTGGGAAATCATAACAGTCACATAATAGATCATGTATTAACACTGGGAAATCATAACAGTCACATAACAGATAATGAATGTATTAACACTGGGAAATCATAACAGTCACATAATAGATCATGTATTAACACTGGGAAATCATAACAGTCACATAACAAATAATGTATTAACACTGGGAAATCATAACAGTCACATAACAGATAATATATTAATACTGGGAAATCATAAGTCACATAATAGATAATGTATTAACACTGGGAAATCATAACAGTCACATAACAGATAATGTATTAATACTGGGAAATCATAACAGTCACATAACAGATAATATATTAATACTGGGAAATCATAACAGTCACATAACAGATAATGTATTAACAGTGGGAAATCATATCAGTCACATAATATATAATGTATTAACACTGGGAAAACAGTGATGAATATGTTACCTCTGTTCTTCCTGTCTTCCTCCTCTAAGTGTGTTTCTCTACTCTGTTCTTCTTAGAGTAGGGTAGACAGACAGGAGTTAGCTGGGGGGTGTTACATGATTGAACTATACAGTACTATACATCCCTATATGGCTTTAAAGTCACATTATTCTCAGCCTTACTGTACACATGCTGTTCATCACACATTCATTCCCTGCTATGTCACACATCTGAATGGGCTGAAGAGTCGATTCTTCTTCTCTGTCAATGTAGACACATTAAGGCTCTGGATAGTGGTAGAGGTCGTGAGGCAGATCGGCTCCAGTACTATGGCTGAATGCTGTTTGTGGCTCAGAGAGTCAGTCAGTTTTCCCCTGAGCTTGGTGCTTCCAGTGTTCAGACTGAGGCATGCCTTTGATAAGCGCTGCACACAGAGGTCTTCTTTGGTAAGCGTTGCACACAGAGGTCTTCTTTGATAAGCGCTGCACACAGAGGTCTTCTTTGGTAAGCGCTACACACAGAGGTCTTCTTTGGTAAGCGTTGCACACAGAGGTCTTCTTTGGTAAGCGCTGCACACAGAGGTCTTCTTTGAGAAGAGCTACACACAGAGGTCTTCTTTGATAAGCGCTGCACACAGAGGTCTTCTTTGGTAAGCGTTGCACACAGAGGTCTTCTTTGGTAAGCGCTGCACACAGAGGTCTTCTTTGATAAGCGTTGCACACAGAGGTCTTCTTTGATAAGCGCTGCACACAGAGGTCTTCTTTGATAAGAGCTACACACAGAGGTCTTCTTTGAGAAGCGCTGCACACAGAGGTCTTCTTTGATAAGCGCTGCACACAGAGGTCTTCTTTGATAAGCGCTGCACACAGAGGTCTTCTTTGATAAGCGCTGCACACAGAGGTCTTCTTTGAGAAGCGTTGCACACAGAGGTCTTCTTTGATAAGCGCTGCACACAGAGGTCTTCTTTGGTAAGCGCTGCACACAGAGGTCTTCTTTGATAAGCGTTGCACACAGAGGTCTTCTTTGAGAAGAGCTACACACAGAGGTCTTCTTTGGTAAGCGCTACACACAGAGGTCTTCTTTGGTAAGCGTTGCACACAGAGGTCTTCTTTGGTAAGCGTTGCACACAGAGGTCTTCTTTGAGAAGAGCTACACACAGAGGTCTTCTTTGGTAAGCGCTACACACAGAGGTCTTCTTTGATAAGCGCTACACACAGAGGTCTTCTTTGGTAAGCGCTACACACAGAGGTCTTCTTTGGTAAGCGCTGCACACAGAGGTCTTCTTTGATAAGCGCTACACACAGAGGTCTTCTTTGATAAGCGCTACACACAGAGGTCTTCTTTGGTAAGCGCTGCACACAGAGGTCTTCTTTGGTAAGCGCTGCACACAGAGGTCTTGTTTGGTAAGCGCTGCACACAGAGGTCTTCTTTGATAAGCGCTGCACACAGAGGTCTTCTTTGATAAGCGCTGCACACAGAGGTCTTCTTTGATAAGCGCTGCACACAGAGGTCTTCTTTGATAAGCGCTGCACACAGAGGTCTTCTTTGGTAAGCACATGCAGCAGCAGCTCTAGTAGAGAGAGTTTTCCGTTCTGTCGGACAATGACACACACACACAGAGAGAGAGAGAAAGGACTCACCTCTCCTTGCACCGTGCGATGAACAGATGCCAATGGAGATTGTGCTCTTTTCATATTATACACTCTCTCCTACATTGCTTATTTTAACACAATTCAACCTTTTTTCAGAGAGCGATTTCCTTTCTGTAGGCTTTAGAAAGCCTTATTGGATGACTGACAAGGCTGTCTTGTGAGTCACAAGGGAAAACAAAACACATATTGCAAATCCGACTCATTTCTGCCACAGCATGTCAACCCTACCGCATGTCAGTGTTTATTACCGGAGTGAGGATTCTGTGTTGATCACCTAATCTAGTCTTTCTGTGGGAGCTGAAGCAACACTCAGAGAAAAGCTCTTTAGGTTGTGTAACTCTCAAGGTTTTGTGGTAACTTTATATTATGCCTGAAGCAAGGGAAGGAAAAGAGATGAAAATGTGATAGTGGCAGACAGAGAGTGAGGAGGAGAGGGTAAGGGCTGTTGGGGTGAGGAAAGGAGAAAGAGTTAGTGAGGAGGAGAGGGTAAGGGCTGTTGGGGTGAGGAAAGGAGACAGAGAGCAAGAGAGTGAGGAGGAGAGGGTAAGGGCTGTTGGGGTGAGGAAAGGAGAGAGTTAGTGAGGAGGAGAGGGTAAGGGCTGTTGGGGTGAGGAAAGGAGACAGAGAGAGTGAGGAGGAGAGGGTAAGGGCTGTTGGGGTGAGGAAAGGAGACAGAGTTAATGAAGAGGAGAGGGTAAGGGCTGTTGGGGTGAGGAAGGAGACAGAGAGAGTGAGGAGGAGAGGGTAAGGGCTGTTGGGGTGAGGAAAGGAGACAGAGAGAGTGAGGAGGAGAGGGTAAGGGCTGTTGGGGTGAGGAAAGGAGACAGAAACAGAGAGAGTGAGGAGGAGAGGGTAAGGGCTGTTGGGGTGAGGAAAGGAGACAGAGAGAGTGAGGAGGAGAGGGTAAGGGCTGTTGGGGTGAGGAAAGGAGACAGAGAGAGTGAGGAGGAGAGGGTAAGGGCTGTTGGGGTGAGGAAAGGAGACAGAGACAGAGAGAGTGAGGAGGAGAGGGTAAGGGCTGTTGGGGTGAGGAAAGGAGACAGAGAGAGTGAGGAGGAGAGGGTAAGGGCTGTTGGGGTGAGGAAAGGAGACAGAGAGCAAGAGAGTGAGGAGGAGAGGGTAAGGGCTGTTGGGGTGAGGAAAGGAGACAGAGTTAGTGAGGAGGAGAGGGTAAGGGCTGTTGGGGTGAGGAAAGGAGACAGAGAGAGTGAGGAGGAGAGGGTAAGGACTGTTGGGGTGAGGAAAGGAGAGAGTTAGTGAGGAGGAGAGGGTAAGGGCTGTTGGGGTGAGGAAAGGAGACAGAGAGCAAGAGAGTGAGGAGGAGAGAGTAAGGGCTGTTGGGGTGAGGAAAGGAGACAGAGAGAGTGAGGAGGAGAGGGTAAGGACTGTTGGGGTGAGGAAAGGAGAGAGTTAGTGAGGAGGAGAGGGTAAGGGCTGTTGGGGTGAGGAAAGGAGACAGAGAGCAAGAGAGTGAGGAGGAGAGAGTAAGGGCTGTTGGGGTGAGGGAAGGAGACAGAGAGAGTGAGGAGGAGAGGGTAAGGACTGTTGGGGTGAGGGAAGGAGACAGAGTTAGTGAGGAGGAGAGGGTATGTCTAGCCATAGCACATAACATGCCCATTCGTAAATCTGGCCCTGTACTCAACATGTCCCCCAGGTCCTCTCCTCATAGCCTGCTATGTGCTATGGCTAGACAGCTGTTACTATTACTTAGCCCGTTAACAACCATTGGAACATAGTTCAGCCTGCGGATGATGTCCCAGAATACCTTGTCCCAGTGAACTGCCATGCTGTCATAGTTTAAAATAGATTCTAAATCACAATTGTCTGACCTTTCTCCCTCAAAGCCCTGGTGTGGTTGTAGTTATCAGGAAGAATAAGCTCATACTTCCTGTGTGCACAAGACTCAATGAGCAATGTAGCAGAGGTCTCTGCAGTGCAGCGCCATTCATTCTCATTTGGGCTTCAGGAGCACCACCTCTGTGTGTGTGTGTGTGTGTGTGTGTGTGTGTGTGTGTGTGTGTGTGTGTGTGTGTGTGTGTGTGTGTGTGTGTGTGTGTGTGTGTGTGTGTGTGTGTGTGTGTGTGTGTGTGTGTGTGTGTGTGAGAGAGAGAGAGAGAGGACGGAGAAGAGAGAGAGAGGACTGGAGAATAGAGAGAGAGAGGACTGGAGAAGAGAGAGAGAGAGGACTGGAGAAGAGAGAGAGAGAGGACGGGGAAGAGAGAGAGGACTAGAGAAGAGAGAGAGAGAGGACTGGAGAAGAGAGAGAGAGGACTGGAGAAGAGAGAGAGAGAGGACTGAAGAAGAGAGAGAGAGAGGACTAGAGAGAGAGAGGACTAGGGAGAGAGAGAGAGAGGACTGGAGAAGAGAGAGAGAGAGGGGACTGGAGAAGAGAGAGAGAGAAGACGGAGGAGAGAGAGAGGACGGAGAAGAGAGAGAGAGGACGGAGAAGAGAGAGAGAGGACTGGAGAAGAGAGAGAGAGAGGACTGGAGAAGAGAGAGAGAGAGAGTGGACTGGAGAAGAGAGAGAGTGAGGACGGAGAAGAGAGAGAGAGGACTGGAGAAGAGAGAGAGAGAGAGGACTGGAGAAGAGAGAGAGAGAGAGAGAGAGAGGACTGGAGAAGAGAGAGAGAGAGAGAGAGGACTGGTGAAGAGAGAGAGAGGACTGGAGAAGAGAGAGAGAGAGGACGGGGAAGAGAGAGAGGACTAGAGAAGAGAGAGAGAGAGAGGACTAGAGAAGAGAGAGAGAGAGGACTGGAGAAGAGAGAGAGAGGACTGGAGAAGAGAGAGAGAGAGGACTGAAGAAGAGAGAGAGAGAGGACTAGAGAGAGAGAGGACTAGGGAGAGAGAGAGAGAGAGGACTGGAGAAGAGAGAGAGAGTGTCCTGGAGAAGAGAGAGAGAGGACTGGAGAAGAGAGAGAGAGGACTGGAGAAGAGAGAGAGAGGACTGGAGAATAGAGATAGAGGACTGGAGAAGAGAGAGAGAGGACTGAAGAAGAGAGAGAGAGAGGACTAGAGAGAGAGAGGACTGGAGAAGAGAGCGGGAGAGAGGACTAGAGAAGGGAGAGAGAGAGAGAGAGGACTGGAGAAGAGAGAGAGAGAGGACTGGAGAAGAAAGAGAGAGAGGACTGAAGAAGAGAGAGAGAGAGAACTAGAGAAGAGAGAGAGAGAGAGGACTGGAGAAGAGAGAGAGGGAGAGCTGGAGGAGAGAGAGAGAGAGGACTAGAGAAGAGAGAGAGAGAGGACTAGAGAAGAGAGAGAGATGACTAGAGAAGAGCGAGAGAGAGGACTGGAGAAGAGAGAGAGAGAGGACTAGAGAAGAGAGAGAGAGAGGACTAGAGAAGAGAGAGAGAGAGAGAAGACTGGAGAAGAGAGAGAGAGAGGACTGGAGAAGAGAGAGAGAGAGAGAGAGATGACTAGAGAAGAGAGAGAGAGAGTGAGAGAGGACTAGAGAATAGAGAGAGAGAGGACTGGAGAAGAGAGAGAGAGAGGACTTAGAGAAGAGAGAGAGAGAGGACTTGAGAAGAGAGAGAGAGAGAGAGAGAGGACTGGAGAAGAGAGAGAGAGGGCTGGCGGAGAGAGAGAGAGAGGACTGGAGAAGAGAGAGAGAGAGAGAGAGAGAGAGAGGACTGGAGAAGAGAGAGATCAAGGACTAGAGAAGAGAGAGAGAGAGAGAGAGAGAGGACTGGAGAAGAGAGAGAGAGGGCTAGAGGAGAGAGAGAGAGGACTGGAGAAGAGAGAGAGAGAGGACTGGAGAAGAGAGAGAGAGGACTGGAGAAGGGAGAGAGGGTTGGTATAGACATAGGAAAAACAAACAGGCAAAGAGACAAATGCAACAAGGAGATTTAGGAGTGCTAGTCAAAGAGGAGGATAGGTAGCAGAGTAGAGAGACGGATAAACAAGGCAGCACAGACCGAATAGGTCAGGTCCTCTCGGCGTCAACCCAAATGATGGCTTTGTTCCCTGCAGAAACTACCACCTAAATATATAGAAACCTGCAGAAACTACCAGCTAAATATTGGCTTTTTCTCTCCAGTAATAATGGAGCCATGAAATTGATTTAATGTCGCTGAGGTTCTCCTGGGCGGCGCCTCTGCAGTCTGTGAATACAAAACAATGAACATCCACAGCTGCCCTAAGATCTATTAATTAACCCAGCTAATCCCCAACACCTTATCTCTCTCCACAACTTTGCCCATCGAACAGTAACTATGGAACACAGAGGCTACAGGTTGCCGAGACGCAACATTGGCAATGAAGGAGAAACACAGATTGACACTTTTTTGTCTCATGAAATATTTGGCACTTGTTGTGAAATGTTTGACTTGATGTCTGAGGAGATTGGAGGGCAGATAGCAAATCATTTGTATGCCTGTGAGAATCCAAGCTCAGTATGAACACAGTGTGATAAGCGTACCTGTCCAATCCTACCCCACTGCGCTGCCACAGAGAGAGAGAAAGAAAGGAAGAGGGAGAGAGAGATATTTCTGTTCGTCATGGCCTTATCTACCAGCCAGTCTCTCTCTCAGCATGGTCCTCCTCCACATTGACCTCCAGGCCCCTACCCATGTAGTGTCCCTGCAGGAGGGGAACCACCTCATCCTGGACACCACAGTGTTCCTCTTAACCCTCACCACCCCTTAACACAGCCCCTCAGAGCACAGCATTCAGGCCCACTTACCTCCACCAGCTCTCTGATTGTCCTCTTTCCTAGAACCTCGCTTCCACTTGTCCTTTTCCTTCTGTGTCTGCCCTTTCTCCTGGTGGCCTTTTTGGACTGGTCTAGTGAGTGGGCCTGCCTCAAACCAAGGGCACCAAGTCGCTCAATAACTTCCTCCTGCAGACAGATCACTGTCCTATCATTAACACGCACTCGCGTCTCTCAATATTACACATCAACTCAGTCTTTTGTTCAGACTTGTTCCCAATCTCGTCCCAAAGTCCAATTTGTTGATTATATATTAGCATCAAATCAGAGGTTATTAAGTCCCCTAATAGAACAGGATGGGGACTGGCTTTGTTTAGTAAGAGAGAAGAGAAAGAAGCAGAGAGAGAGAGAGACAAGTGGAATTACATGGTGTCCCTCCTATCTGAAGACAACCATCTGCCAATGTCACTGCTCCATTGTGTCTGGGCCCTCTACCATGAATAGCCCTCTGCAGCCAAAGATGTTTTAATTAGTGAGAGAGATGGTCTGTAATTATATTTATATCATAATAACTAACCACTCTGACTGACTGAGTCCTCGTCCTCCTCGCTGGGTCTTTCATTGTCTCCCTCTATGATGATGATATTTAATTCTAATGTTAGAACACTGCAGATCCCAGCCAAAGTGAACATCCAGGCCCTCGACGGGCGAGTACACACTCTCAGGAGCTGGTCCGTGTTCACACACACACACACACACACACACACACACACACACACACACACACACACATACACATACACACACATACACACATACACACACACACACACACACACACACACACACACACATACACATACACATACACACACACACACACACACACACACACACACACACACACACATACACATACACATACACACACACACACACACACACACACACACACACAGCATCTCTCAGCCATGTCAATGCATGTCCAACTTCACCAACAATCCTTCCCCAATCACTTTATTATCAAAGGCTACAACTGTATTTTTGACAAAAGCAAACTACTTTACTGGTTGCCGTTGCTTATCAAAGCCTAAACAGCAGCTGATTAGTTGACCGACTGCAACTCCCTCTTCTTTGTGTGAGTATATTGAAAGAATAGGTAACCAGAAAGATGTACATTGGAAGGTTATTGTCCAAAGTCTACCTATATTGACTGGCCTTGTTTAACTGAGTGCATACTGCATGTAAAGATCTTTGTAGAATGCTGTGGAGACTGTCTTCTTTGTTATATTTGTTTGCAAGTTAAATCATTGACAGGGAAAGAGATAATGAAGAGCAGAAAAGGGCTTGTGTGCTTTCAAACCACAGACAATTGAGCCTCATTGTGTTATGAATATTGGGAACAATGGAGAAACACTTGAAAGAAAGGAACGTTTCAATATGCACGCACTCTCTTGCTCTCTCTCTCTTCTCTTTCTCGCTCTCTTCTCCTCTCTCCTCTCCTCTATCTAGAATCTCCTCAACCTGTGTCCTCCTGCCCCAGCCAACCTCCACCCAAAGGGCAGTTAGAACTAAGCAATGAATCCCAGATGCCCAGACCCATAATAACACCATAAAGCGCTGATAAAACAGGTCGGCAGAGGGATGACAGGTCGACTGAGGCTGGGGCTGAAGCTTGCTCAAGCCTACCGAGAGTCGCCTCTCTTCCACAAATCATCCCACTGTTCCTCCCTCGTTCCCCAGGCTCAGTGGTCCGCCAGGGCTGCAACAGCCGGTCACGCTTTCTGGAGACCAAATTATCCTCCTGATTGATTGAGTTCCAAAGCATAAACGTCGCCGGCTGACAACTGCAGCTGATTCGCTCTCCCGACTTTACGGCTTTCTCTCTCCCTCCCTCCCTCCCTTCCTCTCCACAGAGCGCACAGAGCCGACGAGATAAATTACTTAAGTGGACGACAAAGTGTGCAAGCGTGTTGCAAATTTCCATATCGGTCTTCATGGTGCATGATGTTTGTTGTGTATCCAAGTTAACCCTTTATTTCCCATTCTTGAGGATCTGGAAGACTGGTCCCTCCCCCTGATACAGCTTGCCAACTAGAAGATTCCCTCACTCGTCTTTTCCTCATGTTAGAAAATTATGTCACTCGCTAATCCAAAACTAATCCCAGTTACTGCGCATATGGAGAGATACACACACTAAGTCACTCTCTCTCACACGAGTCGACCCCCTCCCCATACACACAGATTAAAACATTCACTCTTTCTCACACAACCCCCCCCACCCCCACTCTCGCTCCCACACACACTGATGCCTTGTCCCCCTCTGTCCCCCAGGCTTCCCAGCGACGGCGTATGGACCGGTGGCAGCGGCGGCAGTGGCGGCAGTGCGTGGCTCAGGTAGGGGGGCCCGTGGAAGAGGTGGCTACATGGCATACCAGCAGAACGCAGGGGCAGGTAAACGCTCTGTCGGTATTCTGTGTGGCTACTGCTACGCTCCATGCTCTGTTCTCACTGGCCGCCGATACTCTTCTCACACCTGCTGTATACACACACACACTCTCTTAATAGACAAGAGAGGAAAGAAAGAGCATAGTAAACTCCACGTTCTCTCCTCACTTTCCTCTGCACTGGCTAAAATGGACAGAGGATGAGGATAGGACCAGGGTAGCAGTCTCTAGTTGTCTTGATTCAGAGCTACTATACCTGCCAGCTCTGTGTTTGATAGGTAGAAATGCTACCTACTGTAATGTACCTCCACAGTACAATATGTGACTGCAGATCCAGGGAGCAGGATGTTGATTTCTCATGTGTCGGTCACTCGTATGACTCATACACCTCTTTCAGAGAAGGCTCCTAACTTGAAATCAGCATGTGCTGATGTGCCTACTGATATCGATTAGTTTACTCAAAAATCTGACTTCCACACAAATCTCAAGTTAGGATACGGCTTGTCCCTATAACACCTTCCAGTCTCTAAATAACCAAGCCAGCATCATAAGTGTCCAGATTCATGAGTCCTACTTAAATTGGCTCCCTCGTTGACTTTTTCTATTCCCTGGCCATTGATTGGCTAGTACGATAGCTTAATCAATCACACTGACTTTGTCCACAGACACAGCAATATATAGCTAAATAAACACTGGAGAAAAACAAGCGGCGGGGCTGGAATTGACAGATGGCATTTTGGCTGCGAGGGAAAATGATCGGACACTCTAATTGGCTGTCAGAACGCCTGGCCCCTGGAAGCAGTGTGGTGCTGGGCTGCACTCTGACAGTTAGGGTTGGAGGTTCAGCCTAACACACACTCACCGCACGCACACACACACCTGATATGAGAAATCAAAAGCAGATACTTTGATGCCGTATGTCCTAGGTGAGTCTGGGGGATGAGGACAGGGGCAAGTATAAAGGCTATGGTTAGACTAGACCGGGTTTATCCTACTTTACTCCATGCAAGTTAGTGCAGGGCTGGCCTAGGCAATACAGCTGGGCTGACCTGGGCGAGACAGAGAGCCAGTAACAGAGCTAGCCCTTGGCTACAGTACAGTATGTTGCTCCAGCTCTTCCACTGACTGTCTCCTGGATGATTCTGTAACTGTATCACACTCAGGGAGAACCAGAGGGGAAGGCTAAGGTACCAACAGGACCCACAGAGCCCATGTTGCTGACATTTAGACTTGACCTTTCTCTGCAACTTCATCTAGTAGTCATTACCAAGATACATGAGTTTACAAACTACACTCTGCATAGATCTAGTCTGAAGTGAAGGAGCAGATGGAGTTTTGATATATAGCTGGGTAGCTTACCCACCATGCTAACTGGCTTTTGTGTGATGCTAAAGGATGGCTCTCACAGTAATAATTACATTCTAATGTTGTCCCCTGGCTGAGCCCTTCTGCAATTGGCTCAGGTTCTGTGTGGTCATCTCACAGTTACTGTAACTCACTCACCATCAAGAACAAGACAATCATGTGTTGGAATGTTTTGAAGTGATTCAACAGATGTTTGCAGATGTAGGTCCTTGAAGCACATCTGTTCAATGCAACTGGTTCTGTTCCCAGAGCAACAGTAGGCTACAAAGGACCCTGTCTGGGATCAAGTTAGGCTGTTATGACAGATTATTTATTTACTCAAAAGATAACTTGACCTAATCTCAAACATAAGCCATCGCAATATTCAATACTTACAGTTGAAGTCAGAAGTTTACATACACCTTAGCCAAATACATTTCAACTCAGTTTTTCACAATTCCTGACATTTAATCCTAGTAAAAAAAATCCCTGTTTTAGGTCAGTTAGGATCACCACTTTATTTTAAGAATGTGAAATGTCAGAATAATAGTAGAGAGATTGATTTATTCCAGCTTTTATTTATTTCATCACATTCCCAGTGGGTCAGAAGTTTACATACAATCAATTAGTATTTGATAGCATTGTCTTTAAATTATTTAACTTGGGTCAAACATTTTGGGTAGCCTTCCACAAGCTTCCCACAATAAATTAGGTGAATGTTGGCCCATTCCTCCTGACAGAGCTGGTGTAACTGAGTCAGGTTTGTCGGCCTCCTTGCTTGCACACGCTTTTTCAGTTCTGCCCAGAACATTTTCTATAGGATTGAGGTCAGGGCTTTGTGATGGCCATTCCACTCTTGACTTTGTTGTCCTTAAGCCATTTTGCCACAACTTTGGAAGTATGCTTGGGGTCAATGTCCATTTGGAAGACCCATTTGCGACCAAGCTTTAACTTCCTGACTGATGTCTTGAGATGTTGCTTCAATATATCCACATAATTTCCCAGCCTCATGATGCCATCTATTTTGTGAAGTGCACCAGTCCCTCCTGCAGCAAAGCACCCCCACAACATGATGCTGCCACCCCCGTGCTTCACGGTTGGGATGGTGTTCTTCGGCTTGCAAGCCTCCCCCTTTTTCCTCCAAACATAACGATGGTCATTATGGCCAAACAGTTCTATTTTTGTTTCATCAGACCAGAGAACATTTCTCCAAAAAGTCGATATAGGACACGTTTTACTGTGGATATAGATACTTTTGTACCTGTTTCCTCCAGCATCTTCACAAGGTCTTTTGCTGCTGTTCAGGGATTGATTTGCACTTTTCACACAAAAGTATGTTAATCTCGGAGGCAGAACGTGTCTCCTTCCTGAGCGGTATGATGGCTACGTGGTCCCATGGTGTTTATACTTGCGCACTATTGTTTATACAGATGAATGTGGTACCTTCAGGCGTTTGGAAATTGCTCCCAAGGATGAACCAGACTTGTGGAGGTCTACAATTTTTTTTCTGAGGTCTTGGCTAATTTATTTTGATTTTCCCATGATGTCAAGCAAAGAGGCACTGAGTTTGAAGGTAGGCCTTGAAATACATCCACATGTACACCTCTAATTGACTCAAATGATGTCAATTAGCCTATCAGAAGCTGTTAAAGCCATGACATCATTTTCTAGAATCTTCCAAGCTGTTTAAAGGCACAGTCAACTTGGTGTATGTAAACTTCTGACCCACTGGAATTGTGATATAGTGAATTATAAGTGAAATAATCTGTCTGTTAACAATTGTTGGAAAAATTACTTGTGTCATGCACAAAGTAGATGTCCTACCTGACTTGCCAAAACTATAGTTTGTTGACAATAAATTTGTGGAGTGGTTGAAAAACTAATTTGAATGACTCCAACCTAAGTGTATGTGAACTTGTGACTTCAACTGTAACTATGGACATGGGTTTTGAATTACAATTGAAAAAAGGAGAGGGTGACAAGGCAGTGAAACCTGAGGAAGATGTTAACACATTATCCATCAAACACACTCCTGGCAGTACAGGATGCCCTCTTTTAGTTCCCCAGGGTTCCCGCAGGCCTACCCAGCCTCTCCCTGACGTGCCCTAGGGCAATATGGTCTAGATTAAAGATTATTTCATCAGATAGTGGGAGCAGTGCTGTAGGGATGTTGGACCGGCTAGTCAGTGGGTCCTGCTGCTAAATTAAAACCCCTCACATAGAACAATAGTATTTAAGACTAGGAATACACCTTTTGATCCACCTGCAATCCTCAAATCTATGATGCCCTTCTTTATCTAGATTAAGATTTCATCATATTATGCTCCCCTTTCAGCAATACATTTCTAGAAGTAAAGTCAGGAACTATTTCATGTCGGAATCAAAAAGTAACCAGGATTGTTTGATTTTGAAGGTATTACACCGGAGCAGAATCCGTTTGTAGATGATCACAGTCTTCTTATGGAACACAACCTACTTCAAAGTGATCCAGTGCAGAAAACCAGCAGTGTAGATCAAACTCAAACCAAAGGTGCTGTTGGTAGACAGTGGAAATGTCTGTGAGAAACATGGTGAAAGAAACACACTCAGACACACACAGACACACACACACACACACACACACACACACACACACACACACACACACACACACACACACACACACACACACACACACACACACACACACACACACACACACATACACATAATCATACACACTCAGTGTTTGTATTAGTATTTATTAGGGATCCCCATTAGTTCCTACCAAGGCAGCAGCTACTCTTCCTGGGGTCCAAACACATTGAACAACTTACATAACATATAAAACAAAAGATAAAACAGTATCATCTAACATTATTACACCACCACATATCTACAATACTAAATGTATAATACCACCATACAACAATATTAGAAAACCAGTAAAAAAACGTTGTGCTTAGAGGGACGGCAGGGTAGCCCGGTAGGTTGCAAGTTCAAACCCCAGAGCTGACATGGTACAAATCTGTTAACCCACTGTTCCTGGCCGTCATTGTAAATAAGAATTTGTTCTTATCTGACTTGCCTAGTTAAATAAAGGTAAAATAAAAAGGTACACTGGTAAAGGGTCATACATACAGATAGAAGCAATGTTATACATACAGATAGAAGCAATGGTATACATACAGATAGAAGCAATGGTATACATACAGATAGAAGCAATGGTAGCAATGGTATACATACAGATAGACGCAATGGTATACATACAGATAGAAGCAATGGTATACATACAGATAGAAGCAATGGTATACATACAGATAGAAGCAATGGTATACATACAGATAGAAGCAATGGTATACATACAGATAGAAGCAATGGTATACATACAGATAGAAGCAATGGTAGCAATGGTATACATACAGATAGACGCAATGGTATACATACAGATAGAAGCAATGGTATACATACAGATAGAAGCAATGCTATACATACAGATAGAAGCAATGGTAGCAATGGTATACATACAGATAGACGATGGCCAATCCTCTTCTGGCTGTGCCGGGTGGAGATTATAACAGAACATGGCCAAGATGTTCAAATGTTCATAAATGACCAGCATGGTCGAATAATAATAAGGCAGAACAGTTGAAACTGGAGCAGCAGCACGGTCAGGTGGACTGGGGACAGCAAGGAGTCATCATGTCAGGTATTCCTGGGGCATGGTCCTAGGGCTCAGGTCCTCCGAGAGAGAGAAAGAAAGAGAGAATTAGAGAGAGCATATGTGGGGTGGCCAGTCCTCTTCTGGCTGTGCCGGGTGGAGATTATAACAGAACATGGCCAAGATGTTCAAATGTTCATAAATGACCAGCATGGTCGAATAATAATAAGGCAGAACAGTTGAAACTGGAGCAGCAGCACGGCCAGGTGGACTGGGGACAGCAAGGAGTCATCATGTCAGGTAGTCCTGGGGAATGGTCCTAGGGCTCAGGTCCTCCGAGAGAGAGAAAGAAAGAGAGAAGGAGAGAATTAGAGAACGCACACTTAGATTCACACAGGACACCGAATAGGACAGGAGAAGTACTCCAGATATAACAAACTGACCCTAGCCCCCCGACACATAAACTACTGCAGCATAAATATTGGAGGCTGAGACAGGAGGGGTCAGGAGACACTGTGGCCCCATCCGAGGACACCCCCGGACAGGGCCAAACAGGAAGGATATAACCCCACCCACTTTGCCAAAGCACAGCCCCCACACCACTAGAGGGATATCTTCAACCACCAACTTACCATCCTGAGACAAGGCTGAGTATAGCCCACAAAGACCTCCGCCACGGCACAACCCAAGGGGGGGGGCCAACCCAGACAGGATGACCACATCAGTGAATCAACCCACTCAGGTGACGCACCCCCTCCAGGGACGGCATGAGAGAGCCCCAGTAAGCCAGTGACTCAGCCCCTGTAATAGGGTTAGAGGCAGAGAATCCCAATGGAAAGAGGGGAACCGGCCAGGCAGAGACAGCAAGGGCGGTTCGTTGCTCCAGAGCCTTTCCGTTCACCCTCCCACTCCTGGGCCAGACTACACTCAATCATATGACCCACTGAAGAGATGAGTCTTCAGTAAAGACTTAAAGGTTGAGACCGAGTTTGCGTCTCTGACATGGGTAGGCAGACCGTTCCATAAAAATGGAGCTCTATAGGAGAAAGCCCTGCCTCCAGCTGTTTGCTTAGAAATTCTAGGGACAATTAGGAGGCCTGCGTCTTGTGACCGTAGCGTACGTGTAGGTATGTACGGCAGGACCAAATCAGAGAGATAGGTAGGAGCAAGCCCATGTAATGCTTTGTAGGTTAGCAGTAAAACCTTGAAATCAGCCCTTGCTTTGACAGGAAGCCAGTGTAGAGAGGCTAGCACTGGAGTAATATGATCACATTTTTTGGTTCTAGTCAGGATTCTAGCAGCCGTATTTAGCACTAACTGAAGTTTATTTAGTGCTTTATCCGGGTAGCTGGAAAGTAGAGCATTGCAGTAGTCTAACCTAGAAGTGACAAAAGCATGGATTAATTTTTCTGCATCATTTTTGGACAGAAAGTTTCTGATTTTTGCAATGTTACGTAGATGGAAAAAAGCTGTCCTTGAAAGGGTCTTGATATGTTCTTCAAAAGAGAGATCCGGGTCCAGAGTAACGCCGAGGTCCTTCACAGTTTTATTATAGAAGCAATGGTATACATACAGATAGAAGCAATGGTATACATACCGATAGAAGCAATGGTATACATACAGATAGAAGCAATGGTATACATACAGATAGAAGCAATGGTAGCAATGGTATACATACAGATAGAAGCAATGGTAGCAATGGTATACATACAGATAGAAGCAATGGTAGCAATGGTAGCAATGGTAGTTTGTGATTGGTTGTGAATTTGACCAGTTGTTTCTGTATCTGACTTGGTTGGGCCTTTCAGAGAGCCTATGGTCCTGACTGGTCCTTCTCTGCTCACCTCAAACACTCCTCTTGGTGCACTCTGCCTGCCTGCCAGAAGGTTTGTTCACACTCTACTACCCCCTCACACCCTACTACCCCCTCACACCTTCTACCCCCTCACACCCTACTACCCCCTCATACCTACTACCCCCTCACACCCTACTACCCCCTCACACCCTACTACCCCCTCACACCTACTACCCCCTCACACTTACTACCCCCTCACATCCTACTACTCCCTCACACCCTACTACTCCCTCACACCCTACTACCCCCTCACACCCTACTACCCTCACACCTATTACCCCCTCACACCTACTACCCCCTCACACCTACTACCCCCTCACACCTATTACCCCCTCACACCCTATTACCCCCTCACACCTACTACCCCCTCACACCCTACTACCCCCTCACACCTACTACCCCCTCACACCTACTACCCCCTCACATCCTACTACTCCCTCACACCCTACTACCCCCTCACACCCTACTACCTACTACCCCCTCACACCCTACTACCCCCTCACACCTACTACCCCCTCACACCCTACTACCCCCTCACATCCTACTACCCCCTCACACCCTACTACCCCCTCACACACTACCATCTCTCACACCTACTACCCCCTCACACCCTACTACCCCCTCACACCCTACTACTCCCTCACACCTACTACCCCCTCACATCCTACTACCCCCTCACATCCTACTACCCCCTCACACCTACTACCCCCTCAAACCTACTACTCCCTCACACCCTACTACCCCCTCACACCCTACTACCCCCTCACACCCTACTACCCCCTTACACCCTACTACTCCCTCACACCTACTACCCCCTCACACCCTACTACTCCCTCACACCTACTACCCCCTCACATCCTACTACCCCCTCACATCCTACTACCCCCTCACACCTACTACCCCCTCAAACCTACTACTCCCTCACACCCTACTACCCCCTCACACCCTACTACTTCCTCACACCCTACTACTCCCTCACACCCTACTACCCCCTCACACCCTACTACCCCCTCACACCTACTACCCCCTCACATCCTACCATCTCTCACACCTACTACCCCCTCACACCCTACTACCCCCTCACACCTACTACCCCCCCACATCCTACTACCCCCTCACACCTACTACTCCCTCACATCCTACTCATGCCTCACATCCTACTATTCCCTCACATTCCTCCTGACCATCTCCTATTCTCCCTCCATCTTTCCTCCTCTCCATCCCAAACTTGTATTTTTCTCTAACTTCTCTCATCTCTTCTTCCTCCATGCTCATTCGTTAGTTCTGTCTGCTCTCTTTCTTTCTTTCTTTTCTCTCTCTCTCTCTCGCTCTCTCTCTCTCTCTATTCCATCCTGTCTTCATTAGATGAAGAGTTTGTGTTTATTAGATTTACTGTAGTGTTTTTATGTACGAAGATATAACCATTCTGTCATTCATGTGTGTTCCTCCTGTTGTGCCTGATCCCTGTGTGTATCAGTGTGACTTCAGTGCATGCCACCTGTAGTGGTCATGGTAGTGGTGGACATAGTCATAGCTCCTAGCTACTACTGTTTTCTGTGTTCTTGTATCTACTTCTACAAGCTGACATGGTATCCAGGATTGTCTTACTGTATCTGCATGGTAGTTGTTGGTTGTTAGTCATTATTGATGACAAGCTCAAAAACTGGTATCTAGGAGCGATCTGGAGCGTTTGTTACGCTACATTTGGTTACGTTACAGCCTTATTCTAAAATGGATGAAATTGTTTGTTTTACTCATCAATCTACACAGAATACCCCATAATAACAAAGCAAAAACAGGTTTTTAGCCATTTTTGCAAATGTATAGAATATTTAAACTGAAATATCACATTGACATAAGTATTCAGACCCTTTACTCAGTTCTTTGTTGAAGCACATTTGGCAGCGATTATAGCCTTGAGTCTTCTTGGGTATGTTGCTACAAGCTTGGTACACCTGTAGTTTCTCCCATTCAGATCCTCAGGTTGGATGGGGAGCATCGCTGCACAGCTATTTTCAGGTCTCTCCAGAGATGTTAGATCGGTTTCAAGTCTGTGCTCTGGCTGGGCCACTCAAGGACATTCAGAGACTTGTCCGGAAGCCACTCCTGCGTTGTCTTGACTGTGTGCTTAGGGTCGTTGTGTTGTTGGAAGGTGAACCTTCGCCCTGTCTGAGGTCCTGAGTGCACTGGAGCACTTTTCACCAAGGATCTCTCTGTACTTTGCTCCGTTCATCTTTCCCTCGATCCTGACTAGTCTCCCAGTCCCTGCCGCTGAAAAACATCCCCACAGCATGATTCTGCTACCACCATGCTTCACCGTAAGGATGGTGCTAGGTTTCCTAAAGATTGGACTCTTGGCATTCAAGCCAAAGAGTTCAATCTTGGTTTCATCAGACCAGAGCATCTTGTTTGTCATTGTCTGAGCAAACTCCAAGCGGGCTGTCATGTGCCTTTTACTGAGGAGTGGCTTCCGTCTGGTCACTCTACCATAAAGGCCTGATTGGTGGAGTGCTGCAGAGATGGTTGTCCTTCTGGAAGGTTCTCCCATCTCCACAGAGGAACTCTGGAGCTCTGTCAGAGTGACCATCGAGTTCTTGGTCACCTCCCTGACCCAAGGCCCTTCTCCCCCGATGGCTCGGTTTAGCCTGGCAGGCAGCTCTAGGAAGAATCTTGGTGCTTCCAAACTTCTTATATTTAAGAATGATGGAGGCCACTGCGTCCTTGGGAACCTTCAATGCTGCATAATGTTTTTGGTACCCTTCCCCAGAACTGTGCCTCGACACAATCCTGTCTCTGAACTCTACGAACAATTCCTTCGACCTCATGGCTTGGTTTTGCTCTGACATGCACTCTCAAGTGGAACCTTATATAGACAGGGGTGTGCCTTTTAAAAATCATGTCCAATCAATTGAATTTACCACAGGTGGACTTCAATCAAGTTGTGAAAACATCTCAAAGATGATCAATGGAAACAGGATGCACCTGAGCTCAATTTCGAGTCTCATAGCAAAGGGTCTGAATAATTAAGGTATTTCTGTTTTTAATTTGTTATAAATTTGCAAAAAAAATATTTATCTGTTAGAATACGGCTGTAACGTAACAAAATGTGGATAAAGTGATGGGGTCTGAATACTTTCCGAATGCACTGTATGGAGGGTTTGGTCCTTTCCTCTAGGCAGACTCCTGTGATTACGACATTAGCCTGATTTGCAACAGCTCAGAGCTGAAGCACCATGGCACTCTGGGCCTGACTTGGCAGGACATGATTTCTATTCATGTGTCCCAGGCAGCTGACACACTGGTCCAACCAGTGACTGACCTCAGTTCTAAATGCAGCCCACTGGATTCCTTGTCATATGTTGAGGGGACGTGTCAGGAAAGTGAGGTTGAGTTGGAGGAGAATGGAATGAGACACTAGCGTCTCTTTAACCGTCTTGCCTCCTTCCCTCCGCCTTCTTCTGTAGCTGCAGGTGATCATTCTATTTAGGTGATCTGCATCCCTCAATCAGTAACAATGTCTCCTGTTCGTTTGTCCTTCTCTCTCCAATATGAGTCGAGTCTGGACCCTGGACCACAGACAGTTTCCCCCCTTTCCCACCCCCTGATGGACAGCTATGTCAGAATCATTCTAAAGGAAAACAGACTGTTCACTCAAACTAGGTCACCCCGACTCCCCTGCCCAGAGCCCAGAGGGTGTGGAAATGTCTCCTCTTATGATGAAGATAGATACAGTGTATGTGTCTGCTCAATTCTACCTGGCTCCTCTACCAGCAGTCCTCTACCAGCTGTCCTCTACCAGCTGTCCTCTACCAGCTGTCCTCTACCAACAGTCCTCTACGAGCAAATCAAATCAAACCAACAGTCCTCTACCAGCTGTCCTCTACCAGCTGTCCTCTACCAGCTGTCCTCTACCAGCTGTCCTCTACCAACAGTCCTCTACGAGCAAATCAAATCAAACCAGCAGTCCTCTACCAGCTGTCCTCTACCAGCTGTCCTCTACCAGCTGTCCTCTACCAGCTGTCCTCTACCAGCTGTCCTCTACCAGCAGTCCAGCACCACTTGTTTGTGAGCTCCTTTCCACTTCTATTCTCATGGTGTTTGTTTGTGTGATGATGTGTGATGATGAAAGTGTGCGTGTGTGTGTGTGCGTGTGCGTATGTGTGCGTGCGTGTGTGGTCTGTGGATGTGAAAGCATGTTGAGTGAAGATATAAGGGCTGTAGCGCTGTGTCTATGGATGGATAGCAGTACTCCTCTGCCTGTGAACATCCAGGATATATCATCTATTAACTATCATTATGCCAGCCTATCGGAGCACAAAATGAGGAGCCATTATCTAGCGATTATTTATGAACTGCCATCGCAGGCTGAAAAGAACTTGTCCTTTGTTAATTAGTCACCTATTCAGTTAGAAAATGGTGTTTGAGACGGGGACTGAAAGCCACTCCAGGCAGAACAGAAAGAGAGCCTCATCTTTTCAAATGACATAGGTGGAAATGGAGCTAATTGCAGATGCTCTGAAATTCAAAGCTAATTTTGAAACACATTTGACAAGTGTATTATTCACTTTTTCTGAAGAGATCTGCACTGCTCTGTGCCTATACATGCGTGCACACTTGTGTCTCCCTGAATGGATGTGTACATATGTGAGTGTGTATGCAGGTGTTTACTTGCAAGGTCAGTGTGCGTGACTGAACGAGACAGGGTTTTGTTTGAGTAAATAGACACACACACACTCTGGGGCGATATCTAATGTATCCAGTGCCTCTGACAGTGAAGCCTGAGGCAGGTGATTGTGTGAAATGTTATTTCCAAGGTTGGCACAAGTCCTCCAGGTCAACTCTTCCACTATCATTCTATGGAAGGGCTTTTTAGATGGCAACAGTTTTTTTTCTTTTCACATCAACACATAAATAGTGTGAATAATGTTGCTGACAGGAAAGGTGTTTAGCGTTTCTCCCTCCATTAGGCACAACGTTTAGACGACAGACTTGGCAGTAGACCCAGACATGTTAAAGAAGAAGCTTTTCATTCATAATGACACAAAACGGAAGCAAATACTAGCATTCTCCGTGACATTATCAGCATTTCAAAAGTTTTGAAAGCATCACTTGAAACATGAAATCAAAATCTCGACTGGAGGTAGACTGTTAAACAGACTGGTAAACAGACTTGTGAAGAGGATGATGACAGTGATTTTGACAGTAATGGTGATGACCATGATGGAAGTGGTTAGAATGGACTTCATCTGTCCTCCATGCACACGGCATGCTGAGGAGAAGAGAAGTGGAGGAGAGCGATTATAATCATAAATGATAACGCTCCCTCAACGATCCACTCCATTGAGCCTATATAGTCCCCCATCCTGTTGCCACAGCAACCCAGAGACACACTAATTTGTTGTGCAGATGAGTAATTGCCCCCCAATTAAGAATAGGGATGTTGCAGAGAAAGACCACCTAATCTTGGTTGTTTGTTATTAATATATTATTTCTTAATTATTGTTTTTAATAGATTGAACTGAAATGGGAGACTGTATCATGGTCGTCACACCACAGGGGGGTGTTTGGTCGAGTACAGTGGCCCTATGTTGCTGAATGTGATGATGTAACTATATTGTACACGGGTTGTTGGCCATCGGTATTGTTTAAGGGTTTTCCTGGCCTCACATGAACATCCACTGAAGGGAAAGGAACGCACTACGATTCCCTGCAGCAATAAATCACCTCTATGTTATCTAACATCTCCAAAAAAAGGCTATTTATTTATTCATTTGTTTGGTTTATTTCATGTTTGTACCCTTTGATACATGTTGTGGAGTGTTATGTGTAATGGCAGAGAGGACTAGAGAACTCAAGCCTGTGTTTAGCCTCTGTCACCTCATCCTCCCAGTGGCTCTGTAGTGACTTTCCCAGATGGGGTCTCTCTAATGGTAGTAGCGTTGACGAGACACTCCTCCAGAGCTCCAGTCAGCCCAACCACGCCGGGTGTCAGCTGTGTTGCCAGGGAAGTACTGCGGCTGCAGCCAGGGACAGACTCTCTGGGGGCCAGGGGCCCTGCAGATGTTCCACAGCTCCAATGCATCTGTTTGGCCATGATAGAGACAGGCTGCTGAACACTGCTCATGTTACGGCGCTGGTTGGGAGTTGACACAACTGTTGTAATAGAGTTATTTTCTCTCATTTTATGTAATTAGATTATACCTCCATCTTTCTTTGCTATTCTCCATCAGAATGGACATACAGACAGAAGACATGAGTCGCTAGAGGAACATCAGAGCCCTGCCAATATGGTCCCAACCTTGATCTCTCCAATGCTGCTGTTTAATTCCACTCCGTTTTCTACTTCCACATGCTCAAAGTGAATCATTTGCATGCACAGAAAGGAGAATTAGCTCAGCGCGATAATCAAGCGCCTCCATTCTTCCAGATGGCCGATCCAGTGGTCTCCGTAGTCTGTAAATGGGAGCTTTTTAACTGCATTTTATTCCACATTTTACATAGATAGTGCTATCATTAGCCGTGATCTCCCTGAATAATACAAGTCATTTTGCTGTGCTTTGTTAGATAAGACCTTCACGGCACCAGGGACGCCGGCAGCGAGGACTCATTTTCCATGTCAGTGCAAACAAAGCCGCCAGGTGTGTTTGTTGTAAGTGTGTGTGTGTACGCGCACAGGCGCGTGTGCAAGAGCAATAATGTTGTATTTGTCTTCCTGTCGTTCCTGCTACTTTGTTCTCGCCAGTCTGTATTTAGAGGGATGTTTCTGCAGGCTACCATCATGGCGGGTGGCCTGTGAGGGGGACAGACAGACAAAGGGAAGGGGCCAGCCGGAGGCCTCCTCCTCAGTGTGAACTAATGTGGGTGTCAGGGGCGTTGCTCTGTAAAGGTCTTCATTTGTTTGTTGTTAAAGATCTAATTAGGACGACGAGAGGAAACAGAACGGGACGGCTAATTAGAGGGGAGCTCAGAAATCACTTTGAACCTCAAGGACACCCGGCTATTAGCGTGCACATAAAAAATGTATTAAACCTAGGTGTATGTTTTGTTCCCTTCCTTAAATGATTAAAAAGTGCTTTGCTTGAGTGGGCGTCCCCCTCTTCTGGAGAGATGCGGAGGAGTGGAGTGGGCCGGCGCATCCTGAACACTTCTCTCTTTCTGTTTTTCATCTCCTTGAGTGTTTAAAACTGTCTTCTAAAGTACATGTTGCATCTGTTGTCTCAGTGCGGACACACTTACTCATTCCAGGGTTTTTATTTATTTTTACTATTTTCTACATTGTAGAATAATAGTGAAGACATCAGAACTATGAAATAATACATGTAGTAACCAAAAAAGTGTTAAAGAACAGCTCAAATAAACAAGAGAAACGACAGTCCATCATTACTTTAAGACATGAATGTCAGTCAATCTGGAAAATTTGAAGAACTTTGAAAGTTTCTTAATGAACAGTCGCAAAAACCATCAACCACTATGATGAAACTGTCTCTCATGAGGACCGCCACAGGAAAGGAAGACGCAGAGTTACCTCTGCTGCAGAAGATAAGTTCATTAGAGTTAACTGCACCTCAGAAATTGCAGCCCAAATAAATGCTTCACAGAGTTCAAGTAACAGGCACATCTCAACATCAACTGTTCAGAGGAGACCGCGTGAATCAGGCCTTCATGGTCGAATTGCTGCAAAGAAACCACTACTATAAAGGACACCAGTAAAAAGAAGAGACTTGCTTGGGCCAAGAAACACGAGCAATGAACATTAGACCAGTGGAAATCTGTCAGTTCCGTTACTAGCTAGCTACCTTTTGAGTTTGGATCCTGCGATGCAGTTGGCATTAGTTGCTAGGACCGCTACTATCTGTCCAGTGATCCTGCCTAGCTGCTAGCTAGCTGCCTATCAAGCTAGCTTGAACATAGCCCGCAACACACTTTGCTGTGGACAGTGGAGTTTCTCTATCACAGGTGAAGGATCTTTTAAACAAACAAAAACAGTTCTAAAGCAGTTGTTTCAACCACAAGAAAATAGCTTCAACTTTTTTGTCCGAATACTGGTGGAACTAATAAAAGAATGGATGACCTGACCAGAGAGGTCCAGGACCTGAAGAACAGTTTGCAGTTCTCCCAGAGTTAGCTTGAGTTTAAACAGGAGAACGGCAAGATGACAGCAGTCTGTAAGTCATTGGGAGAGGACATCAGTTCTGTATATGAATCCAATATAACAATGACAGAGAAATCATCTCTAGGGCCAATCAAGGTGGAACAACATGGTTGTGGGCGGAATTGCAGAATCTCCACATGAGACTTGGATGGAGTCTGAGGACAAAGTGAGGGAAATGATCTCGGAGAAACTGAAGATTGAGGTGGAGCGCGTCCACAGGACTGGAAAATCCAACACCGGCCCAGGTGACAGGCCCAGGCCGATAGTGGTCAAATTCCTGAAGTTCAAGGACAAGGTACAGTAGCTGTTCTGGAAAGAGCCAAGAACTTTATTATTTTTTATTTTTTTAAATTTTATTTCACCTTTATTTAACCAGGTAGGCAAGTTGAGAACAAGTTCTCATTTACAATTGCGACCTGGCCAAGATAAAGCAAAGCAGTTCGACAGATACAACGACACAGAGTTACACATGGAGCAAAACAAACATACAGTCAATAATACAGTATAAACAAGTCTATATATGATGTGAGCAAATGAGGTGAGATAAGGGTGGCAAAGTAAATACAATATAGCAAGTAAAACACTGGAATGGTAGATTTGCAGTGGAAGAATGTGCAAAGTAGAAATAAAAATATTGGGGTGCAAAGGAGCAAAATAAATAAAATAAATACAGTAGGGAAAGAGGTAGTTGTTTGGTCTAAATTATAGGTGGGCTATGTACAGGTGCAGTAATCTGTGAGCTGCTCTGACAGTTGGTGCTTAAAGCTAGTGAGGGAGATAGGTGTTTCCAGTTTCAGGGATTTTTGTAGTTCAGACCCCTTGACTTTTTCCACATTTTGTTATGTTACAGCCTTATTTTTCAATGGATTAAATAGTCATTTCCCCCTCATTAATCTACACACAATACCACATAATGATAAACCTTGGGTATGATGCTACAAGCTTGGCACACCTGTATTTGGGGAGTTTCTCCCATTCTTCTCTGCAGATCCTCTCAAGCTCTGTCAGGTTGGAGGGGAGCATTGCTGCACAGCTATTTTCAGGTCTCTCCAGAGATGTTCGATCGGGTTCAAGTCCAGGCTCTGATTGGGCCACTCAAGGACATTCCGAGACTTGTCCAGAAGCCACTCCTGCGTTGCCTTGGCTGTGTGCTTAGGGTCGTTGCCCTGTTGGAAGGCGAACCTTCAGCCCCAGTCTGAGGTCCTGAGGGCTCTGGAGCAGGTTTTCATCAAGGATCAAGGCATTCAGGCCAAAGAGTTCAATCTTGGTTTCATCAGACAGGGGAATCTTGTTTCTCATGGTCTGAGAGTCTTTAGGTGCCTTTTAACAAACTCCAAGCGGGCTGTCATGTGCCTTTTACTGAGGAGTGGTTTCTGTCTGGCCACTCTACCATAAAGGTCTGATTGGTGGAGTGCTGCAGAGATGGTTGTCCTTCTGGAAGGTTCTCCCATCTCCACAGAGGAACTCTGGAGCTCTGTCAGAGTGACACTTGGGTTCTTGGTCACCTCCCTGACCAAGCGCTTCTCCCCAGACTGCTTAGTTTGGCCAGGCGGCCAGCTCAAGCAAGAGTCTTGAGGGTTACAGAATTCTTCCATTCAAGTACGATGGAGGCTACAGTGTTCTTGGGGACCTTTAATGCTGGAGACATTGTTTTGTTACTCTTCCCCAGATCTGTGCCTCGACCCAATCCTGTCTCGGAACTCTACAATTGCTTCGACCTCATAGCTTGGTTTTTACTCTGACATGCACTGTCAACTGTGGGACCTTATATAGACAGGTGTGTGCCTTTCCAAATCATGTCCAATCTATTGAATTTACCACAGGTGGACTCCAATCAAGTTGTAGAAACGTCTCAAGGATGATGAATGGAAACATAATGCACTTGAGCTCAACTTCGTGTCATAGCAAAGGGGCTGAAACGTATGTAAATAATGTTTTTCTGTTTTTCTTAATTTTATAAATGTGCAACACTTTAAAATAAACTGTTTTTGCTTTGTCAATATGGGGTATTGTGTGTAGATTGATGAGGAAAAACATTAATTTAATACATTTTAGAATAAGTCTGTAACGTAACAAAGTATGTAAAAATTCAATGGGTATGAATACTTTCCGAATGCACTGTACATCTTCCTCGGCTAGGACTATCTTGAAGCTGTGTGCCAGAAGAGGAAAGAACTAATGCCAGCCATGAAAGCTGCCAGAGCGCGTGGGGATATTGCTTATATCCGCTATGACAGGCTTGTTGTCCACCCTCCTTCCCAAAAGCCTGGAAGGGATGACAGAACAAAGCCTATGGGTTCATAGCTTCAACCCCACAGCATACACATATATTCAGAGCGATATCCCTGTAATGCTTAGAAAATATCTTATGTCAAATGTTATTGAAGTGTTGTTGCTGGTTCATTTGGCACATCTAAAGCCTTTTCTTTTGGGGTTTTGCTATAGGCCACCAAGTGCTAACAGTCAGTATCTAAATAATATGTGTGAAATGCTTGATATTGTATGTGATGTAAACAGAGAGGTCTACTTTCTTGGGGACCTGAATATTGACTGGTTTTCATCAAACTGTCCGCTCAAGAGGAAGCTTCTCACTGTTACCAGTGCCTGTAATCTGGTTCGGGTCATTCATCAACCTACCAGAATGTTTACAAACACTACAGGAACAAGATCATCCACATGTAAAATCACATTTTTACTAATACTGTAGAACTTTGTTCTAAAGCTGTATATGCATTGGATGCTGTGATTACAATATAGTGGCTCTGTCCAGGAAAGTTCCAAAGGCAGGGCCAAAAATAGTGTATAAAAAATCATACAAAAGATTTTGCTGTGACTTTTATGTGGTGTTAAAATATTTGTTGGTCTGATGTGATTAATAAGGAGCATCCAGATGCTTCATTTGATGCATTTATGAAATTGCTTCTTCCAATAATTGATAAACATGCACCTGTTAAGAAACGTACTTTTAGAACTGTTAAGGCTCCATGGATTGATGGGGAATTGAAAAACTGTATGGCTGAAATAAATGGGGGAAAATGAGTGGCTAATAAGTCTGGCTGACTTACGGCAAATTGAGAAATGATGTGATTAAACTCAACAAAAATAAAAAATAAATGTATAATGAAGCCAAGATCAATGATATTAGGCCCTCTCTTTTCCATTTTTATCAATGACCTGCCACTGGCAAAACAAAGCCTGTGTGTCCATGTATGCTGATGATTCAACCATATATGCCTCAGCAACCACAGCTAATGAAGTCACTGAAACCCTTAACAAAGAGTTGCAGTCTGTTTTGGAATGGGTGGCCAGTAATAAACTGGTCCTGAACATCTCTATAACTTAGATCATTGTATTTGGTACAAATCATTCTCTAAGTTCTAGATCTCAGCTGAGTATGGTATTGAATGGTGTGGCTGTTGGACAAGTTGAGGACACTAAATGACTTGGTGTTACCTTAGATTGTAAACTGTCATGGTCAAAACCTATAGATTCAATGGTTGTAAAGATGGGGAGAGGTCTGTCCGTAATAAAGAGATACTCTGCTTTTTTTGACAACACACTCCACAAAGTAAGTCCTGCAGGCTCAATTTAAAAAAAAATATTATCTTGATTATTGTCCAGACATATGGTCAAGTGCTGCAAAGAAAGACCTAGTAAAGCTGCAGGCAGCTGGTCCAGAACAGAGCGTCACGTCTTGCTCTTTATTGTAATCAGAGGGCTAATATTAATACTATGCATGCCAGTCTCTCTTTGCTAAGGGTTGAGGAAAGCATGACTGCGTCACTTCTTATTTTCATAACAAACAATGTGTTGGAAATTGTTTGCATAGTCTACTTACACACAGCACTGACACACATACTTACCCCACCAGACATGCCACCAGGGGTCTTTTCACAGTCCCCAGGTCCAGAACAAATTCAAGGAAACGTACAGTATTCTACCGAGTCACGAGTGCATGGAACTCCCTTCCATCTTATATAGCGCAAGTGAAGAGCAGACCTGGTTTCAAAAAACAAATAAGTCAACCCCTCACGGCACAACGCCTCTCAACCATGTCAAATCAAATTTTATTGGTCACATACACATGGTTACCAGATGTTATTGCGAGTGTAGCGAAATGTGCTTCTAGTCCCGACCTTGCAGTAATATCTAACAAGTAATCTAACAATTCCACAACAACTACCTAATACACACATCTAAGTAAAGGGATGGAATAAGAATATATGGATGACTGAGCGGCATAGGCAAGATGCAATAGATGGTATAAAATACAGTATATACATATGAGATGAGTAATGCAAGATATGTAAACATTATTAAAGTGACTAGTGATCCATCTATTAAAGTGGCCAATGATCTCAAGTCTGTATGTAGGCAGCAGCCTCTCTGTGTTAGTGGTGGCTGTTTAACTTTGATGCACCTGTACTGACCTCGCCTTCTGGATGGTAGCGGGGTGAACAGGCAGTGGCTTGGGTTGTTGTTGTCCTTGATGATCGTTTTAGCCTTCCTGTGACATTAGGTGCTGTAGGTGTCCTGGAGGGCAGGTAGTTTGCCCCCGGTGATGCGTTGTACAGACCGCACCACCCTTTTGAGAGCCTTGTGGTTGTCAGCGGTGCAGTTGCCGTACCAGGCGGTGATACAGCCCGACAGGATGCTCTCAATTGTGCATCTGTAAAGGTTTGTGAGGGTTTTAGGTGACAAGCCAACCTCAGGAGGCTGAATAAATTTGAAAAGGCCCTGTTGAGCCTTCTTCAACCTCACTGTCTGTGTGGGTGGACCATTTAAGTTTGTCCGTAATGTGTACGCCGAGGAACTTTAAAACTTTCCACCTTCTCCACTGCTGTTCCGTCGATGTGGGTAGGGGGGGTGCTTCCTCTGCTGTTTCCTGAAGTCCACGATTATCTCCTTTGTGTTGTTGACGTTGAGTGAGAGGATGTTGTCCTGACACCACACTCCAAGTGTCCTCACCTCCTCCCTGTAGGCTGTCTCGTTGTTGTTGGTAATCAAGCCCACTGTAGTTGTGTCATCTGCAAACTTGATGATTGAGTTGGAGGCGTGCATGGCCACACAGTCATGGGTGAACAGGGAGTCCAGGAGGGGGCTGAGCATACACCCGTGTGGGGCCCCAGTGCTGAGGATCTGCGAAGTGGAGATGTTGTTTCCTACCTTCACTGCCTGGGTGCGGCCCGTCAGAAAATGTAGTTTAATGGTGTTCAGCGCAAAACCTCAATAAAATGCATCTGGCATTATTTTATATAATTGTATATATACAGTGCCTTGCGAAAGTATTCGGCCCCCTTGAACTTTGCAACCTTTTGCCACATTTCAGGCTTCAAACATAAAGATATAAAACTGTATATTTTTGTGAAGAATCAACAACAAGTGGGACACAATCATGAAGTAGAACGACATTTATTGGATATTTAAAACTTTTTTAACAAATCAAAAACTGAAAAAATGGGCGTGCAAAATTATTCAGCCCCCTTAAGTTAATACTTTGTAGCGCCACCTTTTGCTGCGATTACAGCTGTAAGTCGCTTGGGGTATGTTTCTATCAGTTTTGCACATCGAGAGACTGACATTTTTTCCCATTCCTCCTTGCAAAACAGCTCGAGCTCAGTGAGGTTGGATGGAGAGCATTTGTGAACAGCAGTTTTCAGTTCTTTCCACAGATTCTCGATTGGATTCAGGTCTGGACTTTGACTTGGCCATTCTAACACCTGGATATGTTTATTTTTGAACCATTCCATTGTAGATTTTGCTTTATGTTTTGGATCATTGTCTTGTTGGAAGACAAATCTCCGTCCCAGTCTCAGGTCTTTTGCAGACTCCATCAGGTTTTCTTCCAGAATGGTCCTGTATTTGGCTCCATCCATCTTCCCATCAATTGTAACCATCTTCCCTGTCCCTGCTGAAGAAAAGCAGGCCCAAACCATGATGCTGCCACCACCATGTTTGACATTGGGGATGGTGTGTTCAGCTGTGTTGCTTTTACGCCAAACATAACGTTTTGCATTGTTGCCAAAAGGTTCCATTTTGGTTTCATCTGACCAGAGCACCTTCTTCCACATGTTTGGTGTGTCTCCCAGGTGGCTTGTGGCAATCTTTAAACTACCCTTTTTATGGATATCTTTAAGAAATGGCTTTCTTCTTGTCACTCTTCCATAAAGGCCAGATTTGTGCAATATACGACTGATTGTTGTCCTATGGACAGAGTCTCCCACCTCAGCTGTAGATCTCTGCAGTTCATCCAGAGTGATCATGGGCCTCTTGGCTGCATCTCTGATCAGTCTTCTCCTTGTATGAGCTGAAAGTTTAGAGGGACGGCCAGGTCTTGTTAGATTTGCAGTGGTCTGATACTCCTTCCATTTCAATATTATCGCTTGCACAGTGCTCCTTGGGATGTTTAAAGCTTGGGAAATCTTTTTGTATCCAAATCCGGCTTTAAACTTCTTCACAACAGTATCTCGGACCTGCCTGGTGTGTTCCTTGTTCTTCATGATGCTCTCTGCGCTTTTAACGGACCTCTGAGACTATCACAGTGCAGGTGCATTTATACGGAGACTTGATTACACACAGGTGGATTGTATTTATCATCATTAGTCATTTAGGTCAACATTGGATCATTCAGAGATCCTCACTGAACTTCTGGAGAGAGTTTGCTGCACTGAAAGTAAAGGGGCTGAATAATTTTGCACGCCCAATATTTCAGTTTTTGATTTGTTAAAAAAGTTTGAAATATCCAATAAATGTCGTTCCACTTCATGATTGTGTCCCACTTGTTGTTGATTCTTCACAAAAAAATACAGTTTTATATCTTTATGTTTGAAGCCTGAAATGTGGCAAAAGGTCGCAAAGTTCAAGGGGGCCGAATACTTTCGCAAGGCACTGTATCTTTCTTTGCAAGAAATAACATCCCCAAAAACACACGAACACAACACACAACACAAACGCAACTGTCTCCTTGTCACGTTCTGACCTCTATTTCCTTTGTTTTTGTATTTATTTAGTATGGTCAGGGCGTGAGTTGGGTGGGCAGTCTATGTTTGTTTTTCTATGTTTTGGGGCAGTTCTATGTTTTCGGCCTAGTATGGTTCTCAATCAGAGGCAGGTGTCATTAGTTGTCTCTGATTGAGAATCATACTTAGGTAGCCTGGGTTTCACTGTTTGTTGGTGGGTGATTGTTCCTGTCACTGTGTGTGTGTTGTCACAGGATAGGCTGTATAGGTTTTCACGTTCCGTTTGTTGTTTTGTAGAGCTAAGTTATTTCATGTATCGTTCAGTTTCCATTAATTAAAGAACATGAGTAACCACCACGCTGCGCTTTGGTCCGCTTCTTCTCCTCCTATAGACGAACACCGTTACAGAATCACCCACCGCAACAGGACCAAGCGGCGTGGTAACGGGCAACAGCGGCACAAGGAGGAATGGACTTGGGATGATGTGTTGGACGGCAAGGGTTGCTACACATGGGAGGAGATCCTGGCGGGAAAGGATCGCCTTCCATGGGAACAGGTGGAGGCAGCGAGGAGAGCAGAGGCAGCCGGAGAGAGGAGCCGGCGATATGAGGGAACACGGTTGGCAAGGAAGCCCGGGAGTCAGCCCCAAAAATTTCTTGGGAGGGGGCTAACAGGGAGTATGGCTACGCCAGGTAGGAGACCTGAGCCAACTTCCTGTGGTTACCGGGGGGCTAGAGAGACCGGGCAGGCACCGTGTTATGCTGTGGAGCGCACGGTGTCCCCAGTGCGGGTGCACAGCCCGGTGCGGTACATTCCAGCTCCGCGTATCGGCCGGGCTAGAGTGGGCATCGAGCCAAGTGCCATGAAGCCGGCTCTACGCATCTGGTCTCCAGTGCGTCTCCTTGGGCCGGCTTACATGGCACCAGCCTTGCGCACGGTGTCCCCGGTTCGCCTGCATAGCCCAGTGCGGGCTATTCCACCTCGCCGCACTGGCAGGGCGACCGGGACCATTCAACCGGGTAAGGTTGGGCAGGCTCGGTGCTCAAGAGCTCCAGTGCGCCTGCACGGCCCGGTCTATCCATCACCACCTCCACGCACCAGCCCTCCGGTGGCAGCTCCCCGTACCAGGCTGTCTCTCCGGCCCATCCTTGCAGGGGCTCTCTCCTCTCCAGCGCTGCCGGAGTCTCCCGCCTGTCCGGCGCCTCTGCCGGAGTCTCCCGCCTGTCCGGCGCAACTGCCGGAGTCTCCCGCCTGTCCGGCGCCTCTGCCGGAGCCTCCCGCCTGTCCGGCGCCGCTGCCGGAGCCTCCCGCCTGTCCGGCGCCTCTGCCGGAGTCTCCCGCCTGTCCGGCGCCTCTGCCGGAGCCTCCCGCCTGTCCGGCGCCTCTGCCGGAGCCTCCCGCCTGTCCGGCGCCTCTGCCGGAGCCTCCCGCCTGTCCGGCGCCTCTGCCGGAGCCTCCCGCCTGTCCGGCGCCTCTGCCGGAGCCTCCCGCCTGTCCGGCGCCTCTGCCGGAGCCTCCCGTCTGCCCAGCGCCGCCCGTCTGCCCAACGCCGCCAGCGCCGCCCGTCTGCCCAACGCCGCCAGCGCCGCCCGTCTGCCCAGCGCCGCCAGCGCCGCCCGTCTGCCCAGCGCCGCCAGCGCCGCCCGTCTGCCCAGCGCCGCCAGCGCCGCCCGTCTGCCCAGCGCCGCCAGCGCCGCCCGTCTGCCCAGCGCCGCCAGTGCCGCCCGTCTGCCAGGAGCCGCCAATGCCGCCCGTCAGCCAGGGGCCGCCAGTGCCGCCCGTCAGCCAGGGGCCGCCAGTGCCGCCAGTCAGCCAGGGGCCGCCAGTGCCGCCCGTCAGCCAGGGGCCGCCAGTGCCGCCAGTCAGCCAGGGGCCGCCAGTGCCGCCAGTCAACCAGGGGCCGCCAGTGCCGCCAGTCAGCCAGGGGCCGCCAGTGCCGCCAGTCAGCCAGGGGCCGCTAGAGCCCCTCCGCCCGGAGCAGCTGCCCCTCCGTCCCGAGCAGCTGTCCCTCTGTCCCGAGCAGCTGTCCCTCTGTCCCGAGCAGCTGTCCCTCTGTCCCGAGCAGCTGCCCCTCTGTCCCGAGCAGCTGCCCCTCTGTCCCGAGCAGCTGCCCCTCTGTCCCGAGCAGCTGCCCCTCTGTCCCGAGCAGCTGCCCCTCTGTCCCAAGCAGCCCCTCTGTCCAGTGGGGTCATTGAGAGGGGTGGGCATGGTGTGTAAGCCACGGAGGCGGACAATAAGGCGGACTGAGACAATGGCAAAGTGGGGTCCGCGTCCCGCGCCAGAGCCGCCACCGCGGACAGACGCCCACCCAGACCCTCCCCTATAGGTCAAGGTTTTGCGGCCGGAGTCCGCACCTTTGGGGGGGGGTACTGTCACGTTCTGACCTCTATTTCCTTTGTTTTTGTATTTATTTAGTATGGTCAGGGCGTGAGTTGGGTGGGCAGTCTATGTTTGTTTTTCTATGTTTTGGGGCAGTTCTATGTTTTCGGCCTAGTATGGTTCTCAATCAGAGGCAGGTGTCATTAGTTGTCTCTGATTGAGAATCATACTTAGGTAGCCTGGGTTTCACTGTTTGTTGGTGGGTGATTGTTCCTGTCACTGTGTGTGTGTTGTCACAGGATAGGCTGTATAGGTTTTCACGTTCCGTTTGTTGTTTTGTAGAGCTAAGTTATTTCATGTATCGTTCAGTTTCCATTAATTAAAGAACATGAGTAACCACCACGCTGCGCTTTGGTCCGCTTCTTCTCCTCCTATAGACGAACACCGTTACACTCCTAGCCTCCCAGTTATGTTTTCTGTCCCTAACCCTAAAACTGAAACAAAATATAAATATTTTTATACAACTATAACAAAATAAAAACTAGCAAATCAGGTCTGAAAACTACCAAGCTAAACTGAATTTCAAATAAAAATCTGTGAGGGCGCTGAGTGTCTATGGAATAGAGCTGTAACTATAAAGCTTTATAGTTAACAAATGCCTTGTCTGTTTCTCCTCTCCACCACATCAGTAGTCCAGTACATTGTGAAATCTTGCCTGTGTCAAATCTAAAATGTATGAGGAATTTCTGTTATAATCTTATTGATTTATGAGCAGAAGCCCAAACATGAATAATAGATTTTTCTTAATCATTCTCACGCTTATTTTAAGAGAATCTCATTTTGGTTATTTTTCACCCTTGAGCTCTTAGTGTGTGTATTTCACACAGTTATTATGTGTGTGTGTTTTGAAGCGAGCAAGTGGTGATCACATGTGGTGTAAATTCTACTAAAGATTTTCTTTGACCATCATGTTTAGCTTGAGGCCACATTGAGTTCCATTGTGGAAGTCTTCAGCTACACTAGTGTTAGGGAGCAGGGTTGGTGTGTGTGTAGTGTAGTGCCTCTGTACCCAGTCGCTCAAGGGGCTACTGGGGTGTGGTGGGCAGAAGCAGGAAGAAAACCAGTATGGATGTTTACTGTAGTTTGCCTTGCCCTGTAACACACTACAATGCCATGTAGAAAAACAACAACAACATAGCAATAAAATAACACACACAAAAACCAATTCATTACATTACTACAGTACTGTGTAAAGTGTTTCCACGATGATGGACATGCGTCCCATCCCGCCCCTCCCTCCCTCCATCCCGCCACTTCCCTCCCTCCCGACCCTCCCTCCCTCCATCCCGCCACCTCCCTCCCTCCCTCCCTATACTATACCCCTATCTCTCAGGGTTCCCAGATTATGGGTTCTATTCCGGGGCCGGGCCCAGTGACCTGCGGGGCCCCCCCTGCTCCTTTGCCGACTATGGCTCCCTGGGGCCCCAGGCTGCTCAGATGCTGCAGCACAGTGAGCATCATGCCACCTCCGCCTGCAACTCCCCCCTCCAGCACCACCTGCAGCACAGCCCGGACCCCTTTAAGAGCCCAGGTGTGTACCCTGCTAACATCTCCTTCAATCCTTCAATCAGTCAATGATGCCATTCAAGTTACGAATTCATGAGGCTATTGTGAGAGGGAGAAAAAGAGAGGGAGTGTAAAAGAGAGAAAGAGAGGAAAGATGAGTTTATAGAGACAGAGAAGGGAACTATAACTATCAGAGGAAGGTGATGTACTGTAGTGTAGCACCCCTGGTAGGCTGGACAATAGAACGAGTCAAAATTCACCCAAGGCTGAAAAACAGCAAATTAACGTTTGCTAAGCTGGAACACTAGTGCGAGTCGAGAGCAAATTAATGGAATCGAACGTTCGCAGAGCCTGTTTTGACTGGAGTGATGGTTAGAATTCCATTATTGCCTAAATGGCACAAAAAAATGTATAACTTTTTATTTTACCACTACAATCTGTTCATCGGACGAAACCAGAAAAAAACTACTCGTGTAGAAAGTAAACATCCGCACCTCGATTGTGTGTCAACTGTGCTTATGACTGCGTAATGAGAAAGTAGGGAACATATGAAAACTTCGGACTATTTCTGGTCTAGTGATCGATGACAAACGAGCTCGCTACCCAGACCTTCATAATTACAAAGAGGAGATTCTCCTGATTAAAATGGTGCCCGACCTAAAAAAATCTAAATATATACATCGTGAGATATTTGGCGAAACAGACCGGTATGCCTCTCCATAAGAAAACAATGGGGCGAGCGCAGCGTTCCAAGGGAAAAAAGTATTTTGGGGCTAGCATTTGATGACAACCAAGCTTGCTGGCCAAACTTGCATAATTAGAAAGAGGAGATTCTCATGATTCAAATGGCGTCCGAAATAAAAAAAAATCTAAAAATACATGCGAGATATTTGGCGAAATAGACAGACATGCCAAAATGTCCCATATAGTAAACAATGGGACGACCTCAGAGTTCCATGAGTCATTTTTAGTTTGTTTACTTTTTAACTATAAACAACGTGTGCAGGTTTCATTGCCAATAATAGTGAAGCAGGCATTGTGACGTAGAACAATAAGCTGGGAATAGAACGTTCTGAAGGCGAGTTGGTGCGTCATAGAACTAATAGGATCTGGGAGGGTGAAAAATGCCCCTAAAATAAGGCCTGTTTTTTCGTGATTACTTCAAACCGATGGCAAGCAGCTGGGAAATATGGTCATATTATGAAACTGGGCTCCACGGCGATGCAATGAACTAGTTTTTATCAGAAAAAAAGCGTTGTTAAATTGTTTTTGTGTCCAGCCTACCCCTGGCGGTTTGCCTGCTATACCCTCATAACACTGCTTTTGGAAATGACTTCAGGATATGTTTAGTTTGATATGTATGTATACATGTCTCTGTCTGCTTACCCACTCCATGTGGAGCTGAGGGAAGGACAGACAGACACCCCGTTCTCATTTCACACAGTTATGGTGACGTAATATACTGTAGTGCCTACAAACATTTAAATGTTTTACATTTTAGTCATTCAGAAGACACTCCTATCCAGAGCAACTTACAGGAGCAATTAGGGTTAAGTGCCTTGCTCATGGGCACATCGACAGATTTGTTCCCCTGGTCAGCTCGGGGATTTGAACCGGCAAACGTTTAGTTACTGGCTCAACGCTCTTAAACGCTAGGCTACCTGTTGCCCTACATTGGCACACAGTACATGTATAAGTGTTACCCATTTTCAGTTCAGTATACAGTTCAGCATACAGTAGTATTGTTGTCAGTACTGGTTTTTGTTTAAGATATATCAAGGTCAATATTATTTATTCTTATCACACCCTTCAAATATTGATCTCCATCCCTTGCTTACCCACATTGCATCTTGTTTGTTGGTACAGTGTATTACTTTTTCATGTGAGGTGATGAACCATAATTGACATGACTGCATTTATATGTATTTAGACTGCTTATTTAAGTAAGGGAGCGATAACCCTGATGAGGAATCTGTCATAAAGAACGAGTGACAATAAATTGAGCTCCCAAGGCTTGTATTTGACTCTTGTTACAAAAGTATGACAAGCGTTCATGAATATCATCATGAATAAGTTGAGCAAAATTTCTGTGGCAAATTTTTCCTGTTGGCTTGACATCTTTCGAGATAATGTTTTGTTGCTGGAATGTAGTCTATTTGATGAGCAAAGAGTTGCAGAATGCATTGAACAGGTTACTTACTATCATAGCTCATCTACTGACAGTCTGAATGATATGGTCTTTAGAAACACACACCTTACTGTTCTTTTGCTTTCCCAGTTCTTTTGTTGGTACCTTAAAACCCTATTTCCTTTGTAAATCTAGACTGGAGCATTTTATTGCAATGAGATCGGGTTACTCTGACCTTTTTAAATCACCAATAGTGTTCAAACCACACAACTGTGCTCCAATGAGAGTAAGTCATGTGTAGTTATTAGTGGGGCTGACAGTGTGGTTCAAATACCATAAATCCTGTTCAACATGGGAACGGCTGGGGGGGATGTGCAATTCAACAAAGTCCACCAATTATGAGAGATCTAGCCTGCTGAATAAACAGAGATAGAGTGGGTAATTGGTTAAAACAGTCTTGTTAGGACTGGGTCACTCTGATAAGAACAGTGCAGCCAGTCAGAGACATTGCTTGATACGACTAAGCAGCAGTGTCACTCTGAGAAGTGGTTTATTTCTCCCTCACAAAGAGGTAACTTTGTCATTATTTAATCTGCTAATGTTAGGGGGAGAAGGAATTTTTGATCTGGTGTGTGTGTCTCGTTGTGTGTGTTTTCTACCCCCAAACAGGGATATCCATAGATAGTACTGTGGCTTTTATACACTTGTTAGAGAGCAACACCGTTACAGTAACTTATTTCACAATCCAATCATCTATGGTGATCATAGACGTGCATCTGTAAAGCGTAGCCTACGTAGCTTTGAATGGGATATTTCATTTTGACACATATTACAATGTGTGGCAAAAATCCACCTCCGTTCTCATCTAGACTGTCTCCTTTCTTGAGCTGGTTTTAAAAACCCTTATTCTCACGAGTCTTCAGATCCAGAGCATTAATAGACTTCCCTTTCAATGAACATCCGCACCAAGAGAAAGCCTCCGGCAGCAGTGGAAAGACTGATTTAATATTCCTTTATTAATGGGAGTGTCACTGAGCGGCGCTCGGAGAGAAAAATGAGCAGACCACGCCATGGGCTCCCGATTTTTTAATTTAATATATGCTCTTGTTTTTATTTATTTTAATTTGTCTTTTCAACACACTAAACAGACGGTCACCTGGTGCTGAGCTGACTGCAGCAATGGCTCAAGTGGTCTAGACAACAATTAGAGTAATTTAAGCCAACCCCATGGTTCCTCTACTTCCCCTTTTCTTTTTTTATTTCCTGCTCTCTCATTTCTTCATTTCCAGTATTATTGGTCTGGGATTTCTCTCTGGCGTCGTGTTCTACTTTTCAAAAGACTGTCTAGCGCTCTTTGCCTCTCTTGCTTTATAGCCATAGTTTTCCCCACATACACTGTCAAGGTCATCTACACTGAGCCAAAATATAAACGCAACATGCAAAGATTTTACTGAGTAACAGTTCATTTAAGGAAATCAGTCAATTAAATAAATTAAATGTGCCCTAATTTATGGATATGACATGACTGGGCACCACAGGCTCAGTCATGGGTGGGCCTGGGAGGGCATAGGCCCCCACCCACTGCGGAGCCAGGCCCCCACCCACTGTGGAACCAGACCCCCACCTGCTGCAGAGCCAGACCCCCACCCGCTGCGGAGCCAGGCCACCACCCACTGTGGAACCAGACCCCTACCCACTGCGGAGCCAGGCCCCCACCCACTGAGGAGCCAGGCCCCAACCCATTGCGGAGCCAGGCCCCCACCCACTGCGGAGCCAGGCCCCAACCCACTGAGGAGCCAGGCCCCAACCCACTGCGGAGCCAGGCCCCCACCCACTGCGGAGCCAGGCCCCCACCCACTGCGGAGCCAGGCCCCCACCCACTGAGGAGTCAGACCCCAACCCACTGCGGAGCCAGACCCCCACCCACTGAGGAGCCAGACCCCAACCCACTGCGGAGCCAGACCCAAACCCACTGAGGAGCCAGACCCTAACCCACTGCAGAGCCAGACCCCAACCCACTGAGGAGCCAGGCCCCCACCCACTGAGGAGCCAGGCCCCAACCCACTGAGGAGCCAGGCCCCCACCCACTGAGGAGCCAGACCCCAACCCACTGAGGAGCCAGAGCCCAACCCACTGAGGAGCCAGAGCCCAACCCACTGAGGAGCCAGACCCCAACCCACTGAGGAGCCAGGCCCCAACCCACTGAGGAGCCAGGCCCCAACCCACTGAGGAGCCAGGCCCCAACCCACTGAGGAGCCAGGCCCCAACCCACTGAGGAGCCAGGCCCCAACCCACTGAGGAGCCAGGCCCCAACCCACTGAGGAGCCAGGCCCCAACCCACTGCGGAGCCAGGCCCCCACCCACTGCGGAGCCAGGCCCCCACCCACTGAGGAGCCAGGCCCCCACCCACTGCGGAGCCAGGCCCAGGAAATCCGAATGAGTTTTTCCCCACAAAAAGGCTTTATTACAGACATAAATATCCCCCCCCCCAGTTAGACATACTGATACATTCTCTGAAACGACATTGGAGGTGGTTTATGGTAGAGAAATTAACATTGAATTATCTGTCAACAGCTCTGGTGGACATTCCCGCAGTCAGCATGCCAATTGCACACTCCCTCAAAACTTGAGACATCTGTGGCATTTTGTTGTGTGACAAAACTGCACATTTTAGTGGCCTTGTATTGTTCCCAGGTGCACCTGTGTAAAGATCATGCTATTTAATCCGCTTCTTGATATGCCACACCTGTCAGGTGGATGGATTATCTTGGTGAAGGAGAAGTGCTCACTAACGGGGATGTAAACACATTTGTGCACAAAATTTGAGAGAAATATGGAACCAACAATTTACATGTTGCGTTTATATTTTTGTCCAGTATAGATTGGCTGTTCAGACTTTTGCCCGTCACACATTAACGCACAAACTCTTCTGTCTCTTTCTTCTCTCTCTCTGGGTGAGCTCTGAGATGCAGAGGGCGGGTAGTGGGCCCCATCTCTTTAATGTGTGCTCTGTCTCTCTCTCTCTGTGTGTGTGTGTGTGTGTATGTGTGTGTGTGTGTGGGGGGGGTGGGTGACTCGAGACTCGATGATGCAGTCTTTTAGCAGGCATTACCCAGGACACCCTGTGTAATTTCCTGGCTGTCAGGCACCAGCTAGGCCTGATACCCCTGACACCAAGGGAAAGATAATCACCATCATATATTTAAAGGAGTAGAGAGAGAGGGCCTCTCCTAGTGACAGGTGTTGATTAGATAGGGGGTGTTGTGCCCAAATCCCCAGAGCAATTTACTGTATGAGAGGGATTCATAAACTGGCAGTAATATTTGACGCTGGCGGACGCAAGACGCAGCGCGAGGGGGAGAGATGTAAAAAAGTGATAAGGGGAGGGACCCGAAAAGAGGCAGCTCACTTTTCCTCTGCCATGTTTTTACATCCTATAGGATCTTGAGATGAGTTCCTTCAGCTGCTGTATAGAGAAATAGCCTTCATATCTTCCCTTCTGCGCTCTTTTATAGTTTGCATGGAATATGAATGCTTAGAGTACGTAAAAGTAGAAAACTTGTTATGCATGAGCATCCTAATTTACATCTTCTTTTAGAACCATGTTTAGTTGGAGCTGGTCAGATAGCTTGTAGAATATGTATCCATTTTCCATATGTATATGTTTATACAAGGCTCCTCAAACAAACGGCACATTTAAAAAAGGTTCATCAATTTCTGCTTGCGTTACATTCTATTTCAACTGGGGAACAAAGCATTGAGCCTAATAAGTGTATACATAAACTATGTACACTCTTCCTTCTTCCTCTCTAATGTTGTCATTTCCTGTTTGACTGTAGTGTATTGAGTTTTGTGCTTTGTGTTTTCCAGCCCAGTATTACTGTGTATGGAAAAGGCTATGTGGACACTCCTGACTTGCAAACCGATATTTAATTTCAGAATTGATTAAAATTAGGTTAAAGGGAAAATCCACTCAAAACTATATTTTGTTATTTTGTGTCATCATGATAATGTGGCCGGGGACACTTTGCTTCTTGGAAGTCCAACATCTTGAAAACTTGACTCCTGACATGCAAAACATTTTGGGTTTGTATCAAAAGTGGACTAATGAAAAAAATACCAAAATATAGTTTTTGAGTGGATTTTCCCTTTAAGGTAATGGTTTGGTTAAGGTAAAGGTCAAGTTAGTCGTTTTGCAGTTCACCAGTGTTCTTACAGTCTCTCGCACTGTGAATGCCAGGTCTCAACCTCGTACACAGCTTTTATCCATCTCTGCACACCACCAGTCCTAAATATCTGCGTTGCTCATCCCAATTTTGGCTCCCCCGCTTACCTCCCTTCGTTAGGCACCAACCAGGCCCGGCCCGGAGCCTTCCCTGGCACCAACAGTCCCGGGCCCGTGGCTGACCTCTATGGCACTACAAGCCAGGACTCCGGCGTGGGCAACTACATTAGTGCTGCTAGTCCCCAGCCTGGCTCTGGCTTCGGCCACAGCATTGCTGTAAGTATGGCCTACTCCAGCAACTCGTCCACCTCCTCTAATACTGCCTTCACCTTCTCTGTGCTGTCAACCGTCATCCTTATGCTCAGAACAGGAGAATTCCAGATCTAGCCTTTGAAAGGGTCCTTGTTCAAAGTGCATTATGTAAATCAATTGTAACCCCTTGTGCGTTCAACCACTGTCGTCAGAATATTTTCTCAATGTCCTTTGAAGCCACTGACATTCATTATCCCTGTTGGCTCCTTCAGTCTGGGACCTTTGACGAGGGTATTGATGGATTTTAGCTGACCGTAGAAAAACCACGGAGGCAAACCTGCTCCAACTAAGATGGATGATTAACTTAAGGCCACACAGATAATTAATACAGTTCTCCCTGTTTGAACTCCTGTCCAAAACATGAAGGTGTTCTGAAAACAGAATCAGGCTTTTTGTATGTTTGGCCCTTTGAACACCTTGTCTTCCAGTGCGTTCCTACCATGTTAGAGGAATTGCAATGGAACCATGTCGGCACATAAAGCACCACTCTGGAAACAGAGAGGACTTGCATTAGATTAGCTAACTGCTGAACCATCATTTGGAATTTCGAATCGGAATGGAATGTCAACTTCCACTTGACTTTGACAGTTTCAACCTCAATAAGTGAAATGTAGGTTGACAAATAAGAGCTTGTCTATATTTCAGAAATGACCGGAACGTTGGCACTCAAAATCCCTAGTCAGAAATATTTCATGCTGTTGCTATATATGGCTATCCCAACCTACATAGAATTAAATGTTTCTCTTCAAGCTCAGTTTTTATGATTTGTCTTATATATCAAATATGTATTTTTTTGACATTTGTTGTTGAAGTTCAGTTTCACCTACATGTTGGGTTGGGTGACACATTCGCTTTGGAGAAGTACTTACATTTACATTTTTTCCCACCCTTGATATCATTGCTGAAGTTGTTTTGTGATTCTGCTGGTGATTTCATTAAAACATGTTAGCATGAATATGATTACATTATAGTTCTACTGATCCATGCAGCCTTAACAAAACCTTGTTCACACAATACATACACAGTACAGTTAGACATCTGAAGCTAACAACATTAGTCTCCTGCTTTAGCAAGCATTAGGCCCTTATCATCAAGCAAATGATCCCAATGGCTATAATGGATCCTTATTGGTGGTGAATGCAGAAAACCTTCAAAAATGTTTACATGCACCATGTAGAGAACTGCTGTAGGGAGAACTGGTGCCAATTACTACTGCTGTCCACTGCTGCAGAATTCAGTTGGTTTTAATCACTGCTTCTTATCAAAGAAAAAAGATATTCTTAGTATGTACCACAGCAGTACCCCAGCGGTAACATGCTCTTCGGTGTCCATGTGCACGACTCTTTAGAAATAGGTTGATTTAATTTATGCTGCCTATAAAGAGAGCTCTGTTCTCTGACCCACCTCTGTGTGGCCATTTTCCATATTCAAAATGAAAGAACCAAATTGGGACCTAAATGCAGTTCCGATGGCCAAAACGAACCTGACTTGAGGAAATTAATGAGATACATTTACATTTATGCTAGCAGCACATCCTATGACTAAAATATACTCACCATTAATAGGTTTATTTTTTGCCTTTTTCCCTGAAATGCATACTGACACAGGTACTAACTGTACACTTTTAGGGCCCCTTGATTGCAACCGCTTTTACAAATGGATACCATTGAAACCTAACAGGTGGTTGGTTGCCATCTCATTCGAGGTATTATGTCATTTATATAATATTTTATAATTTTTTTCCTATTCTATTTTCGTTATTTCTGTCTGATTTAGTTCCTCTCCCTCAAAAAACAAGACAACACTTTTTACAGGGTTTCTACTCATTGCTTACATTTCTACATTCTTATTTTGTATATTTGTATATGCATATTGAAAACCCTTTAAAAAGTGAATGTCATTTTCCATTGTGACATCATCCTGGGAGTTGAAATGTACATTTCTAACTTGTAACGCCCCGACATTATTTCCCCCAATATTGTCACTTTGTTACTCTGTTTCCAGAAGGCTAAGCATGTATTCCGTTAAAAGAAATTGTAAAAGTAGTCTGCAAAAGAAAAGTGTACTGGGTTTATGCAAACCTTGCTGTTGCTTTCCTCACTGTTGCTTTCTCTTATGTTGTCGATTTATATAATGTAGCTAGCTTTACACTGGAATTCAGCAATCAACCAAGAGTCATAACCATATCTAGTGCTGTGGGTTGGCATTAGCTGTTTAAGAAATAAGGCCGGAGGGGGTGTGCTATATGGCCAATATACCACGGCTGTTCTTATGCACGATGCAACACAGAGTACCTGGATACAGCCCTTAGCCTTGGTATATTGGCAATATATCACAAACATTGCTATTATGAACTGGTTACCAATGTAATTAGAGCAGTAAAAATACATGTTTTGTCATACCTGTGGTATACGGTCTGATATACCACAGCTTTCAGCCAATCAGCATTCAGGGCTCGAACCACCCTGTTTATAATCTGGGAACAGACTCTGGTTTCTTTGCCGTGCTACTGTTTAGTATATGGACACTGGTCTGAGTCTGGAGCTAGAGTTGTGAGTGAGGTGGAGCTGGATCTGTGCACTCGTTCAGCTTTGGGTAATTTCCTCCGCTCGAGAACACAGCATCTCTACCCTCACCGCCGCTGTTTATCGAGTAGCTTTATGAAAACAAACTTTCAAACATACTGTAATTGTCTGACTGTGTAGAAGCCATTTAGAAGCCACATCAGCGAAAACGTGTGTGTATAAAGTGTATTTGTGAGCAGTTTGAGTACAGTATGAGAGGGACAAGTGGAGTGTGTGCGTGCTTGCGTGTGTGTACTCTGAGTGTGTCTCTCTACAGGGAGAATCTTTGCCTTAGGGCAGTGTTAGTCACTGCAGCAACCCAGCTGCAACAGTCCTCTACACCACTTCAAGTTTCAGTCTTAGGCACTCTGATTTGTGTGGAGTTAGATCAACCCAGACAGAGACACTCCAGTCCAGCTCTCCTCTGGAGTCTTATTCATAAAACCCTCTGTTGGACAGATGTTTCAGACTGGTGGAAGTGATTGCATGGTGTCACCACTGATCTAGTGACCACTATGAAGCACCCTATGTAGGACCCTATGTACCCCTGTGTAGCCCCCTGTGTAGCCTCCTATGTAGCACCCTGTGTAGCCCCCTGTGTAGCCTCCTGTGTAGCACCCTGTTTAGCCTCCTGTGTAGCCCCCTGTGTAGCCCCCTGTGTAGCCTCCTGTGTAGCCTCCTGTGTAGCCTCCTGTGTAGCCTCCTGTCTAGCCTCCTGTGTAGCCCCCTGTGTAGCCTCCTATGTAGCACCCTGTGTAGCCCCCTGTGTAGCCTCCTGTGTAGCCTCCTGTCTAGCCTCCTGTTGCACCCTATGTCCTTTCGTGTATTGCTGTGAAATGGAATGACGCGACAGATGTAGTCATCAGTTTCTCTAGTTTTCACCGTATGTATTTTTGCCTGATCACCATGGGTCTGGGAGGCAGTGGGTGTACATTTGTTGTTGAAATGCACTGCTAGTGTATATAAAAGCACAGCACCACACAGCACAGTGGAAGCCATCAGAGAAAGCAACAGAGTGAAGTGCAGTTTTCTGTAAACCTGCTTTTAAAAAAACAAACCCCTCATCTAACTGGTAGCTGGCCGGTACTGCTTGTCTCTGTGCATGCTAGGAGTGATGTCCTGTCCATGCCTGCTGCCCCTCTTCCATAAAGCTCTGTGTCGTGTGGTAGCAGGGATACTGCTGGTACCGTATGTTGTGTCTGGGCTGGTGTCTCGCTGCCGTGACCATCCTAGCCTGGAATCCTTTCTTGAAGTGAAGCAGAATAATTGAGTTTGGATTCCAGGCTAGTGCCATCCATCTTTCTGGAAGTGAAAAAGCTCCCATGGGATGTAGCACTCGTTCTGCTCTCTCCACAGCAGAGGCTGGGTTTGAGATGATTCAGTTTGGACCATCTGCTGCTTCAACCAATTCGAACCTCTGTCAAATTGGTTCTACCATCAATCAAATGTTTTAGAATCAAGAGAAATGTAAAATGAAGAGATACAATGGCACAGAAGAAAATATTGGCAGTTGAGGGGAAAAGCTGTCAGACATGACATACTGTATCAGTGTTACAGAGAAGGGGGAGCTTTTGGTTTTAACTACTGGCTTTGAATGTCTCCGTTTCCCATTCCAGCAGAGTATTTCAGGAGGCCCGGGGAAGACCGGGCGGAGTTTTTAACTGGCTATGTGAACAGGTGATGCCATCCGACGCCAAGCACTACAGCATCAACCCACAGGAGGAGAGTGGAGGTGGCACCACGTGAAGAAGAACTGAAGAAAATGTCAAAATCATCTCAGAAAAAGAAACTACAATCTGCTGTACTATAATCCTAACCTGGTGTTCACATCCATAATATCCAACTGTAACCCAGTAACTTTGTGTAGGATTTTAGTTGTTTTTACCTTTGAATGTTCCTTATTTTAAATCAATTTAGTTTATTTTCTTTCTTTTCAACGTAGTCTTCAAATTAATAAGGAAGATTCATTATATTTTTTACTTAGGATCAAAAATACACAAATATTGGATACTATCTTAAATGAGTAACTATTTATGTAAACCATTTATTTAAAAAAAAATGATTGCTATGTTGCTATGGTTGTTTGTTTTCACCCTTGGTAATGGAAAACATTTCAGGTGTCAGTTTGCACATACAGTGCATTCAGAAAGTATTCAGCACTTCACATTTTGTTACGTTACAGCCTTATTCTAAAATGTATTACATTGTTTTTTCCCCTCATCAATCTAAACACATTACCCCATAATGACAAAGCAAAAACAGGTTTTTAGACATTTTTGCAAATGTATTACAAATAAAAAACATCTATAACATTTACATAAGTATTCAGAACCTTTACTCAGTACTTTGGTGAAACATCTTTGGTAGCGATTACAACCTCGAGTCTTCTTGGGTATGACGCTACAAACTTGGGAGTTTCTCCCAATGACGCTACGAAATGGGAGTTTCTCCCATTCTTCTCTGCAGATCCTCTCAAGCTCTGTCAGGTTGGATGGGGAGTGTTGCTGAACAGCTATTTTCAGGTCTCTCCAGAAATGTTCGATCAGGTTCAAGTCCAGGCTCTAGCTGGGTGACTCAAGGTCATTCAGAGACTTGTCCCGAAGCCACTACTGCGTTGTCTTGGCTCTGTGCTTAGGGTCGTTGTCTGGTTGGAAGGTGAACCTTCGCCCCAGTCTGAGGTCCTGAGTGTTCTGGAGCAGGTTTTCATGATCTCTCTGTACTTTGCTCCATTAATCTTTCCCTCAATTCTGACTAGTCTGTCAGTGCGACCATCAGGTTCCTCTTCACCTCCCTGACCAAGGCCCTTCTCCCCAGATTGCTCAGTTTGGCCAGGCGGCCAGCTCTAGGAAGGGTCTTGGTGGTTCCAAACTTTTTCCATTTAAGAATGATGGAGGCCACTGCCCTTGGGGACCTTCAATTCTGCAGACATTTTTTGGTACCCTTTCCCAGATCTGTGCCTCGACACAATCCTGTCTCGGTGCTCTGTGGACAATTCCTTCAACCTCATGACTTGGTTTTTGCTCTGACATGCACTGTCAACTGTGGGACCTTACAGTGGGGCAAAAAAGTATTTAGTCAGACACCAATTGTGCAAGTTCTCCCACTTAAAAAGTATATACTTTGTTATATACCCTTTGTTGGCAATGACAGAGGTCAAATGTTTTCTGTAAGTCTTCACAAGGTTTTCACACACTGTTGCTGGTATTTTGGCCCATTCCTCCATGCAGATCTCCTCTAGAGCATTGATGTTTTGGGGCTGTTGCTGGGCAACACGGACTTTCAGGTTGAGATCTAGAGACTGGCTAGGCCACTCCAGGACCTTGAAATAAATGCTTCTTACGAAGCCACTCCTTCATTGCCCGGGCGGTGTGTTTGGGATCATTGTCATGCTGAAAGACCCAGCCACGTTTCATCTTCAATGCCCTTGCTGATGGAAGGAGGTTTTCACTCAAAATCTCACGATACATGGCCCCATTCATTCTTTCCTTTACACGGATCAGTCGTCCTGGTCCCTTTGCAGAAAAACAGCCCCAAAGCATGATGTTTCCACCCCCATGCTTCACAGTAGGTATGGTGTTCTTTGGATGCAACTCAGCATTCTTTGTCCTCCAAACACGACGAGTTGAGTTTTTACCAAAAAGTTATATTTTGGTTTCATCTGACCATATGACATTCTCCCAATCTTCTTCTGGATCATCCAAATGCTCTCTAGCAAACTTCAGACGGGCCTGGACATGTACTGACTTAAGCAGGGGGACACGTCTGGCACTGCAGGATTTGAGTCCCTGGCGGCGTAGTGTGTTACTGATGGTAAGCTTTGTTACTTTGGTCCCAACTCTCTGCAGGTCATTCACATTCACTGTGGTTCTGGGATTTTTGCTCACCGTTCTTGTGATCATTTTGACCCCACGGTGTGAGATCTTGCATGGAGCCCCAGATCGAGGGAGATCATCAGTGGTCTTGTATGTCTTCCATTTCCTAATAATTGCTCCCACAGTTGATTTCTTCAAACCAAGCTGCTTACCTATTGCAGATTCAGTCTTCCCAGCCTGGTGCAGGTCTACAATTTTGTTTCTGGTGTCCTTTGACAGCTCTTTGGTCTTGGCCATAGTGGGTTTGGAGTGTGACTGTTTGAGGTTGTGGACAGGTGTCTTTTATACTGATAACAAGTTCAACAGGTGCCATTAATACAGGTAACGAGTGGAGGACAGAGGAGCCTCTTAAAGAAGAAGTTACAGGTCTGTGAGAGCCAGAAGTTTTTAGGTGACCAAATACTTATTTTCCACCATAATTTGCAAATAAATTCATTAAAAATCCTACAATGTTATTTTCTGGAGAAAAAAAAATCAAATTTTGTCTGTCATAGTTGAAGTGTACCTATCATGAAAATTACAGGCCTCTCTCATCTTTTTAAGTGGGAGAACTTGCACAATTGGTGACTGACTAAATTATTTTTTGCCCCATTGTATATAGACAAGTGTGCCTTTCCAAATCATGTCCAATCAATTGAATTCACCACAGGTGGACTCCAATCAAGTTGTAGAAGCATCTCAAGGATGATCAATGGAAACAAGATGCACTTGAGTCTCATAGCAAAGGGTCTGAATACTATTGTAAATAAGGTATTTTATTTTTTATACATTTGCAAAAATGTCTAAAAACCTGTTTTTGCTTGGTCATTATGGGGTATTTAATCAATTTTAGAATAAGGCTGTTACGTAGCAGCATTTGTAAAAAGTCAATGGGTCTGAATACTTTCTGAATGCACTGTACAAGAAAACTGACATGAACTGATTATGGTGTTGGTGTTAATTAAATTTAAAAAAATAGAGTGTAACTAATAAATCTTCTAGCTTTTTTTGTTTATTTTAATGTTGTTAATTACCTATTTTGGGCAATAAGAGGACTACAATATTTTCACAGTCCTTTTTTACAATTTTTTTGTTGTCAGGAAAAAATAACCTTTCCTTTTAATACTTAGTGAATTCAGATTTTAAGAAAAAAATATATAGCTGTAAATATTATTCAAGTCACTGCATATAATCGTTTCAGAGAGAACCATATTTTTGTGATGGTTCATCATAAAAGGCTGTACTGTGTAAGAGCGCAACTGTCAAAGACGAGGACATTTAATGCTCTTAAATCGTATCATAATCCATTTGTAGCACAAAATTCCATGATAACCCCACTGAGGACTCGATCCTACAAGAACACTGTTGGCTTGCTCTGTAAATACTGTTGTCTTTCTTACTGTGCTAATGTCATACCAGCATACTGTTGTGTCTTCTACATGGTGAGCTCAAAAGTGCACAGCTTATAAAATATGACAGAAGGTTAACACTGGACATTGCTACACAATGTCTCTCAAAGAGGACACCAGGTCAACTTCTTCTAGACACTTGCAAGTGAAAGGCTACTTACTGTATCTGTCACTGAGATTTTTGAAGTCAATACTATATCAAAAAAAGGACTTATTACAAATCCAAAGCACACTTTTACTTTGTATTAGTTTGAAAATACCAGATGTATATCCAGAGACAATTCATACCAATCTGCATGTGTTGATGTTACATTTTGTTGTTATGATTATCTTAATTGTTTTGTTTTTCTTATTAATGCTATTTATCCATTTTGAACAGAGCACCTACTTTCAATATGACAGGCAATATTTCAAGTCAGATACATTTTAAGTCAATTTATTGGAATGTTTTCTTGAACTGATTAGGAAGGCAAATATCTATGATTACCTCAGCCCTGTGAGTTTTGTCTTAGATGAGATTACAAAGTAATTTATTTGAGGCTTAAACAGATTGAAATTATGAATGGATTATGAGAACAAGTTGTGGCACCGTGACAAGGAAGGAAAGTGACCATATTCTATTTGCACATTTCAAGTGTTGGATATTTAAAATGGTCTTGATAAGATAATACATGAAGGATTGTTTTTTTAAGAATAACTTTTTATCCCCATTAGAGATTAGACATCTTGGCTGTTGCAATTGGAAAACGTTTTTTCTGCCCAAAGGGCATTTATTTTCCTAAAAATACGAAAGAATCCATACATAATCCATAGATTGGAGCATTTCGACCTAGCCAAGTCACCGTAGTCACCACAGTCATTTCCTGTAGGGACTGGTTTGCTGAGATGGAGAAATGGTTCCTCTATAAAAGTTTCAAATTATATTTGAAGAAAGGATTGGATTAATGTATATGCTGTGCAGATTTTGTTTGTCTCATTTCACTCAACAACCAGGTGAAGCAGAATGCTGGATTCTTTTAAAATAAAATGGGGACTTGTTTAAGTAATAATAAATAAAAAAAATAATAAAAAAATAAAAAACATGTATATTACCAATTCAAAAAAGAGAAAAAAGTATGTTCCCTTGAATGATTTACATTTTTAATCAGAAGGATTTGTATCAATATTTTTGTGGTTGTTAATGATTATATTAATAATAATTATTATACTAACAATATTAGAATGTACTGTACATCCATCCGGTTTTTCTCCATCCCCTGTCACCTTATACAGTAATCTTATGTTGATCATCAATGTATTTCAGTAATATGTGAAAAAAGTAAACTTCAAATGACCTTGTAAGAGTGCCGTCTTTGATGCCAGTGTAGTGGTTTATACACTTATTTGTTGATCTCTCTTTCCTCCTCTCCGTCTCTCACTCTCCCAATGTCTCACTCTTTCTCTGTCTCCCTCTTCTAGTATTAGTGGTAGGTGTTATGTAGTTAAGATGTAGATGTAGCTATTAGAAGATGTAAGACCAGTAAGGATAGAACTTTCTCTTCTTAATTACCATATTTTTAAAAAGAAAAGCTGACATTAGTTTCAACATCATTTGTCTATTTATTTTCAGTTGTACTGATCTCACATGGTTTCAACTAACCAAAGCAATCATTGAAGACATTTAAATCAAAAATTGCTGTAAGACCGAATCGTAAACAAGGCATTGATTGGATCCCCACCCTTGAATGTTTCAAAAAAATGGGTGTGCCATACTACCTTAAAAGCTAATACTAGATATGCAAAACCGTTTTATTTGTTATTATTTCACAAGAGGGACACAAGCTATAATTATGATTGAGCATAATGGATTTTATTACATAACAGATTAATGATAATAAAGGTCATAATAACAATAACTATTATAGATATAATTAATCTAAACTCATTTTGATGTTTGTACTCTTAACCTCTTATATCCCAGTGGCCCCTGGCACTACTATTTTTGGATACAGTTTATTTTATTTTCGGTGTCTACTTAATTCATTATTAAGTCATATTAATTCATACTTTAGTTTGAGTTAATTATCAACGTTTGAGAATGTAGTGAATTATTTTTGTACTCATGAACCATTGGAAGCATATTTTTACTTTAATCAAAGCCCGGGTATCATTTACATTGTAGATTCATTCATACTCCTGCTCTCACGTGCTTAGTCTTCATTTAAGTCTTCTCATTCAAATGGTAGCCTGCTTGTTAGTATAGACATTTGCACTGTGCAATAACTTAATCTTTAAGACCCTCCTGCTAAAGGAAAACAAGACAGTGCAAAAGATATTGATGAGTTGTTATATGAAGGGCTTATTGAAATGATACCTATAGGACATATTTCATTTAAGCAATTCATAGAACCACAGAGAGTTGAGGTAGGATAGGATGTATGCATTGTTCTCATGAAGACTGAGCCAAAATTTCGAAACCTGTTGGTAAACGTGACATTATTGCAGCAGAATGTACCCACCGAGAGCAAGTGTAAAGCTCAGTGGTACATTGCAAGAAACTATCTCTGTTTTAAATATCCCTCTAACAATATCACTATACCTGATTTGCCATTTGATTAGAGTAAAAGTTGGCTGGCTGTCCATTCAAAATAGTTGATACCATCTCTATTAGTTAATAAAAGATTTCAAATAGATTTCACAGCTTGGACTTTAAGGTAGCATGGCTCTGTAGTTGCTATACTTTCCCTTCACATGGACAGCAGTTTACAGCTGATGAATGTTGCACATCTTGCTAGACTACTTAATCATTGGATAATTGTTGGTAAAAAAAAAAAACTAAACTAAAAATATATAGATATAAAAAAGACCTGGAAGGTGTTGGATGATATATTGGGAGCGTACTACCGCAACCATTTAAACTTGAATCTTGAGGCAAGTGCTAGGCAATGGCCAAACAAACATCCCATCACTGAAGTAACAGACACACAACGCACACGTACCTACTGTAATTACAGGCATATAATGTTAGTTAAGGATATATTATTGTGTATGTCTATTTGTTGAGGCTGAACCCTAATTTCAGATTAAATTAACTCCCTGCTGACTGAAATGTTTACGTAGGCAACACTGTTTGTATTATGTTTGTGTCACACTTAACATTATTATCATGTTTTCCCATGATGCAACATGGTTGGACTGTAAAACGTGGGCTTTAGAAGCTGTGACTGATACTTTAGGGTAAAGCATAATATACAATTATTTCAAACGGGGAATTGTCGGTTAGTGAGTAGCATGGCATGGGCCACTGGTAGAGCAGAGTATGTATGTATGTGTGTGTGTGTGTGTGTGTGTGTGTGTGTGTGTGTGTGTGTGTGTGTGTGTGTGTGTGTGTGTGTGTGTGTGTGTGTGTGTGTGTGTGTGTGTGTGTGTGTGTGTGTGTGTGTGTGTGTGTGTGTGTGTGTGTGGGTGGGTGGGTGGGTACAGGGGGTTTAGGGAAGCGGTACAGTCATTAAAAGTCCTGTGCATCTCTGTGGACATTTGTCTTACTGTACATTTGACCTGACCTTAGCTGAGTCTTTTCTTCTCTCATGCTCCCTCTTGGGTTCGACCTCTGATTGCCTTGCCCATTCCTAACACTTGCCCATGTTTTAATGTTAACAGACTTTTTACCGTGAGAGCTGACTGATAGGACTGACGTCTGAAAGCATCTTTCAGGTCTTCTTGTATGGCTTGCTCAAGCCCTGTTGTAAAATATAATAAAGTGGATGGGGGTCTCTCACATCTCAGATGTGGAAAGTATAATTTTATATTTGTATTTTCAAATAATTATAATAATAAAACTTGTTTGTGAAAGGTTTCCATGCTCTACTGTGGTGCAGAAATCGATGTGTTTGTCTGGAAAAAATGTAAATAAACTGTTTTGAACCATTTCACTCATTGTTTTTATTTTAAATGGAATATTGTTTAAAGATGAATTGGTGTGGGATTAAACCTTTTGAGTTATTTGAAAAAGAATGTATGCCAGAAGATGCAACAAAATAAAAATGCACAAAGTTGAATATAATGGCCTATAGTGTGTGTATTTTTATTCTGTGGTACACTTCCATTCCCATCCCGAAAAGTCAGAGATGTTCACGGAAGAAATTATAAAATAAAATAATTCATTTTTTTAAATGTTTTTTTATCACACACTATTTTAATCATAATTTATTCTCTAGACATTTATTACCATTATGAAATTATGAAGTTGCCATTACCAGATAGTGATCATACTGTATGTTAAAATATGCAACAAAATGACTAAAAGTATGTGGACACCTGCTCGTCGAACATCTCATTCCAAAATCAGGGGCATTAATATGGAGTTGGTCCCCCCTTTGCTGCTACAACAACTTCCACTCTTCTGGGAAGGCTTTCCACTAGATGTTGGAACATTGATGCGGGGACTTGCATTCATTTAGCCACAAGAGCATTAGTGAGGTCCGGCACTGATGTTGGGCGATAAAGCCTGGCTCACAGTCGGCGTTCCAATTCATCCCAAAGGTGTTCGATGGGGTTAAAGTGCAGGCCAGTCAAGTTCTTCCACACCAATCTCGACAAACCATTTCTGTATGGACCTCACTTTGTTCACAGGGGCATTGCCATGCTGAAACAGGAAAGGGCTTTCGCCAAACTGTTGCCACAAAGTTGGAATCACAGAATCGTCTAGAATGTCATTGTATGCTGTGGTGTTAATATTTCCCTTCCCTTGAACTAAGGGGCCTTGCCTGAACCATGAAAAACAGCCCCAGACCATTATTCCTCATCCACCAAACTTTACAGTTAGCACTATGCATTGGGGCAGGTAGCGTTCTCCTGGCATCCGCCAAACCCACATTCATCCGTCGGACTGCCAGATAAGCGTGATTCATCACTACAGAGAACACGTTTCCACTGCTCCAGAGTTCAGTGGCAGCGAGCTTTACACCACTCCAGCCGACATGCGGCTGTTCGGCCATAGAAACCCATTTCATGAAGCTCCCGACGAACAATTGCTGACGTTGCTTCCAGAGGCAGTTTGGAACTTGGTAGTGAGTGTTGCAACCGAGGACAGACGATTTTTACGCACTTCCGCACTTGCCAGTCTCGTTCTGTGTGCTTGTGTGGCCTACCACTTTGCGGCTGAGCTGTTGTTGCTCCTTGACGTTTCCACTTCACTATAATAGCACTTACTGTTGACCGGGGCAGCTCTAGCAGGGCAGAAATTTGACGAACTGACTTGTTGGAAAGGTGGCATCCTATGACGGTGCCACGTTGAAAGTCACTGAGCTCTTCAGTAAGGCCATTCTACCTCCAATGTTTGTCTATGAAGATTGCATGGCTGTGTGCTCGATTCTATACACCTGTCAGCAACGGGTATGGGTGAAATAACCAAATCCACTAATTTGAAGGGGTGTCCACATACTTTTGTATATATAGTGTCCATAAATTGACATATGTCTGAAACCGATAGAGTGGTTATGAAACAACTGTTTGCATTAAAGGTGTAAAATAACATACTGTACGTACTTGTACACACCTGACTCTATAGACTGTGGAGTTGAATTCCATGTAATGACACGAATCTTGGGGCCACTATCAGGTAAGGGAATTAAGTCAGGCGACACTTCAAATGTTTTTTCCTCAAGTTTTATTTCAAGATATGAGCTTGAGACTTCTGTTATGGATACAAGCATGAAGAGGAGAGGGATGGGCTACAGAAATAAATCAATAAATTCCTCAAGTCCTCATTAGAACCTATCTGCGGTTTGTTGGTCCTCTCATTTATCAAAACATTTCACATCATCTGTTATTGTCATTTTCTCAGGGAAAACACATTTGTCTGTATGTGGATTGAGCTCAAAATGTCTGTCACTACCTTGTCTGTCTGTCTGACTGTCTGTCTTTCTGTGAACCACACAGCTAAGTCCACCAATGTCCTACCACAAGACTCAAACTCACAACTTCAAAGGTGAGTTCACAAAATGTCTGGGGAGTGGGTGCAACACATCCAGAATGGCTCTCTGAGTGATATCCATCACACACAAGGAGAGTGTTTCTGTCCTCACAGGGCTTAATCAGGAACTGTTTTACCTGAAAATGTAAAAAGCAATGTGTGCTGCCAGCGGAAATGTGTCATTTTTAATTTGAGCCGCTGTCCCATTTTCAAATGTGAAATTGCTTCAGAGGTGTGACAGCTATTATAAATGTCTGGAAATTCATCTTCCTCCCTCTCTTCATAGCTCAGACACTCACTCGCCCTCGTCTCTTGGCCAGGGGGAGCACTTCACGCACACACAATCGCTCTCTCTCTTTTACACACACACTCCACCGTCACGCCACCTGTCCTCCCACGCTGAACTGCAGAACTCTTACACAGACTCATGACTCACAGGGCAGGCTGGCTACCAGAAGAGCAATATTCTGAGGTACAGGAGTTGGAGTTCCAGCCCTGCAGGAAAGAAGACCACTTACATTGGTGGTCACTCATGATGGCAGGTATAATGGGCTGTGGTTTACAACTTAATCATCCAGACAAATAAAAACTATAAAGTATGATTCGAGTCTGTCCTATAATTTTTGTCCTTTCCAGGTTTTGTCCTTTCCAGCACTGTTCCAGCAACTATGGTGGATTTCTAACCAAGTCAATCAAGTACGGCTCAGTTTGCATTAGTAGTGTGGAAAGTATAGGTAATGTTCGTTTGATTACCTCCCCCCTAAAAAATGACTGTGTGCCAAAATGAGGTTCACTGTAGACCTGGACCCTGGATTCAGAGCGTTGAGCATCCAAGCTCTGACACGGGGCATCAGCTGACGGAGGAGAGCCAATTAAAATGTTTGAAAAATGACTGCAGGTGTCGAGGGTTGTCTCCTGAGGACTCATTTGGTGAGCCCAGAGCTCTCTGGTGTACATTTAAGACTCAACTTTTCCAGATCTAGAGGTCTGCAGTTGTGTTTGTGTATGAAGGCTGAAATCACTCCAGTCCTCTGGTTCTTTCTTCCTAAGGCTAAGCTGCCTCTATGATGAACAGTTGGCCTGCTTCGTCTGACACACCTTGGCTCTCATAATTGGTGAGTTTCAACACTGATATCCTCCTAAATACTACTCTTTAAAGGGATGGTTCACCCAAATGACAAAATGACGTTGGTTTCCTTACCTTATAAACAGTCTATGGACAAGGTATAACAGCAATCCATGCTTTGGTTTAGTTTCCCTGGCACTTGCTAATGTGGCACAAATCCCATTTATGTCTTGTTACCTACAGTGCATTCGAAAAGTATTCAGACCCTTTGACTTTTTGCAAATGTATTAAATTGTTTTTTTTCTCTAATCAATCTACACACAATACCCCATAATGACAAAGCAAAAACAGGTTTTTAGTAATGTTTGCTAATTTTTCTTCTCTACAGATCCTCTCAAGCTCTGTCAGGTTGGATGGTGAGCATCGCTGCACAACTATTTTCAGGTCTCTCCAGAGATGATCTATCGGGTTCAAGTCCGGGCTCTGGCCGAGCCACTCAAGGACATTCAGAGACTTGTCCTGAAGCCATTTCTGCATTGTCTTGGCTCTGCGCTTCACCGTAGGGATGGTGCCAGGTTTCCTCCAGACGTGACGCTTGGCATTCAGGCCAAAGAGATCAATCTTGGTTTCATCAGACGAGAGAATCTTGTTTCTCATGGTCTGAGAGTCTTTTAGGTGCCTTTTGGCAAACTCCTAGCGGGCTGTCATGTGCCTTTTACTGAGGAGTGGCTTCTGTCTGGCCACTCTACCATAAAGGCCTGATTGGTGGAGTGCTGCAGAGATGGTTGTACTTCTGGAAGGTTCTCCCATCTCCACAGAGGAACTCTGGAGCTCTGTCAGTGACCACCGGGTTCTTGGTCACCTCCATGACCAAGGCCCTTCTCCTCCGATTGTTCAGTTTGGCCGGGCGGCCAGCTCTAGGAAGAGTCTCAGTGATTCCAAACTTCTTCCATTTAAGAATGATAGATGTCACTGTGTTCTTTGGGACCTTCAATGCTGCAGACATTTTTTGGTACCCTTCTCCAGATCTGTGCCTCGACACAATCCTGTCTCGGAGCTCTATGGACAATTCCTTCAACCTCATGGCTTGGTTTTTGCTCTGACATGCACTGTCAACTGTGGAACCTTAGACAGGTGTGTGCCTTTCCAAATCATGTCCAATCAATTGAATTTACCACGGGCAGACTCCAATCAAGTTGTAGAAACATCTCAAAGATGATCAATGGAAACAGGATTCACCTGAGCTCAATTTCGAGTGTCATAGCAAAGAGTCTGAATACTTATGTAAATAAGGTATTTAGTTTTTTTTATACATTTGCAAACATTTCTAAAAACCTGTTTTTGCTTCGTTGTTGTGGGGTATTGTGTGTAGATTAATGAGGAATCAATTTTATTAAATCAATTTTAGAATAAGGCTGTAACGTAACAAAATGCACTGTATATTATCATGTTTTGCATGATGTTCAAATCATTTATGTGACTTCATTGAGCTTCACAATCAATTTGAGACATGATATGCGAAAAATGCTAATATCAGTGCCATGACTTGAATGGAATTTGTGCCACAAATGCCAAAATGTTAGCATTTGTAAACAGTGGCAGTGAAATAAAACCAAGGCACGGATTGCTGTTACACCTTGTCCATAGACTGCTTACAATGTAAGGAACCCAAATTGTTACTTTGTATTTTGGGTGAACTCTCTCTTTGAGTACGCATTTTACCTAGCTTAAGCCTTTGTTGTCTCTGCTTCTTGACAGGTCTGCATTGGAAGGAGCGGCTCTGAAGTGATTTTGTAGTGCACTTTGCCATAAAGTATTAGGACTCGATTCAATCTGTATCGCCGAAGTTTAGTGCTATAGCGCACCTGAAAGGTAATTTCAGATTGAGCCGATTTATGCAGCGTTTACCATGAATGCAGTCTCTGTGTGGGAACATTGCCTTTAAAATAGCTAAACTTTGGTGATACTGATTGAATCGAGCGCTTAGAGAATCACCCCAACCTTAAATCTATGAAATCCTTATGAATAATTTAATCAACCCCTCCTCGTAGCATAGCACCCCTCTGCTAAACCTTCATCACTTGATTGGAGGTTTTCTGCGACCGAGGCAGACCTTTCCCTGAGGCCACTCATGTTGCTCCTCACCAATTACATTTCATTTGTCACTGAAGCAACTTCACTGTCAGATGTCGCTCTGTACTGAGCAGCATTTAACTTTGAGCTGCAAGGCAGGTATTCCAATCATCTCTCCCGGGCTCTCACACTCCAATCAACTCCTCGTTAGCACCTGACACTACCTGGCATTAACAAAGCACTCTAATTAGGCCCCAATCAGCCAGCGCCGAAGCACTCCAAAACACTGAGCCTTTAACCACAAGTGGGTTGTATCATTTCAAATGACATAGCTTACACACTTTTCAATGATGAGCCTACTATTTTATGGTACCCACAGCTCAGTCATGCTGGGATACAAGGTGGTGAATTAAACCACTTGTCCTTCTATTTCGGGGTCCAACTGAGCCATTTTACCTGCTGCTGACAAATCTGTGGTTATTGAAACATTTCGAGCTAAGTGATCTTTAAATATTCATTATCTGTCTATTAGTTCTAACGGTTTGAATTTGGTTTTCAGTCCCAACTTGTATGAAGCCATTTCTGTGGGCAGATGTGAGTTTTGTAATCAAGAGCAATTTTGACTTATGATATCCCACTTCAGATATCAATTTCTGCTAAATATAGCTAGGCCAATAAATGTCATATTGCAAGACAAGCATACCTTATAGTGGTAATCAGCAGTTGAAACAATAACAAAGTGTTCTCCCCGCCCTTGTTTTGGAAAAAAGCTGAGGAATCGGGCTGGGGAAATGTGAACACTCTCAAATGCACAGACAGAATGCAGGACTGACCATCGATGATATCAAAATATTTTATATTATACACTGCTCAAAAAAATAAAGGGAACACTTAAACAACACAATGTAACTCCAAGTCAATCACACTTCTGTGAAATCAAACTGTCCACTTAGGAAGCAACACTGATTGACAATACATTTCACATGCTGTTGTGCAAATGGAATAGACAACAGGTGGAAATTATAGGCATTTAGCAAGACACCCCCAATAAAGGAGTGGTTCTGCAGGTGGTGACCAGACCACTTCTCAGTTCCTATGCTTCCAGGCTGATGTTTTGGTCACTTTTGAATGCTGGCGTTGCTTTCACTCTAGTGGGAGCATGAGACGGAGCCTACAACCCACACAAGTGGCTCAGGTAGTGCAGCTCATCCAGGATGGGACATCAATGCGAGCTGTGGCAAGAAGGTTTGCTGTGTGTGTCAGCGTAGTGTCCAGAGCATGGAGGCGCTACCAGGAGACAGGCCAGTACATCAGGAGACGTGGAGGAGGCCATAGGAGGGCAACAACCCAGCAGCAGGACCGCTACCTCCGCCTTTGTGCAAGGAGGAGCAGGAGGAGCACTGCCAGAGCCCTGCAAAATTACCTCCAGCAGGCCACAAATGTGCATGTGTCTGCTCAAACGGTCAGAAACAGACTCCATGAGGGTGGTATGAGGGCCCGACGTCCACAGGTGGGGGTTGTGCTTACAGCTCAACAATGTGCAGGACGTTTGGCATTTGCCAGAGAACACCAAGATGGGCAAATTCGCCACTGGCGCCCTGTGCTCTTCACAGATGAAAGCAGGTTCACACTGAGCACATGTGACGCCGTGGAGAACGTTCTGCTGCCTGCAACATCCTCCACAATGACCGGTTTGGCGGTGGGTCAGTCATGGTGTGGGGTGGCATTTATTTGGGGGGCCGCACAGCCCTCCATGTGCTGGCCAGAGGTAGCCTGACTGCCATTAGGTACCGAGATGAGATCCTCAGACCCCTTGTGAGACCATATGCTGGTGCGGTTGGCCCTGGGTTCCTCCTAATGCAAGACAATGCTAGACCTCATGTGGCTGGAGTGTGTCAGCAGTTCCTGCAAGAGGAAGGCATTGATGCTATGGACTGGCCCGCCCGTTCCCCAGACCTGAATCCAATTGAGCACATCTGGGACATCATGTCTCGCTCCATCCACCAACGCCACATTGCACCACAGACTGTCCACCTCATCAGGAGCATGCCCAGGCGTTGTAGGGAGGTCATACAGGCACGTGGAGGCCACACACACTACTGAGCCTCATTTTGACTTGTTTTAAGGACATTACATCAAAGTTGGATCAGCCTGTAGTGTGGTTTTCCACTTTAATTTTGAGTGTGACTCCAAATCCAGACCTCCATGGGTTGATAAATTTGATTTCCATTGATAATTTTTGTGTGATTTTGTTGTCAGCACATTCAACTATGTAAAGAAAAAAGTATTTAATAAGAATATTTCATTCATTCAGATCTAGGATGTGTTATTTTAGTGTTCCCTTTTTTTTTTGAGCAGTGTAGTTTGGGTTCTGATGGGGTACGACAGTTGAACTACGCCCATGGGGCCTTAATAAGTTCTTCAAGACTCAATGGGTACATATCATTCATTTATAAGTAAAACAAATAAAAATAGCAACTGCAGATTGCCCCTTTAAGGATAGCATGTAAAAATAGTTAATAATTGATTAACAAACAAAATAATATTATCATGCAGTTAAATTACCCCACCTGAGGCATTTATTCCCCTTGGTGCCTATAGTAGGCATACCCTACCGTCCTGTATTATGGAATGAAGGTCAAATCCTTGGCTGCCTAGGGCACATTGATTTTACATTTGTCAAAATCATATCTCCCCCACTTTGTCATAATGATAGATGTAGAGATGTACACTGAAGGTCATTTCTTCAACTCCAACACTGAGACCCTTCACATTTTCTTTCCTTTCAAATAATACATTCCGTCAGAAAACAGGCGTACGTCATGAGAACACTTTAGACTTTCAAGGAGGATGAGGACAAGGTCAATAACCCTTAAACATCACGTTTAAGTAAACAGAGATGGAAGTGAGGGTGATGCTGGGAGGAGGATTTTGCTCAGAGGTAATTTCTTAATATGTGTGGTTTCATTACGCACCAAAAAGCAATCTCTCCCCTGTGACTGTGCCAAATTGACTATGTACAGCAAAATGCACTCGTCTGCATAGCTGTCACAACGCTTCATAAGATCTGGCACCCAATAACTTTACAAATGCACAGAATTACCGGTGTCAATTTTAAGGTGACATAGCAATTTACATCACACACAGTGGGGACAAGCGCACGTTTCGAGCGGCTGCATGGTTAATAGGTGGAACGCTATTTGCATTATAATTTGGGGAGTGTGAAGAGTAATCAAGCTGCATTTGACTCAATGGGAGAGTGGTGGCACAGCGGTGGGCGACATATCAGTAACTTGGGAGCCATGCCGACTGGGTTTGCATGTAAATTGTCCCAGGCAGAGCTTCCTACCTAGTTAGCACTTTCAACCAAGGTTCGTTTGCATATTCTGGAGGATGCCATCATGCAAACCTTAGTCGCCATGGCTCCCAAGTCTTCTAGACACTCATTAACAGTAATTCAATGGCAGGGTGATGTTTTTGGCATGCTCAATTGTATAACGTTTTTCAAGTGATTCCGGCACCAGAATCAATCTCTCTTCCCGCCGAGGCATCACTCCCCATCTACAATCAGATGAGTTCATTGAACTGACATGGTAGTTAAATGGGTAAAGAAAAGTGGAAGGTGAGTTTTTTTGTTTGCATTAATTGTTTGTTTCTGGCAGCCACACAGACTTGACCTTGACAGGCTAATTGAGTTCCTTGATGGTTCCTACATGTAGAGATAAATAGACGAGTTGTGTTAATGGCCTCACTGTGTGACAGAGGTTTGACATCTAGACAGACATGCAGGAATGCTGTTTACCCACAATGCACCTGCAGCTCGGCATTCTGTTCAGATTTGGTCATTCGTGGAAAGACAATTAAAAGACAATCTAATAAGAGGGCAAACTGGTCACCAGCCTGTCACTCACAGAGAATGCAGACAGACAACACACTGAGGGGATGAGGCTGAATAAACCCGTTGGTTATTTATCACATCTCTTGTACATTCACACTCAGTGAATCAATGTTTTTAGGATATCGTTTTAGGATACATTTTCCTTTTGGGGAAATGCACCTGTCCTCCCCCATGCAGCTCCACCCTGAACCTTCGTCCACACTTGTTGCCTCCCACCTGTTGTGTTGTTTTCATGTGCATCACTGTCGTTAACCTTATTGACGTGTCTGTAGTCCCGCGCTAATGACATCATAAATGGCGCCTCGTGATAAGATGGGCTCAAGATTTTGCTTCAGGTATCAAAACAAATTAACCTTCAGATATTTATTTGATCTCACAGTCGCCGCCACCCACTGTAATGCTTTCCACTCCTCACTAGCCCTTTTTCTCCCTTCATATGTCCAAATAAAATCTTTCGCATTTCATTTACACATGCATTATTATTTATACAGGGCAGATTAGGGTGTAGACGATGGAGGCTCGGATTGGATATTTTGTCAGAGGCCTGGGTAGGTAGAGGGCAAGCACTCAGGTGATTATACTGGAGATGAATGAGACAGGGCTGGAGCCCGGATGCTGCTGCTGCTGGCAAGGCTTTATTATTAAATATGGAGGCTGATGATCAGATCCAGGCTCTGAGGTTATTGACCGCTTCTGGGAAAGATCAAGGTAAGAAGGGCAGTCTGGCAGATGGATTAATTGTGTATATGTCTGATCAACGTGACATCTAGGCAGGCAGATTCACTTGAGTACACAGCATCCCACAGCATTAAAGTTTGATTAGTGTCCACTTAGCATTCTAATGGGAGATGCAGGCCAATAAAGGCAAGGGAAGGATGATGAGACTCGTATGCATGGTCATATCTGCAGATCCCCAATCAGGGGAGAGGCATGACAGCTCAGCTTACAGATCCATAGTTGTATCCAGTGGCGTTAACTCGATTTCCTCTGGTGGTTAATCTTTTATCAATTCATCAACGCGGGCAAGTGAGAAAATCAATTACTCTTCCATTCATGGGAAGGACAGAGGGAATCTGGGCAGAGAGGTGCCTGCCTTCCACCGTTCATCAACGTGAGCAAGTGAGAAAATCAATTACTCTTCCATTCACGGGACTGACAGAGGGAATCTGGGCAGAGAGGTGCCTGCCTTACACCGTTCCATGTTTGGCATGTGCAAACTGCACTGTTGACCAATATGAATCAAGGACAATCCCATGCATATTTTACGGTTAGAACCACACCTCACTCAATATGCTAACACATCTACTGATATGCATTACATATTGAACAAATTGCAAACCAAAACAGTTTTTTTTGTTCAATTGAAATTCCATACATTTTAAAGGATGCAAGTACAGCTCCAATTTATTAAATACGTCTACATATCCTTCCATCAACAGAGCCAGAGAGGTGGTCGCAATCCACTTGTATTTGACTCCTCTCTGTACACAAGAACACCTGTACAAATCTGATTGCTCTCCAAACAAACCCTTCCACAGACAGCAGTCAGAGTGCAGTATAGCTGCAGTACACTGTAGTATAACTGTAGTTAGAATGCAGTATGCTGCAAATACTGCATCCAAAATACGACTTGTTTTATAAGGGGTGTCAAGCACTTTCATATAAACTCAGGAAAAAAATAAAGTCTGCTCACTGTCAACTGCCTTTATTTTCAGCAAACTTAACATGTGTAAATATTTGTATGAACAGAAGATTCAACAACTGAGACAAACTGAACAAGTTCCACAGACATGTGACTAACAGACATGGAATAATGTGTCCCTGAACAAAGGGGGGGTCAAAATCAACAGTAACAGTCAGTATCTGGTGTGGCTACCAGCTGCATTAAGTACTGCAGTGCATCTTCTCCTCATGGACTGTACCAGATTTGCCAGTTCTTGCTGTGAGATGTTACCCCACTCTTCCATCAAGGCAGCTGCAAGTTCCCGGACATTTCTGGGGGGAATGTCCCTAGCCCTCACCCTCCGATCCAACAGGTCCCAGGCGTGCTCAATGGGATTTGAGATCCTGGGCTCTTCGCTGGCCATGGCAGAACACTGACATTCCTGTCTTGCAGGAAATCCCGCACAGAATGAGCAGTATGGCTGGTGGCATTGTCATGCTGGAGGGTCATGTCTTGATGAGCCTGCAGGAAGGGCATCACATGAGTGAGGATAATGTCTTACCTGTAACGCACAACGTTGAGATTGCCTGCAATGACAACAAGCTCAGTCCAATGATGCTGTGACACCCCGTCCCAGACCATGATGGACCCTCCACCTCCAAATTGATCCCGCTCCAGAATACAGGCCTCGGTGTAACGCTCATTCCATCGAAGATAAACGCGAATTTGACCATCACCTCTGGTGAGACAAAACCGCGACTCGTCAGTGAAGAGCATGATGTCTGGTGAGGACCTGCCTTACAACAGGCCTTACAACAGGCCTACAAGCCCTCAATCCAGCCTCTCTCAGTCTATTGCGGACAGTCTGAGCACTGATGAAGGGATTGCACGTTCCCAGTTCGAACAACGCGACTCTAGGCATAACGGACCTATCTTTTATTTTATTTTTCACCCCCGCCCATCGCAAACGGAACATTTTGAGCTCCTGGGCTACAATATCCAGACCCACGACCGGTCCATTGGTCACCGCATGAAGAGGAATAAATTCGGCCTGGGATAGCTGCCCGGTCCGCTACGTTCCAACTCGGGCAGTTGTTGCTGTTGTTGTCTCACCTACTGTTTTAGCTAGCTCTCCCAATTCAACACCTGTGATTACTGTATGCCTTGCTGTATGTCTCTCTCAAATGTCAATATGCCTTGTATACTGTTGTGCAGGTTAGTTATCATTGTTTTAGTTTACAATGGAGCCCCTAGTTCCACTCTTTATACCCCTGATACCTCCTTTGTCCCACCCCCCACACATGCGGTGACCTCACCCATTACAACCAGCATGTCCAGAGATACAACCTCTCTCATCATCACCCAGTGCCTGGGCTTACCTCCGCTGTACCCGCACCCCACCATACCCCTGTTTGCGCATTATGCCCTGAATATATTCTACCATGCCCAGAAACCTGCTCCTCTTATTCTCTGTCCCCAACGCCCTAGGCGACCAGTTTTGATAGCCTTCAGCCGCACCCTCATACTACTCCTTCTCTGTTCCGCGGGTGATGTGGAGGTAAACCCAGGCCCTGCATGTCCCCAGGCACCCTCATTTGTTGACTTCTGTGATCGAAAAAGCCTTGGTTTCATGCATGTCAACATCAGAAGCCTCCTCCCTAAGTGTGTCTTACTCACTGCTCTAGCACACTCTGCTAACCCTGATGTCCTTGCCGTGTCTGAATCCTGGCTCAGGAAGGCCACCAAAAATTCTGAGATTTCCATACCCAACTATAACATCTTCCGTCAAGATAGAACTGCCAAAGGGGGAGGAGTTGCAGTCTACTGCAGAGATAGCCTGCAAAGTAATGTCATACTCTCCAGGTCCATACCCAAACAGTTCGAACTACTAATTTTGAAAATTACTCTCTCCAGAAATAAGTCTCTCACTGTTGCCGCCTGCTACCGACCCCCCTCAGCTCCCAGCTGTGCCCTGGACACCATTTGTGAATTGATCGCCCCCCATCTAGCTTCAGAGTTTGTTCTGTTAGGTGACCTAAACTGGGATATGCTTAACACCCCGGCAGTCCTACAATCTAAGCTAGATGCCCTCAATCTCACTCAAATCATCAAGGAACCCACCAGGTACAACCCTAACTCTGTAAACAAGGGCACCCTTGCCATCCTGTACCTATCCCCAGGTGTGATGTTTGGATGTAGCGATCCTGTGCAGGTGTTGTTACACGTGGTCTGCCACTACGACGACAATCAGCTGTCCGTTCTGTCTTAGGCGTCTCACAGTACGGACATTGCAATTTATTGCCCTGGCCACATCTGTAGTCCTCATGCCTCCTTGCAGCATGCCTAAGGCACGTTCACGCAAATGAGCAGCGACCCTGGGCATCTTTCTTTTGGTGTTTTTCAGAGTCAGTAGAAAGGCCTCTTTAGTGTCCTAAGTTATCATAACTGTAACCTTAATTGCCTACCGTCTGTAAGCTGTTAGTGTCTTAATGACCGTTCCACAGGTGCATGTTTAGTAATTGTTTATGGTTCATTGAACAAGCATGGGAAATAGTGTTTAAACCCTTTACAATGAAGATCTGGGAAGTTATTTGTATTTTTACAAATTATCTTTGAAAGACAGGGTCCTGAAAAAGGGACGTTTCTTTTTTTGCTGAGTTTATGACTCCCCTAAAATCTGAATCTCTTAGAGAGAGATAGGAACTCTGTTTTAAACCTGATCTTGTTAAAAGACAGCATTAAAAGTCTGGAAGATAACCAATAAGCTGTGATTCAGCCTCAGAGTCAGTGCACAGCTCCTGGGATCCAATGTCAACCAGCGCATGAATTATGACAGAGGGGTGGAGAGTGGACGTTCAGGTGGCTCGCTGAGACAAAAGACTGAATGAGATGCGGGCTACAGCCTTACACAGTGTAGGTGGAAAGACAAGGCCAGAGGTAACACAGCTGACAGGCCTGTGGGGAGAAGAGCCTCTGATATTGTTAATGCACAGCTTCTTTCCATTGTTCTGACAACAAAAAGGAAGTATGCAACACTGTATGTTGTGTCACTTGTAAACGTAACTGTGTGTGTATTGTAACTACTTGAAAACTAGTGTAACTATTCAACAACCTCCCAACTGCTTGTTTCTCCACTTTGCATTTTTATTTTGACATTTTAGTTGACACTTTTCCCCAGAGCGACTTACAGGAGCAATTAGGATTAAGTGCCATGCTCGGGGCCTCCCGGGTGGCGCAGTGGTTAAGGGCGCTGTACTGCGCCATCAGAGACTCTGGGTTCGCGCCCAGGCTCTGCCGTAACCGGCCGCGACCGGGAGGTCCGTGGGGCGATGCACAATTGGCCTAGCGTCGTCCGGGTTAGGGAGGGTTTGGCCGGTAGGGATGTCCTTGTCTCATCGGGCACCAGCGACTCCTGTGGCGGGCCGGGCGCAGTGAGCGCTACCCAAGGTTGCCAGGTGCACGGTGTTTCCTCCGACACATTGGTGCGGCTGGCTTCCGGGTTGGATGCGCTCTGTGTTAAGAAGCAGTGCGGCTTGGTTGGGTTGTGTATCGGAGGAAGCAAAACTTTCAACCTTCGTCTCTCCCGAGCCCGTACGGGAGTTGTAGCGATGAGACAAGATAGTAGCTACTAAAAACAATTGGATACCACGAAATTGGGGTGAAAAAGGGGTAAAAATTAAAATATATATTTTTTAAAAGTGCCATGCTCAAGGGCACATCGGCAGAGGATTCACCTAATCGGCTAGGGGATTTAAACCAGCGACCTTTCAGTTACTGGCCCAACGTTCTTAACCGCTAGGCCACGAAACAAATTAACAACTCTTAAACAGCTTTACTGAGCTTGTTTTACTACTAATGCCACCCCTCCACCCACCACAATGAAACCACCTCTCCACCCAGCACAATGAAACCACCTCTCCACCCACCACAATGAAACCACCTCTCCACCCACCACAATGAAACCACCTCTCCACCCACCACAATGAAACCACCTCTCCACCCAGCACAATGAAACCACCTCTCCACCCACCACAATGAAACCACCTCTCCACCCACCACAATGAAACCACCTCTCCACCCACCACAATGAAACCACCTCTCCACCCACCACAATGAAACCACCTCTCCACCCACCACAATGAAACCACCTTTCCTCCCACCACAATGAAACCACCTCTCCACCCACCACAATGAAACCACCTCTCACCCCACCACAATGAAACCACCTCTCCACCCACCACAATGAAACCACCTCTCCACCCACCACAATGAAACCACCTCTCCACCCACCACAATGAAACCACCTCTCCACCCACCACAATGAAACCACCTCTCCACCCACCACAATGAAACCACCTCTCCACCCACCACAATGAAACCACCTTTCCACCCACCACAATGAAACCACCTCTCCACCCAGCACAATGAAACCACCTCTCCACCCACCACAATGAAACCACCTCTCCACCCACCACAATGAAACCACCTCTCCACCCACCACAATGAAACCACCTCTCCACCCACCACAATGAAACCACCTCTCCACCCAGCACAATGAAACCACCTCTCCACCCACCACAATGAAACCACCTCTCCACCCACCACAATGAAACCACCTCTCCACCCACCACAATGAAACCACCTTTCCACCCACCACAATGAAACCACCTCTCCACCCAGCACAATGAAACCACCTCTCCACCCACCACAATGAAACCATCTCTCCACCCACCACAATGAAACCACCTCTCCACCCACCACAATGAAACCACCTCTCCACCCACCACAATGAAACCACCTTTCCACCCACCACAATGAAACCACCCACCACAATGAAACCACCTCTCCACCCACCACAATGAAACCACCCACCACAATGAAACCATCTCTCCACCCACCACAATGAAACCACCTCTCCACCCACCACAATGAAACCACCTCTCCACCCACCACAATGAAACTACCTTTGTAATGTTGTTAGGAAATTATGATTAATATGACTGAACAAATCATTTTAAATGGAACTGTAAGTAAACTTATACTCTGTTATATTATGTTTAATAGACAATATGAGTTCATAAGGAGAAATTGGGTGACAGGACAAGGAGTAATAAAATGTTAAAGAACACCATTCCAACTGGGCAGGAACAAATGGGTTGTGGACTGTAAACACATAAGGTCGTTAGCCTATGGTTGACCCAACCTGAAACTTAGCTCTGGGGTTTTTAGATAAGGCAGTGAGTGCATTCCTAGGGTTTCTGTTAGTTAAAACTGTCAGTTCAGTGGTGATCGATAATGTTGAGGGTCAAAAGTTATCTGGGAGTGTGTTAGTAAGTTAGAATGAACTTTTCACCTTACTTTGTCCTGTCGAGAGGAGGGGGTTCGGTTAAGGCAGTGAAATGACGTCATGATCTGTATTTAAACTGATGCATGTGTTTGAGTGAGAGCGCGCTCCGAGAATAAATTCTATTACCTATTATTTAAAGACTGGTCTGCGTCTATTTTATGCAAACAAGACATCTTACAAATAATCATAAAATAGATGAAGGGCTTTCAATTGATGAAAGCACATTGGCTTAATTAAATTATACTAACAATTGGTCCTTCGAGCCGGATTCCACAAACTTCTCTGTCGTCCGAAGGGAAAAGCCGAAAACCGTGCGCACGGACGAGGTTGGACTCGTAGTTTAAAAGTCCTGGCCTCCAGCAGAGGTTTAATAACAGGCCGGTATATATATCTTAGGTCGACAGAGAAGGTGACGGAATCGAACCGGCATTGCTTTTCCCAGTCTACAGGACGAAGGTAAATTGACTTTATTCTCGAATTTGGGAGGAATTATTTAAGATATTTTTGATTGAAGGTGCTAAAGGAGTTTGGATTTAATCAATGATAGTTGCTTGAATATTTTGAACAAATACAATGGGTTTCTACTTTGTGGGTAACCAAAATCGATAGGAAGGAAGCGAGTCTGAAATGACTCGTGGTAAGGTGCACTACCGAAAGTAAACTAGGACTTAATCAATCTTGGCCTTGCAAACCGAAAGATTTTTTAAGGGTGGGATATAGTAAGTATTGTTAGATGGGACGTTCATTCTGTACAAATAGGATAGCCATTAATTCAATAAACATACCTAAATAAAGTTTTTACCTAATAGTCTATCTGTAATATGGGAAGTAGTCTGACTATGAAAAGTAGCAGATAGATATATTAAAACAGGTGAGGATAAATTAGGCTTGGTGAGGAGGCAGAGCAATTCTAGGCGAACCTAATCACTGAACCCATTCAATACTGAAAGAGATTAATATCCAGGGAGGAGAGGGAAACTAATTCTAGAAGTAGTGAGATATGAGATATTAATTAACGTTGAAAGTCCCAAGGAACAATAGTTTATAATGAGCTTATAATTGTATACGGGTGAAATGTAATGTCCAAATCAAAAGTCAACTATAGATGAGGTTTCCAGGAAGGAGAATACATACAGATTATCATTAAAGAGAGGGAACAGAAATTGGAGAGAGTCTGGACAGAGGCTCAGGCAGTGAAGGAGCCAAGGAAAAATACGCTACATTTTTATTAAATATCTGGGATTATAATCTTGGGGAGAATGAGGCCATAAACGACCAAATTGAAAAAGGCCTGGAAGTTTTGATTAATCATTAAGGTTTGCAAATATATACACATAAAACATTTGTTAGGACTATTTGTTTTGGTGCAAAGGTATTTTAAAGAGGCACGCTCAAATATGGAACTTTATGAGTTTTTATTTTATTAGTTTCAGATTATACAAGTGAATTTTGATTTTAAGGATAAAGGGTTCTTTAATATGTCTAATGTAGTATAGAACTTGACTATAAAAGGGTGGGTTGACTTATTGACCTTATCATGACTGTCTTCTGAGGTCTGATCAGCCTCAGGGGAGAGTCATTGGTATAATGAATGTGGTCCTATTGAGTTACTAGTTTTAAGGTTATGATATAATAACCTTGATATGATACATTATAATGGAGTTTTGGTTAGGGGTTTGGAATTATTGTTTGAATCACTGAAAAGAAAGTGTTTCAGGATTCTGATTTACAATATTAGCTGTGAAGTTTTTGAATGGGCTATTAATGATTTGGTATTGTAACGGAGAAAAAAATTCCTTTTTATCATTGAGAATAAATAGGGGAAAATAAGATACATTGAGGTTTGGATAGGAGATATATTAAGCCAATAGGGCAGGGAATTACATAGAAAAATAAGTTTCAGTTCTTAGGGGTGATAAATTACTGTAGATAAGGTATTCCACACTTTGCAACATATATTAAATTCATGTTATTATCAGATAGAATACTGAGGGTCCCTGAAGGAAAGGGCTTGTTAGTGTAGGAAGGATTTTGATATGGTTAGCATTTATTAGACTTTGTTTGATTATTACAAGTTTTTAAATAGTATTACATTTAACAGGAATATAGGACATCTGTGATGATTTAGGATTATTGTTAGGATTAAGATAGATTGATTAAGGAAATGTAAGGACTTTAGAGATTGTCACTCATAGATATGTTTTTTCTAAAATCAATGATTTTAGATAAAGTCAAACAGTTAGGAGCTTAGTGGTATTTGAGAGGCATGAGAGAAAAGGGTTACGGTTTAAATCGGTAAATATATATATTTAAGAAAATATATAAGTAGCACAGATACTTCTTTAAAGTAGATAAGAAACTTGACAGAGTATTGGTACAGGATTGACATGAATGGACGCCCAAGGGAGAATTGGACATTTGGAAAATGAAAGGGGCGCTCCTACATGATTTACTAATCTTACCTAAGTCATTGTTTAAGAGTAGGCAAGGTTGTTACCTGGGCAGAGCCAGGTAACAAAGGGGGGATGGGTAAATTGTGTTCTAGAATAGGATGTGACCTACGGGATAATTAACTGATAAAAAATAAAAAATACAATTATTAGCTAATAATAGAACAAATGAGAAACTGTTTGTTAACCAAACCTGTATGTCCAAGATTTTATGCACTACAGGTGAATTACAGGTGAAGTCACTCAATCCAATCCCTGAGGCCTGTTGGGGGTACCATACCAATGACTCCTGGTGACAGCTAGCAGAAAGATATACCCGGATTCATATCACACTGCGGGAGGGTAAGACATATTGTCACTGTCGAACAATAACAGAGTTCGAGAGGAGAACTGGAATTAACAGAATTCTGGGGGCCATCTCTCGAATGAAAAATACCTTACCTGTCCTTTCCTCACTGTTCTTGTTCATAGAAGTGAAAATGTGTCTGACTCTTGCTAAGGATGTGTTTTCTGGAAGAGGGTGGGGCTTTATAGGTGAGCTGTCCATCCTAAGCTGTATGGTTGGAGATCTTATTCCTACAACATGAACCCGAGAAGGCCAGAGGGTAATATTGACATAATTAAACAAGAAATTAGTATTAACCAAGCATAAGAGATCACTTGATCTGGATAAACAGGAAGTGAGAGTAGGATAGGGAGGGATGTTTTAGTGGAGTTCTATGTAGACCAAGTGGTGTTTGACTCATTGGCAGTTCAGGACTAAGAGTAGCTATTATGGAAGACATATATGCAAGTCTCTGTGTAGTTCATGGAAACAAGTTATAGCTCACACCATGTGAGAAGGCTACATAAATCTACATACCCAGCATGGAAGTAGATGGAGTGTAGTGAAAGTAAGGGTTTCAGTTGATAACCTAGTGCATTCCAGGTAGAAAAAGTTAAGAGCAGCTGGTTGCTCTATAGGCAGCAGAATACAATCATGGTCCCTGACAAAGCAGATACTGACTGTGGAGTTGTCCAGAGCCAAGAGCCGGTGTGGATAGTTCAGAAATTGAATTATTCACCTAAGGGAACAGCCTGTATGGTAAAGCTATTCATGGAAGCAGGAAAGCCAGATAATAAGTTGTATGGATTTGCACTATTTATATCCACATGTTCTTCTGAAATCTGAGCTTCCTCCTTACACAGAGGCAACGAGAGACTGTTTATTGTTTGATTCAGTAAAGTACTCCTGAGAAATATGTGAGGTAAAATCAGTACTGCAATAGGACAGATAATGTTACTTCTGATGTGATCAATGAGTGATTTGGCAGGATGGTTGAGATCTGGGGATTTCAGTAAGATAAGGAGACTCAGGGCTCACATCTGTTGAATGTGTGGGAGAATGACATGATGGCGGAGTATTACTGGCTAATTGAACAGAGGTATGTGTACTGAAACATTTTGAGAATGCTTTTTACGCTCATTCAACACCATGACATGGTGTTGACTAAACGGGAGAAAAGAAGTACTCCGACTGGGTCTTTTGATGATAGGGTTTGTATTAATAACATTGTGGATCCAAGGGTGGCAGATGAGATCAAAGCTATAAATTAGATCCTGGCAGGATTAGAGTCAAGTATTTTTTTGGTGGTCCACTCTCAATGAGAATGTGGATTGGATCAATTATATCTATTAAAAATCCACAGCGCTTCACCAATTATTTTAGAGATGTAATGAATGACTAGGCAGAATAGAATAGTCTTGGATGTTTGCTGGCTGAAGAGGGTGGGAGTGTATAGGTACTTTGACTCCAGGATATACAGTTAGGATGGATCAGTGACCAAGGCCTTGTCTGGTTTACACACCCTAGTTCACGAGTTGGAAATAAACTCAGGGGGGGATACTTCTTTGGCTAATTGGGTTGACAGTGTGTTTGAAAGATGGAAAAATGTTATGATTACTGTGTTATGGGCTACCTTCACCTGTGTGACTGTGTTAGTTTTGTACAGACGTGGTTGATTGCGTGTATGTATGAAAGTTATCATTTCCAGGACTCTGGAGAAATTGATGACACTTCAGATGGAAATATATGGACCAATCCTAAGCTCTGACCAGTGGAACACAAAATACATGGCTTGGACGTAATAGAAGAATCCGGATCCTTTCACTCGCGAGGAGACCATATTTGATGTTTAGGAAATTTAGATGTTTTCTTATTTCAATGTATAGACTGTTTTTTCATGAAGATTAACAGAAAATCCTGATAAGTAGAATTAAGATTCTGATGTAGGATAGAACAGTCATGGAAGTTGATTATGTACATACATGTATTGGTTGTCTTCTTTTAGTATCATTGATATTTCCATGTAGTGTTTAATGTTGGTATGAGTTGTTAAGTCATTTTGAGGGTGGATTGTTAGGAAATTATGATTAATATGACTGAACAAATCATTTTAAATGGAACTGTAAGTAAACTTATACTCTGTTATATTATGTTTAATAGACAATATGAGTTCATAAGGAGAAATTGGGTGACAGGACAAGGAGTAATAAAATGTTAAAGAACACCATTCCAACTGGGCAGGAACAAATGGGTTGTGGACTGTAAACACATAAGGTCGTTAGCCTATGGTTGACCCAACCTGAAACTTAGCTCTGGGGTTTTTAGATAAGGCAGTGAGTGCATTCCTAGGGTTTCTGTTAGTTAAAACTGTCAGTTCAGTGGTGATCGATAATGTTGAGGGTCAAAAGTTATCTGGGAGTGTGTTAGTAAGTTAGAATGAACTTTTCACCTTACTTTGTCCTGTCGAGAGGAGGGGGTTCGGTTAAGGCAGTGAAATGACGTCATGATCTGTATTTAAACTGATGCATGTGTTTGAGTGAGAGCGCGCTCCGAGAATAAATTCTATTACCTATTATTTAAAGACTGGTCTGCGTCTATTTTATGCAAACAAGACATCTTACAAATAATCATAAAATAGATGAAGGGCTTTCAATTGATGAAAGCACATTGGCTTAATTAAATTATACTAACAAATGTGGAGCTCAGCCCCTGAAGCGTTCAGAAGATCGCAATCAAATAGAAATAAACACTACACTTTTTTTATCCCAGTAATGAGAGTTCTTCTAATTTCCTCATATACACCTAAATTAAATAAAGTACAGCTTGTAAAGGAGAAAATAAATCGACCTCCCAGTTAAGTAAATCAAAACAAGTTAATTGAGTATAAAGTCAGCAGGAAGAATAGCCTTTTCTAAAAAAAAAAAAAAGAAATAGCTGATTTCTCAGGCCCTGTGCTGCAGCTGTGACAGGGTTTTCTGCAGGGCTGCACATCTCTTCTGGATCATCTATCATAGTCAGACACTAGTGACACATTAGGCACCCTATTGTGTGTTGTGTGCCAGTGAGCACAGCCGTGGTAGGCTACATACAGTATCACTGGCTTGTCTGCCTCTCTCTACTGGCCAGGAGGGTGAACCTGGGAATGGGACTGGGTATGAGTAGGGCTACATACAGTACCACTGGCCAGGAGGGTGAACCTGGGAATGGGACTGGGTATGAGTATGAGTAGGGCTACATACAGTATCACTGGCTTGTCTGCCTCTCTCTATTGGCCAGGAGGGTGAACCTGGGAATGGGACTGGGTATGAGTAGGGCTACATACAGTATCACTGGCTTGTCTGCCTCTCTCTACTGGCCAGGAGGGTGAACCTGGGAATGGGACTGGGTATGAGTAGGGCTACATACAGTACCACTGGCCAGGAGGGTGAACCTGGGAATGGGACTGGGTATGAGTATGAGTAGGGCTACATACAGTATCACTGGCTTGTCTGCCTCTATTGGCCAGGAGGGTGAACCTGGGAATGGTACTGGGTATGAGTAGGGCTACATACAGTATCACTGGCCAGGAGGGTGAACCTGGGAATGGGACTGGGTATGAGTATGAGTAGGGCTACATACAGTATCACTGGCTTGTCTGCCTCTCTCTACTGGCCAGGAGGGTGAACCTGGGAATGGGACTGGGTATGAGTAGGGCTACATACAGTACCACTGGCCAGGAGGGTGAACCTGGGAATGGGACTGGGTATGAGTATGAGTAGGGCTACATACAGTATCACTGGCTTGTCTGCCTCTCTCTATTGGCCAGGAGGGTGAACCTGGGAATGGGACTGGGTATGAGTAGGGCTACATACAGTATCACTGGCTTGTCTGCCTCTCTCTACTGGCCAGGAGGGTGAACCTGGGAATGGGACTGGGTATGAGTAGGGCTACATACAGTACCACTGGCCAGGAGGGTGAACCTGGGAATGGGACTGGGTATGAGTATGAGTAGGGCTACATACAGTATCACTGGCTTGTCTGCCTCTATTGGCCAGGAGGGTGAACCTGGGAATGGTACTGGGTATGAGTAGGGCTACATACAGTATCACTGGCCAGGAGGGTGAACCTGGGAATGGGACTGGGTATGAGTATGAGTAGGGCTACATACAGTATCACTGGCTTGTCTGCCTCTCTCTACTGGCCAGGAGGGTGAACCTGGGAATGGGACTGGGTATGAGTAGGGCTACATACAGTATCACTGGCCAGGAGGGTGAACCTGGGAATGGGACTTAGGGCAGGGTATGAAGAATGGGGTATTAAGCTTTGCGTCACATACGTGTGTTATTTAAAATGGTTCTCTAGCTATCGCACTCTTATAAAATGGAATATGCCCGTCTTCTAAAATAAAAAAGGGACATTTCTCCAAATGACACAAATACTTGCAGCCTTCCAAAATGTATTGTATATATACAGTATCTACATTCATTTCTATCTATTGTGGTCTTTATTCAGTGTTTCACTTAATTTTTACAACTCACCCTATGTACTCATCTGGCTTTAATCCTTTAAAGTCACCTCTTAAACATTTTCTAAACCAAACCATATTCGCAGAAGGAGAGTGAATACAGTAGGAGGTTAACATTTAAATCTGGGGCCTGTCTATCATCTGTCTCACTGAGACGTGACTATTCATCAGGCTCCTGATGGGTCTGCCTATCGCCCAGGACACATGTCATTCATCATCTTCATGGAAACCTCCTTTCTACTGGACAGCTCTGCAATCAGCAGCCCATCAGACCTCCAGCATGCCTTGGCCTCTTTTGTCCCTCTCTGCTACCCATCACAGCCAGATAAGATTATCACTGACAACCTCGACTCTGCACCCATCAGAAGGAGAAAGGACAGGGGAATAAAATAGAAAAAGGGCTGCTGCTTTTTTAGGTTTTATTCTCTGTGCCTGTGATGGGTCTTTTTCTCTCTGCTCTGGCCCTCCACGAGTTAAAGGCAACGCTTTTCAAAGCTCTGTAGGATATGTCAAGTTAGGGCCCCAACTCTGGGAGAAGGCTGTGATGAACACACACACAGGCCTGGCAACTTTATCTCACAACAAATCGGAAGATTTAAATCTCAACAGAAACACCAATGCCTGAAGGAGCATGGCACAGTTAGGAGGAAGGTGAAAGGTGAACACATGGCAAAACAGGAAGATGCATGTTAAGCAGTTTGCATCCATAAGCATTTAGGGGGAAATAGTCAATCTGGAACATGACCATTAAAGGAAATTGATCAGAAAGGCAGGACGATGGACACACTGCCCTTACACTCTGATTGAACAACGGGTGTACAACACATTTCACACAACGGTTACGTGTCAACAGGTATTTTTTCTGAGTGTGCGTTATGTACAAAAACGTTTGTCTCCTATAGCGGAGAGCCTTTCCATCTCCACATGGAGTCCTTATTATGTTCAGAAAGCTGCACTGTTTACGTGTGTGCTTTTTTATGGCTCATTACAGTTGGATATCAATGTTGAATTTATCTGTCCTGTCCAGGGCTGAGTTTGGAAGCTGCAATCATCTAATCTGAACAGTCAGACTGCCATTCAATCTTGACCTCTAACAGGCTCAAGCAAAATAAATGAAATACTTGCTAATAATTTTGTCCCAATGCTGTTCATCGAGGACAAAAGAGGAAAAAGTGGTTGGGAAGAGAACTCTCTCCCACCCAGGAAACAATGCCATCAGAAAATCTCCTTGAGGAATTGATCAGTAGTCGAGGAAAGGTTGGAGCGTGGGATTGAGCGAGAGGAGGACAGGAAAGAGAAAAAAAGACAGGAAGAACGGATCCAGGCGAGGCGGCATTATTAATTTAACACTAGAATTATTATGGGCTGCTTTATCCTTCTCTGGTGGTTTAAATGTTTCATGTTATTTATGGGGGGGGGGGGGGGATTCTAAAAATCTTCTTCCCCTTATTACTGAGGTACGATACTGTCATTTTACTTATGAGATGATTGCTGTGCTGGAGCCCCCAACTGTACACCAACCAACACTGTATTTGGAAACGCTCAGGAGAGGACCTGAAAGTGCTAGTTACCTCTCAGGAATAGACAAGCGGGCGATGGAAGACTCCTGTATCATCCCTCCAAGGTTATTATTACCCAATCCAATGAGGCAGAGGCTTCTCAACAAGGGCAGAAATAACTTGTCCTTCCTCTGCCGGCCAGCCAGCATGGATGTTAAAAAATAAATAGTATTTTAGCTCACACTGGGAGTTTAGCAGGAACAATCTCATCAGCAGCCAGGTGAGACAGGCCGTATTAAAGATTCTCATTACTGGGCCCCTCAGAGTGGCCAATCCTCACCAGAGACGGCCGGCCGGATCACTCTTTACAAACATTAATATGGAATGAAAGTTGAAGGATGTATTCTCTGCTGTCACGTGGAGGGGGACGGTGGGCTTTACTGGGAGACCCAAGCTCATTATTGACAGCTCCTCAGGGTGAAAAATGTTCTGGCCAGCCCAAGCTGTGAAGATGTTATCATATTAATCGGTTGGCCTCGGTTGCATCACAGAAATAGGCCACATGGCTCTTGAAAGGGAAAAGGCCATCCTAGAGATTGGTCCCTTTCTCAAATCGCACTGGCTACCCACTACATTCACTACTGCTCCCTCTCTGTACCCACTGGCCATCCACTACTGCTCCCTCTCTGTACCCACTGACCATCCACTACTGCTCCATCCCTGTACCCACTGGCCATCCACTACTGCCCCATCTTTGTACCCACTGGCCATCCACTACTGCTCCATCCCTGTACCCACTGACCATCCACTACTGCTACATCCCTGTACCCACTGACCATCCACTACTGCTCCCTCTCTGTACCCACTGGCCATCCACTACTGCTCCGTCTCTGTACCCACTGTCCATCCACTACTGCTCCATCCCTGTACCCACTGGCCATCCACTACTGCTCCATCCCTGTACCCACTGGCCATCCACTACTGCTCCATCCCTGTACCCACTGGCCATCCACTACTGCTTCATCCCTGTACCCACTGGCCATCCACTACTGCTCCATCCCTGTACCCACTGGCCATCCACTACTGCTCCATCCTTGTACCCACTGGCCATCCACTACTGCGCCATTCCTGTACCCACTGGCCATCCACTACTGCTCCATCCCTGTACCCACTGGCCATCCACTACTGCTCCATCCTTGTACCCACTGGCCTTCCACTACTGCTCCATTCCTGTACCCACTGGCCATCCACTACTGCTCCATCCCTGTACACACTGGCCACCCACTACTGCTCCATCCCTGTACACACTGGCAATCCACAGCTACCCCATCCCTGTACTCACTGGCCATCCACTGCTATCCCATCCCTATACCCACTGGCCATCCACTACTGCTCCATCCCTGTACCCACTGGCCACCCACTACTGCTCCCTCTCTGTACCCACTGTCCATCCACTACTGCTCCATCCCTGTACCCACTTGCCATCCACAACATCCCTGTACCCACTGGCCTTCCCTGTATATTCACCAGAGATGTAGAGGTATAAAAAAAAAAATAGGTAGGTAAACCGTAATACAAAAAAATACGTATTAGGTGGGAAACTGCTATTCACAAAATAAAATGTGATTAATCTGAGTTAACTTGACTTTACAGTCCACTATACCATTGATTTCCACATGGGAGTCTCTTCAAGGACAGGTAGAGCCGACAGAGAGATATATAGAGCCAGAATATAGACATACCACCTTTCTACCACCACTCAAAAATGAAATTTGCTAAAGTCACTACGACGAGGAGAATAGCAGGCATTTATCAAATCTGCACTAGCAGAAAAAGACATACATAGAATTGATATTCACTGAGCGCTGCTATGGAGTTAATCTCAGAAATAACGAGAGGCTAGCTGCTTCTCTCCTGCTCCTCTCCCTCTCCTCTCCCTCTCCGCTGTGGCCCAACTGTATATTTGATGAAAAACCTGCCAGAGCCAAGAGGTCCTTGTAGCAGTAGACGAAAAGCAGACCTGACCCGGCACTTAAACAATCTATTCCAGCACTTTAGCCTCTTTATCTGCTTGGAAGGAAGGGGTCTCTCACCACAGTATGACCACCCATGGCACAACTAAACTAGGGGCACCAAGGGGAAACACACACACACACACACACACACACACACACACACACACACACACACACACACACACACACACACACACACACACACACACACACACACACAGAGCATCGTTCAGCAAGACGAACCATGGCTGGCTACTGCTTTTCACTGCAGCTTTGTGGAGAGAAGTAGGTGCCTGTAGGAGCCCCTCAGTGGTAACATCAATTCCTCTCCTCTCCAGGAGACCTGGAGCAGGTCTGGGTGTACTTTTAGCTGCGGTGCCAGAGGCAGCAGGTGCACTCTTTATTTGCACTTATGGCATCAATATAAATGACAGATAATTAATTTTGTGACAATGTGCCAATTAAATCAGTCTCAGTAAAACAACATAATGGCGATTTGTTATGCACTAGAGAGCAATAACAAACCAATCATAATCAGCAGCTATGGCTGCACAGAAATCTGCATGTTGTTCCAAACACAATTCAATTCCCCATTTAAACTTTCCGCCCACGCAAACTATATCTAACTGGTTAAACATGTTACGTCATTAGAGAGAGGGGAGGGCTAGTTGGAACTGTGTGAATAAATGATGATGTTGTTGTGTATGAGGGGAGAGCTAGTCATTGAGAAATAAAGCAGTACATGTTATGATCTGTATAACCTTTATCTCTCTTTATCAAGAATGAGACAGAACAAAAACTGTGCTTTTGGCTTTGAAATGGTTACAGCTCTGAACAATCAGCAATTACCTGACAAGGGAGGATGTGATGTTATCCAAACTGAAAACATACACACATAACTTTCCAAAGCCTTCCATTAAAATGAATGCCTGTGTCTCTGTATAAAGCTTGGCACACCGTACAGTCTGACAAAGAGAACAAAGAGCCCAGTGGTGTATTGTTAAAGAAATGTCAACATTGAGTCTGGCAGCAAAATACTGTAACAGTTCCCTTAAAAACAATCCTTCTCTGGTGCTGCTTATTAGCTCATTACTGCATCCAGCTCCCATTCTTCCCGCCACGCTGTCTCCTGCTTATAGCCTGCAGTAAGCTGCAGCTACAGTCAAAGGCTCTTGCTGCTACAGTCTGGTTTCTTGCTTATTCTTTTCCCCAAGTTTGCTGTGTGCAAATGTGGTGGCAGTTCGCTAATGGATGAACAGGGAGGGGAGGGGCTCTCGATTCTGTGGTTTTGGGAGATGTGTGTGTCACGCCCTGACCTTAGTTCCTTTTTTATGTCTATATTTTGTTTTGGTCGGGGCGTGAGTTGGGGTGGGCATTCTATGTTGTTTTTCTATGTTTTCTTTTCTACGTGTTTGGCCTGGTATGGTTCCCAATCAGAGACAGCTGTCTATCGTTGTCTCTGATTGAGAACCATACTTAGGTAGCCTTTTCCCACCTGGTGTTTGTGGGTAGTTGTTTCCTGTTTTGTGTTTTCACCTATCAGGACTGTTTCGATTTTCATTTCTTACATTCACGTTGTTATTTTGTATTTTCGTGTTCTGGTATAATAAACAATCATGGACACCACGCTGCGCTGCTTACCACGCTGCGTTTTGGTCCGATCCTTCCTACTCCTCCTCCAATGAAGACGAAGATCATTAGTGTGTGTGTGTGTGTGTGTGTGTGTGTGTGTGTACACACCGTGGCACTCCAGCTCTCCAGGATGTGATGATACCCCAAGTTAGAGTGTCTCAGAGCCCCAGGCATGGTGCTACACTACACTCACAGAAAAAAAGGTGCTATCAAGACCCTAAAAGGAATCTTCGGCTGTCCCCATAGGATAACCCATTCAATAACCCTTTTTGTTCCCAGGTAGAACCCTTTTGGTTGCAGGTAGAACCCATTTGAGTTGCATGTACAGTAGAACCCTTTAAATAGAGGGTTCTATTTGGAACCCCCAAGCTGCCATCTCTTCACCACCAGGCATGTTACTACAGTATATACCCAAGCTGCCCTCTCTTCACCACCAGGCATGTTGCTAGAGTATATACCCAAGCTGCCCTCTCTTCACCACCAGTCATGTTACTACAGTATATACCCAAGCTGCCATCTCTTCACCACCAGGCATGTTACTACAGTATATACACAAGCTGCCATCTCTTCACCACCAGTCATGTTGCTAGAGTATATACCCAAGCTGCCCTCTCTTCACCACCAGTCATGTTACTACAGTATATACCCAAGCTGCCCTCTCTTCACCACCAGTCATGTTGCTAGAGTATACAGTGCCTTTTGAAAGTATTCGGCCCCCTTGAACTTTGCGACCTTTTGCCACATTTCAGGCTTCAAACATAAAGATATAAAACTGTATTTTTTTGTGAAGAATCAACAACAAGTGGGACATAATCATGAAGTGGAACGACATTTATTGGATATTTCAAACTTTTTTAACAAATCAAAAACTGAAAAATTGGGCGTGCAAAATTATTCAGACCCTTTACTTTCAGTAAGTACTCTACTTTCTAGAGTATATACCCCAAGCTTCCACCACCTCATGCCTGCTCCATCTGTCAAGAGCCCCTTTTCTATCATTATTTAGAAATAAAGATTTTGGTGGAAGTTAGGCACAGAGAGAGGCTAAATGAGAGACTTTAATGTGCTGCCTGGGCCTTGAGAGCTCTCCAGGCCCGGTCCTTTTCAAGCTTAATCGTGAGCTCTGATGAGATTTTAAAAAGCGAGCATAAGCCACTGTATGCAATTTACGCTCATTAGGACGCCATTTCACAAGGATTCATTATCAGGCCAATTATTTTGAATTGTATCATGCGAAAGGTTAGCTGTAGGTGACAGGGGAGAGGGAACAGCCTGGGGGGGAGCCGAGAGATGCAATGCAGCCCAGAGCGAGCCTGTGCATTTTAATGCCGTCTGAAATGAACTAGCCTGCAGAGCAAATTACATTGACCTGGATCACACACGTCGACAGTGAGGAGGCAGAACCCAGCAGGAAACCTTTTAACCCTTTACCCAGTCATGGACACAGTCAGCCTGCCAATTCTACTTGCAGACAGACATGAATAGAGAGACAGCCTACCAACACCACTACATGAGTTTTTATAATAATCAGAAAATCGTGCGAAATGCATCATTAAATGTCTAGATGGCACAATGCTCATTTAAGCTTCTGATGAAGTTCTCCAATGAAAAAGATGCACAAGCCATGGGGAAATAGAACTGAGGAGAGATTGTACCATAAGACCAGCAGTACAAGAAACATGACCTTATTTGTTTGGAGCTTGTCCTCGAGTTATGGAGATTTGGTCTCACGCTTAGACTCCCAGCACAGATAAATAAATAAACAACAAACAGACAAGCAGGTTCCAATCAATACCCTGACCAGTACACTGGTCTAACAGTCTTTCTTCCAAGCCTGGGCTGCTTGCAGAGGAGTAAGACAAACACGGTTTGTGAAAAGGGCTCTAACCCCCAGAGGAGCCAACCTGCCATTGATTATGGTGATGTCCTTTACTGTCCGGGTGACAGAGACGAACCAGACCAGCGGTCCTCTTTGTTTGTCTTCAGACACTGCATGCTTACAGAATGATATGAATAAGCGTTCAACATTTTATTAAAGGGACACTTCACCCAAATGACAAAATGTATCTTACCATAGTTAGGGTTAGGGTTAGGGTTATTGGTTTCAAACCACAGACGAACCATCTCCGTTACGCATGTACTGTAGGCCTGGTGTTGTGAACACATACAGTACCTTCAGAAAGTATTCACACCCCTTCACTCTTTCCACATTTTGTTGTGTTACAGCTTTGAATTAGCCTGAGCTTAACAAGTCACATATAGCATTGCATGGACTCACTGTGTGTGCAATAATAGTGTTTAACAATATTTGTAAATGCCTACCTCATCTCTGTACCCCACACATACAATTATCTGTAAAGTACCTCAGTCAAGCAGTGAATTTCACAAATTCAACCACAAAGACTAGGGAGTTTTTTAATGCCTCACAAAGAAGGGCACCTATTGGTAGATGGGTAAAACAAGAAAAGAAAAGCAGACATCAACTATCCCTTTGACAAAGTGTATCCCTTACACTTTGGATGGTGTATCAATACAACCAGTCACTACAGAAATGCAGGCGTCCTTCCTAACTCAGTTACGGGAGAGGAAGGAAACCGCTCAGAGATTTCACCATGAGGCCAATGCTGACTTTAAAACAGTTACAGAGTTTAATGGATGTGATAGGAGAAAACCTTGTAGTTACTCCATTGACAGTTACTTCATTGACAGAGTGAAAAGAAGGAAGCCTGTACAGAATACAAATATTCCAAACACATGCATCCTGTTTGCAATAAGGCACTAAAGTAAAACTGCAAAGAATGTGGCAAAGAAATAAACTTTATGTCCTGAATACAAAGCATTATGTTTGGGGCAAATCCAACACAACACATCACTGATTACCACTCTTCATATTTTCAATCATGGTGGTGGCTGTATCATATTATAATTGTCATCGGCAAGGACTGGATCATTTTTTTATGATACAAAGAAACAATAGCACAGGCAAAATCCTAGAGGAAAACCTGGTTAAGTCTTCTTTTTTCAAATTCATCTTTCAGCAGGAAAATAACCTAAAACACAAGGCCAAATATACACTGGAGGTGCTTACCAAGATGACATTGAATGTTCCTGAGTGGCCTAGTTACAGTTTTGACTTAAATCGGCTTGAAAATCTATGTCAAGACTTGAAAATGGCAGTCTAGCAATGATCAACCAACTTGACAGATAAAGAATTTTAAAAAATTATAATATGCAAATAATGTACAATCCTGGTGTGCAAAGCTCCACCTCCGTTACACATGCATGCTTGCAGAATGAGATTTACCCAGAAAGACTCACAGCTGTAATCTCTGCTAAAGTTAACTCAGGGGGTGTCATGTTGGTCATAAGGAGTAGACCAAGATGCAGCGTGGTATGTTTCCATCCTTTATTTTGGAATAGAAAACTTCAAAGAACAAAACAACAAAGCAAACAAACGAAACGTTCTTTATATTATAAGAATGAACACTGAACAAACTAACCAAAATAACAAAATGACACGTGAAGCTATACAAAATGAGTGCTGACAGGCAACTACACATAGACAAGATCCCACAAACACCAAAGGGAAATGGTTACCTAAATATGATCTCCAATCAGAGACAACGATAAACAGCTGCCTCTGATAGGAAACCATATCAGACCACCATAAACATACAAATCACCTAGACCTACTAAACCTAGACATACACAAATCCTAGACAATACAAAACCCCTAGACAATACAAAAACTAGCGTACCCACCCTAGTCACACCCTGACCTAACCAAAATATAAAGAAAACAGAGATATCTCAGGTCAGGGCGTGACAGGGGGTTGAATAATCAATATATATTAGTGTTTTATTTGTCATTAGCTTTTTACAAATGTTATACTTTTTCTTCCACTTTGACAGAGTATTTTGTGTAGATTGTTGTCAAAAAAATTACAATTAAATACGTTTTAATCCCACTTTGTAACATAACTAATTATGGAAAAAGTCAAGGGGTGTATATACTATCTGAAGGCACTGTAAGGTCTAACGCAAGACAGTTATAATACTTTCATTAAGGTATTTATCAATGATCAGATGGAAATATCCCAGATTGTATTTTTAATATATCAATAACCAGAGGTGTGGACTAAAGTCACATGACTTGGACTCGAATTCAGATGGAGCCCTTGGAAAGATGATACCCAAAATGATTATTTTTGGATATAAAGACTACACTGTACCCATCAAAAAACGGATTGCAACTTGCAAAACATGCGGTAAGAAAATTACAGACTGAGGCACAACAACTTCCAACTTTGTTCGACATTTGAAGCTGCATAAAGAACGGTAAGTCATGGCTAATATACCCGACAGCTATATATAACTTTGCTAGTGTAGCATGTAGGCTAACGTAACTTTAAATCAATGAGCCTCCACACAGTCAGTCAGTGCGGGAACGTGATCATTGCACCCAAGATTGTGCTACAACTGGCCAGGCAGTTGGAAGCCTAAATCCTGCCTGATGTTACTGCTGACCCTGAAATTATTGACATACGTTAGCCTAGTGTAACACAAAGAGGGGTGTGTGTGTGTGTGTGTGTGTGTGTGTGTGTGTGTGTGTGTGTGTTCGTCTTGCTGAACGTGTGTGTGTGTGTGTGTGTGTGTGTGTGTGTGTGTGTGTGTGTGTGTGTGTGTGTGTGTGTGTGTGAGAGAGAGAGAGAGAGAGAATGTTTGGCGAAATTGTCCGATTGTGATCCTCGATAGTCAATCACAATGGAGGGGGGGGGGGGGGGGGGGGTCTTTCTCATGGCTACCCATGTATTTCCATGGAAATATAAACTTTATTTGGAAAGTAATAAATATATATATTTTTAGAAGCATTCATGATTTGCGTAAATGTAATATACTAGCTATTACTCTTGTTAAAAATATGAAATGGGATTACATTTGGTGAAGAGCACATTATGACTTGTTTAGGACTCGAAACTCAAAGTTTAGGACTTGAAACTTGACTTGAGTTGATTTGAGACTTGACCCGGACTTGCCAGTCTTGACTTGGGACTTGAGTGCTAAGAATTGAGACTTACTTGTGAATTGAAAAACAATGGCTTGGTCCCATCTCTGTTAATAACCCAGGTGGACAATAACCCAGATAACCCAATAACCTAAAACTTCACCACAGCCAGCCACAGAGTTGAGGCTCTGAATTGAACATCTCAGCTCTTTGAATGGCTGGCTCTCTGGGTTGGAGTGTATGTGACTACTGTATCTGCATAATACATCCTGTGGCATTTGTCGCAGTAAATGGGGATGAAAGGAGCAGGCGGCATTTGTTCCTCTTCAGTTGTCATGGGTACTCGGCTGATGTGTTCACTCTCCCGTTTTATCTGGGTTTTGTTTGGAGGGGGCAAGACACCGCAAATCCAACCCCTTAAAATGTTCTAATTTAACCTGATCTCCCTCCTTCTCCCTCCCTCTCCCTCCCCCTCTCCCTCCTTGTCGCCCTCCCTCTCCCTCTCTTTGAGCGACCGTTCCGCTCCTCTGAATTTACTACTTTCACGCCTCTTATTGTCTGTCTGCACCTGGGCCTCGGCGATGAAGGACTTCAGCCCTGATGCTAGCCAACCCCACACACTACCAGCAACTTAACTTTCATTCTAAGACAAGGGTCTAAACATTGGACAAGGAGACATATTTACAAATGCACCCACAAACACAGATATACACAGACAGACATACACACCGGTACAGAGTTAATTGAAGTATGTCCCTCATATGTCGAATTAAAGAAAGCTGCCATTCAATTTCATTTTTCCCACCCACTTGACCCATTTTTCACTGGTGAAAATACACATTCATTAAATTGCATTCAACATACAATTTGTTACTCTCCACCCATTCCACTATTGGATTAGTGCTTGCTTGAACAACTAGACTGATGTGGACAAGGGTGGTATTGGACATGTCAAAGATGAATGCTTCCCAGTTGCCCAGTAGGAGATGGTTGTTGCACTCAATCAACATGATGTGTGCGCATAGAACCAGGACAGTAGCACTAAGGAAGAGAGAATGCTCTCCACACACTGAAAAAACAAGTCTTTGAACTTAATTCATATTATTTTACATATCGCATAGTGGTTTTGTCAAAAAATAACAATACAATTCAGGTGCAGGTTTAAGAGCCAGGTCAAGCAAACTGTTCAGTGTGACAGACAGGGTTGTCATCCAAGCAAACCCCGTTTTCCCAGTTGGTCTAATGTAACCTAGTTAATGGAACACCGTACGTTACTGTGCTAAGGGACTGTGTCGGTCTTTATTATAATTAGAAACTCAGTGGCTAATGCCAGAAGCTAGTCCTTTTGCACGTTCATATACGGTATGTGGCCTCATACTGTATGTAGTCTCGTACTGTTTTGCATGTTATATTGGCATTAATACGTGTCACATATCAGTTTGCAAATAATGTAAAATATATATATATATATATGTTATTGAGTTAATAATGCTGCATACAAACATGGTCTCTTTTCTGTTTTCTTGAGTAAGTGCTTTCTGTGGTGGGGCAAGCCAGCAGAAAATAAGGAGCGTTGCGCCATGATTGGCTCAGTGTTCTGTCACTCATGGGGACACTACCTCACTGCCAAGTCTAAGGGTAGAAGCTCTAAAATTCTAGCACCTTGGGTGCTGAGATAGAGTTACATTAGAAGTGCCCATCCAAGAAGGTTCAAGGTCATTGGCCACAGATAAAATTATGTCAAATCACATCATAAACTCAACTTCACAGATCATCATTGTAAAGGGTTTAAACACTGTTTCCCATGCTTGTTCAATGAACCATAAACAATTAATGAACATGCACCTGTGGAACGGTCGTTAAGACACTAACAGCTTACAGACGGTAGGCAATTAAGGTCACAGTTGTGAAAACTTAGGACACTAAAGAGGCCTTTCTACTGACTCTGAAAAACACCAAAAGAAAGATGACCAGGGTTCCTGCTCATCTGTGTGAATGTGTCTTAGGCATGTTGCAAGGAGGCATGAAGACTGCAGATGTGGCCAGGGCAATAAATTGCAATGTCCGTACTGTGAGACGCCTAAGACAGAGCTACAGGGAGATAGGACGGACAGCTGATCGTCCTCACAGTGGCAGACCACGTGTAACAACACCTGCACAGGATCAGTACATCTGAACATCACACCTGGGGATAGGTACAGGATGGCAACAACAACTTCCCGAGTTACACCAGGAACGCACAATCCCTCCATCAGTGCTCAGACTGTCCGCAATAGGCTGAGAGAGGCTGTACTGAGGGCTTGTTGTAAGGCAGGTCCTCATCAGACATCACCGGCAACAACGTCGCCTATGGGCGCGGATTTGTGTTTATCTTCAAAGGAATGAGCGTTACACCGAGGCCTGTACTCTGGAGCGGGATCGATTTGGAGGTGAAGGGTCCGTCATGGTCTGGGCGGTGTGTCACAGCATCATTGGACTGAGCTTGTTGTCATTGCAGGCAATCTCAATGCTTTGCGTTACAGGGAAGACATCCTCCTCCTTCATGGTGCCTGCCCTTGGACATAAACATTACACAACAAGTTGGAAATCGCAAATTCAACAATGAGTGGTTCGGAAGGAATCAGTGGCTAACTGCAAGCACTGCAAAGCAATCATTAGCCTGCTATTCATTGGAGTGGGTGTGTGTTCCAAGTCCAGTTTAAAATTATAAACATTCAACATTGGATGCTGTCAATGAAGCAACTGTTAACTCGGATCTGCAAAATCTGACTTTAGTGAGTTCTACAGCACGGGAACTCGGGCATCTTTCTAGAGCTACGACCTGAAGATCACTGACGTCATCATGATTGTCTTGAAAGCAACACAAATCCAGAGAAGACACAATTGTGTATAAATTATGTAATATGCCATGGAGATATGTATACACAGGAAGGTTGGTGCAGCCTATAGCATAGCCTTTTTTTGAGAAATGTAATCATCGAATATTGAAAGAGCTTTCATTGTCTGCTTAGATGCCCCCTTTATTTATCCTACGGTTATGACATGTTGTACAGGGAGACACAGATGCCTAGCTATGTCGACTACGTCCGTCCTAGCTCGCTCACTAATGTCTTAATCGCCTTTACGGTTGTTCCCTTACCCACATTTGTTTAAGCAAGTCAGGCAGTAAATGAGGCTGAATGAACTGTTTCGCTGCAAGACAAGGCTCCGCTGATAGCCAATTAATGTATTGTTTAGTGTTGTGTTGTGTTGTGTTGTGTAGTGGCTTTGCTGGCATGCCTGAGCCACAGCCTGTTCAACCTGCTACCATCTAGAAGGTGGAGACAGTACAGGTGCATCACAGCTGGGACAGAGAAACAGCTTCTATCTCCAGGCCAACAGACTGTTAAAACAGTCACCACTAGCCGGCCTCCACCCAGTACCCTGCCCTGAACCTTAATGACTGCTGAGGAGATTTTTTGTCGCAAAGTTTTTTTTACTCATCTTATACATTAGTAATAAAGGCCCAGTTCATTAATTTGTTGGATTTTTAAAATTTATTCTCAGTTTTTTTTATTGATTTATCAGGGGATGCCGTAGCACCCTCAGCAACCCTACATCCCATGGCTATGCTCTCTGGCAGAGGAGTTATGGTGCCTTGGGGAATGAAATATAGATGACTGTCTATTGATGGATGACTGGAGAAAATGACCTTAAAAAGGATGCTGCGACTGAAGTAAACTGAGAAAAGGCAGTATTTCCAAGGAGGGTGTCTTAAAATGCCTGCTATACATACACAAATGACAGGCATGCTCTCCCACATTAGACATTTTGTGAACCCTTCTCCCTTGCAAAGTACTTATACTGTGAATAATGCAACAAAAGATCAATCAGGTGTCTTCATTTTTCTCATATTCATTATATATTCACTAAATCCAAACCCAGTCACAGGTAGGGGGAGGAAAACCAAGGCCTCGTAAAAAAATATTGACGAGATAATTTAAATAGAAAGTACGGTGGAACAAGCATCTGCCCTTCAATTTGCCACAGATGACAATTACTCACTGAACTGTTTTGTGTGTGGTGTGTGTGGTGTGTGTGTGTGTGTGTGTGTGTGTGTGTGTGTGTGTGTGTGTGTGTGTGTGTGTGTGTGTGTGTGTGTGTGTGTGTGTGTGTGTGTGTGTGTGTGTGTGTGTGTGTGTGTGTGCATGAGTGTGGGTAGACCCCAAAAACAAAGAAATACTTGGGATGCCACCCAGTGGCTGAGGAGAAAGCTATCTCTCTCCCTCTCTCTCTACAGTTGGTGAAATCCTCATAACCCTGGGTTATTATTCAACAATGACACTTCTCAGCCAATCAATATCTCATCATTGGAGTCTACACGGCTAGAGGGGTATACTACGAAGCAAGCTAGATCTACTCAGGGTTTTCTAACGCTAGCCAACTCCAGGTAGTTTCCCATTCCAGCTCAGGCTTCATCCATAGCCTATTACGATGGCGGATATTGCTCATCAGCGTGCCGCTAACTCTAGCCAATAGGGTCCAGCTGCGACGTCATCTCTCAGAGCAGTCTTTCCTCTGGAAAAGTAGGGGTGTCAAAAGGAACCATATAAGGAGAAATTGGGGTTTCAAAAGGAACCATAGGAGAAGTAGGGATTTCGAAAGGAATTGTAGGAGAAGTGGGATCAATTTTTAACCTGGGGCCTAGTGGCCTAGTGGTTAGAGCGTTGGGCCAGTAACCGAAAGGTTGCTAGATTGACTCCCGAGCTGACAAGGTGAAAATCTGTTGTTCTGCCCCTGAACAAGGGGCACTGTTCCTAGGCCGTCATTGTAAATAAGAATTTGTTCTTAAATGACTTGCCTAGTAAAAAAACACTAGAACCGCTATGACGTGATATTACTATTTGAAATTGTATTAATAAATAATACATTGTAAAATGAATGCCTTTTTTTATAAGTTATGGTAGCTAATGTTATCTACCATTTACATTATGAAAAACTTCACAGTGAGTGAATATACTTTTTTTTGCATTACTGACATTTCTTACCGTTATCTTTGCATCCATGAAATTTCTTACCATGACTACTGTTCGAAAATCCAAACCATGTCTTGAATGGCACCTTTTGTAACCACACTTCTAATTATATGGTTCCTTTCGAAACCCCCACTTCTCCTTATATGGTTTCTTTCAAAACCCCCACTTCTCCTTATATGGTTCCTTTCGAAACCCCCACTTCTCCTTATATGGTTTCTTTCAAAACCCCCACTTCTCCTTATATGGTTCCTTTCGAAACCCCCACTTCTCCTTATATGGTTTCTTTCAAAACCCCCACTTCTCCTTATATGGTTTCTTTCAAAACCCCCACTTCTCCTTATATGGTTCCTTTCGAAACCCCCACTTCTCCTTATATGGTTTCTTTCAAAACCTCCACTTCTCCTTATATGGTTCCTTTCGAAACCCCCACTTCTCCTTATATGGTTTCTTTCAAAACCCCCACTTCTCCTTATATGGTTCCTTTCGAAACCCCCACTTCTCCTTATATGGTTCCTTTCGAAACCCCCACTTCTCCTTATATGGTTTCTTTCAAAACCCCCACTTCTCCTTATATGGTTTCTTTCAAAACCTCCACTTCTCCTTATATGGTTCCTTTCGAAACCCCCACTTCTCCTTATATGGTTCCTTTCGAAACCCCCACTTCTCCTTATATGGTTTCTTTCAAAACCCCCACTTCTCCTTATATGGTTCCTTTCGAAACCCCCACTTCTCCTTATATGGTTTCTTTCAAAACCCCCACTTCTCCTTATATGGTTTCTTTCAAAACCCCCACTTCTCCTTATATGGTGCTGTTAACCCCCATTATTCCTGGGGGCTGATTGCTGAGAGATGATGTCGCAGCTGGACCCATCTCACTACAAGTTTGTAACTGCACATGCATGTCGCATGTGGCTAGTCGAACGGTGAACTCGTTATTGAGATGATGCTAAAACATCAATCCACAGTGCCACATTTTAATTTGTGCCGAAATCAAATTTAAAGAAAAGTTATCTTGCAAATGAAGTAGGCTTTAGTATTAAATAGACTTTTAAACGTGCCGTCTTTATTTTACTACTTTGGTGTGGTCATCAACGGGCAAAATATTTTTTTCCCAAAAATACTAACACCAAGATGTTACTGAGTTACAGTTGATAGAAGGAAATCAGTCAATTGAAATAAATTTGGCTCAAATTTATGGATTTCACATGACTGGGCAGGGGCACAGCCATGGGTTGGACTGGGAGGGCAGAGGCCCACACACTGGGGAGTCAGGCCCAGCCGATCAAATTTTGTGAGTATGGAACATTTCCGAATGTGGAAGTCCTCTTGTTTACACATTTGCAGCTCATGAAACATGGGACATTAAAATATCAACACTATACATGTTGTGTTTATATTTTTATTGTGTTGTGTGACAAAACTGTACATTTTAGATAGCCCTGCACCTTTGTAACGGTCAACCTGTATACCACACCTGTCAGGTGGATTAATTATATTGCAAAGGATTATGAGCTCTAATAGGGATGTAAACAAATTTGCCATAGAAATGTACCTGGCTACAAGGTGAGCCACTTTCATGCTACCGGTTATCCCAAGAGTTACCAGAGTTACCTGCTAACTCTTCAAACTACATTCATAGTATAGGGCTCTGATTCTTGGTCCTAGAAAAAGTGAGTGTGAGCTGCCGACATGCTCCAGTGTGTTCTGTACATGCAGCTGTCAATCTGTCGGTCCACAAACAGAAGCAAAGTACATGAATTACGCTTGCTGTCTGAGTCCATTTAAATTTGATGACCACTGAAATTGGATTGCTGATTTGAATTCTGGATGTTTGTACACCTATTCTTACATGTTTACATACCCTTCATATGCAAGATGAACATACGAATGCATTATGAGTATGAGCTGTTGTAGTGTTAATTGTCCAGCCCAAATCAATAGCTCTTCCAGGTAAAACTACACATCAGGAGAAAAATGTAAAACTTTAATCCAAGCTCGAGGGATTTTTCCTAGCATAGGCTAGGCTGTTTAAGGTGGAAAATTATTGTATGATAAGGACATCATAATGGCTACTGGGTATGCAGGATATCAAATTGAAAAATAAAACATGACATAAAAAAAAATTCTAACTCCCTCACCCACTGTGACTGACAAGCCTGGCTTTATTGTAAGCAATAGAAAGGCAAAAACAATTAAGGCTCTTTCAGACACTGACTGTATAATGCCAAAGAGATTAGATATCTTTGTGACAGCACTGCCATAGAGCAGGAAGACAAAGACAGAGTGGGATAAAGAATTGAAGAGAAAGACATTTCCATTTCGATCCATTTATGAATATGGAAAATGTTAAATACAGACATTGAATAGCTTACTGAATGTTCTATTGTATATAGGCTATGGTGCAGTATGTACATTGACTATATGCATTCTAAAGCCTCTTACAAACCAGAATTAAAACACAATCAGTTATATATTTTACTGATCTACACAACCTAGGCTACCCAACATTTCAAGGAGAAAATACTTTTACATATTTAATTCCGTTTTATTTTCTAGCACTGACCATATTGACAACCAGCCAGGTGTACATATACACATAATATACAAATACACAGAACTGCCCTAACATTTTTCACATACAGAATTCACCCTTAAATGCTGTTGTTGGCATCTAGTCTCTCCTCCACAGCCCAAAAACGGTGCTTCTTTAGAAATCTATGCCAGAAGCGGAAATGTTATCCACGCTCACACTCCAGTGACAGAGAGAATGGCATTTTGATCAATTAAATTCCAGCCCATGCTCAATTGGAATCATTTGTATCCAGAGATCCTTGCCAGGAGTCTGGCAGGAAAAAAGTTAATTACCTGCCTGAAAATACACTTTGAAAGAAATAGAGAAATCTTGGGAGTGCTGCCAAGAAGTCATTTACGCAGACAGTGTTTCTCCAGTTTTGAAAGGCCTCCATCGTAAAGTTCATTGTATTAATTCCATCTTAAAACGAAGATTGCTCTTCACATTTCTCCACCTGGAACTTACAAACGCAAGCATGCAACACATACAAAAAGCATGTCAGAATATTCAGCAGGCTACATGCTCACCCACCCCTCTACAGAAACTATACTTAACAAAAATAGAAACGCAACATGTAGTGTCGGTCCCATGTTTCATGAGCTGAAATAAAAGATTGCAGAAAACTTTCAAACTCACAAAGCTTATTTCTCTCCAATTTTGAGCACAATTTTTTTTTTACATCCCTGTTAATGAGCAATTCTCCTTCGCCTAAGATAATTCATCCACCTGACAGGTGTGGCATATCAAGAAGCTGAACAGCTAAACAGCATGATCATTACAGGTGCACCATGTACTGGGGGACAATATAAGGCCACTAAAATGTGCAGTTTTGTCACAACACAATGCCACATATGTCTCAAGTTGAGGAAGCATGCAATTGGCATGCTGACTGCAGAAATGTCCAACAGAGCTGTTGCCAGAAAATGTAAGCCTCCAACATCATTTTAGAGAATTCAGCAGTACATCCAACCTGCCTCACAAACACAGACCACGTGCAACCTCGCCTGCCGAGGACCTCCACATCCGGTTTCTTCACCTACGGGATCATCTGAGGAGGGGGTGGGGGTGCTGAGGAGTATTTCTGTGTGTAAAAAAGCCCTTTGTGGGGAAAAACCCATTCTGATTGGCTGGGCCTGGCTCCGAAGTGGCCATTGCCCATTCATGTGAAATCCATAAATTAGGGCCTAATGAATTTATTTCAATTGATTTCTTTCTTTCTATGAACTGTAACAGTAAAATGTTTGAAATAGTTTACATATTTGTTCAGTATTTATTATTTAACATTTAAAATAAGATAAAGGAAAACAGTGCAAAATCAACACCTTTAAGGATTGCGTCAAGCCACAGGTTTTGCCAACACACCCCACTGAGTGTCCGTTTCTCCCCTCAGCCTGTGGACACGGCAGACAAAGATTGTTTGTCTCATTCCAAACTTGACTCTCTCCCTCCTCCCTGATTCTTTCCCTCCTCTACATCTCTCCCCAATTCTATCCCTCCCTCCTGTTCATTAGGCCCTCAGACAGTCTTGCCATCCATCCACCAAAGAATTGCTTTCGCTTTGACTATGTGCAGACAATCACCCATTCCATTATGGTGTTGATATCATTTCTCCTCTCTGTGCGAGCGCAGAATAGACTGTGAGACGGACAGTTTTCCCTTTCGATAAACAGAAAGACAGCTGATAATGAGAAACACCGCCAAGGTCATCTTTTTGAAAAGACGATGGAGGAAAGAGAAGGGGGAACTGTGGTACTGTGAAAATGCTCATGGATGCTAGCTTTTTCCAGAGCAAATAACCCCGACCAGTGCTGTTCCACATCAAAGCCAAGGCTCTAGATATAAGCCCTCTTTAGATTTATTTTCAAATGGCGGTTGAACTGCAGGGCTGCTAGGTCATATAGTGGATCAATGCCTCTACAAGTGGTGAGAACAGGAAGAATGATGATTATCCTGATTAGAGAAAGGGTAACCTGCAGAAGTTATAATAACTGGTTACTGTTTAATGTTATTCTGGTAGTTTGAGATACGTATTGAAAAATACATATATGCCAAGATTATGTTCAGAACAGGATGCAATGTTGGTGCGGTGCTTATTTGAATTGTGGCAGTAGACGCTAACATAAAATATAGTTTTGTACAGTTTAATTATTAATCATTCAGTGTATAGGTGTTGATGTCAAACCTTTCCTATCTGGTGGAATACCTTCCACAGATGTTACCTTACATTTCTTTTAATATGGCACCTGTGATGCTTCTTTACTCACATTCTCATCCCCAGTCGGCTGATGTGGTTATGTGATCAGTGGTATTTCTCTGTGAAGCAATACGGCATTAATATCTCCATTTCATCCCAGATGCTCAGGCAGGCAGGCACTACCGAATTACACTGTCACAGCAGCAAATGGAGAATGCAATATCAACTTTCACTCACAGCCTGCTTGTCTTGCATGAATGTTCTGCAGCGTGATGGAAACATAACAGAGGATGAGCGGCAGAGGAAAAAAGGAAAAGAGGCCTCATTCTAGAATATAGAGTTACTTTACCTATCACTCACAATGCTAATTGATCATCATATCATATCAACAGGGGTGGCCTGTCGTAAGTCTGAAAACAGACTGCAGCGTAACCAGTTGGACGTACAGTGCATGTATGTACACACACAATATACATTTACAGCCTTATGCAGAACATCAATCTTACAAGTTCCAGCCCAAAAATGTACAATAACTTGGGACTCCTACACACCACCACACAAAACCCTGCAGTCAAGACGGACGGTCGTGAAAGCTGCCCAGGCACACCCATAACAAGTAGTCTTTCTTGTTAATCCACATTGTTCAGAAAGTCTGGACTGAGGAGTATGTCTTGTGTTGGACAGATACTGAAAGTCCCCTTTTTAGTCAGTGGAGGTGGATGATTGATTCCATCTAGGTGAAGAGTGTGGTTGAAGCCATGCTGCAGAGGCCTACTGTGGATTCAGTGGTACTTGTGTAGGCTTCTCTTTTCCTGGTGCCCGTGTTCCACCAGGTGCATCTGCCTGCTGTTCTGCCAGCATGTCTGTCAGCTTCATGCCCAACACTGGATTCCTGGTCTCTGACGCCACCTGCAGGCCAAGCGGCAAAAGTGCAGCCAGTCAGTTTAACAGAAGGTCTCATGATTGTAAGTGATTAGTACATATCTGTCTATACAGTATTTGGGAAAAGGGCAGCCAGCATTACAATTAATAAGTTGTATCATTTGAACAGTCTACTCACCGCAGGAATACCCCTATTCCTCAACCCCAAGCCCTCAGCAAGGAGAGCCTTCCCAGTCTCCTCAAACAGGGACTGTTTCTCCAGCTCTCCCTGGCTCTCGAACTCTGTGTACTTCTCCACAAACCTACAAAAAGGAAGAAAAAAAAGAGAAACAAAAACACACGTACTTGTGTGTGTGTCTATCTATATATATATATATATATAAAATTAATCACATTGTTGGTTTGTTAAGTTTTGGGATTCCACATGTCTGTAATGCTGGATCCTAACTACTGCAATTATATTCTTATGAATTGCAGTAGTTAGGATCCAGCATTACAGACATGTGGAATACCCAAAACTTAACAAACCAACAATGTGATTACTTGTGAAAATTTGCCCATACCTTTGGCATGTTGAAACAAAGCTGGATTTGGAGATATCAAAAGGTCTGGGCCCTGTTCCATACCCCTCATAACATTTCCTGGAAGAGAGACTGGTGCTGATCAACAAATTGACATTTCCATTCCTAACAGCTTTTGAATGACAGTAAAAAGTTTAAGGCAAATCGTTTAACTAGCTTACGCTCTGTTTTCATCCTCTCTGTAGAAGATGTCTGGCACAGCGTCTTCTTTCTTCCCATATCTCTTGGCCACTGGTCTGACATAAAGTGGGTCCTTCATGGGTGGAAAGGTCTTGTATACATCATACCAAATGGGCTTGTCAGACTGTTTGACAACTCCAGATCGCATAAGATCTCTGACTCTGAAAAAGAAACCAGTGAGCAATTAGCAAAAATGTAAACAATAGAGCAAATGCATCCCATGCACTCTCAATTTCTCAATTGCAAAGAGCTAGCTAACGTTAGCATTAATTTATATTATGCGGAACCATAGGCTAGATAACATTGGCTACAAGTAGCAGAAAGGTCACTCAACCATCAAAGAAAATTGTTTCTACCGAACATTAGCTAGATAGCAAACTCTAAAGGGTCTACAAAACTAGATAGCATCCTCCAGTAACCTTGACAACAAAATGATGCTAGCTAACATTAGCAGCATGACATTTGAACCTACCGCGTGAACACGGTCCCGAATTTTTCAAGTCGACTTCCAGCCATAATGGACTTGAATTTAACTACACTATGCGTGTAAAATGCAGCTAGGTATTTATACAGTAAACTCAAAGATCATAGTTAGCAACCACCAACAACAGAGCCTATTTTCACCAGCATGGACGACCACCACTTCCACATGTAGTTTCTGCAGGGACAAACTGCACCGAAAGCGCACTGTAAAAACATGGGCCGGGTTCCAGATCGTCTGCATTTTAAGCGCTGCGGTCACTGGCACTGAACAAGAGGCTTTCAATGAGGCATCAACGACAATCCGTGGCAACCCGTCATTCAGGGCAGGTGGAGCCCCACCTGTTTAGCAATATTATTATGCCCGTTTTGCATGTTATTTTGGCACTTATACGTGTCACATATCAGTTTGCAAAAAAAAAATGTTTACAAAGTCGCATTGAAACAGGGTCTCTTTTTTGCTTTCTTGAGTAAGACAGATCCAAAATGCAGGTGTTTTAGCCCTGCTCAGTGCTTTCTGTGGAGATGGGGCGGCCAGCAGAAAATAGTGTTGGGGTTGGTAATGGTCTCTAGTTGTGCTGTGATTGGCTCAGTGTTCTGTCACTCATGGGGACACTAGTCACTGCAAAATCTACAGCACAAGGAGAGCTCGAAAACTCAAGCCCCATGAGTGCTGCCATATAGTTACATTAGAAGTGCCCATCCAAGAAGGGTCAAGGTCATTGGCAAGAGAATAAATTGAAATCGTGTTATATCTTGATTGGACTGATCATGTCAACATCATACTTTCAAAATCTTAGCTAGCAAGAAAGCTGTCTTCATCATGAATCAAGTCGGCAATCTACTGGCAAATCCTTTTCAATCCTTGTGAAGAGAAATTATGAAAATAGATGACAGATAAAACGTATCGGTGCTCATCGGCCATTGGACATAAACATTACACAACAAGTTGGAAATCTCAAATTCAACAATGAGTGATTTTGAAGGAATCAGTGGCTAACTGCAACCACTAGCCTGCTATTCAGTGGAGTGGGTGTGTGGTCCAAGTCTATGTTTAAGGGTCTCTTTTCCAAGCTTAAATGGATAAACATTCAGACTTCAGTGAGGTCAAGACAACTGGGAACTCTGAAAAAAACAAGCTCCGACGTTTTGAACGGTCATCCAACTCGGAATTCCAAGTCGGAAACTCTGACCTCTTTCTAGAACTCTGACCTGAAGATCACTGACGTCATGATTCAACCGTGTTTTTTTCAGAGTTCCCAGTTGTCTTGAAAGCACCACAAATCTAGAGAACGCCAGACTTGATGACAGAGTTTGATGACAAAATTTGTCTATGAAGGACTGCCGCACCACATTCCTGTTCAAGTGAACACAGCACAAGGTGAGTACAAAAATGTATTGTATGCTGCTGGATAAATGATGTAATATGACAGGGAGATATGTATACTGTAGCTAAGACAGTAATACGAAGTGTATGTTGTGAAGTAAGCTGTTAGTAGCCCATGTGTTTCGCCCTAATAATTTAGTCCTTTTTCCCCTCATAATTCAGCCTACTGTTCTGACTTGGTGTACAGGGAGTTTTACTGTAAGAATGGCCCATGTTCTGTTTCTGGCACTGTACATTTCAAAAGTGCTGAACAAATAGTTATATTGACTACGTACGTCCTAAGCTCTCTCCTTAGTGTCTTAATTTAAATTACAGATTGCCTCTTATCCGCTCATCGTCCCCTTATTCCATAGTTTGTACATTTCCTTGTCAGTAGAAACCACATTTGCTTAAGCAAGTCAGCCATATCAGCTTTGTTTTTTTAAAGGTAGTAAATGAGGCTGAATGAACTGTTTCGCTGCCAGACAAGGCTCTGCTGATAGTAGCAGTGGTAAGGTGTTGGGACTGATATTGGGACTCTGCTGTTGGGACAGCTTAATGTAGGCCCTAACAGTTTGTGGGCACCGTTTGACACCCTTAGAGTACAATTAATGTATTGTTTAGTGTTGTGTTGTGTAGTGGATTTGCTGACATGCATTTAAAAAAAAAAAAGAGTTTGCCCCACCAAGATTTACAGTGCATTCAGAAAATATTCAGACCCTTTGACTTTTTCCACATTTTGTTACGTTACAGCCTCATTCTAACATGTATTAAATCTTCCCACACTACCCCACAATGATAAAGCAAAAACATTTTTTCTTAAACATTTTGATAATTTATATTAACATTTACATAAGTATTCAGACCCTTTACTCAGTACTTAAATGAAGCACCTTTGGCAGCGAATACAGCCTCGAGTCTTCTTGGGTATGATGCTACAATTTTGGCACACCTGTATTTGGGGAGTTTCTCCCATTCTTCTCTGCAGATTCTCTCAAACTCTGTCTGTTTGGATGGGTGTCAAGAAAATGTTGTTCTCATGTTCATTTTCCAATGCAATTAATACACTCTGTCAGTTTCTAAGATGTTAATACAACATCCTCATCGTCTAACTATGGGTCAAGTTACCACCTTCTGAATTCTCAGATGGGTCATGGTGTATTTAGGAACATTGCTCCCACAATAAGACAGCTCAGACCAATCAGCACTCCTGTAAAGCCCCACCCTTTCCCGGAGAACATATCCTCAGCTAGAGGCTAGCCCACACTTTCACTTCTATGAACAGGGATGACAAGACTGGGTCAGGGAATCTTCGTTAGAGAGAAAACCCCCAAACCTTATTGGTTTTGGTTCTCCTCCTAACACTGTGATTGTTCGACAGTGGCAGTGTGTCTTACCCTCCTGCAATGTGTGATATGCACCCAGGTAGCTCCTTCAGCTATTCTCAGCTATCCTGGCTGTCACCAGGAGTACTTGGCCCCTCCCAACGGGGCTGCTTCCCGTCTATTCTCCTCAGGGACTGGATTGAGTGAATCACCTTCCCCTGTAATTCACTTGTAGTGCATAAAATCTTGGACATACAGGTTTGGTTAACAAACAGTTTCTCATTTGTTCTATCTGATTATATCTTCAACTTCTATGCCTACTTGTTAGCTAGATTATTATTATTTTTTTATTCGTTTATTATCCAATAGGCCACAAAGTGTCCTATCCTAGGCCCCCCTAGGCCCTGTCCTATCCTAGGCCACTACTACCCAACAACTATCCTTTGATACCTGGCTCTGCCCAGGTAACAACCTTGCCGCATCTCTAAACAATGACTTAGGTAAGATTAGTAAATGATCCTTATGTCTGACATTATCATGTAGGAACGCCCCTTTCGTTCTCCACATGTCCAATTCTCCCTTGGGCGTCCATTCTTATCTATCCTATACCAATTCTCTGTCAAGTGTCTTATCTACTTTAAGAGTTATCTGTGCTGCTTTGTATGTTCTTAGATGTATATGTGCTTGTCTATTTAAACAGTAACCTTTCTCTCCTTTCGTATTTCACAGGCACTAGTCAATGCTACTCTTTCGACCTGATTGTGCAGAATAATTTCTGGGCAATGTTTCCATGTTTAACACCTTAGTTCCTGAAACCAACTAAGCTTTCATTCCCCTTTTTACTCCAAAATTTAAACGTACCATGCACTTCGCTAAATTTATAACGTATGTCAGTCAATCCATAAGAATAATAACATTTCAATGGGCACAACTCTATCGTAATTATCTCTTTGTTATTATTTAGAATTCATTAGATTTAGGTAATTGTCTCTTCTATGATTCAGCATTTTGAATACGACTCCATTCCCAATACGTTATTCCAGAGGGCTATTTAGGCTAGACAGCGTATTCCAACGACATCGCCCCGCTATTATTTAGAATGGATTGGTCTTTCAATTTAACCTAAACAAGCTATTAAAACGTTCAGTTTCTATCCTAAACAAACACTAACTTACCGTATCTCTCCCGGCAAAACATATCAGTATTTGAATTACGTTCAGTTTATATCCTAAACAAACACTAAATAACCGTATCTCTCCCGGCAAAACATATCAGCATTTGAATTATAATCAGAATACATTTTAGTCTATCGGTGCCAAGGTTGAGATACGAACCCTAGTCTCCCGAGTTGTATGCAAAAGTTTTACTGCTGAACCACCAACGCTATTGAAATGATTGAGAAAAAAATAGCCTGTTATTTAACCCTCGACCTGCTGTTTCCCTTGACTATCTACACCTTTCTTTTGACTGTCTCTATATACTTTTACACAAATATAATCTTTATGGAACAAAAGGAACATTTGTTGTGTAACTGGGAGTCTCGTGAGTGAAAAAATCCGAAGATCATCAGAGGTAAACAATTAATTTGATTGCTTTTCTGATTTTCGTGACCGAGCTACCTGATGCTAAGTGTACTTAATGTTTTGTAGTGCGATCGATACATTTACACAAACGCTTGGATTGCTTTCGCTGTAAAGCATAATTTCAAAATCTGACACGACAGCTGGATTAACAAAAGGCTAAGCTGTGTTTTGCTATATTGCACTTGTGATTTCATGAATATAAATATTTATAGTAATATTTATTGAATGTAGCGCTATGCTATTCAGCGATTGTTGATGACACTTATCCCATTAGTGGGATTGCAGCCATAACAAGTTAATGTGTGTTTCTCCTTTCTGGAAACTTTATCTATAGAGTTGAATGTCGATCGGACATTAGGTCTCACCCGGACAACTATAAGCTATTACCCAGGGGTCGTAAATCCCTAGTTAACCTCCTATTTCATGTTGCGTCAGAGGACTTTTAAAGTTAACATCTCGTATCTCACTCCGCTATATTAGGCTTCCCTCACCTCCTTTTTGAACACTATCCATGTGTTGAATAGGTTTAAGTTACCCTGTCAGTTACTGTTTGTACAAAACGACCGTCCTATCTAACAACACCTATTTAGTATCCCTGCTTAATCTCGGGTATTCAGACCTCTGTTATTAAGTTTAGTTTTATTTATGGCAGTGCACCTTACCTCAGGTCATCGCAGACTTACTTGCTTGCTTGTCTACAAAGTAAAATTCCTGTGTGAATCTGTTTGGAATACTCAAGCTCCTATTATTGATAAATTCTAAGCATTTTAGAACATCAAATCAAATATATCTTCAATTATTCCCCCAAATCCGAGAATAAAGACTACTGACCTTGTCTTGCAGACTGGGAAAATCAATGTAGGTTGGATCTCATCACCATCTCTGTCATGTACCAGTTCACCACTGGCCTGAAATAAACCCTCAATTCAGAGCTCAGGTCTTTGTCTTACGGATCCTAGATCGCCCGTGCACGGTTTTCAGCAGTTCCTTGGGACGACAGAGGCAGATTTTGAGATCCGGCTCGAAGGACCAATTGTCAAGAGAATTTTGTTCTCATGTTCATTTTCCAATGCAATTAATACACTCTGTCTGTTTCTAAGAATTTGTAAGGTTCTTATTTAAATTAAACGGACAGAGATCAGTCAGCTTAGCCAATAGCGTTTATTCTCGAGAGCTCTGCTCATAATACCATGTTCATTGGTTTATATACTCCACATTTCGTCATAAAGTTACCCTCCTCCTCTCAGATACAATGGCAATATAGTTCACAAGCCTTCTCACATTGTCTGCCACCTGTTAAACAATCTACTACAAGCCCAAGGTCTCTCCCCTCCCTGGGTGGGGGCAGAATGTCCTGTAAGAAACACAGTATTCTAGCCGGTCTGACGATAGCTCCATTCGTTTCTAACAAGGAACAGAAAGTCCTTGTTCTAATTTTTGACTAGAACTACACATTATATTCAGTGTTTTGATTATAATAAGATTCATACATTCATACAGTGACAGGGTAGTATTCTGTTTAGTTATAGTTCTACGTTAAATGTATACATCATTTAGTCATTATTCATAACAATGGGGAGCTTTGCGGCATAGCTATTTTCAGGTCTCACCAGAGACGTTTGATCGGGTTCAGCCTCTGGCTGGGCCACTCAAAGACATTCAGAGACTTGTCCCGAAGCCAACTCTTGCGTTGTCTTGGCTGTGTGCTTAGGGTTGTTGTCCTGTTGCAAGGTGAACCTTCGCCCCAGCCTGAGGTCCTGAACACTCTGGAGCAGGTTTTCATCATGGATCTCTCTGTACTTTGCTCCGTTCTTTGCCTCTATCCTGACTAGTCTCTCAGTCCATGCCGCTGAAAAACATCCTCACAACATGATGCTGCCTCCACCATGTTTCACCGTAGTGATGGTGCCAGATTTCCTGCAGATGTGATGCTTGGCATTCATGAAAAATAGTTAAATTGTTACGGTGCGTGAATGAGGACCCAAAAGCGAATTAACTTAAACAGAGCTTCTTTAATTACCAAACATAGGTAGGCTCAGACGGACCGGCAGATTCCGACAGGACAAGACAAGGTTACAGCAAACATGACGACAGTCTGGTTCAGACATGAAACACAACAAACAAGAATCCGACAAGGACAGGAACAAAAACAGAGAGAGATATAGGGACCTAATCAGAGGGAAAAAGGGAACAGGTGGGAAACGGGGTGACGAGGTGGTTAGGAGGAGACAAGGCACAGCTGGTGGAAATTGGGGGAGAAAAGGTAACCTAACAACGACCAGCAGAGGGAGACAGGGTGAAGGGAAAGGACAGAGACAAGACACAACATGACAGTACATGACAGTACCCCCCCACTCACCGAGCGCCTCCTGGCGCACTCGAGGAGGAAACCTGGCGGCAACGGAGGAAATCCTCGATCAGCGCACGGTCCAGCACGTCCCGAGAGGGAACCCAACTCCTCTCCTCAGGACCGTACCCCTCCCAATCTACGAGGTACTGGTGACCACGGCCCCGAGGACGCATGTCCAAAATTCTACGGACCCTGTAGATGGGTGCGCCCTCGACAAGGATGGGGGGGGGGGGGGGAAGACGAGCGGGGGCGCGAAGGACGGGCTTGATGCAGGAGACATGGAAGACTGGGTGGACGCGACGAAGGTATCGCGGAAGAAGAAGTCGAACTGCGACAGGATTAATGACCCGAGAAATACGGAACGGACCAATGAACCGCGGGGTCAACTTGCGAGAAGCCGTCTTAAGGGGAAGGTTCTGAGTGGAGAGCCAAACTCTCTGACCGCGACAATATCTAGGACTCTTAGTTCTACGCTTATTAGCAGCCCTCACAGTCTGCGTCCTATAACGGCAAAGTGCAGACCTGACCCTCTTCCAGGTGCGCTCGCAACGTTGGACAAAAGCCTGAGCGGAGGGGACGCTGGACTCGGCGAACTGAGATGAGAACAGCGGAGGCTGGTACCCGAGGCTACTCTGAAAAGGAGATAGCCCGGTCGCAGACGAAGGAAGCGAGTTGTGGGCGTATTCTGCCCAGGGGAGCTGTTCTGACCAAGACGCAGGGTTGCGAAAAGAAAGACTGCGTAAGATGCGACCAATAGTCTGATTGGCCCGTTCTGCTTGACCGTTAGACTGGGGGTGAAAGCCGGAAGAGAGACTGACGGAAGCCCCAATCAAACGGCAAAACTCCCTCCAAAATTGAGACGTGAATTGCGGACCTCTGTCCGAAACGACGTCTGACGGAAGGCCATGAATTCTGAAAACATTCTCGATGATGATTTGTGCCGTCTCTTTAGCAGAAGGCAGCTTAGCAAGGGGAATGAAATGAGCCGCCTTAGAGAACCTATCGACAACCGTAAGAATAACAGTCTTCCCCGCTGACGAAGGCAGTCCGGTGACAAAATCTAAGGCGATGTGAGACCACGGTCGAGAGGGAATAGGAAGCGGCCTGAGACGGCCGGCAGGAGGAGAGTTACCGGACTTAGTCTGCGCGCAGACCGAACAAGCAGCCACGAAACGACGCGTGTCATGCTCCCGGGTGGGCCACCAAAAACGCTGGCGAATGGAAGCAAGCGTACCCCGAACGCCAGGGTGGCCGGCTAACTTGGCAGAGTGAGCCCACTGAAGAACGGCCAGACGAGTAGGAACGGGAACGAAAAGAAGGTTCCTAGGACAAGCGCGCGGCGACGGAGTGTGAGTGAGCGCTTGTTTTACCTGCCTCTCAATTCCCCAGACCGTCAACCCGACAACACGCCCCTCAGGGAGAATCCCCTCGGGGTCAGTGGAGGCTACTGAAGAACTGAAGAGACGAGACAAAGCATCAGGCTTGGTGTTCTTAGAGCCCGGACGATAAGAAATCACGAACTCGAAACGAGCGAAAAACAGCGCCCAACGCGCCTGACGCGCATTAAGTCGTTTGGCAGAACGGATGTACTCAAGGTTCCTATGGTCAGTCCAAACGACAAAAGGAACGGTCGCCCCCTCCAACCACTGTCGCCATTCGCCTAGGGCTAACCGGATGGCGAGCAGTTCGCGGTTACCCACATCATAGTTACGTTCCGACGGCGACAGGCGATGGGAAAAATACGCGCATGGGTGGACCTTGTCGTCAGAGAGGGAGCGCTGAGAAAGAATGGCTCCCACGCCCACCTCTGACGCGTCAACCTCGACAACGAACTGTCTAGAGACGTCAGGTGTAACAAGGATAGGAGCGGATGTAAAACGATTCTTGAGGAGATCAAAAGCTCCCTGGGCGGAAACGGACCACTCAAAGCACGTCTTGACAGAAGTAAGGGCTGTGAGAGGAGCTGCCACCTGACCGAAATTACGGATGAAACGACGATAGAAGTTCGCGAAGCCGAGAAAGCGCTGCAGCTCGACGCGTGACTTAGGGACGGGCCAATCAATGACAGCTTGGACTTTAGCGGGATCCATCTTAATGCCTTCAGCGGAAATAACAGAACCGAGAAATGTGACGGAGGAGGCATGAAAAGTGCACTTCTCAGCCTTCACAAAAAGACAATTCTCTAAAAGGCGCTGGAGGACACGTCGAACGTGCTGAACATGAATCTGGAGTGACGGTGAAAAAATCAGGATATCGTCAAGGTAAACGAAAACAAAGATGTTCAGCATGTCTCTCAGGACATCATTGACTAATGCCTGAAAGACAGCTGGAGCGTTAGCGAGGCCGAAAGGAAGAACCCGGTATTCAAAGTGCCCTAACGGAGTGTTAAACGCCGTCTTCCACTCGTCCCCCTCCCTGATGCGCACGAGATGGTAAGCGTTACGAAGGTCCAACTTAGTGAAAAACCTGGCTCCCTGCAGGATCTCGAAGGCTGAAGACATAAGAGGAAGCGGATAACGATTCTTCACTGTTATGTCATTCAGCCCTCGATAATCTATGCAGGGACGCAGAGACCCGTCCTTCTTCTTGACAAAAAAAAACCCCGCTCCGGCGGGAGAGGAGGAGGGGACTATGGTACCGGCGTCAAGAGCTACAGACAAATAATCTTCGAGAGCCTTACGTTCGGGAGCCGACAGAGAGTATAGTCTACCCCGGGGGGGGGTGGTTCCCGGAAGGAGATCAATACTACAATCATACGACCGGTGTGGAGGAAGAGAGGTGGCCCTGGACCGACTGAACACCGTGCGCAGATCGTGATATTCCTCCGGCACCCCTGTCAAATCACCAGGCTCCTCCTGTGAAGAAGAGACAGAGGAAACAGGAGGGATAGCAGACATTAAACATTTCACATGACAAGAGACGTTCCAGGAGAGGATAGAATTACTAGACCAATTAATGGAAGGATTATGACAAACTAGCCAGGGATGGCCCAAAACAACAGGTGTAAAAGGTGAACGAAAAATTAAAAAAGAAATGGTTTCACTATGATTACCAGAAACAGTGAGGGTTAAAGGTAGCGTCTCACGCTGAATCCTGGGGAGAGGACTACCATCCAGGGCGAACAAGGCCGTGGGCTCCTTTAACTGTCTGAGAGGAATGTCATGTTCCCGAGCCCAGGTCTCGTCCATAAAACAGCCCTCCGCCCCAGAGTCTATTAAGGCACTGCAGGAAGCTGACGAACCGGTCCAGCGTAGATGGACCGACAAGGTAGTGCAGGATCTTGAAGGAGAGACAGGAGTAGTAGCGCTCACCAGTAGCCCTCCGCTTACTGACGAGCTCTGGCCTTTTACTGGACATGAAGTGACAAAATGACCAGCGGAACCGCAATAGAGACAGAGGCGGTTGGTGATTCTCCGTTCCTTCTCCTTAGTCGAGATGCGGATACCTCCCAGCTGCATGGGCTCAGCACCCGAGCCGGCAGAGGAAGATGGTAGTGATGCGGAGAGGGGGGCGACGGAGAGCGCGAGCTCCTTTCCACGAGCTCGGTGACGAAGATCAACCCGTCGCTCAATGCGAATAGCGAGTTCAATCAAGGAATCCACGCTGGAAGGGACCTCCCGGGAGAGAATCTCATCCTTTACCTCTGCGCGGAGACCCTCCAGAAGACGAGCGAGCAAGGCCGGCTCGTTCCAGCCACTGGAGACAGCAAGAGTGCGAAACTCAATAGAGTAGTCTGTTATGGATCGATTGCCTTGACATAGGGAAGACAGGGCCCTGGAAGCCTCCTCCCCAAAAACAGATCGATCAAAAACCCGTATCATCTCCTCCTTAAAGTCCTGATACTGGTTAGTACACTCAGCCCTTGCCTCCCAGATTGCCGTGCCCCACTCACGAGCCCGTCCAATAAGGAGAGATATGACGTAGGCGACACGAGCAGTGCTCCTGGAGTAAGTGTTGGGCTGGAGAGAAAACACAATATCACACTGGGTGAGGAACGAGCGGCATTCAGTGGGCTCCCCAGAGTAACACGGCGGGTTATTGATTCTGGGCTCCGGAGATTCGAAAGCCCTGGAAGTGGCCGGTGGATCGAGGCGGAGATGGTGAACCTGTTCTGTGAGGTTGGAGACTTGGGTGGCCAGGGTCTCAACGGCATGTCGAGCAGCAGACACTTCCTGCTCGTGTCTGCCTAGCATCGCTCCCTGGATCCCGACGGCTGAGTGGAGAGGATCCGAAGTCGCTGGGTCCATTCTTGGTCGGATTCTTCTGTTACGGTGCGTGAATGAGGACCCAAAAGCGAATTAACTTAAACAGAGCTTCTTTAATTACCAAACATAGGTAGGCTCAGACGGACCGGCAGATTCCGACAGGACAAGACAAGGTTACAGCAAACATGACGACAGTCTGGTTCAGACATGAAACACAACAAACAAGAATCCGACAAGGACAGGAACAAAAACAGAGAGAGATATAGGGACCTAATCAGAGGGAAAAAGGGAACAGGTGGGAAACGGGGTGACGAGGTGGTTAGGAGGAGACAAGGCACAGCTGGTGGAAATTGGGGGAGAAAAGGTAACCTAACAACGACCAGCAGAGGGAGACAGGGTGAAGGGAAAGGACAGAGACAAGACACAACATGACAGTACATGACATAAATCTTGGTTTCATTAGACCAGAGAATCTTGATTCTCATGGTCTGAGAGTCTTTATGGGACTTTTGTCAAACTCCAAGTGGGCTGTCATGTGCTTTTTACTGAGGATTGGCTTTCGTCTGGCCACTCTACCATAAAGGCCTGATTGGTGGGATTGTGTCGAGGCACAGATCTGGGGAAGGGTCCCAAAGCATTTCTGCAGCATTGAAAGTCCCCAAGAACACAGTGGTCTGGTCTCCATGATTCTTAAATGGAAGAAGTTTGGAACCACCAATACTCTTCCTAGAGCTGGCCGCCTGGCTAAACTGATCAATCAGGAGAGAGGGGCTTTGGCCAGGCTGGTTTCCAAGATTCCGATGGTCACTCTCCCAGAGCTCTATAGTTACTCTGTGGAAATGGGAGAACCTGCCAGAAGGACAACAATCTCTGCAACCCTGTCTCGGAGCACAACGGACACTTCCTTTGACCCCAAGGCCTGGTTTTTGCTCTAATATGAACTGTCAACTGTGGGACCTTATATAGACAGGTGAGTGCTTTTCAAATCATATCCAATCAATTGAAACATCTCAAGGATGATCAATGGAAACAGGATGCACCTGAGCTCAATCTCAAGTCTCATAGAAAGGGTCTGAATACTTATGTAAATAAGGTATTTCTGTTTTTTATTTAGCATAAATTTGCAAACATTTCTAAAAGCCTGTTTTTGCTTTGTCATTATGGGGTATTGTGTGTGCTGTAGATTGCTGAGGAGTTTTATTATTTAATACATTTTAGAATAAGTCTGTAATGTAACTGTTAGATGAATTTAGTAACTATGTGTTCATTAACCAATTCAATTAAACTACTCCGTCTGCTATATCAGGATTTGTAGGATACTGATAGAAATGAAGACAGAGGCCCAGTCTACAATAGTTAAATGTTTATTCACGGGAACGTTGTGGTCATAATACTATGTACATTGGTTTATATACCTCACATTTTGTCATAAATGTCCCTCCTCCTCTCAGATACAATGGCAATATAGTTCACAAGCCTTCTCACATTGTCTGCCACCTGTTAAACAATCTACTACAAGCCCAAGGTCTCTCCCCTCCCTGGGTGGGGACAGAATGTCCTGTAAGGAACACAGTATTCCAGCCGGTCTGACGATAGCTCCATTCGTTTCTAACAAGGAACAGAAAATCCTTGTTCTAATTCTTGACTAAAACTACACCTTATTTTCAGTATTATGATTATAATAAGATTCATACATTCATACAGTAACAGAGTAGTATTCTGTTTAGTTATAATTCTAAGCTAAATGTATACATAATTTAGTCATTATTCACAAAAATCCCATAACAGTAACAAAATGTGGAAAAGTGAAGGGGCAAAATCACCTCTGACTACAATGATTATGTAATGTGATTTTTTAAATGTTCAAATCACATTCTGATTGCACGCATAGTAAACATTTTCATAATACAGATTCAACAATCCCACATTCCGTTGTATTGTACAAACACTACATAGACTTAAAACCTATGCATCTGTAATCAATCTTTAATATCATCATGTGAATATAAATGTTATAATCATCTCTTCGAAATATACTTAAAGTGACATTTTTCAGGCAGAGGGCCAAAGGATGGCTAGGTGGTATGCTTGGGACCACCAACAGCTACAAACATTTTCCAAAGTGACAATCCTAAGCCATCACCAAAAACAAAAACAGGGCATCACAGGAATAGCGAAAAATCCATGTTATGTCTAGATCTTTCTCCGTCCATTGAGTTTATTCCGACAAGCCAGCAGAGCCCGACCACCTCACTTCTGAAACTGGGCTCCGAAAATGTCCTCATGGTACCTCTTCTGGATCTGCAAATAAAGAAAGAAACCATAAAAGCATGGTAAAACACTGTCTACTTACTACAGTATTGGAACTAGATTAAGAGGCATCATGGCATTCATATTAGTTTTCATATTAATGATTGAGAGGAAAGTGAACCAACCTTTAGTTGGGTCAGGTATTCTCCTGCCTGGGTGAGGGTGATACCAAGCTGGCTGCTCAGAATCTCCTGTACTGCTAGAGTAACTCCCTGGGCCATGTTCACACCCCCACACACATAGAAGTGACCCTCCTTCTGGTGCAACACACTCAGCACCTCCTCTGCCATCCTCTCCCTCAGGACATCCTGGACATAGACCTGCTCACACACAGAGGCTAAAAGTTAGGAATAGGAGGCACAGTACAGGGAAATAGGAACAATTTTAAGCTTCAATCTTCCATTGGAATCTCAAGCCAATCTGATTCAATCAAGCTTTTCAAACGCTCACTCAGTACATGATTTGTTTCAAAATGATGCAACAGTACCTTTGGGAGACCTGGCTGGCGGGAATATGCGTTGGTAACACTCTTCAGGACCCCTCGCCTTCTCATCTCCAGTGTCTCCTCTTTGTATAAATGGTCAGTCTCCGAACTCTGGCAGCCAAACACCAGGCTCATAGGACTTTCAGAGAACTCTGTCAAGACAAAACCGTAGCCCTTAAGGTCAGAGAGCTTGTATCAACAGACACACAGACAGGCACACAGACAGGCACACAGACAGGCACACAGACAGGCACACAGACAGGCACACAGACAGGCACACAGACAGGCACACAGACAGACAGGGACACACACACTACCTGGGTGTTTCATGTCGTGTAGCCGTTGTTGCCAGAAGCTTCTGAAGGGCGCGATGCCACTGCCAGCCCCCACCAGAATGACTGGAGTGCTAGGCTCTGCTGGGAGGTGGAACCCACCTGAACTGTAAACAATAACACATAATCAGTTAGCTTCACTTTAAATAATAATCTCAATTAATTTGACTGGGGATAGGCTACAACCTAGCATTTTGTGAAATTGAAGAGTGTACCAGCCTAGTGACATACAGTATGTTACAATATGTTCTATACCTGTAGATAAAACATGGTACCAGGTCTCCTTTCTTAATGGTATCCAGCCAGGTGCTGCAGACCCCGTGGTGAAGAGGACCCTGTCCATCTAGTGTAAGACCATTACAGAAAAATACAGTACAGTTACTTTCCCAGCCAAGAGATAGCAGTTCAAATTCCTTTCAAAGCATTTGATAACTGCTGTATTGTCATTTCTAAGTTGATTTGCCCTGTCCTGTACCTTGGATGAGAGTGTTTACTGCTGAATGTAAAAAAATGTCAAATCTAATGTTCTGTACCTTGTGTGTGATAGTTGAGCACTGTCAGAGTGAGATGTAGCTCGTTGGGGTGGAGCTGAGGGGAGGAGCTGATGGAGTAGAGGCGGGGCTTGAGCAGAGGTAGCTGGCTGAGGAGGAAGGCTGCAGAGAGTTCTAAAGACGGGAACTCCTCCAGGACTTCCAGGAAGTTCGGAACACGGAACATCTTCCAGGTCGTGTACTCCTGAGAGTCCTGACGGCAAATGAAGACAGAAGCTAAATAACTTGCAAAATATCTGTTGATATAATTTTTTGGAAAGTGCATAGGCTTACACAATGATTTTGACATTTTCTTCAATTCCAATAGGTAGTATGTCAAAACCTCTTCTTTCATGATATATTTCATTTTTATTTCAAAGACAATAATGAACACTAGTCCTGGAGACAAACAGAAGTTACCTTTGCCAAGGTCAGTAGACGCTGTTGGTGCCCTTCCTGTTTCGCCAACTGAGAGAGCTTGTGGAGGAGGTTCTGAGAGGGGGGCGTAGTTACATCCAGGAAGTAGGTGAGTGCCTGAGACAAAGGGCATGCTGGGGTGCGTCCAACAGTCTGCCAGTTTTTCTCATCATCTTTTGGGAAATAGAAATGCAGAGTAATCTTAATAGCGGCAATCTTTTGAAGACGTGTCTTCCTCACAAAAATTTGATTTTACCGTGGTTACCTCAATCAGCACCATTATTAATGAATAGTGTTGTACCTCGGCAGGTGTCAGAACGGTATTCCAGTCGTAGGCACTGGTTTGTTGGGGGCGTATGGGGAAGGAACTTTAGGATGCCAGCCACCAGTTGAGGGAGATTCCCTGGGAAAACACCAACATGGTCTCCTGGAGCAAAGTTCATGACCTCTGCACTTCTCTCCCTCTCCAACTCCACCAAAATGGTGGACCGGCTAGAAACAAGAATGACAATGCTGAATTAAACCCTGTCAAAATTGAGTCCTGTCAAAAACATTGAAAGAATTGCAATAATAACATGCTAGATGACAAGAACTGAACCTTGAATGGGGGCTCTGTAGATTATGTTTGCTCTTCAGTTTCATAGGGAAGACAGTTTTAGAGTGAATGGCTGAAAGTGCTGTAAAAGAGACAATGAAAATCATCACATACAACTGGCTGACTGAAATACAAGACTAGTTTATAATGCTTTATATTGCTACACCAGTCCCTTGTCAAATGTCCATCCCCTGGTCCATGTGTAGTACCTGTGATGCGGTCCTGGGGGCAGCTCTCCACTGCTACGCGGTGTCTCAGTGGGTCCCAGGCCTCGCAGAATCGCTCTGCCCCAGGGAGCTGCAGACTCAGCTGTCCCTGGATCTTGAACTCCTTATAAGCATCCTGGAAGCAGAGAAAGGGTCCTTAGGCTCAATGATTCAAAACACTACGTAGATCAATATGATATGCAAATGCTTGTGAGAGTAAAGATCATAACAGGTCTTTTTTGTAATGATACTTGAGCATATACTGTAGTAGACATACCAGGAGTATGTTAATATGTATGCTATAAAATATACTGCAAACAGGATCGTCGACACATAGCTAAGATCCACTTTTAAGAGTGTGACATCCTTCCTTGTCTGCCTACCTTGAGAGCGGTGAGAGCCCAGGCAGAGAAGGCCTCCTCCTGTCCGTTCAGTTCATCCCCCTCTCCAGTGGGGGTCACCCGCTCTGCCCCGAGCTCCTCCAGCTTGGCATCCACGGCATGGGCGAAAGCACAGAACTGTGGGTACATCCTCGAGCCCAGCCCAAACACACAGTACCTGGGGGAGGAGAGGGGAGATAAGACCAGTTTCAAAACTAAAGAGGTGTCTGAGAAACTGCAACTTCATCAAATTAGTACATCTTAAAGGTATGTACGTGCCTTCAGAAAGTATTCAGTCCCCTTGACTTTTTCCACATTTTGTTAGGTTACAGCCTTATTCTAAAATGATTAAATAGTTTTTTTCCCCCCTCTATCTACACGCAATACTCCATAATGACAAAGCAAAAACGGTTTATTTTTTGTGCTAATTTATCACATTTACATAAGTATTCAGACCCTTTACTCAGTACTTTGTTGAAGCACCTTTGGTAGCAATTACAACCTTGAGTCTTCTTGGGTATGATGCTACAATCTTGGCACACCTGTATTTGGGGAGTTTCTCCCATTCTTCTCTGTAGATCCTCCCAAGCTCGGTCAGGTTGGATGGGTCGCGTTGCTGCATAGCTGTTTTCAGGTCTCTCCAGAGATGTTCAATCGGGTTCTAACTCTGGCTGGGCCACTCAAGAACATTCAGAGACTTGTCCCGAAGCCAGTCCTGCGTTGTCGTGGCTGTGTGCTTAGGGTCATTGTACTATTGGAAGGTGAACTTTTCCCCAGTCTGAGGTCTTGAGCGCTCTGGAGCAGGTTTTCATCAAGGATCTCTCTGTTCTTTGCTCTGTTCATCTTTCCCTCGATCCTGACTAGTCTCCCAGTTCCTGCTGCTGAAAAACACCCCTACAGCATGATGCTGCCACCACCATGCTTCACCGTAGGAATGGTGCCAGGTTTCCTTCTGACGTGACGCTTGGCATTCAGGCCAAAGAGTTGAATCTTGGTTTCATCAGACCAGATAATCTTGTTTCTCATGGTCTGAGAGTCTTTAGCTGCAGAGATGGTTGTCCTTCTGGAAGGTTCTCCCATCTCCACAGAGAAATTCTAGAGCTCTGTCAGAGTGATCATCGGGTTCTTAGTCACCACCCTGACCAAGGCCCTTCTCCCCAGTTTGCTCAGTTCAGCCGGGCGGCCAGCTCTAGGAAGAGTATTGGTGGTTCCAAACTTCTTCCATTTAAGAATGATGGAGGCCACTGTGTTCTTGGGGACCTTCAATGCTGCCAAAATGTTTTGGTACCCTTCCCCAGAACTGTACCTCGACACAATCCTGTCTCGGAGCTCTACGGACAATTCCTCCGACCTCATGGCTTGGTTTTTGCTTTGACATGCACTGTCAACTGTGGAACCTTATATTGACATGTGTGTGCCTTTCCAAATCATGTCCAAACAATTGATTTTACCACAGGTGAACTCCATGGATGATCAATGGAAACAGGATGCACATGACCTTACTTTCAAGTCTCATAACAAAGGGTCTGAATACTTATGTAAACAAGTTATTTCTGCATTTCTTTTTTTGTTGTTGCAAAAAAGTCTTAAAACCTGTTTTTTCTTAGTCATTATTGGGTATTGTACGTAGATTGCTGAGGATTAAAAAATATATAAATAATTTAGAATAAGGCTAGAACGTAACAAAATGTGGAAAAAGTCAAGGGGGTCTGATTCCAAAGGCACTCTACATGTACAGCCCAATACAGAGAGGACATTGCAGAGAGAAATGCTTGAGATACTACTTACCTTAACTTGTTCCTGAGATACTGCAAGGAGAAAAGCTGTTTCTTAAAACTCTAGAGAAATAAATATTAACATGTGTTGAATATTGAGACATTACATTTTATAAATGTGGGGGAAAATACTTGTTAATATCTTCAAAATACAGAAACACAAAAACACACCTCTCCATTTCCAGGGGAGTCTCCATTCCCAAAGGTGCTAGTTACCACAACCAGAAGGCTCTCCTGTTCCATGTCACTGAAGTTATAGTCCTCCATACAGAGCAACTTTAAAGATATACAGAGCAGCTTTAGTTAACTTTGTAAACATTCTGGGCAATTTTGAGGACATTAGTGACTTAAGACATCAGATTGTACATTATTGTACATTATACAAGCATTATACATTATACAAGCACATCTACTTGCTAACTCCCCGTTATGTGTTCTGCAAATTAACTCTTACTGAGCTCAATATAGTCCTCACATACATATAGATTCCAATTAAACTAGAATTTTACATTTATTCACAGTGGTTAACACACACACAAATGCCCTGAAGCACATTAGACTGAGGCAGTAAGCCCTCTATCAGCCTTAATATATATTAGATAGATCTCCTACCCTGGAGTTGAAGGCACTGTTTAGCATGGAGTTCAGTCTCTGGGCCAATGTCTGTGATTTCCCTGTTTCAGTAGCGTACAGAACAGTGCAACGCACCCTTTTAGCCAGCACTCTGCTCATGAGGGTGGAAGAAAAGAGCGCCGCCCTATAGGAAGGAACCAGACATGAATGATAATACTTTGTAATGCATTATGAGCATGGCTTAGCTCAACCTCAACCATTATGTGCATTTACAATGGCTGGCGAAAGTTTTCACCCCCCTTGGCATTTTTCCTTTTTTGTTGCCTTACAACCTGGATTTAAAATAGATTTTGGGAAGGTTTGTATCATTTGATTTACACAACCTATTTGAAGATGCAAAATATTTATTGTGAAACAAACAAGAAATAAGTCAATACTTTGTAGAGCCACCTTTTGCAGCAATTACAGTTGCAAGTCTCTTGGGGTATGTCTCTATAAGCTTGGCACATCTAGCCACTGGGATTTTTGCCCATTCTTCAAGGCAAAACTGCTCCAGCTCCTCCAAGTTGGATGGGTTCCGCTGGTGTACAGCAATCTTTAAGTCATACCACAGCTTTTCAATTGGATTGAGGTCTGGGCTTTGACTGGGCCATTCCAAGACATTTAAATGTTTCCCCTTAAACCACTCAAGTGTTGCTTTAGCAGTGTGCTTAGGGTCATTGTCCTGCTGGAAGGTGAACCTCCATCCCAGTCTCAAATCTCTGGAAAACTGAAACAGGTTTTACTCAAGGATTTCCCTGTATTTAGCGCCATCCATCATTCCTTCAATTCTGACCAATTTCCCAGTGCCTGCCGCCGAAAAACATCCCCACAGCATGATGCTGCCACCACCATGGGTTTGTGCCAGACATAGCATTTTCCTTGATGGCCAAAAAGCTAAATTTTAGTCTCATCTGACCAGAGTACCTTCGTCCATATGTTTGGGGAGTCTCCCACATGCCTTTTATTTTTTCTTTAAGCAATGGCTTTTTTCTGGCCACTCTTCCGTAAAGCCCAGCTCTGTGGAGTGTACGGCTTAAAGTGGTCCTATGGACAGATACTCCAATCTCCGCTGTGGAGCATTGCACAGCGGAGATTGGGGGTTATCAGGGTTATCTTTGGTCTCTTTGTTGCCTCTCTGATTAATACCCTCCTTGCCTGGTTCGTGAGTTTTGGTGGGCGGCCCTCTTGGCAGGTTTGTTGTGGTGCCATATTCTTTCCATTTTTTAATAATGGATTTAATGGTGCTTGATGTGATGTTCAAAGTTTAGGCTATTGTTTTATAACCCAACCCTGATCTGTACTACCCAACCCTGATCTGTCCACAATATTGTCCCTGACCTGTTTGGAGAGCGCCTTGGTCTTCATGGTGCCGCTTGCTTAGTGGTGTTGCAGACTCTGGGGCCTTTTAGAACAGGTGTATGTATACTGAGATCATCTGACAGATCATGTGACAATTACACACAGGTGGACTTTATTTAAGTAATTATGTGACTTCTGAAGGTAATTGGTTGCACCAGATGTTATTTAGGGGCTTCATAGCAAAGGTGGGGAATACATATGCACGCACCACTTTTCATATATTTATTTATTTTTTGCATTTTTGAAAAAGTTATATTTTCATTTCGCCAATTTTGACTATTTTGCGTTTGTCTATTACATAAAATACAAAATAAAAATAAATTGAAATTACAGGTGCAATGCATCAAAATGGAGCGGCAGGGTAGCCTAGTGGTTAGAGTGTTGGAATAGTAACCAAATGGTTGCAAGTTCAAATCCCCGAGCTGGCAAGGTACAAATCTGTCGTTCTGCCCCTGAACAAGCAGTTAACGCAGTTTTCCTAGGCCGTCATTGAAAATAAGAATTTGTTCTTAACTGACTTGCCTAGTTAAATAAAGGTAAAATAAATACAAATAGGAAAAATGCCAAGAAGGATGAATACTTTTGCAAGGCACTGTATAGCTGTGTCAATGATATGATTAGGACTGCATTATAATTTATAACTCATCATGAATGTGTTTATAAATCATTACAGATATGGTTGTCATAGTCATAAGATTACCTGGCCACCGCTTTGAAGCTGATCTGTTGCTTCTTCAGGCACATCTCTCCATTTCTCCAGACATGGGTCATCCAGGGGTCAGGCTTTGAACAACAACAACAGTCACAGACGATCCTATAGCAACTGCCCTGTAATTCTGTAAGGTGAACCTTAACCAGATGAATTATATAGCATGCACAATACAGGATGGTGTCTCAGAACCTACTTGGTAGTAGAAGAAGGGAGAGAGGATGTAGTTGACCATCTCCTGGTGGAAGATGGGGGTGAGAGAGCCAGACATGGGAGGAACCAGCCAGGCCCAGTCTGCAGGGCAGCCGCCGCGCAGCCGGAACTCTGTCTCCAAGTGCTTCATGAAGGACTCGGCTGCAGAGTGGTGGTCTGTGATGGTTACCTTGTTCTTCTGCAGTGTACAGTAATGAGACAAAAGGAGTGCATTTATCTCAAGGAAAACTCCAGATGACGGCTGAACCATTGTCATTGTAGTGTAGCATCCTTTGGCAAAATAGCATTAATACTTTAATGCAGGGAAACTTAAATCAGTTTTATATAAGTTCTCCCAGCATGTTACATGTGCAACCAGAGAGAAAAAAATTCTAGACCACCTTTACTCCACACACAGAGACGTGTACAAAGCTCTCCCTCACCCTCCATTAGCAAATCTGACCAGAACTCTATCTTCCTGATTCCTGCTTACAAGCAAAAACTAAAGCAGGTAGTACCAGTGACTCGCTCAATACGGAAGTGGTCAGATGACGCAGATGCTAAGCTACAGGACTGTTTTGCTAGCACAGACTGGAATATGTTCTGGGATTCTTCCAATGGCATTGAGGAATACACCACATCAGCTTCATCAATAAGTGCATGGATGACGTCGTCCCTACAGTGACCATATGTACATAACCCAACCAGAAGCCATGGATTACAGGCAACATCCTCACTGAGGTAAAGGGTAGAGCTGCCGCTTTCGAACCCAGACGCTTAGAAGAAATCCCGCTATGCCCTCCAACAAACAGGCAAAGTGTCAATACAGGAATAAGATTGAATCCTACTACACCGGCGCCGATGCTCGTCGGAAGTGGCAGGGCTTGCAAACTATTACGGACTACAACGGAAAGCACAGCCATGAGCTGACCAGTGAAGCAAGCCTACCAGATGAGCTGAATGACTTTGATTCGCGATTCGAGGCAAGCAACACTGAAGCATTCATGAGAGCAACAGCTGTTCCGGACGTCTTTCTGATCACGCTCTCTGTTGCCGATGTAAGACCTCTAAAAAGGTCAACATTCACAAGGCCGCAGGGCCAGACGGATTACCAGGATGTGTACTCTGAGCATGTGTTAAACCAGCTGGTAAGTGTCTTCACTGACATTTTCAACCTGTCCCTGCCCGAGTCTGTAATACCAACATGTTTCAAACAGACCACCATAGTCCCTGTGCCCAAGAACACCAAGGTAACCAGCCTAAATGACTACTGACCCGCAGCACTCACGTCTGTAGTCATGAAGTGCTTTGAAAGGCTGGTCATGGCTCACATCAACACTATTATCCCAGACACCCTAGACCCACTCCAATTTGCATACCGCCCCAACAGATCCACAGATGACGCAATCTCTATTGCAATTCACACTGCCCTTCCCACCTGGACAAAAGGAAGACCTACGTGAGAATGCTGTTCATTGACTACAGCTCAGCGTTCAACAACATAGTGCCTACAAAGCTCATCACTAAGCTAAGGACCCTGGGACTAAACACTTCCCTTTGCAACTGGATCTTGGACTTCCTGATGGGCTGCCTACACACAGGTGGTAAGGGTAGGTAACAACACATCTTCCAGGCTGATCCATAACACGGGGGCCCCTCAGGGGTGCGTGCTCAGTCCCCTCCTGTACTCCCTGTTCACCCATGACTGCATGGCCAAGCTCGACCCCAAAGCCATCATTAAGTTTGCTGACAACACAACAGTGGTTGTTATCCTGGACGTGTGGTGCCAGGATAACAACCTCTCCCTCAACATGATCAAGACAATGGAGATGATTGTGGACTATAGGAAAAGGAGGGCCGAGCACACCCCATTCTCACCGACGGGGCTGTAGTAGAGCAGGTTGAGAGCTTCAAGTTCCTTGGCGTCCACATCACCAACGAACTGTCATAGTCCAAACACACCAAGACAGTCATGAAGAGGGCACTACAATGCCTATTGCCCCTCAGGAGACTGAAGTGATTTGGCATAGGTCCTCAGATCCTCAAAAAGTTCTACAGCTGCACCATCGATAGCATCCTGAATGGTTGCATCACTGCCTGGTATGGCAACTGCTCGGTTTCCGACCGCAAGGCACTACAGAGGGTAGTGCGTATGGCCCAGTACATAACAGAGGCCAAGCGTCCTGCCATCCAGGAACCCTATACCAGGCGGTGTCAGAGGAAGGTCCTAAACATTTCCAAAGACTCCAGCCACTCTAGTCGTAAAATGTTCTCTGCTACCGCACGGCAAGTGGTACCGGAGCGCAAAGTCTAGGTCCAAACTGCTTCTTAACAGCTTCTACCCCACTCCTGAACAGATAACCAAATGACAACCCGGACTATTTGCATTGACCCCCCGATTTTTACACTGCTGCTACTCTGTTTAATTATCTATGCATAGTCACTTTACCTCTACCTACATGTACATATTACCTCAATTACTTCAACTAACCTGTGCCCCCGCACTTTAAGTCTGTACCAGTACCCCTGTATATTGCCTCGCTACTGTTATTTTAGTTTTGCTCTTGAATTATTGGTTATTTTTCTATTTTTGTCTTTTTTTCATTTTTATTTGTATTTATTTATTGTTTACTTCAGTTTATCTAGGAAATACTTTCTTAACACATATTTTTTTCTTAAAACTGCATTGTTGTTTAAGGGCTTGTAAGTAAGCGTTTCACTGTAAGGTCTACAATTGTACCTGTTGTATTCGGCGCATGTGACAAATTAAAATGGATTTGATTTGATTAGAAAATTGTAGGTATTTAAAAAAAATGTAACAAAACAGCAACAAGAACATAACTTGGGATTTCTACTGGTAATAACATAATTCAACAGGCACTCGTACATCTGAGCTATCTTTTTTGTAGGCAGGCGCATGGTAACAGTTGAATAAGATGAGAAAAAATAATAACATGCCTTTGGATTGGCCCTGTATATGTGAAGGTTACCTGGAAACTGTATATGACTGCAACATTGATGGTCACCAAGGCCTGGTCCTTCCACAGTGAGGACAGCTTGTGTGTCTCCAGGCCCATCCTGCGACCCACTTCCTGTATGGACAGGAAGCCAAAACATTCTCATCCATTGCATCATTGTCAAGTCAGCCAGAAATGTGTTGCAGAAGCGTGAAACAAGAAAACATTTTTAAACAGAAAATTAGACTTTTGGTTATTGCTGATGAGGTTTCCTCCTCCATTTCAAAACATATGCTAATCCTGATGAGCACAACCCTGTGCTGTAGCCATGGTGATTACCTATGAAAGTGAGTCTTACCTCCAAGATGTTATAACGCTGATAGTCACAGAAATCCCTCACGCCAATCTCAGTGCCCATGTACCAGCCATTAAAGGGACAGGCTGGGAATTCAAGTCCACCAATCTCCATCAGCATGTTGGACACCGCAGGCAGAGCATACCACTTCAGTCCTAGGTCTTGGAACCACTTATGCCTAATGACAAAAGAGCAACACAATATATCTGATAATAATATATAAAAGAACATGCCCAAAAACACCACCACTAGGATAGATGTGGTTAGTTTCTGTAGTGAATCATTCAGTCCTCAATGTGACATCTTTTTCATACACAATGAGTTACATACGCACAGTTGTGCTCACTCTACCAAAGGTGCTTGAGACACTTCACTCAATTCAGTATTGTGTCCAGTGAAACGAATGAAGGACCACTTTGGAGTGGTTAGACATTGAAATAAAAGAAAATGGTACAGGTCATTGGGCCCTCCTAGAGCTGGCTTTGGGAAACTATTTGGATAAAGGAATGTTGCCTTGCAGACAAGTTCTATAGAGCTCTTCACTCTCTCCCATTCAGCTCCGTTCCTCAAGAGCTCCAGACGGCTGATTTAAAAACAACTATTTTATAATTCAAGCTCTTGAGCAACTGTGGGCAATGGTTTGAATTTACCCAGGCAGCTACATAACACATTGACTTAATTAGATAACTACTACTTAAAAACATCACCATGGCTATGGAGGCGTGATGGTCTGAATCCTATGTTTCTCTGATGAATGCAATCAATGGCAAATCTAGTATGGAATCAAACTGATTTGCATACACGCGTGTCATAACATAACTGCTATGTAGTGGTATCATAACCAAGCAACATCTCTTTACCAATGAAAGTCATTGTATGTAGTGGAATAGCTATGATAACTCTGCAGGCTTGACCTTGTATTTGTTCTCAAAAGTGTGTTTAGATAACCATCCAATAGAAACCAAACAAGTCACTCACTGGGGGTGTTCCATGGAAACCTCCAGGATCAGGTGTGGAGGGATTTCATAAAGGTCTGGGTCCTCCCCGTTGACCTGCAGGACTAGTGGCAACACATCGAAGAGGCCGTATTGAGGTTTCCATCCAAGCTGGATACAGATCTTTAAGAACACAGGACAAAAGTAACTAACTTTTAAAAATGTATCTTTTCAAATGAACACATACAGTATCTGAGCTCTATCTTAGATGTTTGAATGGATGTTATTGAAATAGCTGGGGTAGAGCATGGTGGCTATAGCTACTGGATATAGTACCTTAGTGAATTCTACACTGGATGGGTCTCCCTGAATACTGCCATCAGGCATCTGGTAACCTGCATACTTCAACAACTGGCTGTTCCACACCCGGAAATCATGCCCGTCTTCCTTTCTCGGAGGAAAGACGGTAATCGCAGACCTGAAATAAATAAGACACAGGAAGAAGATCTGTAATAACATATGGACAAACTAAAATACTCATGGAAGGACCTTGAAAAACTGTCCCTTAACAAAGTGAATGACCTATAGCAGGGTTCTGTAATGCTTGTCGTCTGGGGAAGGAGAGGAGGACCAAGGTGCAGCGTGGTAAGTGTTCATATTTTAAATATTTGAATGAACACTGAAAACAAAACAAACAACCAACGAACAGTCCTGTAAGGTGCAACACAACACTAAACAGAAAATAACCACCCACAAAACACAATGGAAAACAGGCTACCTAAATATGGTTCTCAATCAGGGACAACGAATGACAGCTGCCTCTGATTGAGAACCATACCAGGCCAAACACAGAAATAGAAAATCATAGACAAATTAACATAGACAACCCACCCAACTCACGCCCTGACCATACTAAAACAAAAGACAAAACAAAGGAACTAAGGTCAGAATGTGACAGGTTCCCCAATATGCAGCCCATGGGCAATTTTATTTGTTTTCTGAGGAAGAAATGTATAAATAGCCTAATCATTTTTGTTGTTGACATAAAAACTAACACAGTCACTAGGAAATCAGCTCAAATCAGCTTAATGCATAAATAGAGAGGCATATGTGATCGTATCCCAATGTAATCAAGGTTTGAAATTATTCTGTTTTTCTCAAATAATATATCTGTTTGGGATTCTTACAGTCAATATGCAGCGTACAAATGATTTATAACTATGTTCTGGCCCCCCGACCACCTGCTCAAGGAAAAATTGAGGACCCCTGACCTACAGTATTGCCCTCACGGAGTAAAGGGTTGAAGGTTCAAGTCAAGGGCAAGAAATAACATGTGATACAGGTGTATTAGCAGAATGTATTTTACAATTGTACATTTACATTTTTGTATTTTAGGAGACACTCTTATCCAGAGCAACTTACAGTTAGTGAATGATTTACAGTTAGTGGAACAAACCTGTAGTTTACATTTGACACATTTCTAACTTCACACAAAGTCAGTGGTGTAAAGTACTTAAGTAAAAATAATATGTAAATACTTCAGTAGTTTTTGGGGGTATCTGAGCTTTACTATTCATATTTTTGGCAACTTATACTTTAATTTCACTACATTCCTAAAGAAAATAATGTACTTTTTACTCCATACATTTTCCCTGACACCCAAAAGTACTTGCTACATTTTGACAGGAAAACTTATCGAGAGAACATCCCTGGTCATCCCTACTGCCTCTGATCTGGCAGACTCACTAAACACAAAAGCTTCTTCATAAATTATGCCTGAGTGTTGTCAATAAAAAAATAAAAAATAAAATTGTGTCACCTGGTTTGATTAATATAAGAAAGTTGAAATTATTTATAATTTTACTTTTGATACTTAAGTAACGTTACATTTTAGTAATTCAATTTACTTTTGACACTTAAGTATATTTGAAACCAAATACTTTTACACTTTTACTCAAGTAGTATTTTACTTGGTGACTTTCCCTTTTACTTGAGTCATTTTATATCAAGTCATCTTAACTTTTACTCAAGTATGACAATTGAGTACCTTTTCCACCACTGCACTGAGTTGAGAGTTTTCCTTTGAAGAGATTGTCTTGGTGTTTTCTGCCCTCTCCTATGATCTCATACTTCCAATCCTTTCATGTTTTACGAGGAATTCTGCATTAGTTAGGCTACCTCAGAAAGTAGGGCTGTCGGTCACCTAGGACTAGATTAAATCCGTGCGTCTAAAATGCACGCTATAGCCCGATTTAAATGGAAAGCCAATGTTGCTGTGTTCGTTGAGACTTCATTCACGTTAACGCTGCATATGATGGCTCAATAGAAAATGACCTTTCAATTACAATCGCGCTATAATGCGGATGTTCCACGCAGCGGATTTAATTTAGCCCCTTTTCTTTCTGTTTACCTTAGGTTTCCTCCATTTGTGGCAAACTGTAAGTGTTCGCACAGAAACTGGAACATTTCCTGAGTAGTCTTGCACTTTCTGGCATCAAACAGCTGCAGAACAATCCAAGAAACATGTATCATTAATTAGGTTAACCTACACATAGAACACACACGCCCATGTTAATGCATGAAAAACACAAACAACAATAGATACTGAGATTGATACCCAATAGATAATGAGAAACATAAATGTATCTCTTCTGCCTTGTATGTTTTCTTACTTGTAAATTGGACCACTGAATCCTGCCGATGCATCTTGGGGCGTTCCTCCATGCTTGCCGAGCACCAAACGCTAATTCCTCAACAGTCAATTGATAGGTTCCTGTGGAATCTATCTCCATAGTAATTTCCTCCAATCTGGCGAGGTGGTGTTCAATTTTGGGGCTATGCATTTGGGATTAAATTAGGATATGTGTAAATCATGGAAAACAAACAAATAGTACAATATAGAGGGGATACAATATTTTTCCATTACAAACCTTTTGTAAGGCCCACATAGATACTTCATAAATTATCTATAAACAAATTCGTACAATAGGCTATAAAGGCTAACTGGAGTAACTAGTTTCCCACACAGTCATAATTTATGAAGCATCTACGAAGGCCTTGTACAGTAAAGGGTTTATAAAGGCTCTTAAATGAACGACAGAAAATATAGGCTACAAACTATAAATGCCTATAAGGCATTAAACAATATTGCATTATTAACCAACAGTGTGTATTTGACAGATGCTACACTTAGTGGTGTCAGGCAATGGGTTGAACACATTTGGAATAATAATAATAATCGTCATCGTCTTTAGAGAAGAATTACACTTATTACTTACATTTTAAAGGACTTGTAGTATTGGTTGATTAGGTCGATAGCCTGAGGTAGGATTTCAAGAGTAGAAACTTTGGGACCGCGCAATAGAGCCTTCGGAGTCATGACAGAACCTTCACAAACTTTTGATGTGCATGGTTGGTTCTGTATATGAAATAAAATAAGAGCGTTTCAATTAAAAGCCATTGCCTTATTTTATAGTGTTCAATCTTTTATGAAATAGAAAACACTACAATTCAGGCGCAGCTTCAAATTTTGAGCAAAATAGCTAAACAAATAAATTGCGGTACAATACCACGCCACACACAAAGCATCATAAACTGTAAACGCACCTTGACTGCCTGGTGGTGCAGCATGTCTTTGAGACTTGAGCCATCCTTCACGTTACGCACGGGTATAGAAAACGGACACCTGTTGGCTCTCGTTTCCCACTATTTGATGAACATCCAGGAGAAACGGGTTAAACTTATGTCGCTTGCTTTAAGCACATTTTCTACATTTATTTCGTCTGTAATCTCAATTCTTACCTTATTTGGTTTAGTCTGGTGAGACAGTTTGGTTTCATCATCCTGAAGCAGCTTCATCTTCATAATTGTAAAATAAATGCAGTTCATTATCATATTTGGAAATGCCATTTATCTAAATGATTCAAAATGTAAGTGCTTATAGGTTATTTTACTTTGAGTTAAATCATTTTAAGTTCATTGAGTAACAAACAAATATTAATATTTTGTTTGATTAAAGTAAAAAAACAAATGTTAAAGTTAAAATGTGCTCAATAGCTTTCAGTGTTGTGGCATAAACTCTTAAAAACGTTCGAATTTAAATTATATAGTAATCCCGGTATGTATTCTTACCTTGAACTCAAGGTGAGGTGAGCATCAATTCCTCTCTGAAATTTTCCTCCGGAGTTTTTTCCATTTATACCTGCCTGTAACGAAACTTGGGCAGGCTTATAGGGACCTGCCCCTGTTGTGTTACAGGCAGGTAGACTATCATGAATTACAAATAACATTTTTGTGGCCAGCTTGTTTTTGAGGTAGGTCTAATTGAATCTGGCTTGGTTTCAACACATTGTTTGGCAATCCCCATTAGAAATTAAAGACTGTAACAAACAGGTGGGAAAAATCCCTTTAGAAATACAATATTGAATTCCCACAGATCTGTTGAGGCATTCATTAAATATGCAGTACATTCATTACATGACAAGACACAGCAGATGGATCAACTGAAATGCTGTGTTTTTGCAATAAATTGCATTTTTGTAAGACATTTCTCACATAATTTCACGTTTTCTAGTTTTGGATGACAACTGCAAAGCGTAGACATCAAATCAAAATAAAATGTTATTTGTCACATACGCCGAATACAAGCCCTTAACCAACAATGCAGTTCAAGAAATAGAGTTAAGAAAGTATTTACTAAATAAACTAAAGGAAAAGGGAAAATAAAAAAAGAGCACAGTAAAATAATAAGAGTCTATATGCATGGGGTACCAGTACCGAGTCAGTGTGCTGGGGTACAGGCAATGTAAATAGGCCACTATGTAACAGAATATAACATCATAAAAAGGGTAAATCCACATGAATTCAATCATTTTTTGAAAGCATCCTTTCATTACAAGTTTGCCCTGTAATCAGGCCAGGGATGATGTCCAGATGTATGGTTGTTTCCCGGAGCATCGGGGAAATAGAGTTATGCGTTTGATGTTATGGAAAACAAGACAGCTTCCTGGGTTGCATCACCTACATGTACAAGGTATCAGGAAAGGGAGGGTGCATTTGAGAAAAGTATTTCCTGATTTGGAGCCAGGCTTGTACAAGGAAGCACTTGGGTGCCAAGTGCTTCTCTCACATTGGTTGCTAATTGCCTTACTCAATATTTAACTATGTGACGTGAGTACATTTTTGGAAAGGAATCAAGGAAGTTGGACAACATCTCATATCCCCATTCCTGAACTCTGAGAGTTATTCTGATACAGCCTGATCACCTGCATCGTGTTGGTGTGTGAGTCAAGACTGAAGCATCTCCAGATGAGATATACCTGAAGGAAGACAAGAGAGCGGGAAAAAAAGCTTCCTTCTTATTGGAAATATACTGTACAGTCATCATGCTCCACAGAACAAGGTGGTATTTTATATATTGAAACTAGCTCAACCCCAATCGGTCTGTCAAAAGTTATACTCCTCTGAACTGTATTGTACCTAAAAAGTCAGACAAGTTGCACCCAAGTGCCTTTATTTATTTACCACTGTGTGCTCTGTATTGCTGTAATTATACATCTATACCAGTAAATAAAATGGTTGTTGCTGGAATATTCAGGTTTATTGTTTCAGGTTTATTGTTTCAGGTTTATTGTATTCAGGTTTATTGTATTCAGGTTTATTGTTTCAGGTTTATTGTATTCAGGTTTATTGTTTCAGGTTTATTGTTTCAGGTTTATTGTATTCAGGTTTATTGTATTCAGGTTTATTGTTTCAGGTTTATTGTTTCAGGTTTATTGTTTCAGGTTTATTGTTTCAGGTTTATTGTATTCAGGTTTATTGTTTCAGGTTTATTGTTTCAGGTTTATTGTTTCAGGTTTATTGTATTCAGGTTTATTGTTTCAGGTTTATTGTTTCAGGTTTATTGTATTCAGGTTTATTGTTTCAGGTTTATTGTTTCAGGTTTATTGTATTCAGGTTTATTGTTTCAGGTTTATTGTTTCAGGTTTATTGTATTCAGGTTTATTGTATTCAGGTTTATTGTTTCAGGTTTATTGTATTCAGGTTTATTGTTTTAGGTTTATTGTTTCAGGTTTATTGTATTCAGGTTTATTGTTTCAGGTTTATTGTTTCAGGTTTATTGTATTCAGGTTTATTGTATTCAGGTTTATTGTATTCAGGTTTATTGTTCAGGTTTATTGTTTCAGGTTTATTGTTTCAGGTTTATTGTGTTCAGGTTTAAGTTATCTGTGTGTATTGGTTGGCCTAAAAGATGTTACCATTGTACTGTATATCCACACTTTGTATAGGGTACCCAAGAACTGTAAGGATTCTTATTATAGTTTTGTGATTGTTCATTTTGATAAAAACAGGTTTTTATTTTTTTAAGTGTTAGGGACAGAAAGTATCCTATGCATGGGAGTTTTGTGGGGGGGAGGGGGGGGGGGGGGTCGTCCCTTCATGCCACTGAGGGAAAGTAATAAATACATAAGGTGATGGGCCAGGACAGAAGTTTGGTTCATTTTAAATGATCAATCAATCAATCCTAATGTGACTTGGATTTAAAAGGATAAGAGACTGGTGCAAGAAATATGGTGGAAGGAAACTCTCGTTCATGTTTATTTTTATTTTATTTTTTATTTTACCTTTATTTAACCAGGTAGGCTAGTTGAGAATAAGTTCTCATTTACAACTGCGACCTGGCCAAGATAAAGCACAGCAATTCGATGCATACAACAACACAGAGTTACACATGGAATAAACAAAACATAGTCAATAAAACAGTAGAACAAAAGAAGACAAAAAGTCTATATACAGTGAGTGCAAATGAGGTAAGATAAGGGAGGTAGGCAATAAATAGGCCATGGTGGCGAAGTATTTACAATATAGCAATTAAACACTGGAATGGTAGATGTGCAGACGATGAATGTGCAAGTAGAGAATACTGGGGTGCAAAGGAGCAAGATAAATAAATAAATAAATACTGTATGGGGATGAGGTAGGTCGATAGATTGGCTGTTTACAGATGGGCTATGTACAGGTGCAGTGATCTGTGAGATGCTCTGACAGCTGGTGCTTAAAGCCAGTGAGGGAGATATGAGTCTCCAGCTTCAGAGATTTTTGCAGTTCGTTCCAGTCATTGGCAGCAGAGAGCTGGAAGGAAAGACGACCACAGGAGGAATTGGCTTTGGGGGTGACCAGTGAGATATACCTGCTGGTACTATAGTGACCAGTGAGCTGAGATAAGGCGGGGCTTTACCTAGCAGAGACTTGTAGATAACCTGTAGCCAGTGGGTTTGGCAACGAGTATGAAGCGAGGGCCAAATGGTGGGTAGTGTATGATTCTTTGGTGACAAAACGGATGGCACTGTGATAGACTGCATCCAGTTTATTGAATAGAGTGTTGGAGGCTATTTTATAGATGACATCACCGAAGTCGAGGATCGGCAGCATGAGTGAAGAATGCTTTGTTGCGATATAGGAAGCCAATTCTAGATTCTTCAATTTTAGCAATTAGTAGACCGGGGCTAGCAAGTTAGCCTTTGGGGGACGTCGCAATGGGGGTAAGTCTATTTTTGCCTCTTCGTGCGGTGACGTCGATAGACCAGTCGTGTTAGTAGTTAGTAGGGTTCCAAGTAGTTCTTGGTAGCTAGCAGGCCTAGCAGGTTAGCAGAATGGGCCTTCAGCGGGCTTCGCGCCTGAGGGGCCTGTTGGAATCCTCGGGCAGATAATGTCGGTATTCCAGTCTTAGAGGATCGGCGGGGTTCCGTGCCCCGTACCGGCAGTAGAAGGAGTCCGGATATTGTAGCCCAGGAGTGGGCTTCGGTGGTAGCACAGGAGCCCTGACCGGGCTAGCTTCAGGCTAATTGGTGCTTGCTCCGGGTTGGAAATGCTAGCCAGGAGTGGTCACCCGGGATTGCGGTTAGCTAGTTGCGAAGATCCAGATGAAAATGTTCAGAGTTTGCGGTAGGAATCCGGGGATATGGAGAGAAATAGGTCCGTTATGCTCTGGTTTGAGTCACATTGTTCGAACTGGCGAGAGCTTTCCGAGCTCAAGGTTAGCTGATGACCGCTAGCAATGGTTTGCTAACTGATAGCTGGTAGGAAGTTAGCTGGCTAGCTTCAGTTGAGGGATTCAAGATCCGAAGTAAATAGAAATACTTTAGAAAAAAGCAGATCCACGCCACATTGGGTGATGGAATTTACGACCTCTGACCACAGCAGCCTAGTTGAAGGAGGCAAGGGGGAGGCAGGGAGAGGGGGATGGGGTTGCTATACCCAAAGAGGCCAACATCATGACACAGGTATGCTAGATTAGGGTTGGAGTGAAAACCTACAGGACAGCAACCCTCCAGGAACAGGGTTGGAGAGCCCTGAATTAGAGGTTCAAGGATCCTGGGCCACACCAACACAGACATCAGAGGGTCAGAGGAAAGTAGAAAATTACAATGTTTATTTTAAATACAAATGATAATAATATAATCTCTTTTAACATAGAACCCAGTCTAGTCCATTATGAGCTGTTCCAGGGTTTGCGACCGAATCTGCCGGGGTGTGGGAACTAAAAACTCAGTCCAGTCATTTGGGAGCGGCTAGAGAATATTTCATTTGGCAGACTCCAGTCCTGTTTTTTTCTCCAGTCACAAGCTTCCTCGAGCCCTCACTGCATGCAGATACTGAAATCAAAAAAGAGGAGGAAACCTCCAGTGAATTACGTTTCACAAAAATGTTTAGTTGTCATACAAAGGCAGAGCGTTGAATGTTAATTACCTGTTCAGGTGCTCTTTGAAGGATCCGTCCTTCAGAGATGCCTCATCACCTACGTCTTGCCTCAATCCCCTCTCGGTCTCCGGTGTCACCTTCCAAATCACCAACAAGTACACCACCCAGTCTAGGGAACAATCTGTACAGGTCAGGGATACAGACAGGGGTCCTCAGTACCACCATCTTAACCAATCGTTGGATCACATTCACACCAACTTGTGTGATTATTTTTACTTCCCTTTTCATAAAAGAAGACAAGCCCATCACAATCAGAAGAGTAGGACTTCCAGAGTTGTTGGTTGTCTGGACCTGTCGGACTGACTGTAGAAGATGACATGCTGCTGCAGGTGGTGGCTGCCTGCCAGGAAGGAGGCGGTCGACAGGGTTTCCACCCCCAAATCCAAGAGCCCTCGGGTGTGTCTGATAGTCTCTTTTTATAAGGGCTGTAGGAACGGCGTTAGCAAATAGCTTTAGAGGTAGTTAATGCAGAGTGAGGTGTCATCAGGAAACAGTTCAATATCCAAAGAAAGTTCATGCAAACAAATAGCCATCACACACAATCATGTAATACAATAGAAATAATCAACCTCATAGAAAGCACATGCAATATACAATAAATGTGAAAATACTGTTCACTCCGTTTCTCTTCTCCCCCCTTTGTTTTTGGTGTCGTCCTGATTAGCCATGTTAAAGACAAGTATTTATTCCTTAGTGGCCTCTCACCTCTAGTTTGTTTTGCAGAGCGTCTAACTGGGGCTTGTTTCTCCTTTACCTCATCTGCTTCTGGGGCTAACCCTAGTGCTGCGGGCTGCTCAGCTGCCAGCTCAATTGGCTCTAGGGCTGTGGGCAAAAGACATACCGGAAACCACATAGGTCTACTCATCCCTCCCAATTCTTTCTACCTTCCCTGTGTCATGACGTTGGCCTCTTTGGGTATAGCAAGCCCATCCCCCTCTCCCTGCCTCCCCCTTGCCTCCTTCAACTAGGCTGCTGTGGTCAGAGGTCGTAAATTCCTGAGAAGACCTCATGGACACATAGTTATAGAGAGTAGTTTTTCATGGAGAACAAAGGAAATCTTTCCACCTCACAGAACTTGAGGTACGAACAAATTTCATGTTCCGGAGAAAGTATAAAAGATCGGTTAAGAATCCAGCTACGAACTGGTCCGTTTGTCACAACTTGGTAAGCTCATGGGAGACGGTGTGGCAACATTACCATAACGCTTTTTATATAATAGCCCCAGATATAAGGTTTACATCTAATTGTTGTACAAGATGAATGAGTGAGTATGATACTGTTTACACAATTTTACAATGTGATTTTGGACTGTTTAATGAAGGAAAACTCAAAAAGGGAATTGGATTTGAACTAAATCAGAGGACCGCCTCTGAGCCCAGTTAGGGTCAGACATCCTGGGACCGCCCATTTCTGCCATTCCGAATAAAATTCAACTTTGAAACATTATCACCAGACCATGTTTCTCTCAATCACGGGAGTACAAAGGTTGTAGACCATTGCTGAATCTTTTAACCATACCACGTGGTTAAACTCTTAGACTATCGATACCGACAGAATGAGAACAAGTCTTTGATATTAATTACTAGTCTGCAGTCACTTTGAACTATCCCCTATAACCAAGACAGAGAGGGAGAGAGAGAGACGGACAATTCTACGAAAGACACAAACTTTTTACCAGTGGTCAAGACGACACACTGAGCGTAAATATATATAGTGCCTTGCGAAAGTATTCGGCCCCCTTGAACTTTGCGACCTTTTGCCACATTTCAGGCTTCAAACATAAAGATATAAAACTGTATTTTTTTGTGAAGAATCAACAACAAGTGGGACACAATCATGAAGTGGAACGACATTTATTGGATATTTCAAACTTTTTTAACAAATCAAAAACTGAAAAATTGGGCGTGCAAAATTATTCAGCCCCCTTAAGTTAATACTTGGTAGCGCCACCTTTTGCTGCGATTACAGCTGTAAGTCGCTTGGGGTATGTCTCTATCAGTTTTGCACATCGAGAGACTGATTTTTTTTCCCATTCCTCCTTGCAAAACAGCTCGAGCTCAGTGAGGTTGGATGGAGAGCATTTGTGAACAGCAGTTTTCAGTTCTTTCCACAGATTCTCGATTGGATTCAGGTCAGGACTTTGACTTGGCCATTCTAACACCTGGATATGTTTATTTTTGAACCATTCCATTGTAGATTTTGCTTTATGTTTTGGATCATTGTCTTGTTGGAAGACAAATCTCCGTCCCAGTCTCAGGTCTTTTGCAGACTCCATCAGGTTTTCTTCCAGAATGGTCCTGTATTTGGCTCCATCCATCTTCCCATCAATTTTAACCATCTTCCCTGTCCCTGCTGAAGAAAAGCAGGCCCAAACCATGATGCTGCCACCACCATGTTTGACAGTGGGGATGGTGTGTTCAGCTGTGTTGCTTTTACGCCAAACATAACGTTTTGCATTGTTGCCAAAAAGTTCAATTTTGGTTTCATCTGACCAGAGCACCTTCTTCCACATGTTTGGTGTGTCTCCCAGGTGGCTTGTGGCAAACTTTAAACAACACTTTTTATGGATATCTTTAAGAAATGGCTTTCTTCTTGCCACTCTTCCATAAAGGCCAGATTTGTGCAATATACGACTGATTGTTGTCCTATGGACAGAGTCTCCCACCTCAGCTGTAGATCTCTGCAGTTCATCCAGAGTGATCATGGGCTTCTTGGCTGCATCTCTGATCAGTCTTCTCCTTGTATGAGCTGAAAGTTTAGAGGGACGGCCAGGTCTTGGTAGATTTGCAGTGGTCTGATACTCCTTCCATTTCAATATTATCGCTTGCACAGTGCTCCTTGGGATGTTTAAAGCTTGGGAAATCTTTTTGTTTCCAAATCCGGCTTTAAACTTCTTCACAACAGTATCTCGGACCTGCCTGGTGTGTTCCTTGTTCTTCATGATGCTCTCTGCGCTTTTAACGGACCTTTGAGACTATCACAGTGCAGGTGCATTTATACGGAGACTTGATTACACACAGGTGGATTGTATTTATCATCATTAGTCATTTAGGTCAACATTGGATCATTCAGAGATCCTCACTGAACTTCTGGAGAGAGTTTGCTGCACTGAAAGTAAAGGGGCTGAATAATTTTGCACGCCCAATTTTTCAGTTTTTGATTTGTTAAAAATGTTTGAAATATCCAAAAATGTCGTTCCACTTCATGATTGTGTCCCACTTGTTGTTGATTCTTCACAAAAAAATACAGTTTTATATCTTTATGTTTGAAGCCTGAAATGTGGCAAAAGGTTGCAAAGTTCAAGGGGGCCGAATACTTTCGCAAAGCACTGTATATATTGATTGCAATTGTTCCCGAATGAGTGAGCATTCATGTGTAAATGATTAGCATTTCAATTGTTATAGTTATCACTTTGCAGTGACTTCTTAGTCGACCTACACTTCCCCTTTTTTCTAACAAGCCGCCATGCCAGTTTAGCCCACTAGGGCGCATTTTCCTATCATTACATTTACCTTGTTTGTTTGTTTGTTTATGCATTTCTGTGAATTACTTAGTAATAAATAAATGATTTAAGACAATTGATGTATCGATGACTCATAGTGAAGACTGGGTTTGTGCAGATAACCAACAATTTACGACGTTTGGAATGAGACTAACGTGAGGTAAAGTAAATAATTAATTCATTCGAAGACTAATCGATCAGATAAAATAATTTGTAATCTGAATATTTTTCCTTGGTGCCCCGAATTCCTAGTCAATTAGTTACGTGATTAATCAGTTGATCGTGTAATAACTAATTACAGTGAATCTTTGATAAAAACTATCAGTCTTCAGTTAATGATAGTAAAGACACACCATTTATGACACCCCGTTGCGAGGAATCTAATATAGAATTAGACTTTGCTGTGGAATTCTATATATCAATTGTGCAAACAGAAGTGTACGGACAGACTGCTTTGTATACATTAAAATTGGTTGTATGTGTTTTCCCATTTGAAGAGGCTACAGTGCGCCTCCGGTAGTATTCTTTAGCGTAAGAGCAATGAGTGATAAATTCCAGATTTAGTCCGTTAGGCCAAACTGTACTATTTTCTGTCGGTCAATATTAACTTCTAGAGCCAGAAAGGTTAGAAATTAGAGGATAGATCTTCGGCATTCGAGCCAAAGTATTTCTGTCCGCCTACCACAGTAAACCAGTGTGGACTGACTAGAGGCATACCCGTTTTATGTACCGTGTCGCTCTGGTCAACATAACGCTAGCAAAGTATGCCGAATGGGTTAATGGGAGACGTCACTAGTAAACCCACCCTTTCCATAGTGAAAGGGACCCTATTTTGTGCTTAGAACGTGATATAGCACGAGAGGCTAAGCTAACAGAGAGGGAACATATTTCACTTCCATTGTTCCGTTTAAATGATTTCAGCATTCAGCTTCACTGGTGGTGAAGAATCGCAAGTACATCTCTTTAAAAAAAGTGTTGGAAATCCAAACGTGGATCACGTTAAAATAATCCAGCAATCTCAATTGCTTGGGTATTATCGTCTCATTCAATTTATTTATTTAAATTGTCGGACATACCTTTCTAGGTTCTTCCAATTAAATGAGACACCTTAAACTTTGCAATAGTAACCTAGATGAACCAACTTCCCAGGTTAATTTAAATGTAATTCCCAGATAGCCTATCCAGGTATGATTAATCATTATCATTGATTAATTCAATTTGCTTTTGCAAATTAATTCACGTCCAACTTCCACAGTACTGTCCAGTACTGATGGTTCATTAACGTCTATAAAGAGATTAAAATCGTCTTTGCAGCTCCCAATATATTCCAAAACCAAATTTTGGAAAATTAGGAGAAAAAACATTTTCCTTTCAAAATGTTCTAATAATGTGCAAGCTATCAGAGGGGGTAGGCCCCACTCGCCCGCTAATTAGTGAACCTCCACCCGCAAATGGATTGATCTCTGACCTCAGCAGCGATACCAACCCTAATTATGCCATTAGTGGAAAAGCAGACAACAACGCTTTCCAAAATCAACCATCGGGCACAGACCTCATAAAGGTTCTCTCCAGTCTAGCCCTGATGTCTTGCCATCCGAAATTGGCATCTGTCCAATACCGCAGTGCACAGCTGAAGCACGAGTAGGTAATGGGAGACATAAAGGGACAGAGGGAGAGAACTGGGAAACCAATGACAAATGCAGAAAAGGGAAAAATTCTGCTAGCTATGGAACTGCGCTTGAAAACTGAACAATTAAATGTAATTGCAAAAACGTAGGACAATGAACAAGCACAAGCTCTTCAACAAAATCGTCTTCTACAGGAACAAAATTATATGGCGAGTGTAGAGAGTATAGAGATATTGTTATCCACGTCGGCACCAACGATGTTAGGATGAAACAGTCAGAGGTCACCAAGTGCAACATAGCTTCAGCGTGTAAATTAGCTAGAAAGATGTGTCGGCATCGAGTAATTGTCTCTGGCCCCCTCCCAGTTAGGGGGAGTGATGAGCTCTACAGCAGAGTCTCACAACTCAATCGCTGGTTGAAAACTGTTTTCTGCCCCTCCCAAAATATATAATTTGTAGATAATTGGCCCTCTTTCTGGGACTCACCCACAAACAGGACCAAGCCTGGCCTGCTGAGGAGTGACAGACTCCATACAAGCTGGAGGGGTGCTCTCATCTTATCTACCAACATAGACAGGGCTCTGGTTACACTAGTGACCATATCCCCCGAGCAAATGTCAATTTACAACAAAAAAAAATGACATTTTCGTCTTTTGAGCTTCTAGTCATGAAATCTATGCAGCCTACTCAATCACTTTTTATAGCGACTGTTTACAGGCCTCCTGGGCCATATACAGCGTTCCTCATTGAGTTCCCTGAATTCCTATCGGACCTTATAGTCATAGCAGATAATATTCTAATTTTTGGTGACTTTAATATTCACATGGAAAAGTCCACAGACCCACTCCAAAAGGCTTTTCGGAGCCATCATCGACTTTGTGAGTTTTGTCCAACATGTCTCTGGACCTACTCACTGTCACAGTCATACTCTGGACCTAGTTTTGTCCCATGGAATAAATGTTGTGGATCTTAATGTTTTTCCTCATAATCCTGGACCATCGAACCACCATTTTATTACATTTGCAATTGCAACAAATAATCTGCTCAGACCCCAACCAAGGAGCATCAAAAGTCGTGCTATAAATTCACAGACAACACAAAGATTCCTTGATGCCCTTCCAGACTCCCTCTGCCTACCCAAGGACGTCAGAGGACAAAAATCAGTTAACCACCTAACTGAGGAACTCAATTTAACCTTGCACAATACCCTAGATGCAGTTGCACCCCTAAAAACTAAAAACATTTCTCATAAGAAACTAGTTCCCTGGTATACAGAAAATACCCGAGCTCTGAAGCAAGCTTCCAGAAAATTGGAACGGAAATGGCGCCACACCAAACTGGAAGTCTTCCGACTAGTTTGGAAAGACAGTACCGTGCAGTATCAAAGAGCCCTTGCAGCTGCTCGATCATCCTATTTTTCCAACTTAATTGAGGAAAATAAGAACAATCCGAAATTTCCTTTTGATACTGTCGCAAAGCTAACTAAAAAGCAGCATTCTCCAAGTGAGGATGGAAAAGGCTGTTGCGCAGCAAGTCACTGCATTCCTGAAGACAAACAATATATACAAAATGCTTAAGTCTGGTTTCAGACCCCATCATAGCACTGAGACTGCACTTGTGAAGGTGGTAAATTACCTTTTAATGGCATCAGACCGAGACTCTGCATCTGTCCTCGTGCTCCTAGACCTTAGTGCTGCTTTTGATACCATCAATCACCACATTCTTTTGGAGAGATTGGAAACCCAAATTGGTCTGAATGGACAAGTTCTGACCTGGTTTAGATCTTATCTGTTGGATATCGGTTTGTCCTCTGACAAATCAACTGTAAATTTCGGTGTTCCTCAAGGTTCCGTTTTAGGACCACTATTGTTTTAACTATATATTTTACCTCTTGGGGATGTCATTCGAAAACATAATGTTAACTTTCACTGCTATGCGGATGACACACAGCTGTACATTTCAATGAAACATGGTGAAGCCCCAAAATTGCCCTCGCTAGAAGCCTGTGTTTCAGACATAGGAAGTGGATGGCTGCAAACTTTTTACTTTTAAATTCGGACAAAACAGAGATGCTTGTTTTAGGTCCCAAGAAACAAAGAGATCTTCTGTTGAATCTGACAATTACTCTTAATGGTTGTACAGTCGTCTCAAATAAAACTGTGAAGGACCTCGGCATTACTTTGGACCCTGATCTCTCTTTTGACTAACATATCAAGACTGTTTCAAGGACAGCTTTTTTCCATCTACGTAACATTGCAAAAATTAGAAACTTTCTGTCCAAAAATGATGCAGAAAAAATAATCCATGCTTTTGTTACTTCTAGGTTAGACTACTGCAATGCTCTACTTTCCGGCTACCCGGATATAGCACTAAATAAACTTCAGTCAGTGCTAAATAAAATAAAATAAATTTCAAGGTTTTACTGCTAACCTACAAAGCATTACATGGGCTTGCTCCTATCTATCTCTCTGATTTGGTCCTGCCGAACATACCTACTACACGCATGCTACGGTCACAAGACGCAGGCCTCCTAATTGTCCCTAGAATTTCTAAGCAAACAGCTGGAGGCAGGGCTTTCTCCTATAGAGCTCCATTTTTATGGAATGGTCTGCCTACCCATGTGAGAGACGCAAACTCGGTCTCAACCTTTAAGTCTTTACTGAAGACTCGTCTCTTCATTGGGTCATATGATTGAGTGTGGTCTGGCCCAGGAGTGTGAAGGTGAACGGAAAGGCTCTGGAGCAACGAACCGCCCTTGCTGTCTCTGCCTGGCCGGTTCCCCTCTTTCCACTGGGATTCTCTGCCTCTAACCCTATTACAGGGGCTGAGTCACTGGCTTACTGGTGCTCTTTCATGCCGTCCCTAGGAGGGGTGCATCACTTGAGTGGGTTGAGTCACTGATGTGATCTTCCTGTCTGGGTTGGCGCCCCCCCTTGGGTTGTGCCGTGGCGGAGATCTTTGTGGGCTATACTCGGCCTTGTCTCAGGATGGTAAGTTGGTGGTTGAAGATATCCCTCTAGTGGTGTGGGGGCTGTGCTTTGGCAAAGTGGGTGGGGTTATATCCTTCCTGTTTGGCCCTGTCCGGGGGTATCATCGGGATGAGGCCACAGTGTCTCCTGACCCCTCCTGTCTCAGCCTCCAGTAATTATGCTGCAGTAGTTTATGTGTCGGGGGGCTAGGGTCAGTTTGTTATATCTGGAGTACTTCTCCTGTCTTATCCGGTGTCCTGTGTGAATTTAAGTATGGTCTCTCTAATTCTCTCTTTCTCTCTCTCGGAGGACCTGAGCCCTAGGATCATGCCTCAGGACTACCTGGCATGATGACTCCTTGCTGTCCCCAGTCCACCTGGCCGTGCTGCTGCTCCAGTTTCAACTGTTCTGCCTGCGGCTATGGAATCTGTTCACCGGATGTGCTACCTGTCCCAGACCTATTATTTGACCATGCTGGTCATTTATGAACATTTGAACATCTTGGCCATGTTCTGTTATAATCTACACCCGGCACAGCCAGAAGAGGACTGGCCACCCCTCATAGCCTGGTTCCTCTCTAGGTTTCTTCCTAGGTTTTGGCCTTTCCAGGGAGTTTTTCCCAGACAACGTGCTTCAACACCTGCATTGCTTGCTGTTTGGGGTTTTAGGCTGGGTTTCTGTACAGCACTTTGAGATATCAGCTGATGTATGAGGGGCTATATAAATAAATTTGATTTGATTTGAATTTGATATGCTACAGGAACAACTCGATTTAGCCAAAATGAAATACGATGATGTCCACGCCAAACTAGATAAATCTGAAGAGTTATCTACAAACAGGAGCGTACAACTTGATAACATGCATGCAGTTCTGTTGAAAGTTACTCAAAGTAACACGGTTCTACACAAAATGCTACAGACCAAAGACGATCAGTTAATGAACACAATGACGAAGTTGGATGACAAATCAGCAGAACTCATTGAAGTCGCTGACCAAATGAATGATGAGAGAACTCAGGTGATGAAGATGGAAATATTGATTTCTAAGCAAGCGGAGGAAATCTCATCACTGAATCTCTCGCTCCGTACTCAAGACCTCTATCTGCAAACCATGACAGATAAGTTTGAGACCGAAAGGAGCAAGTGTGACACTCATGTGTCCAAAATCAGTACTCTAAGCGCTCAAATGGACTCTGCAATGCAGCAGAATACCACCCTTAGGTACCATCTCGAGGAAGTCCAGAATGGTCACGCTCTACAGCGTGACTACCAATCCAGGCAACCGGAGCCCTGTACTCACAGGAGTAAAGACAATAGGTTTCAGACCTTGCCTCCCTCATGTGACCCGCAGTCTTCTCCTCTTGGCCATTCGGCACTGAGTAATATTGCGCCTCTTGGCCAACAACAACAAGGCTTGGCCAACCCTCTCCGCCCGCTTGGCGCGGAATACCTTGACAAACTCATCAAGAATTTCCCCACCTTTGACCCTGTTCCAGGTCAGCCAAACGATACTGAGACGTTCCTAGCTGACATAGAGGACCCGTTGGATGGCTACCCGAATGCTACGGGTTCTGACAGGGTTTACCTGTTGAAGCGAACATCGAATAGACAAGTGACAAGGTTCATTCGTCTACAACAGCAACACTTGCTAAATGACTACGTTAAACTTGCCACAGCTTTGAAAGTAGAATTCAGTGGTGCTGCGACTCGGAAACACGATAGCTCACTGGCTAACACCGTCAAACAAGCTCGGAACGAACACCCACAAGGTTACTATCATAGGCTTCGTTCAGCTTACTTTGGCCTACTCACTGAAACAGGCATGGAAGACCTGTTACCTTTTAAACAAATGTTCCTGTCGAACATGTATCCTACCTTCATTACCTACTTGGGCCCTGCCACCCACGTTGGCTTGCCTATCTTGCAAGTACAGCTTTTGAGGCATCAAAAGTTCACAACGCTAAGGGCCCTGACCACTCAATTTCGAAGTTTGACCAGGAGCACTCACTCCAGTTAGAGGGTGCATTATCAGGTATTGGAGCGTTGAGAGATGACGCGCAACAACAGTTTCTACCGCAAAACCATGATTCCAATAACCTCCGCGGTCGAAATAACTGTAAAGTACGTCACCATCAACACGACTACCGCTACAATCGACCTTTTCACTATGTTCCTGCACCTAACCCACAAAAAGTGTCAGAGCACAAGGGTAACAAAGGGTTGAAGGACGATCAAAACGTAGACCAATGTTCTCCAGAAGTTCCACTACGTGAAGAACTAAAGCGAGAACAATTTGTGAAAAGGGTAAAAGATAAGTCACAAGGACTTGTCGAGGAATTACCGGACACCAAGTCCGCAGGAATTAACACCCATAGCAAGGACGTTAAAGTTCTAATTTCTCCCGCTCTCATTCAAGACCCTATCCAGGGCCCGCTTGATCAAGAAACAAGCCCCCGGGCTTTGTCTATAGACTCTGATACAAAGGTTGCAAAGAAAAAGTTCAAACGCTTTGTTAAAGCCAAGCGCACTCAAAATCGGAAAAGTCAATCTGCTTCCACCTTGAACAGAAATGGCACATCACGTCGTTGCGAACGACCACTCCACTTTGTGGGGAATATGTCCACTAACCACAAATCTAAACGGCCATACCTGGAAACAGTCCTGAAGGACTGCTTAACTTGTCATGCGCTAATTGATTCGGGTGCGACAATATCACTCATCTCTCAAACATTGTTTGATGATCTCAAAAAGGCTTTGAAGCCAACTAAACGTTGGTTAAAAGTGGAACAATGCGACACTACACTTCGAGGAGTCACTCAGACTACCTCGCCTCTCACATTGAGAGTTATGCTGAAACTACACTTCAAGGACGTATCGCTCGTTCACCCTGTGTATGTTACCTGCCTCAAAACTGTAACCCTGCTACTTGGAGCAGACTTGATGAAAACCAACCAGGTATGGTCACAGGCCACCGTGCCTTCTCCACTGACCACACTGTCTTCCCCTAACGCTAGCTGCAACGCAGTGATTCACGAGGGGTATCTGTCGAAAGCAGCACTTGGGAAAAAGACGTTTAGTAACCTCTTGGGGCAGAATCCGATCCAAGGAGATATTATGATATCTCTACACATTCCATCAGCCAACTTGATTGATCATTATTTTCATGATATCGAGCCAGCTGTCTCTGTGAATAGCAACTTTCCTCCTCCTTGCAGTCGTGCAATACTGTAGTTGAGATTAACTCCTCTTGCGCTTCGGACACTTCCGCAAGCACTGCTGCCCGTATCAACAAGAAAAACATTGATGCGCAGAGTATACTCTGCTTCCGATGATACACCTTCCTCTTTGTTGGGGACTGTCACCCCTTACAATGACACTAATGGCGTCAGTCCAGCAACTGACCCGATGACTCCCACCGGTGAAACACTTTGCGATATCACAGACCGATATCCTCGTCTCAGTTCGCAGGTACTGAAGAGGTTGCCACACGCACTGAGCGTTTTGAAGCACAAACACCAGGAGATTTGGTTGAAAGGTTACAGCCATTCTCATAACAATGCGGCCGCTGACAACTCGTACATAGGGTTTGACCTTTTCGTTTGCGCCTCAGACACCAACACCACCGGCTGGTGGGGGGGTCCGGAGACACAAAGGGGGTGAATAGTAGCCCAGACCCATGATGTGCCTCATCGAGGCACATCATAGCGACATCATAGCGACATTGGAGTCACTCAGAGTGCAACACGTGGAAGGGTATCTCTAGTGCACTCTTCCAATGGTTAACACACATGTTACTAATAAATAGAATCCTCCATTCAGGAGGAAAATTATTAGAATCATTAACCACGATCACATCACGTACGACTGGTCCAATACTTAAAGAGTACTTCCGTCGTGATGTTAGCTCCTCCGTGGAAAACATAGCTATGAAAGAGACTTCATACCTATCGCCACTACAATAGTGGAAGACACAGTGACTTGTAGTAAAAACGACTACAGAATCCCTCGACACCAATTCTGTCTGACCTCCAGGCATTGACCTGAATATTACCTATTTTGTATATATTTTGTTTATGCTCCCATTCCTTTTCGGGTTCAGTTCCTTTGACACTTAGGAAGTGATAGAGCCATAAACAAAGTTCCCATACAACCATCACTTAGTGCCACAACACCGCTCATTGGGGGATGAATGTAATTATATATATTTCATGAGTGTGTGTGTGTTGTTAACATCTGCCTAAGTTACTGCCCAGATCATCCAGTCCAGTCCATCCAGACCAGATGACGGGTCCGGAACGGCCCCAAATCCGGACACTCACGGCCCATCCTTGTGGCGGCATGCCCGCTGTCAGAGAGCCTACCAAGGTAAACCACCAGAAGGAGGGGGGTCACAACGGCGATCACCAACCAGGACATCTCCTGGCCCTTTGCAGCTTCCAGGGAACCTACCATGGTACATCACTAGAAGGGACCGCAACGGCGATCACCAACCGGACATCAACTGCCATCCTTGTGGTGGACTGCTCCACTTTCAGAGAAGCCTACCAAGTTCAATCACCAGAGGGGACTGCAACGATGATCTACAAACAGGACATCACGTGTTCATGATTTTTTGTTGATTTGTAACTTGCAGGACAAACAAGGGGTATGTCATGACGTTGGCCTCTTTGGGTATAGCAAGCCCATCCCCCTCTCCCTGCCTCCCCCTTGCCTCCTTCAACTAGGCTGCTGTGGTCAGAGGTCGTAAATTCCTGAGAAGACCTCATGGACACAGTTATAGAGAGTAGTTTTTCATGGAGAACAAAGGAAATCCTTCCACCTCACAGAACTTGAGGTACGAACAAAATTCATGTTCCGGAGAAAGTATAAAAGATTGTGAAGAATCCAGCTACAAACTTGTCAGTTTGTCACAACTTGGGAAGCTCATGGGAGACGGTGTGGCCACATTACCATAACGCTGTTTATATAATAGCCCCAGATATAAGGTTTACATCTAATTGTTGTATAAGATGAATGAGTGAGTATGATACTGTTTACACAATTTTACAATGTGATTTTGGACTGTTTAATGAAGGAAAACTCAAAAAGGGAATTGGATTTGAACTAAATCAGAGGACCGCCTCTGAGCCCAGTTAGGGTCAGACATCCTGGACCGCCTCTGAGCCCAGTTAGGGTCAGACATCCTGGGACAGCCCTTTTCTGCCATTCCGAATAACCCAACCCAACTTTGAGAAATTATCACCAGACCATGTTTCTCTCAATCATGGGAGTACAAAGGTTGTAGACCATTGCCAAATATTTTAACCATACCACGTGGGTAAACTCTTAGACTATCGATACCGACAGAATGAGAACAAGTCTTTGATATTAATTACTCGTCTGCAGCTAGGAATTCGGTATCATTGAATGCGAAGAATGACAACCGCCAAAACTTCCATTCTATAACGAATGTCACTTTGAACTATCCCCTCTAACCAAGACAGAGAGAGAGAGAGAGACGGACAATTCTACGAAAGACACAAACTTTTCACCAGCGATCAAGACACACTGAGCGTAAATATATATATGGATTGCAATTGTACCCGAATGAGTGAGCGTTCATGTTCACGTTCATAAATTATTAGCATTTCAATTGTTATAGTTATCACTTTGTAGTGACTTCTTAGTCGACCCCCACTTCCCCTTTTTGTCTAACAAGCCGCCATGCCAGTTTAGCCCACTAGGGCGCATTTTCCTATCATTACATTTACCTTGTTTGTTTGTTTATGCATTTCTGTGAATGACTTAGTAATAAATAAATTATTTAAGACAATTGATGTATGGATGACTCAAAGTGAAGACTGGGTGAAGTCTGACTGGGTGAAGTCATAGTGAAGACTTTAATCAGAATATTTTTCCTTGATGCCCCGACTTCCTCGTTAATTAGTTACGTGATTAATCAGTTGATCGTGTATTAACGAATTACAGTGAATCTTTGATAAAAAACTATCAGTCTTCAGTTAATGATAGTAAAGACACAACACCTGTGTCTAGGTGTTGTATTGTACTGAGATCTTGAGCCTGCAGCATTGCTTCCATTTGATCTAACCATTGCCCAAACTTAATCTAGCCATCTTTTCCTGCATATTTTGGAAACCATGGTAAACCCATGTACCAAGGCATTGGGTTAACAACAGAAGGACGGAAAATGTCAGCTCTACCAGGGTTCGGTTAATCTGACAACTTCTGCTGGGTAGTGTGGTAGGGGATCCCGCCGACTACTAATTACTAAACCCATTTCTTCCCTTACAGGTTCTAGGATCCTGGGCCACACCAACACAGACATCAGAGGGTCAGAGGTAAGTACAAAATTACAATGTTTATTTTAAATACAAATTATTATAAAATCTCCTTTTAACATTAGTACTCAAGTGCTGTGCAAGTAGCCCAATCCAGAGTACTTCATCCAGGTATTTGCGACCAAATCAGCCGGAGAGCGGGAGTGGGTACAACTCAATCTAGTCCGTTGTGCACTGTCCCGGGGTTTGCGACTGTATCGGCCAGAGTGTGGGAGTGGGTAGAATCTCGCAGTCCAGTTCGTTGGGAGTGGAGAGAGAATAGTTCAGATGGCGCAGACCAGTCCGGGTTTTACTCAAGCCACAAGCTTCCTCGAGCCTTCATGGTGGAGGAGATACTGAAATCAAATAAGCGGAGGAAACCTCCAGTGAATGACATTTCTTGGAATTATGTCCACTAAATCACTTTAAAAAAAATGGGGATACATAGGCAGAGTGTTTTGAATGTCACTTGATTGTTCAGGTGCTCTTCGAAGGATCCGTCCTTCAGTGAAGAGTCGGACTTCTGGAGTCATTGGTTGTCTGGACCTGCTGGGATGACGGGAGACGAGGACGCGCTGCGGCAGGAGCTGGCTGCCCACCAGGAAGGAGGCAGTCGACAGGGTTTCCACCCCCAAATCCAAGAGCCCTCGGGTGCGTCTCTTTTTATAGGGCTGCAGGAATGGCGTTAGCAAATGGCTTTGCAGGTAGTTAATGCAGTGGGAGGTGTCATCAGGAAAGTTTTTTTTTTTTTGTGAATTTTTACCCCTTTTTCTCCCCAATTTCGTGGTATCCAATTGTTGTAGTAGCTACTATCTTGTCTCATCGCTACAACTCCCGTACGGGCTCGGGAGAGACGAAGGTTGAAAGTCATGCGTCCTCCGATACACAACCCAACCAGCCGCACTGCTTCTTAACACAGCGCGCATCCAACCCGGAAGCCAGCCGCACCAATGTGTCGGAGGCTACACCGTGCACCTGGCAACCTTGGTTAACGCGCACTGTGCCTGGCCCGCCACTGGAGTCGCTGGTGCGCGATGAGACAAGGACATCCCTACCGACCAATCCCTCCCTAACCCGGACGACGCTAGGCCAATTGTGCGTCGCCCCACGGACCTCCCGGTCGCGGCCGGTTACGACAGAGCCTGGGCGCGAACCCAGGGACTCTGATGGCACAGCTGGCGCTGCAGTACAGCGCCCTTAACCACTGCACCACCCGAGAGGCTTCATCAGGAAAGTTTGATTCAATGTTGAACAAAAGTCCATGCAATTAAATAGTCATCACACGTGATCATGCAGTACAATAGAAATAATCAAGCCCATAGAAAATAGCACACGCAATTTTAAATATAGAATAAATATAAAAAGCACATGCAATTAATAAATAAAATATTAAAATACTGTACTATTCACTCCGTGACATAGCCAAGAACTGTCAAAAAGCACCTAGGTCAGGTTTTCCAAACCCTTTTCTCTTGCCCATTCAGACATTTCACATTTTTGTTTTAACCCTAAACTGGCACACTTGATTCAATTAGTCAACTAATCATCAAGTCTTTGACTAATTGAATCAGGTGTGCCAGTTTAGGGTTAAAACAAACATTTCAAATTTCTGGGGGGGGGGGGGGACAAAGGAGAAGGTTGGGAAACCCTGACCTAGGCGATATGGCAGACACATGAACAACAGCCCCATTGATGAACAATAGCCCTATTCTTTCTTCAATTGATCGCCTTCTTTCAGTGGAAACATACTGTACAGTCATGCTCCACAGAACAACGTACAGGTGACATTTTGTTTTTCCTCAACGTCAATCGGTCCGTCAAAAGTTCAATGCCTCTGAACATTCAGGGCCATTGTCTCACCGGTCTGGTACCTTCATTACACACCCCTCCGAATGTACAGTGCCTTCAGAAAGTATTCAGACCCATTGACTTTTTAAACATTTTGCTGTGTTACAAAGCTGGATTAAAATTGATTTAATTGTCTTTTTTTTGTAAGCGATCTACACTAAATACTAACATTTGTAAAAAAAAATATCATGAAACATAAATCACTATCTTAGATAAGTATTCAACCTCAGAGTCAATACATGTCAGATTCACTTTTGGCAGTGATTACAGCTGTGAGTCTTTCTGGGTAAGTCTCTAAGCTTTCCCACCTGGATTGTACAACATTTGCCCATTATTCTTTTCTAAATTCTTTAAACTTTGCCACACTTTTTGCAGTATTACTTTAGTGCCTTTTTGAAAACAGGATGCATGTTTTGGAATATTTTTTATTCTGTACAGGCTTCCTTCTTTTCACTCTGTCAATTATTTTAGTATTGTGGAGTGACTACCATGTTGTTGATCCATCATCAGTTTTTCCTCCTATCATAGCCATTAAACTCTGTAACTGTTTTAAAGTCAACATTGGCCTCATGGTGAATCCCTGTATCTTTCTAGTGACTGGGTGTGTTGAAACATCATGCAACGTGTAATTAATAACTTCATCATGCTCAAAGTGATATTCAATGTCTGTTTTTCTTTTCATTTTGTACTCAACTACCAATAGGTGCCCTTCTTTGCGATGCATTGGAAAACATTTCTGGTCTTTGTGGTTGAATCTGTGTTTGAAATTCACTGCTCAACTGAGGGATCTTACAGATAATTGTGTGTGTGTGTGTGTGTGTACAAGGATGAGGTAGTCCTTCAAAAATAATGTTCAACACTATTATTAAACACAGAGACCATGCAACTTATGTGACTTGTTAAGCACCTTTTTACTCCTGAATGTATTTAGGCTTGCCATAACAAAGGGGTTGAATACTTATTGAGTCAAGACATTCCAGCTTCTCATTTTTAATTAATTTGTAAAAGTTTTGAAAATCATAACTCCACTTTGACATTATGGGGTATTGTGTGTAGGCCATTGACAAATCTCAATTTAATACATTTTAAATTCAGGCTGTAACAGAACAAAATGAGGAAAAAGTCAAGGGGTGATTGAAATATGAACTTAGGTCCACACTGGTCGGTTGTAGTAATTCTGTAAAGTTGGTTGCCAATCACAAAAGTCCAACGAAGAAAAAGAAGCCTGAAGGAAGGAGGAGGGATGACGAGTAACGAATTTGGTTTACCGTTTTATCTGTGGATTAATTGTCGAAGTAGAGGACCTTGTGCATTTCAGGTAAAATAGCAACCCAATGTTTTTATCCCAGGACAAATTAGCTAGAAATAGCAAGCTAGCTAAATTGCCATAAATGTTTATATACAGTGCATTCGGAAAGTATTCAGACAACTTTTTCTACATTTTGTTTTGTTACAGCCTTGTTCTAAAAAAAAATTATCAGCAAAATCTACACACAATACCCCATAATGACAAAGTGAAAACAGGTTTTTAGACATTTTTGAAAAATGTATAAAAAAATTCTAAACACAAATACCTTATTTATTCAGACGCTTTGCTATGAGACTCGAAATTGAGCTCAGGTGCATCCTGTTTCCATTGATCATCCTTGAGATGATTCTACAACTTGATTGGAGTCCACCTGTGGTAAATTCAATTCATTGGACATGATTTGGAAAGGCACACACCTGTCCATATAAGGTACCACAGTTGATAGTGCATGTCAGAGCAAGAACCAATTTTCTGTAGATCTCCGAGACAGCATAGTGCCGAGGCACAGATCTGGGAAATGGTACCAAAAAATGTCAGCAGCATTGAAGATCCCCCAAGAACATAGTGGCTTCCATCATTCTTAAACGGAAGAAGTTTGGAACCACCAAGACTCTTCCAAGAGCTAGCCGCCCGGCCAAACTGAGCAATCGGAGGAGTAGGGACTTAGTCAGGGAGGTGACCAAGAACCCGATGGTCACTCTGACCCATTCAAAGCTTTAAATAACTCTACCTTTGCAGGCTGTTCTGGGATTGATTTGCACTTTTTGCACCAAAGTACGTTCATCTCTAGGAGACAGAACGCGACTCCTTCCTGAGCGGTATGAAGGCTGCGTGGTCCCATGGTGTTTATACTTGCGTACTATTGTTTGTACAGATGAACGTGGTACCTTCAGGCATTTGGAAATTGGTCCCAAGGATGAACCAGACTTGTGGAGGTCTAAAAAAAAAAATTCAGAGTTTGGAGAAAGTTGCATCCATAGTTTCTGTGTTTGGCCTCCGTGTTTTAAAAGCATTTGAAAATTAGGTGGATATCTAACGCTTGGCCACTGTTCTTTCGGCTTCATACTGCAACGTGGGTAATAACCACTACAGTTACGGTTACGTTGGAGTTAAAACAGGAGTTGAAACAGTTGTGTGAAGACTACCTTGAGCTAGTCGGGGCAGACCTTCAGTGCTTTTCTCAGTAGTCCGTCTGGACCCGGGGCTTTGTGTGGCTTGAAATTTCACAAACATTATGTGGCCACCTCATTCTCTGTTATCTGGACAGGAGAGGATTTGGGGATGCTGTCACAGATTTGTTCACATTCGTCTTTAAATTGAAGGTGTCAAATCTTTCATAAATCAGTTAAGGTAATTTACAAAGGATGAACAGTCTGTAATTTTAGTTTTGTCTCTTTTCCTTTCGCTTCCCATCATTGCATTATGCCCTTCCCATGGTCATCTTGGATTGCCTGTACAGAACCTCTGTTCCACTGTAAGAGGTGCGTGACTGGCTGCAGGGAAGTCAGGCGCAGGAGAGCAGAAATGGGTAACAACCGGAGCAGTTTAATTTAGGCAACTCAAACTGCACCCAGAAACAACAAAATAAGGGTTTAAATAACCAGTCGAAACCCAGTTAGAAATGCACAACCCTTTACAACAAACAAGTCCACACACGGACATGGGGGGAACAGAGAGTTATATACACGTCAAATAATGAGGGAATGTAAACCAGGTGTGTGGGAAAACAAGACAAAAAAAATAGAAAATGAAAGGTGGATCGGCGATGGCTAGAAAACCGGTGACATCGACCCCCGAACGTCGCCCTAACAAGGAGAGGAACCGACTTCGGCGGAAGACATGACATCCACTTTATCCTTGAAGTCCTTTTTAGCTTTCCAAACTTTTGACCTGAATTAATTTTCTTTCTCCTTTACAGCATCTCCTTTCAGGAAAAATCTAACTTTCTTTAATTGAAGTACATTTTCAAGTCCTTATAGACACCCAAGGCTTTTTGTTGGGAAATACACTGACAGTTTTTGTGTTAATAACAGTATACTCATAGAACTGGATGTATGATGTGAAGCTGTCTGTCAACTTGTGGGGATCCCTGCATGAGTCAAAGAACACCTCAGAGTGTGTCACATCAAAGCAGACCTTGAGCTCCTCCCTGCTTTATGTCCATACCTGAATGGATTTCTCTTCAGGTTTTTCGCGTTTCACCTTCTGCCTGTATCTCGGTAGGAGATGGATAACGTTATAGTCTGATTTCCCGATGGGTGCGCTGCACACTTCTTTGTATGCATCATCTACATTGCCATAACACTGGTTCAGGATGCGAATTGAGCAAGTCGGACAGGTAACGTACTGTTGCAGAGTATAGAGGTGCACGGGGAGGGAGAGCATATTCAAATCCCCAAGCACAAATACTGGCTGGTCATACAATCATTGAAATCGTCTGTAATCCTGTCAGCAGCTTCCTTAATGTTAGGTTCAGGCACATAGACCAGAATAATGGTAATCTGTACAATCTCGCATGGTAGATGTGCAGCGCGGCCTCATGCAGAGCTACACATCTCCTTCGCATAGAGGTGATCAGACTGTTAATTGTGGCCTGTGGAATGTTGTCCCACTCCCTTCAATGGCTGTGTGAAGTTGCTGGATAGTGGGGGGAACTGGAACACATACATGTCAATCCAGAGCATCCCAAACATGCTCAATGGGTGACATGTCCGGTGAGTATGCAGGCCATGGAAGAACTGGGACATATTCAGCTTCCAGTAATTGTGTACATATCCTTGCGAGATAGGGCTGTGCATTATCCGCCACCATGATAATGCTGAAATGAGGTGATGGCAGCGGATGAATGGCATGACAATGGGTCTCAGGATCGCACCATGGTGTCTCGGTGCATTCAAATTGCCATAGATAAAATGGAATTGTGTTCGTTGTCCGTAGCTTGTGCCTGCCCATACCATAACCCCACTGCCAACATGGGGCACTCTGTTTACATTGACATCAGCAAACCGCTTGCCCACACAACGCCATACATGTGGTCTGCGGTTGTGAGACCGGTTGGCCGTACTGCCAAATGACAAAGGCGGCTTAAGGTAGAGAAATTAACATTCTATTCTCTGGCAACAGCTCTGGTGGACATTTCTGCAGTCAGCATGCCTATTGTAAACTCCATCAAAAATGTAGACATCTGTGGCATTGTGTGACAAAACGCCACATTTTAGAGTGCACTTTTAGTGTCCCCAGCACAAGGTGCACCTGTGTAATGATCATACTGTTTAATCAGCTTCTTGATATGCCACGCCTGTCCCGTGGATCATGGAAAAGGAGAAATGCTCACTAACAGGGATATAAACAAATCTGTGTTTATGGAACATTTCTGGGATCTTTTATTTCAGCTATTTCAGCTTATATTTTTGTTAAGTGTACATAGCCCCCCACCTATTGATTTATGTGATGTTGTTTTTTCTCGATCTGCTCTAATGACAGTGTATCCATCGATGTTCACATCAATATTGTCCTGCTTGAGCCACATTTCTGTAAAGCAGATTAGATTGGATCTCCTCCTCTTCAAATGTAGCCTTTGCTGGTAACTCATCCAGTTTATTATTACATGACCGCACATTTGACAGGGTGATCATCATGAGACGGCTTCCCCGCCTCCACCTCCGTAGTCTGTTCATAACACCACCTTGAGCCTTGTTTCTGCTTAGTTTCCCTTTTTGACTTTGTAGAACAACCCTCAGGCAAGGCAATGCTGTTTTGGAGAGTGTGAGCTTTATCTCAGAAAGAGAGATACTCACGGCAGTACGTGATGGTGGTTCATTTACTCACTGACTCCATATAACCTTCGGTTGTGATTGTAATTTTTTTGTTGCATATTACAGCAGTTAGGATTAAGAGAGTCACACATGCCACATACAATCCACTTGGATTTAGACAAAACAAAACAAACTTGAGTGATATAACTATAAACAAACAAATCATGCAGGTAAGATCAGGGTCTGGCAGCAGTGCCGCGCCCCTAGTGTTTCCTCTCATGAGATGTTAATGCACAGTAAAAAAGTGTGACAAAAAACTCTGGCAGTTTGACACTAAAAAGTATTACTATGCAGAGAAGCATGGAAAGAAGAGCCCAGGAGAGCAGTGCGAAACCAAAGAAGTACAAAGATACATGGACTTCTCTTAAATTTGTCACAGACTATTTTCTTTGTCTCCCCTATCCATCAATGCTAATGTGGGCTGTAATCTCTATAGTACAGAGCTTTATCTTAGCTGTATGTTTTTGTACCAGCAATGCAATGAAGGTGAAAGTGAGCTAATTAACAGCATGTGTTGCTATGTTTGAGGTAAGGACTAAAATAAATGACCATTCTATCAGCTATAAGAATAAAATGAATGATGACTGAAATATATTACCTTTTTCATATTTCAGAATGGAAGGCTAGGAACTCCATAAGAACAGTGGAGACGTAGTGAAGTCCAGAGTTAGGGATGTTAATCGAAACGGAATCTAAGGGAACAACAGGGAGGGGAAGAAACAGGGAGGGGAAGGAACAGCAACAGGGAGGGGAAGGAATAGGAACAGGGAGGGAAGGAACAGGGAGGGGAAGAACAGTTATGACATTGATGTTATTATGCAATTTGTATTTGAATTTATTCGAGATCCTCCATTAGCTTCTTCCGGGGGTCCAAACACATTCAGGCACTTACATCCCAAATGAAACAAAAGATGAAACAGTACATCATACAGCATAACATATGGGGCCTTTGGAAAATATTCAGACCCCTTGACTTTTTCCACATTTTCTTATGTTACAGCCTTATTTTAAAATATATTCAATTGTTTTTTTCAAATTGTTAAAAAATTTTCAACTGAAATATGACATTTACATAAGTATTCAGACCCTTTACTCAGTACTTTGTTTTTTGCACCTTTGACAGCTATTTTAGCCTCAAGTCTTCTTGGGTATGACGCTACAAGCTTGGCACACCTGTTTTTGGGGAGTTTCTACCATTCCTCTCTGCAGATCCTCTCAAGCTCTGTCAGGTTGGACGGGAAGCGTTGCTGCACAGCTGTTTTCAGGTATCTCCAAAGATGTCAGATCAGGTTCAAGTCCAGGCTCTGGCTGGGACACTCAAGGACAATCAGAGACTTGTCCCGAAGCCAGTCCTGCGTTGCCTTGGCTGTGTGCTTAGGGTCATTGTATTGTTGGAAGGTAAATATTTTCCCGAGTCTGAGGTCTTGAGCGCTCTGGAGCGGGTTTTCATCAAGGATCTCTATGTTCTTTGCTCTGTTCATCTTTCCCTCTATGCTGACTAGTCTCCCAGTCCCTGCCGCTAAGAAACATCCCCACAGCATGATACTGCCACCACCATGCTTCACAGTAAGGATGGTGCCAGGTTTCCTCCAGATGTGATGCTTGCCATACAGGCCAAAGAGTTTGATCTTGGTTTCATCAGACCAGAGAATTTTGTTTTTCATGGTCTGAGTCCTTTAGGTGCCATTTGGCAAACTCCAAGCTAAATGCCTTTTACTGAGGAATGGCTTCCATCTGGCCTGAATGGTGGAGTGCTGCAGAGATGGTTGTCCTTCTGGAAGGTTCTCCCATCTCCACAAAGGAACTCTGGAGCTCTATCAAAGTGACCATTGGGTTCTTGGTCATCTCCCTGACCAAGGCCCTTCTCCCCCGATTGCTCAGTTTGGCCGGGCAGCCAGCTCTAGGAAGAGTCTTGGTGGTTCTAAACTTCTTCCATTTAAGAACGATGGAGGCCACTGTGTTCTTGGGGATCTTCAATGCAGCAGAAATGTTTTGGTACCCTTCTCCAGGTCTGTGCCTCAACACAATCTACAACATTGTAGAATAATAGTGAAGACATCAAAACTATGAAATAACATATGGAATCATGTAGTAACCAAAAGTGTTAAATCAAAATATATTTTAGAATTTTGATTCTTCAAGTATCCACCTTTTGCCTTGATGAAGCTTAGCACACTCTTGGCATTCTCTCAACCAGCTTCATGAGGTAGTCACCTGGAATGCTTTTCCAACAGTCTTGAAGGAGTTCCCACATATGCTGAGCACTTGTTGGCAGCTTTTCCTTCACTCTGCGGCCCAACTCATCCCAATTGGGTTGAGGTCGGTTGATTGTGGAGGCCAGGTCATCTGATGCAGCACTCTATCACTCTCCTTCTTGGTCGAATAGCCCTTACACAGCCTGGAGGTGTGTTTTGGGTCATTGTCCTGTTGAAAAACAAATGATAATCCCACTAAGCGCAAACCAGATGAGATTGCGTATAGCTGCAGAATGCTGTGGTAGCCATGCTGGTTAAGTATGCCTTGCATTCTAAATGAATTACCAACATTGTCATCAGCAAAGCACCCCCACATCATCTTCTCCATGCTTCATGGTGGTAACCACACATGCAGAGATCATCCGTTCATCAACTCTGCGTCTCACAAAGATACGGAGGTTGGAACCCAAAAATTTCAAATTTGGAGAAGGAGAGATTTCCACCGGTCTAATGTCCATTGGTCGTGTTTTTTGGTACAAGCAAGTCTCGTCTTCTTATCGGTGTCCTTTAATAGTGGATTCTTTGCAGCAATTCGACCATGAAGGCCTGATTCACGCAGTCTCCTCTGAACAATTGTTGTTGAGATGTGTCTGTTACTTGAACTCTGTGAAACATTTATTTGGGCTACAATCTTGAGGTGCAGTTAAATGCCGATTTCTGAGGCTGGTAACTTAATGAACTTATCCTCTGCAGCAGACGTAACTTTGGGTCTTCCTTTCCTGTGGCGGTCCTCATGTGAGCCAGTTTCATCATAGCGCTTGATGGTTTTGCTACTGTACTTGAAGAAACGTTCAAAGTTCCGTATTGACTGACCTTCATGTCTTAAAGTAATGATACTTATTTGAGTTGTTCTTGCCATAATATGGACTTGGTCTTTTACCAAATAGGGCTATCGTCTGTATACCAACCCTACCTTGTCACAACACAACTGATTGGCTCAAACACATTAATACTTAAAGTAATTCCACAAATTATCTTTTAACAACGCACACCTGTTAATTGAAATGCATTCCAGGTGACTACCTCCATGAATCTGGTTGAGAGAATGCCAAGAGTGTGCAAAGCTCTCATCAAGGTCAAGGGTGGCTACTTTGAAGAATCTCAAATATAAAATATATTTAGATTTGATAAGCACTTTTTTGGTTACTACATGATTCCATATGTTATTTCATCGTTTTGATGTCTTCACTATTATTCTACAATGTAGAAAATAGTAAACAAAGAAAACCCTTGGAATGAGTAAGTGTTAGGAATATCAATTATATCTTCACCAATTTCATTCTATTGTGGTGAAAAATTATATTAATACCTAAATAAAGCTGGACTGCATCACCACATGCCAATTCAACGTTTGAATTAGTACTTTTTGAAATGGGTTTTGCAGTCATCAAGCTTGAAATGTGGTTCCAACATTATTTAATAGGGAGCCTTCATGTCATATTGAGTTTGGATATGTTAATCTGTTCTTGATTTACAAAACCATGTTTGGAGGGGTGGCTCAACACACCATGGCCACCAGCGGTATTGCAGAAATACGTCTGATTAATCAGACGGGGGGGGGGGGGGGGGGGGGGGGGGGGGGGGGGTATATATATATTGGGGGGGATTCCATGACCAAACATGGCTTGTTACAAAATAGTTTCTTCGAGCAACTTTCGAGCATGCTTTAAAAGGCAACGTCGATAGCGCGTTGGACTTCGGGCTAGAAGAAACTCTAGCATGCTCGAAGTTTCTATTGCTTCACGGTGTGAAAACAAGTGGAAGTATGTAAATGTTTATAAAAATTGTTATATTGATATTGGAGCATCTATAATCTAATAAATACTATGTTTAAACATTTTACACCTTTTATGTGACAATTCAACACCTATACCCATTACCCGCATATGGCCTAATGGCCATAACCGCACCTGCATTGCAATGGACTTCTGCACAGCATATTTCTGACAGGGATGCACAGAATTTTTCACCGCCTATCCAAATTGAGCAGCTGTGCAATGATTTGGCTTTCACCTTCAGAAAATACAGTATTATGCCGCAAGTAGCCAACAGAACCCATGCAGAAAAACGCACCTGCTGTCTCCATGCGCAAAACAGATCGCAAGTCAATGATGCCGGGGTAGCCTACAGAAAAATATGCAGTTAAGGTAATAAACGTAATAGCATGGTATACATATGTTTTGTCGATATATATGTAGACCTATAATTTTATCTATAGGTACTCCTAGCCTATTATGCATTTAATAAACTTCCATATGAATACGCGCTTATTATCGCATAGGCCTATATTGCGCAATCCAAATTGACGGTCTGTCGGCCATCATAAACTCGACTGTAGTTTCCTGCAACAAATCAATCAATTAAACACTTTGGCCTAAAGTAGACGGTTTCTAGAAGTAATACAATGTTAAGTAGACAGTGGTTTGCTGTTGTGCAGCTGCATGATGTCAAGCCGATGAAGTCGTCATCCTTTTTTCCCACGTTGCTTAGGCTACTTACTGCATCTTTCTCTGACTTATTGTCTGTCTGCCATAACCATAAAAAGGTATTCTGGGTAAAGTAAAATGAGCCTCAAGCTCTCGCCTTTGCCTGTGCAACAGCGCGTTCAAAGCGTTCACCCGACACCCCTCACGCAGGTCCACTGATTTTTCGGAATCACTCTTTCAATGTGCCTTTTCATTGAATGTACAAAACATTAAGAACATCTTCTATGACAGACTGACCAGGTGAAAGCTATGATTCATTATTGATGTCACTTGTTAATTCCACTTCAATCAGTGTACATGAAGGACACAGGCTAAATGCGATTTTTTAAGCCCTGAGACAATTGAGACATGGATTGGGTATGTGTGCCATTCAGAGGGTGAATGGGCAAAACAAAATATTTAATCAGTTGAAACACAGACACTTGTTAGTGTTGAATGCATTTGTTTATTTACACCATTAACATAATTTGTCAACATATTGTGATATGGAATCAACTTGTAAAATACATTGAATTTGCAAAAATGTAGGTTTAACAGAGAAAGATAAATGACATAATTGTGATATGATACTATTAGGCTAAAGCATTTGCAAGAAGCTATCAAAAGCTATTGTTTCATTGCAGTTTGTTGACAAGTTGATGAATGTTTGTGGGATTAATGTCCCCATCCCAACCAAAAATAGACGTTAAAGAATAGGACTAAGCCACTGGCTATCCAAGCTGTATACATCTCCCTCAAATGTTGATATTTGGTTTGCAACCAAACAATTCAATATTACTTTTGCAATACAGTAAATAGCCTAAAGTGAATGTAATCTTCCAAACATCCATGGCCACATTTTTGGGGTTACTGTAACTACAAATGTCTTCTTATGTGATCATAGAACACGTGCATGTTCAAGATAGCATGCAAATGTTGCAGGTCTGTGGAGATATTCACAATTTCTATAATAATCTGTGCAGAATCTAGAACAGCATTGAAACAAATCAAACTTTGTTTGTCACATGCACTGAATACAACAAGTGTAGACCTTACCGTGAAATGCTTACTTATAAGCCCTGAACCAACAGTGCAGTTCAAGAAGAGTTAAGAATATATTTACCAAATAAACTAAAGTAAAAAATAATAAAAAAACAACACAATAATAAACTGTATACAGGGGGTACCGGTCCCGAGTTAGTGTGCGGGGGTACAGGTTAGTTGAGGTCATTTGTACATGTAGGTAGGGGTGAAGTGACTTTGCATAGATAATAAACAGCTAGTAGCAGCAGTGTACAAAACAAATGGAGGGGGGGTCAATGTAATAGTCCGGTGACCATTTGATTAATTGTTCAGCAGTCTTATGGCTTGAGGGTAGAAACTGTTAAGGAGCCTTTTGGTCACCATCAAATCAAAGTTTATTTGTCACGTGCGCCGAATACAACAGGTAGACCTTACAGTGAAATGCTAACTTACAGGCTCTAACCAATAGTGCCAAAAGAATGTGTGTGTGTGTGCGTCTGTAGGTAAGTAAAGAAATAAAACAACAGTAAAAAGACATTTGAAAATAACTGTAAGGGTTTTCGTCCTCTTCTGAGGAGGAGGAGTAGGAAGGATCGGACCAATACGCAGCGTCGTAAGTGTTCGTCATATTTTTTATCAAAACTGAACACTACACAAACTGAAAACGAAACAGTTCTGTGTGGAAAACACAGACACAGAAAACAATCACCCACAACCAAAATGGGGAAAACAGGCTACCTAAGTATGATTCTCAATCAGAGACAACGATCGACAGCTGCCTCTGATTGAGAACCATACCAGGCCAAACACAGAAATACAACATAGAAAAAAGAACATAGGCTACCCACCCCAACTCACCAAACTAACACAAAGACATAATAAAGGAACTAAGGTCAGAATGTGACAATAACAGTAGCATGGCTATATACAGACACTGGTTAGTCAGGCTTATTGAGGTAGTATGTACATGTAGGTATGGTTAAAGTGACTATGCATATATGATGAACAGAGAGTAGCAGTAGCGTCAAAAGAGGGTTTGCAGGTGGTGGGACACAATACAGATAGCCGGTTAGCCAATGTGCAGAAGCACTGGTTGGTCGGGCCAATTGAGGTAGAATGTACGTGAATCTATAGTTAAAGTGACTATGCATATTGGATAAACAGAGAGTAGCAGCAGCGTAAAAGAAGGGTTGGGGGAGGCACACAATGCAAATAGTCCAGGTAACCATTTGGTTACCTGTTCAGGAGTCTTTTGGCTTGGGGATAAAAACTGTTGAGAAGCCTTTTTGTCCTAGACTTTGTGCTCCGGTACAGCTTGCCATGCGGTAGCATTGAAAACAGTCTATGACTAGGGTGACTGGAGTCTGACAATTTTATGGGCTTTCCTCTGACACTGCCTATTATATAGGGTCTGGATTGCAGGAAGCTTGGCCCCAGTGATGTACTGGGCCGTACGCACTACCCTCTGTAGCACCTTACTGTCAGATGCCGAGCAGTTGCCATGCCAGGCGGTGGTGCAACCGGTTAGGATGCTCTCGATGGTGCAGCTGTATAACTTTTTTAGGACCTGGGGACCCATGCCAAATCTTTTCAGTTTCCTGAGGGGGAAAAGGTTTTGTCGTACCCTCTTCACGACTGTCTTGGTATGTTTGGACCATGATAGATCGTTGGTGATGTGGACGCCAAGGAACTTGAAGCTCTCAACCTGCTCTACTACAGCTCCGTTGATATTAATTAGGGTCTGTCGTCCAAAATCAGCTCCTTTGTCTTGATCACATTGAGGGAGAGGTTGTTGTCCTGGCACCACACTGCCTGTTCTCTGACCTCCTCCCTATAGGCTGTCTTATCGTTGTTGGTGATCAGGCCTACCACTGTTGTGTCGTCAGCAAACTTAATGATGATGTCGGAGTCGTGTTTGGCCACACAGTCGTGGGTCAACAGGAGTATAGGAGGGGACTAAGTACACACCCCTGAGGGGCAAGTGTGTTGAGGATCAGCGTGGCAGACATATTGTTGCTTACCCTTACCACCTGGGGGCAGCCCATCAGGAAGTCCAGGATCCAGTTGCAGAGGGAAGTGTTTAGTCCCATGGTCTTTGTGAGCTTTGTGGGCACTATGGTGTTGAACGCTGAGCTGTGGTCAATGAACAGCATTCTCACATAGGTGTACCTTTTGTCCAGGTGGGAAAGGGCAGTGTGGAGTGCGATTGAGATTGCGTCATCTGTGGATCTGTTGGGGCAGTTTGCGAATTGGAGTGGGTCTAGGGTATCCGGGGGGATGCTGTTGATGTAAGCCATGACAAGCCTTTCAAAGCACTCCATGGCTACCGACGTGAGTTCTACAGGGCGTTTTTCATTTAGGCAGGTTACCTTTGCTTTCTTGGGCACAGGGACTATAGTGGTCTGCTTGAAACATGTAGGCATTACAGACTCAGTCAGGGAGAGGTTGAAAATGTCAGTGAAGACACTTGCCAGTTGGTCCACGCATGCTTTGAGTACACGTCCTGGTAATACATCTGGCCCTGTGGCTTTGTGAATGTTGACCTGTTTAAAAGTCTTGCTACCGAGAGCGTTATCACATACAGCTGGTGCTCTTCTGCATGCGTCAGTGTTGCTTGCCTCGAAGTGAGCATAAAAGGCATTTAGCTCGTCTGGTAGGCTCGCGTCACTGGGCAGCTTGCGTCTGGGCTTCCCGTTGTAGTCCGTAATAGTTTTCAAGCCCTGCCACATCCGACAAGCTTCAGAGCCGGTGTAGTAGGATTCAATCTTAATCCTGTATTGACGCTTTGCTTGTTTGATGGTTCGTCTGAGGGCATAGCCGGATCTCTTATAGGCGTCCGGATTAGTGTCCCGCTTCTTGAAAGCGGCAGCTCAAGCCTTTAGCTCGATGCGGATGTTGCCTGTAATCCATGACTTCTGGTTGGGATATGTACGTACGGTCACTGTGGGGACGTCGTCATCGATGCACTTATTGATGAAGCCGATGACTGAGGTGGTATACTCCTCAATGCCATTGGATGAATACCGGAACATATTTCAGCATCCGTGTGATCTGAGCACTTCCGTATTGAGCGAGTCACTGGTACTTCCTGCTTTAGTTTTTGCTTGTTAGCAGGAATCAGGAGGATAGAATTATGGTCGGATTTGCCAAATGGAGGGCTTGGGAGAGCTTTCTATGCATCTCTGTGTGGAGTTAATGTGGTCTAGAGTTTTTTTTCCATTTGCACATGTGGTTGCACATGTGACATGCTGGTAAAAATGTGGTAAAACTGATTTAAGTTTGCCTGCATTAAAGTCCCCGGGCCACTAGGAGCGCCACTTGGTTGAGCATTTTCTTGTTTGCTTATGGCCATAGAGTTGGTTGAGTGAGCTCTTAGTGCCGAGTCATCGGTCTGTGGTGGTAAATAGACGGCTACGTATAATATAGATGAGAACTCTCTTGGTAGATAGCGTGGTCTGCAGCTATAAGGTATTCTACCTCAGGCGAGCTATACCTCAAGACTTCTTTAATATTGGACATTGTGCATCAGCTGTTATTGACAAAAAAACACACCCACCCACCCCTCGTCTTCCCAGACGTAGCTTCTCTGTTTTGCCAGTGAACATCCCTGCAGCTCTATATTGTCCGTGTCATCATTCAGCCACGACTTCATGAAACACAGGATATTACATTTCTTAATGTCCCGTTGGTAGGACAATCGTAGGTCATCAATTTCATTTTCCAATGATTGCATGTTAGCAAGTAGAATTGATGGCAGTGGGAGTTTACTCGCTTGCTTACGGATTCTTAGAAGGCAGCCCGATCTGCGTCCTCTTTTCCGCCGTCTTTTCTTTACGCAAATGACGGGGATCTGGGCCTGTTCTCAGGAGAGCAGTATATCCTTCTTGTCGGACTCATTAAAGGAAAAAGCTTCTTCCAGTTCGTGGTGAATAATTGCTGTTCTGATGTCCAGAAGTTATTGTCAGTCATAAGAGACGGCCGCAGCAACATTATGTAAAAAATAAGTTACAAACAACACAAAGAACTAACAATAGCACAATTGGTCAGGAGCATGTAAAACGTCAGCCATTCTCTTCGGGCGCCATTTACCTTGAGTTCTTTCAAGAAGCAGCATCAGACAACTGTTGATAGTGGGGAGACATTACAAAAAACTGAAAGTTCAAGTGTGAGGTAGCATTATTACATCATCATTAAATAACAACAGTAGGCACATAAGCATGGCATAATGGCTATAAACAGCACTGGGGAAGAACTACTTAAAGTGACTGATGATATTATAGCACTCAAGTTTATTACATCTACAGTATGATCGTGAGTTGTTCCTGACTGCTGCTGATCGCACAAATCAGTGTGTATGAGCACCCTAACCATTTATTATAATCTAAGTTTGTCAAGAAAATTTGTAAAGACAGTAAATGTTATACAGTACATACCAACTGTCTTGGGAACACTGGTCCAGTCAGTGGTGGTATTGAAAATATCTGTAAATAAAACACGACAAATAAGTGAATAGATGTGTCAGAATTGAACCATATTCATAAAAAAGTCAGATTAAAAAAAAAAAATACTACAGAGTGCATCCAGATTGTGTCATAATTGTCTGTAAATTCAAATTTACACTTGAGGACCAAAATACTTCTGGCTCGCATTCCTTCCTTCTAATCAGGTAAATGGGACACCAGATGTGTGAACTCTGGCCAATCAGTGACATACATAAATCTTTACATCCTGGTAGAAAACGTGTCTAAGTAGAAAATCCTCATCCAAGTACTTGAGGGCAATGGTCAGATTTAATGGTGATATCTAAAAACTGACCCGGTAAAGATCCCTTTGCATGCCTTCTTGCTGATCTGGGTTGCTGGATTGCCTTTGCTGTCCCTCTTCTTCCAACTCACAGTTGAAACCGGAGGTAGAAGGATTTTTCTCCTTTGGTCCTCCTTTCTCTAAACATTTAATCAAAAGTCAAGTAAAGTCATATGGTAATATGCTAGTATAGCTATATATCAACCTGTTAGCAAGCTACTGGTTTGATCGACACCAGATCCGGATGTGCGTGTGTGTGCGAAAACATGTCCCCACGTCTTTGTTTAGTGCCCTTACCATTGGACGATGTCCATTCGTCAGGTTTAGATGCCGAGGGATGAGAACATGTTGGTCACCTTGATTACTCAAATTTTGCTTGACCTGTGCACCTACGTTGTAAACTTTTATTCATAGGTTATGTTGTAGCAACCTCATGATGGGTATAGGGAACATTTGAGTTGGATGAATGGAATGACTGTCATCCAATATGCTGGAATAGAAATAAGGCCATGCGCATAAAAAAAATACAAATTAACGGCACCGACTGCCACTGGCACAGGGGCATGTGCCCCCTCAGATTTGTCCTGTCAAAAATATATAAATAATGATCTAGCACAGGTAAGGTTCCCAAACTCCCAACCTCATTACCAAGATGCCATTTCAGGCCATCAATCAAGTTAGAGTAGCTAGCTTGTCTAACTATCTTAGGTGTCATGCCTGCTGGCAAGGTTGGTAGACTTTAGAAAAGTAAGCAATAACTAAATGTACTGAATTAGAAATTCCTATCAATCTTTTACACATTTTAGCAGAGATGCAGAGAAGCATTTTTAGTTTCTTTAAAAAAAAGAAACGGGGCCTCCCGGGTGGCGCAGTGGTTAAGGGCGCTGTACTGCAGCGCCAGCTGTGCCATCAGAGTCCTGGGTTCGCGCCCAGGCTCTGTCGTAACCGGCCACGACCGGGAGGTCCGTGGGGCGACGCACAATTGGCCTAGCGTCGCCCGGGTTAGGGAGGGCTTGGTCGGTAGGGGTGTCCTTGTCTCATCGTGCACCAGCGACTCCTGTGGCGGGCTGGGCGCAGTGTACGCTAGCCAAGGTGGCCAGGTGCACGGTGTTTCCTCCGGCGCATTGGTGCGGCTGGCTTCCGGGTTGGATGTGCGCTGTGTTAAAGAAGCAGCGGCTTGGTTGGTTGTGTATCGGAGGACGCATGACTTTCAACCTTCGTCTTTCCCGAGCCCGTACGGGAGTTGTAGCGATGAGACAAGATAGTAGCTACTACAACAATTGGATACTACGAAATTGGGGAGAAAAAGGGGTAAAATTTAAAAAAAATAAAATAAAATAAAATAAAATAAAAAAACAACAGTCGGGAGGATACAGACGGCTCCAGTATTGTTAGATATGCAGTAATATATATAAAAAAATGTAACATAGAATTACGCATAATGACTATGACTCTAGATTCCAGGTGTTTGAAAAATGCTAAATTCGCCAACATAGCCCCCCCTACGGACCACCCCCAGCCATCCCCACATACTTTGTGCCCCCTGAATTGATGAACCCATTGATGAACAACAGCCCCATTGCCTCTTCTATTGATTGCCTGCTTACAGTGGAAACGTACTGTATCACGTTCCACAGAACAATTTACAGGTGATATTTTGTTTTACTTGACTTAGCACCTTGTGCTTTACTTGCATAAAAAGGTTGGATGGAAACCTGGTTAATTAAGCAAGGTGGCTTGTAACTGCTAGTGTGATATATGGCCAATATACCACAGCTAAGGGCTGTGACGCAACGCGGAGTGCCTGGATACAGCCCTTAGCTGTGGTATATTGGCCATATAACACAAACCCCCGAGGTGCAGTATTGCCATTAGAAACTGGTTACCAACGTAATTAGTTTTGTCATACCCGTGTTATTCTGTCTGATATACCATAGCTGTCAGCCAAGCATTCAGGGTTTGATCCACCCAGTTTATAATGAAGAGTTTGGCGTTCGCTATAAACTTGCAGTTACAAGCTGCCTCGAATTAACAGCGTTTGTACGATCAATATCCACCTTCATAACATGGATGAAGCCTGAGCTGGAATGGGCCATTACAAGTGTAGTCTTTCTTACACATATCGTTTCTTTGGTGTGCTTATCAATGCACAAGTCCCTTTCCCCCCAACTCCTATGATCAAATACTTGTAAGCTAATATTAAGTCATGAAAGCTTTACTGCAAGTTAAGTTTCAAATGAATCAGTCTATGGTACAAATATATGTTTGGTATTTCCTCAAATATGGTACAGGTAATGAAGGGATGATGACACAAACTTTACAAGAGGGAGGGAATCAAATTTGATTGGAAACACATTAAACTTTATATTTTTATTTGGTACATGAAAACTTAAGCAAAAAAGTACATTGATTTGTATCCTCAACAAGTGAATTTGGTGGAAAAATGGAAAAAAAATGCAGATTTTAGAATATTCGCATGAAAATCTTTGATCGAAACGTAGATAGCGTTATGGTTTACATACGATAAATACAGACTCCACATAACTCTCATCCTGCTACTCTATTGTAACATTGCCGGATATAGAAACATATTTTTGTTGTAACAATAAATACACATTAGATCAACGTAAGTGGACAGCATGTGCAAATCTTGCTTTGAGGACTAGAAGTGAGGACTACACTTTTGTCAGTGTTTCCCTATCCTCTACTTCGGGACTACCATACAGCCCACATTTTGGTTCAAGCCCTGCACTAACATATCTGAATAAACAAATCAAACCACTTGACTAGGTGAATCAGGTGTGTAGTGCAGCACTAAAACACAAATGAGGACTGTTCGTTGGTCCCTCAGTAAAAATGTTGGTAAACATCACTTCTCTTATTGCTACATTGATTGATGTATCTGTCCCTGGGATGTTTCTTGCATGGCAGAACAAGCAAAATCCTGTTTTGATCAAGGCTTGTTCCACATGGAAGTCCAATAGAGTCAGCAGTCTTGTCCTCTTATTTCACACATCTCATTTCTTATTATACTGGAAAACACAACAGATTGAGAACTTATCAAAGTTAGTCTTTCCACATACTGTTGTCTGATTTGTCAATTAAAATGAGTTTGAAAACAGCAAAGGCAATGCTCACTTTATCGAGAATCCAATCTGCATCTGATATAGCTCTTTGTATGATCAGTTGAATCCTCTCAGGATCGTCTTCGTCTGTGTGACTATTGTAACCCTAGTTTGATACAAAAAAAGCGAATTGTTGACCAAGTTTGGCCATTATAACCTAGCTCTTTGTAACATTTAATACCATCAGATATGTCTAAGTTATACACTACGTAGCCTATGCTGTAACAACTGTAATGGGCTACAATCAGACTGTACCTGTCTTATAGCATGTTGATAATGTTGCTGCATTGCACGGGTTGGCAATTGCTTGCAACATCTAAGAAGGTAACGGTACAGATGAACCGGTGTACGAACCAACTCTGCGCCTGGTAATGGGGGCATACTGCCCGTGCAGAATGACGTCCTCCTCAATATGCTCCTGTGAATAGCAGGACAATTAACTGGGCACATTTCAAGTAGTCTTAATTGCAGTCGCACATTGATATTGTCAGAGCTCACAACGCCTAAAGAAATGTTTAATGTTCCAAGAATAGCATTAACATGATGATCGATCGAGCAATCTGCTGAGAAACGCAGCCCGACTGCAAAAAAAATACGATATGCAACGCTCCTGCCCTACAAGACGTTAATAAATTAGATGTGCTTGCCTCTTTGGAAGCGTATATCAATTCATTTTATGTGATCAATATCAATTGATACTATCGTATAAGTTAACGATCTGATTCAGAATGTATGTTAAATTGTGACTGTAGACTTACAGGTAGCTTGCGGTTACTGTACTTCTCCACGACACTGGTGGCAGACAGGGAACTTCCGTTTTTCTTTGAATTAGCCTACTGTTCAAAGTAAAGTAGCGTTATGTCCACTGTCATTTTAGTTAGTATTAGTATTAGTATTAGTACAATATTAGTTAGTAAATAAAGCCTTGTAAATGAATAGGCATGCGGTAAAACTGTAATAGGCAAGCATAAAAGTCGTCGATAAATCGAGGTCGAGTTATAAAATATTTGTGTACTCTTTAAACCAACACTGACGGAAACTTAGAACATATAAACAGTTCCTGAATGGATATGGATATTCTGTCAATGATATTTTCAATGTAGGAAATTCATTCTGAATACATTTTTTAATATTCCATTCATAAATCAGAAAACATAGTGCACCATAATATTGGACTATGGAAATAACATCTCTTGAAGAAAACATAATGCAACAGGCTATAAACCTATTCTTAATTTAGCAATAATCTCTTCAGGAATCTAAACCTTGGAATAACCCAACACCCACAACATGTTGACACAGGTGCTTTCCACATACGTAACAACGCAAACCACAACACCCCCACTGAATAACAGCATAAATCATCTTGCTCTTCAACTGAAGCTTTCATCCTCAGGTTTTAGATGGCACTGTGCCATCTACAGAGAAAATCCTTCTCTGTATCATAAAATACAATCCTAGTTTAATAGCTGTTTTGTGCAGTGTGAGGTGATGATATTTTCAATGTAGGAAATTCATTCTGAATACATTTTTTAATATTCCATTCATAAATCAGAAAACATAGTGCACCATAATATTGGACTATGGAAATAACATCTCTTGAAGAAAACATAATGCAACAGGCTATAAACCTATTCTTAATTTAGCAATAATCTCTTCAGGAATCTAAACCTTGGAATAACCCAACACCCACAACATGTTGACACAGGTGCTTTCCACATACGTAACAACGCAAACCACAACACCCCCACTGAATAACAGCATAAATCATCTTGCTCTTCAACTGAAGCTTTCATCCTCAGGTTTTAGATGGCACTGTGCCATCTACAGAGAAAATCCTTCTCTGTATCATAAAATACAATCCTAGTTTAATAGCTGTTTTGTGCAGTGTGAGGTGGTGATTGTGAGTCAACTTGACTGTCCGCACCCCAGTCCTGTTGGATGAGTCACAGGCGTCCAGCTGGTTTGCCACAAGCCCCTTGTTTCAGGGCACCTAGGCAAAGGTTTTCACAGTTCCACTGTGTGTGCTGATGAATGGCCTCATTGTGAAGGGGAGAGAAAAACAGCAATGGAATGATAGAGACTGGCCACTGCAGGGAAACAAGAATCACCCCCGCCTGGCTGTCTGTGTGCCCTCTGCAGCGCTGCTGACACCTGACCCATCCACTCCATCAACACAGTCACTCCCACAGGATTCCCCTTTACCTCAGGTGAACACTCATGTTGCTGTCCCCTTTGACCCCCTGCCAGCCAAAATAAAAGGATTCTTGACAACAACCCTGATAATTGACATTTTCTAAGCTATGAAATGACCTTTGAATACAAGGGTACACTGTAATGAACAAAATGAAAAGTATGTGGTCTAATCTAAACATCTCCATGTTTTGCTTTGGGAACAACGCATATGCTAATAGTGACTAGGAAATACCTGTTGTCTGTACTGACTAGACCACCATAAGCAGTGGGGAGTCAAAGACTCAGCCCCCCTGGGGGTCAGTGTTCAGAGCCTGGACTGACTTAAGCCCGAACAAATGTCTCTGGTGAGACCTTAAAATAGTTGTGCAGCGACACTGCCCATCCAACCTGACAGAGCTTGAGAGGATCTGCAGAGAAGAATAGGAGAAACTCACCAAATACAGGTGCGCCAAGCTTATAGCATTATACGTAAGACTCAATGCTGTAATCACTGTCTAAGGCGCTTCAACAAAGTACTGAGTATAGGGTCTGAATACTTATGTAAATGTGATATTTCAGATTTTTTTATTACTAAAAAACAGTTTTTGCTTTGGCATTGTGGGGTATTGTGTGTAGATTGAAGGAAAAAAAACATTTACGGTAATCAATTGTAGAAAAACATAAAATGTGGGAAAAAATCAAGGAGTCTGACTACTTTCCTGAAGGCACTGTGTGTGTGTGTGTGTGTGTGTGTGTGTGTGTGTGTGTGTGTGTGTGTGTGGTCACTATATAACACACCCACAGCTGCCCCCCCCTTCCCCCACACACACCAACAACACAAGCACCCCCACATATCCTTTACACTCACCACATGCTGCTGCTACTTTATTTTACTTGTATTACTATCTATCCTGATGCCTAGTCACTTTACCCTAGAGGTCTTCACCGATCCACTTGTATCCGAATACCATATATTCATTACATACTGTATTCAACATTCTAGGTACGTTTTCATAATTTTCCTTCCATTCACAAACAAATATATTTATCTCACTGGAGAAAGCATCTGAGTGAGCAAAACAGCGCCCCTCTGTCTCCATGTGTAGGCCATCTATCTGATGCTGTCTGGTCATGAAGAGTATGACATTGTTGCCACCCTAGCATTGAATGCAAGTGAAGCCAGCGAGCATTTGGCCTCCCTTGATAAAAAAGGTATAAAATAATAGCCAATCAGCACTGAGCTAAACTGAGTGAGCTCACCTGTGAATGCTCCTGTGCACTAGAAGAAAAAGAAAGAAAAGTGTCAAGGGAAGCCAGATTGGATTTGGCTTCACTCCGATCTCTTCGCATCAAGAGAAATATGTCATTAACAGAAACAACTTGAATTGTTTAATCTCATTGTGTTGTCCTTCGGTGGCTGGATGGCTAGCTAAAGTGGACCCTTTCCTAAATTAGCCATGGATGGAGATAGGGATTTGGACTTGAATACTGGCCAATGATTATAACAGTGATTCTGATCCAACCGTAAATTGATACATTGTGTCCCCAGACTGAGAGGAAAGGAGTTCAATGTGTAGCTAGATGTAGAAGGCTAATGTTAACTAGCTAATGTCGCCCATGAAAGGAAGTTAGGCTAGCAAGCAAGCATTTTAGCCAGGAAGTCTAGTACAACAAAAAATAAAACATGTACTGTATGACAGAGTCATAGGCCGGTTCGTCAACATGAAAGAAAGGATGGCGTTGGCATTTCTCTACAAATAGAGTGAGAAAGTGTGTTTTTTTCTATTTGCATGAATGCACACACACAAACTCAGTCTTGTATAGCTAACCTTGTGGATATACAATTTATTCCCATTCAAAATCAATTTTTCCCTAACCCCTAAACCTAGCTCCTAACCATAACCCTAATTCTAAACCTAAACCCCTACAAATAGCATTTTACCTTTTGGGGACTAACAAAATGTCCCCAGTTGGTCCAATTTTTGTTTGTTTACTATTCTTGTAGGGACTTCTGGTCCAGAAGTCCCCACAAGTATAGTTAAACATGTCCACACACACATACACAAATCAGAACCATTGACAGCCACATAATATTTAGCTTCTGTTGATTGGACTAAATTGTTTTTGGTATCTTTTAGTTGTCACTAGTATACTTAGCATAGGTGATTTGATGATGTTATAATGGTGCTGGAATAGTGGAGGCAGCTCCTGTTTTCTTTGTGACTCTCCGTGGTTCTAAATCAATGGTTGTTTATCAGGCCAAAAATGTTAGAAACAGTAAGGATACCTAGTCAGTGGTCCAACTGAATGTATCTTCTGCATTTAATCCAACTTCTCTGAATTAGAGAATGCGGGGGACTTCCTTAAACAACATCCACTGCTTCAGCGCCGAGGGAATGGTGTGTTAACTGCCTTGCTCAGGAGTAGAACAACCAATTGTTACCTTGTCAGCTCAGGGATTCGATCCAGCCACCTTCCAGTTACCAGCCCAACACTCCAACCACTAGGCTACCTGCTGCTTGACCATGTACCTGTTTGTTACATGAAATATACTTTGTGGACTTCACCTGACAGAGGTTACTCTCCAGTTTCGTTATGAAAGAAAGGTGCAGTTGAATTTATTCTGCCACTGTCATATTGTCTCGGCCTTAGGCCTATATACATCATGGTCATAAGGCGTATGAACTAACAGGTCATAGAGCAAACAATGCAATTATCACAGCACAAGTTGGAATTTGGCCATTTTTTTTCTGGCTTGGTTCCCCAGTGATTTTATCTACGCACTGTGACTGGCGCTGACGTTCTTTAAAAGTCACATTTAATGAGTTTCACCACTGTACTTCAATTCTATACTTTTCTAAAGAACTGACATTTTTTCTAACGCACACAAGCACATCCGAGGAGTCTATATTCAGATCTACATTCCTGTAAAGCTTAGAGACGATCTAATGTTAAATACTGTTGAAGTAATATGGCTATAAAGCAGTATCCAAATCCATAGGATGTAGTGATCACAATATAATAGCCATATCTAGGAAAACCAAAGTTCCAAAGACTGGGCCTAATATAGTGTATAAGAGGTCATACAATAAGTTTTGTAGTGATTCATATGTTGATGATGTAAAGAACATTTTCAGGTTTGTGGTGTGTAATGAGGAGCACCCAGATGTTGCACTAGACGCATTTATGAAAATACTTATCACAGTTACTAATAAGCCCTTTAAGAAAATGACTGTAAAAGCTGTTAAATGAGGTATTGAAAAATTGTATGGTTGAAAGGGATGAGGTCAAATGTATGGCAATTAAGTCTGGCAGCCCAACTGATTGGAAAGTGAACTGCAAATTATGAAATAATTTTCAGTATAATGGGAGGGGGGGGGGGGTTGTCACTAGTAGACTAAGCATAGGTGATTTGACAATGTTATAATGGTGCTGGAATAGTGGAGGCAGCTCTTGATTTCTTTGTGACTTGCGGTAACTCCCTGTGGTTCTAAATCTGTAGTTGTTTAGTAGGACACAAATGTTAGAAACAGTAAGGATACCTAGTCAGTGGTCCAACTGAATGTATCTTCTGCATTTAATCCAACCTCTCTGAATTAGAGAGATGCGGGGGGCTGCCTTATACAACATCCACAGCTTCAGCGCCCAGGTAACGGTGGGATATCTGCGCTGCTCAGGGGCAGAACGACCAATTGTTACCTTGTCAGCTCAGGGATTCAATCCAGCAACCTTCCAGTTACCAGCCCAACACTCCAACCACTAGGCTACCTGCTGCTTGACCATGTACCTGTTTGTTACATGAAATATACTTTGTGGACTTCACCTGACAGAGGTTACTCTCCAGTTTCATTATGAAAGAAAGGTGCAGTTGAATTTATTCTGCCATTGTCATATTGTCTCGGCCTTAGGCCTATATACCTGTACATCATGGTCACAAGGCGTATGAATTAACAGGTTATAGAGTAAACAACACAATTATCACAGCACAAGTTGGAATTTGGCCATTTTTTTTCTGGCTTGGTTCCCCAGTGATTTTATCTACGCACTGTGACTGGCGCTGACGTTCTTTAAAAGTCACATTTAATGAGTTTCACCACTGTACTTCAATTCTATACTTTTCGAAAGAACTGACATTTTTTCTAACGAACACAAGCACATCTGAGGAGTCTATATTCAGATCTACATTCCTGTAAAGCTTAGAGACGATCTAATGTTAAATACTGTTGAAGTAATATGGCTACAGGTTCATCTGCCTCACCTTAAAGCCCATTCTTGCGGGAAGCTGCTATAGACCACCAAGTGCTAACAGTCAGTATCTGAATAATATGTGTGAAATGCTTGATAATGTACGTGATATAAACAGAGAAGTATATTTTCAGGGTGATTTAAATATTGACTGGGTAACATCAAGCTCCCCACTCAGGAAAAAACTTAAAACTGTAACCAGTGGCTGCAATACTGGATCAGGTTGTCAGTCAACCTACCAGGGTAGTTACAAACATCACAGGAATTAAATCATCTACATGTATTGATCCCATTTTTACTAACGCTGCAGATATTTGCTTTAAGCAGTATCCAAATCCATAGGATGTAATGATCACAATATAATAGCCATATCTAGGAAAACCAAAGTTCCAAAGGCTATAGTGTATAAGAGGTCATACAAGAAGTTTTGTAGTGATTCATATGTTGATGATGTAAAGAATATTTGCGGGTCTGTGGTGTAAAATGAGGAGCAACCAGATGCTCCACTTGACGCACCCACACACTATATACCACACCCACAGCCGCCCCCCCTTCCTCCACACACACCAACAACACAAGCACCCCCACACATACTTCATACTCATCACATGCTGCTGCTACTTTATTGGACTCATATTACTCTCTATCCTGATGCCTAGTCACTTTACCCTAGAGGTCTTCACGGATCCACTTGTACCCGAATACCCGACACCCACTCCGGGACCTGATTGGGTCTGGATCCAGAATTCTAAATAACGTCATGGGTCTGGGTCGAATCTGATCTGATTGTCACGGGTATGTTTAATTTGAACTGACTTGTCCAGAAAGACTGATATGAATTTGAACAAGACTGCTGCAGCAGAGAGAAAGAACTTTATAATTTATGCTGCTGCTCTTTGCTTTTCACAAAAGGGGCGTGTGTAGCTTGTTGTTGGCCAACCATAAGTGGCAATGGACTACAGTCAGAGCCTCCATGTGGGAAAAAAGTTAGCAGATATCTAAATCAATGGAAGATGGAATTAAAATGGAATATAAAAGTTAAAGGAGAAGGAGAGGCTACAACGACCAAAAGCCAACAGTTGGGCTGCTATTAATAGCTATGGCAGCTATTAGTCTACTATAGTGCGAGTCAGCTTGGTTGGTTGGGGTCTCTCCTCTCTCCCTCCCTGTTCCATGTCACTCACTCACACTCACAGTTGCCTATACAAACAGCACGGCCACTGCTAGACCGTCACCTCTACCTCCTCTCCCTTGCGCTTTTGTTACACCCCATGATCTATAATACATTCATTACATATTGTATTCAACATTCTAGGTACGTTTTCATAATTTTCCTTCCATTCACAAACAAATACATTTATCTCACTGGACAAAAGCATCTGAGTGAGCACAACAGTGCCCCTCTGTCTCTATGTGTAGACCATCTATCTGATGCTTTCTGGTCATGAAGATTATGACATTCTTGCGACCGTAGCATTGAATGCAAGGGAAGCCAGCAAGCATTTGGCCTCCCTTAATAAAAAAAGTGTAAAATCATAGCCAATCAGCACTGAGCTAAACTGAGTGAGCTCACCTGTGAATGCTCCTGTGCACTAGAAGAAAAAGAAAAAAAGTGTCAAGGGAAGCCAGATTGGATTTGGCTTCACTCAGATCTCTTCGCATCAAGAGAAATGTCATTAAAAGAAACAACTTGAATTGTTTAATCTCGTTGTGTTGTCCTCCGGTGACTGGCAGGCTAGCTAAAGTGGACCCTTTCCTAAATTAGCCACGGATGGAGATAGGGATTTGGACTTGGATACTGGCCGATGATTATAACAGTGATTCTGATCCAACCGTAAATTGATACATTGTGTCCCCAGACTGAGAGGAAACGAGTTCAATGTGTAGCTAGATGTAGAAGGCTAATGTTAACTAGCTAACGTCGCCCATGAAAGGAAGTTAGGCTAGCGAGCAAGCATTTTAGCCAGGAAGTCTAGTACAACAAAAAATAAAACATGTACTGTATGACAGAGTCATAGGCCGGTTCGTCAACATGAGAGAAAGGAGGAAGGCATTGGCATTTCTCATAAACGTAGAGTGAGCAAACGTGTTTTTTTTCTATTTGCATGAACGCACACACACAAACTCAGTCTTGTATAGCTAACCTTGTGGGGATACAATTTTTTCCCATTCAAAAACCTATTTTCCTAACCCCTAACCCTAGCTCCTAACCATAACCCTAATTCTAAACCTGAACCCCTACAAATAGCATTCTACCCATAGGCCGGTAGAGTGAGCAAACATGTTTTTTTCTATTTGCATGAACGCACACACACAAACTCAGTCTTGTATAGCTAACCTTGTGGGGATACAATTTTTTCCCATTCAAAAACCTATTTTCCTAACCCCTAACCCTAGCTCCTAACCATAACCCTAATTCTAAACCTGAACCCCTACAAATAGCATTCTACCCATAGGCCGGTAGAGTGAGCAAACATGTTTTTTTCTATTTGCATGAACGCACGCACACACACACACACACACACACACACACACACACACACACACACACACACACACACACACACACACACACACACACACACACACACACACACACACACACACACACACACACACACACACTCAGTCTTGTATAACTAACCTTGTGGATATACAATTTATTCCCATTCAAAATCAATTTTTCCCTAACCCCTAAACCTAGCTCCTAACAATACCCCTAATTCTAAACCTAAACCCCTACAAATAGCATTTTTCCTTTTGGGGACTAACAAAATGTCCCCAGTTGGTCCAATTTTTGTTTGTTTACTATTCTTGTAGGGACTTCTGGTTCAGAAGTCCCCAAAAGTATAGTTAAACATGACCACACACACATACACAAATCAGAACCATTGACAGCCACATAATATTTAGCTTCTGTTGATTGGACTAAATTGTTTTTGGTATCTTTTAGTTGTCACTAGTATACTAAGCATAGGTGATTTGATGATGTTATAATGGTGCTGGAATAGTGGAGGCAGCTCCTGATTTCTTTGTGACTCTCCGTGGTTCTAAATCTGTAGTTGTTTAGTAGGACACAAATGTTAGAAACAGTAAGTATACCTAGTCAGTGGTCCAACTGAATGTATCTTCTGCATTCAATCCAACCTCTCTGAATTAGAGAGGTGCGGGGGGCTACCTTATACAACATCCACAGCTTCAGCGCCCAGGTAACGGTGGGATGCGCTGCTCAGGGGCAGAACGACCAATTGTTACCTTGTCATCTCAAGGATTCGATCCAGCTACCTTCCAGTTACCAGCCCAACACTCCAACCACTAGGCTACCTGCTGCTTGACCATGTACCTGTTTGTTACATGAAATATACTTTGTGGACTTCACCTGACAGAGGTTACTCTCCAGTTTCGTTATGAAAGAGAGGTGCGGTTGAATTTATTCTGCCACTGTCATATTGTCTCGGCCTTAGGCCTATATACATCATGGTCACAAGGCGTATGAACTAACAGGTTATAGAGCAAACAATGCAATTATCACAGCACAAGTTGTAATTTGGCCATTTTGTTTCTGGCTTGGTTCCACAGTGATTTTATCTACGCACTATGACTGGCACTGACGTTCTTTAAAAATCACATTTAATGAGTTTCACCACTGTACTTCAATTCTATACTTTTCTAAAGAACTGACATTTTTTCTAACGCACACAAGCACATCTGAGGAGTCTATATTCAGATCTACATTCCTGTAAAGCTTAGAGACGATCTAATGTTAAATACTGTTGAAGTAATATGGCTACAGGTTCATCTGCCTCACCTTAAAGCCCATTTTTGCGGGAAGCTGCTATAGACCACCAAGTGCTAACAGTCAGTATCTGAATAATATGTGTGAAATGCTTGATAATGTACGTGATATAAACAGAGAAGTATATTTTCAGGGTGATTTAAATATTGACTGGGTAACATCAAGCTGGCTACTCAGGAAAAACTTCAAACTGTAACCAGTGGCTGCAAAACTGGATCAGGTTGTCAGTCAACCTACCAGGGTAGTTACAAACATCACAGGAATTAAATCATCTACATGTATTGATCCCATTTTTACTAACGCTGCAGATATTTGCTTTAAGCAGTATCCAAATCCATAGGATGTAATGATCACAATATAATAGCCATATCTAGGAAAACCAAAGTTCCAAAGGCTATAGTGTATAAGAGGCCATACAAGAAGTTTTGTAGTGATTCATATGTTGACGATGTAAAGAATGTGTTGGTCTGTGGTGTGTAATGAGGAGCAAACAGATGTTGCACTTGACGCATTTATGAAACTATTTATTCCAGTTACTAATAAGCACGCAGACATTAAGGAAATGACTGTAAAAGCTGTTAAATCCCCCTGGATTGATGAGGAATTGAAAAATTGTATGGTTGAAAGGGGTGAGGCAAAAGGTACGGCAATTAAGTCTGACGGCCCAACTGATTGGCAAACGTACTGCTAATGAAGAAATCATGTTACTAAACTAAATAAAAAGATACTACACTATTAAACAAAGATAAATTATATAATGAATGATAGTTAAAAGCTTTGGGGCTTTTGACATATTGATCATAGTCTGCTGCTGAAAAACATTTGTTATGGCTTTACACCCCCTGCTATAATTTGGAGAAAGAGTTACTTGTCTAACATTAATCACAGAGGGTGTTCTTTAATGGAGCTTATCAAATATAATCCAGTTAGAATCAGGAATTTCCTAGGGTAGCTGTTTACGCCCCTTGCCTTTTCACTTTTTACTAACGACATGCCACTGACTTTGAGCTGCAGTTAGTTTCAGAGTGGGTGGAAAGGAATATGTTAGCCCTAAATATTTCTAAAACTAAAAGCATTGTATTTGGAACAAAACACTCACTAAACCCTAAACCTCATCTAAACTTTGTAATAAATAATGTGGAAATTGAGCATGTTGAGATGACTAACTGCTTAGAGTTAGATTGTAAACTGTTATGGTCAAAACATATTGGTGCAGTAGTAGCTAATAAGATGGGGAGAAGTCTGTCCATAATATAGCGATGCTCTGCCTTCTTAACAACACTATCAACAAGGCAGGTCCTATTGGCCCTAGTTTTGTCGCACCTAGACTACTGTTCAGTTGTGTGGTCAGGTGCCACAAAAAAGGGCTTAGGAAAATTGCAATTGGCTCAGAACAGGACAGCACAGCTGGCCCTTGGATGTACACAGAGAGCTAATATTTATAATATGCATGTCAATCTCTCCTGGCTGAAAGTTGAGGAGAGATTGACTTCATCACCACTTTTATTTATGAGAGGTATTGACATGTTGAATGCACCAAGCTGTCTGTCTAAACTACTGGCACACAGCTCGGACACCCATGCATACCCCACAATACATGCCACAAGAGGTCTCTTCACAGTCCCCAAGTCCAGAACAGACTATGGGAGGCACACCGTACTACATAGAGACATGACTACATGGAACTCTATTCCATATCAACTAACTAATGCAAGCAGTAAAATTAGATTTAAAGTAGTAGCAGAGTACCTATCCAAAGTGCCTGCCCAATATCAGTTGTAGAGTACAAGTTAGTCCCCCTCTTTCACAGCACCACCATCCATATTTCTGTCTGCTTTGTTATAATTTTACACATCTAAAATTAGCATTGGAGATATATTTGAAATATTAGTTGTTAGTATTGAATGAAAGGACTAACAAATACCTAAATATATATAGCATTACGATTTGGCACTGATTATTAAAAAATATATGCCCTTTTTTATAGTGGGAGTGTGACTCCATTAGCACATGGCTTTTCCCAGTGTCATTGGTTTGAAGTTATGTCAATCACGAAGGGGAAATGCTCCACCTGTCAAATTGAAAGGTGACCAGAGAGTAAGGAGATATCTGTGGGGGAGACATGACGAGGAGGTCCAGGGGGGAATGCGGCTTCTGGGCTTAGCAACGTTCCCTGCAAGCTCGATCTTAACACAAGCTTAATTATTTTGTGTTGAGTTCAGCTTGTGTAGGTAGACCTGCCGGATGTAAAAGCATTTGCAGAAATGCTTAAGATTAAAACTGCTCACATTCTTATGTTGAGAACATTTAACTCTGTTATCATTAACAGAGGTAAAAGAAAAGGTCACGGATGCTGAGTGTCCATTAAATATATATTTCTTTGCATATTGAACTACTTGCTAATATGCTTTCTTTAAGAAATGTTCAAGTTTTTAGAACAGATACTTTCTTATATAAAAAAAAAACAGATTTACATGAATTAAATCCTTTAATAAATCTTTTTTTTTTACAGATTAAAACTTTTAAATTGTCCAATTATTATCATATAAAAAGGGTCATGTTTATAATGTCCATACTGGAGACGTCATTTGCTGTGGGAATAAAAAGGGGAAAACTTTGTGCTTACAGTGCAACACTATGTTTAAACCATCATAACTTTTTACAGGATACAGGTAAACATTTTTCATTTATTTACATTCATTTAACCTTTATTTAACTAGGCAAGTCAGTTAAGAACAAATTCTTATTTACAATGACTGCCTAGCTCAGCAAAACCCTACCTTAACCCGGATGAAGTGTACTCCAGAAAGGACATAAATAATTGAATTGATGTAGATGCTAACCATCAAATGACAGTCACCATCAAATCAAAGTTTATTTGTCACGTGCGCCAAATACAACAGGTGTTGACCTTACAGTGAAATGCTAACTTACAGGCTCTAACCAATAGTGCCAAAAATACGTGTGTGTGTGTGTGTGTCTGTAGGTAAGTAAAGAAATAAAACAACAGTAAAAAGACATTTGAAAATAACAGTAGCAAGGCTATATACAGACACCGGTTAGTCAGGCTTAATGAGGTAGTATGTACATGAATGTATAGTTAAAGTGACTATGCATATATGATAAACATAGAGTAGCAGCAGCGTAAAAGAGGGGTTGGGGGAGTCACACAATGCAAATAGTCCGGGTAACCATTTGGTTACCTGTTCAGGAGTCTTATGGCTTGGGGGTAAAAACTGTTGAGAAGCCTTTTTGTCCTAGACTTGGCACTCCGATACCGCTTGCCATGCGGTAGTAGAGAGAACACTCTATGACTGGGTTGGCTGGGGTCTTTGACAATTTTTAGAGCCTTCCTCTGACACCGCCTGGTGTAGAGGTCCTGGATGGCAGGCAGCTTTGCCGCAGTGATGTACTGGCCGTACGCACTACCCTCTGAAGTGCCTTGCGGTCGTAGGCCGAGCAATTGACGTCTCTGATCTCCTCACTATAGGCTGTCTCGTCGTTGTCGGTGATCATGCCTACCACTGTTGTGTCGTCTGCAAACTTAATGGTGTTGGAGTCGTGCCTGGCCATGCAGTCGTGGGTGAACAGGGAGTACATTAGGGGACTGAGCATGCACCCCTGGGGAGCTCCAGTGTTGAGGATCAGCCTGGCAGATGTTTTGATACCTACCCAAAACCCATCAGTCGGTTTTTGTAATTTATTTATCCAACACAAAATTTAATTTCAACCAGCTTTGTCCTTGGGGGTCATGAATGGGTTAAGACTTTTGGTAAACTTCTGATAAGATAATCGGACGATACATTATTATAATACATGCCTAACAACTGAATTTGTCTTCGTATTAATATTTTCCCAAAACAAACTATGCCAATCCCCACCCCTCATGCACTTATCTTATCTCACAACATTAGACCTGTTAAAACTCTAATCCATCAAGGTCTCACTGTTATGAATCCAATAACCAGACTACAGATATTGTTGGACTCTCTTTGTCTAATGGTCCTTGGCCTAATTACATGGTCTGTAACCTGAATGAATGTGTGCATCTTTTGTCAGCATACAGTTTGTGCCTAGGGAGACAGCAACCTTCCAGGGCCAGCTCTGTCTCTCTTGACCTCATGGTCAGCCAGTCCAATCAGATTATTGTTGGTTCAGATGGTGACTAAACATGTACAAAAAGGAAAAATACAAAAAGACATGCCCAAACTAAAGATTCAAAAGCCAAACGAAAGGCCTTATGGCCACCAAACAAACCCAACAGCCTCACGGCTTGCCAACTGGTACACTGGTTGAATATCACCCTAATTGGCAGCACCTGATTTGTTTATCCACCATGTTCAACACCTGGATAAGGTTGCTGCTGCCCCCTAGGGGACTGGAGTGTGGAAGTATATCCTGGACGGTGTTTGTCTACGTCCTTACACAAACCTTGTACCTACAAGTCTTACATTCCATAACCTTTCTCTCTCCAACCCTGCTGGAAAAAACAATTTGACCAACTGAAGCTGGTGACCAGTTTGACCATCCTCAATACCATATTATAGCCTAGAATTTAAAAAATCTCCTACACGTGGATTTATTTGTCCCTTTAAGGAGGGTTCAACATTTGATCTATAATAATTATATTGTACTCTAGTATCCTCCAGACCTATTCAATGAATAAGCAACTATAGCTTCAAACAATGTTCAACATTCTTTATTTTTCTCAAGAAATTGTCTTCATTTACTGCTTCAGACAAAGTATCATAGACAAAAAGGTGTGTTGTGGTTGGACTTGCACAGAGCACCTATCATATGGACAATAATTGAGATTCTGTCTATATTGATATACACTTGCCCTCAATGGAACATAAAAGGGTCAAATACAATGTGAAAGCAATGTGTGATTTGATTGTATATCAGTGTGCTCACAACTTTTGGAATTGCTTAGACTGTTAAAGCTAATGTACTCCAGTGGGTGGCAGTAAAACTCATGAAATAATCACACAATTTTACATTTTGGTCATTTAGCAGATACTTCTTACTGTAAGTTGCTTTGGATAAGAGTAAGTCGAACCTCCAACCTTGGCCTTGCAAGATCAATGCTTACCAACTGAGCAACACAAGACAACACAATCAACCAGAATGAAATCAGACATTATGTATAATACATGATGTACATAACAGTCTAGGTCTATACTGAAGTTGGAAGAAGAATAACAAGAGCCACAGCACTGAAGTTCTTTAAAATGTCACATTTAATGAGTTTCACCACTGTACTTCAAATCTACACTGTTATAGACCGGACATTTTTCCCAACACACACTTGAGCACATCCGAGGATTCTTTTCCGGTCTCAACTTCACATTGGCTTTTAAGGTCCTTGTAAGCAGAGCTTTATAGATATATTTATCATAAATTGTATTCAAATTACATTACCTCTGAGTATAAACTTCAAATGTCTTATAAAAATGTGTGACAGCACAAGTAGTACCTATCCAAATTTTGCCCAAATATCAGTTGCAGAGTTCAAGTTCGTCTCTCTCACAGCACCACCATCATATTTCTGTCTGCTTTGTTATTATTTGTGTATCTAAAAATTTGTATCAGTGGGTTTTTGTACTTAATTTCAACACAAAATCTCTTCACACACAGATATTACACAGGGAGACGGGGAGGGTCATAGCCTATCAAATATGACTCAACGTCAACTAACAGTCTGGAATTGCTTGGCTATTGATAGGGTATTTTAATACAATGACATGATGAATCCTACCTCTGGCAAATTTAAAATAGTTTTTCAAATGAGTGAAAAAGAAAACTAGCTGTTTTTTTATATATATATAAAAGCTGTAAGGGACATTCAAGTTTTATTTTTAATTCTACATATGAAATGATACATTTGTGGAGGTAAACAAACCAAGTAATAGAGCTCAAGAGGTAGAGAGCAACATTGTAATTCTTTATATACATATACACACAATAGTAAAGTGTTTCTCTAAGGTAGAAATAATAATAATAATAAGAAGAAGAAAAAAGCCTTGTACTTCAATATAGCCACAGCTCTGCAGTACACACAAGACACAATTAACATAATTGGTTATGTGTTTTTTCATTTGTTTTCTGAATCATTTTTTGGGGGATTATTTATGTCGTGTACAGGGGAAAACATTAAAAAAGGCCAAATAAAATATATACATTTATATGCAAGTCTCAAAAATAAAATAAAATGCACAGCCCTAAAAATGTGCAGGCTAATACACCTATACAGCAGTATTGTTTTGAGTTTATTTTTTATTTTTTTCCTCCATTGTAGATTTTGTTTGAAATCCATTTGTTTTTCACCTATTGACATATCATATTCCATTGACTGAAATAAATAGAAAATAATCATCTAAAAATATATGAAATAGTTTTCTTCTGCAAGTGTATTTTATTGTGTAGGTGACATGAAACATCGCTATGGGGAGTGAGGCTTAAAGTAGACCTGATATTACTGGCTAAATTATTAATTGACCTTATTAATTGATGGGAATAGCTATCTCTTTGACACCATTCCCTTGATAAGGTGACACCCCCTCACCAAAGAAAGTCACTGTAGTTAGTTAAACATATTCATTTGCACGTGACAGGACACACGTATAAGCAACACGCACACACCCCACTTGTTGGGACCCTATGGAATAAATCAGCATCTTCCAGAAATGGCAGCATCCCCGTATCATCAAACATCTATATTTAAAAAAATCTTGGTTTCACTTTCTCTTCAGAATAATAAAATGATTTTGGTTTGGCTGATCTTCGTATGATTTCGCTTGTCTGTCTTTAACTAGGTATGTATTGACAGAACATGGACATGCAGTGTATGGTAGGACTATATATTCAGAAGACATGGCAGGGGAACCAGTGAGTATCTGTATCCCTTACACTCTTAACATGCCTGTTCATATGGTACAGGACGTTCAACAGCAGATTACTTGAATTCGGTCTCTCAGAGTCTCCAGAGAGAAAACGCAACGACCAAGTAGCACCCCAACATGGCCTTCTTGTTCCTGTAGCACAACATCTGTGCTGAATACCACAATGTCAATATGTACCCTAAACTACTTTCTCTCTGTCCCCCGTCATGTTACTACTGTACCCAGAGCGGAGGATCTCTTCAGCTCTCAGTGGCGCTTCTTTCCCACTAATAGTCTATTCTTTGATGCAACCACATTCCAGGGCTACCACATTTTACCCAGCTAATACTGACACAGCACCATACTTCCACATGCCCATATTTGGGTTAGTCATGCGAGTATGTGTGCCGGGTGAGGGGTTCTCGCCATATGTATCGCAACCAAGTGGCATGCAGAGCACACATCTCTTCACAAATACTAACTTCTAACCCGGGGGACAGCAGGCATAGAACAAACAGCAATAGAGCAGGATTTTTTGGGGGACAAAACAAACAATGAAACCCTCTGACTAAACTGTTTAACAGTACACCACAAATAAATAAAAAGCATCATCTCTAATTGAACGTTATGACTTCTGAGGGAGGGGGGTTGACTAGCATGAGCAGGGAGTGTCTTAAATCCTGTGCTATATATAAAAAGAACACCCTTTCCAGAACGCGTCTCCCTCCTTTAATAAATAAGTGATGACTATGTATGTATGGAAGTGGACGGGAGCTGTACGTTGCCCTCTGGGACTGCAGGCAGAGACTACGAGGACTCTCTGCAGCATACTGTCTCATCCCTGGCTTTACACACACACTTTCAAGCCCACGAGGTTGGCCCTTATACCAGCTCTGCACAATGCACATGTGTGTGTGCATCCATTTGTGGCTTTGCATCTACAGAGCAGTGTGGGCAGACACTTGCATACATAGCACACTGTAAAAGTCCCTCCATAACCCAGTCAGCAGTGGTTGGTTGGGTTCATTTTAAAACTTCATAGTTAGTATTACAGTATACACACAGTGGACATTGCTAGTCCTAGACTCCAGTGAAATGCTACACAGGTTGGGGTTTCTTCTTGTTGTCCTCAGTAGTCCAGCGCGGGGCCGGATCGTGGCACAGACAGCAGCTATTCCCACACCAGGGGGGACGGGGGCATCTCAGAGGGCTGGGCCACAGTGGAACTGTCAGGGAGAGACGGGGGAGAGAGAGAAACATTGAGGGAGACGAGTGAAAGAAAGAACAAAAGAGGAGACAGAAATAGATGAGGGGACAGGGAGAGATGGAAAGATATGGTCAGTCACTGGCACTGCCCCGCACCACCACTTTCTGTTTAATGAGCAGCATGCATCTACTGCAGAGGACCTGCAGAAAAAGCTATTAACTATTGCACCAAATCCTTCACAATAACTCTCAGCATGTTGGCTGGCAGAAGGAGGAAAACTCCCAAATCAGATGTTTTAGGCCGGAAGGAAACTACAAGGAGAAAGAGACTTTTATTGGTTGACAGTGAGGAAAGCTGGCCAATGCAATGGACTGTTACTGTTCTCATTGTGACACAGAAGGACACAGGTATCAAGGTGTGGCAGGTAGATTATGGTAAGGGAAGGTAAGCGTACATGCTCACAGGACCAGGTCAAGTAGGGTCAATGTCATCTAACAAGCTATCAAGTTTCTAAGAAGTGGCTAGCTTTCAAACTACTGTAGATTAAGTACAAAAATCCAAACAATTAAGAATCTGGTGGTATCCACCGGCAGTGGCTTCTAGTCTTACCTGATAAAGCTTTTGAAAGCGGCTGACTGGGGGTTGATGCAGAGCGGCACTCTGTTCCCCTTCTGCTGTTCCAGGATGAACTGGTGAATGATCTCTGTTAAAGACAGAGACAGAGTCAGACTCAGGGAGATGGACAGAACACATTCTTTACAGTTACACAGTTTCAAAGTAAGCCTTTTAACCGGGGCTAACTTACTGTGTTATACAGTATTTAGGGCTTGTGTTTTAATTTGGTAAAGAGCTATTTTGAAGTGTGGATTTTCACTTATAAACACATGGTATGTACAGTTGAAGTCAGAAGTTTACATACACCTTAGCCAAATACATTTAAACTCCGTTTTTCACAATTCCTGACATTTAATCCAAGTAAAAATTCCCTGTCTTAGGCCAGTTAGGATTACCACTTTATTTTAAGAATGTGAAATAGTAGAGAGAATTATTTATTTCAGCATTTATTTATTTCACCACATTCCCAGTGGGTCAGAAGTTTACATACACTCAATTAGTATTTGGTAGCATTGCCTTTAAATTGTTTAACTTGGGTCAAACGTTTCGGGTAGCCTTCCACAAGCTTCCCACAATAAGTTAGGTGAATTTTAGCCCATTCCTCCTGACAAAGCTGGTGTAACCGAGTCAGGTTTGTCGGCCTCCTTGCTCGCACACACTTTGTCAGTTCTGCCCACAAATCTTCTGTAGAATTGAGGTCAGGGCTTTGTGATGGCCACTCTAATACCTTGACTCTGTTGTCCTTAAGCCATTTTGCCACAACTTTGGTAGTATGCTTGGGGTCATTGTCCATTTGGAAGACCCATTTGCGACCAAGCTTTACTTCCTGACTGATGTCTTCAGATGTTGCTTCAATATATCAAGAATTTTCTTTCCATGATGTCATCTATTTTGTGAAGTGCACCATTCCCTCCTGCAGCAAAGCACCCCCACAACATGATGCTGCCACCCCCGTGCTTCATGGTTGGGATGGTGTTCTTCGCTTGCAAGCCTCCCCCTTTTCCCCCCAAACATAACGATGGTCATTATGGCCAAACAGTTCAATGTCTGTTTCATCAGACCAGAGGACATTTCTCCAAAAAGTACGATCTTTGTCCCCATGTGCAGTTGCAAACCGTAGTCTGGCATTTTTAATGGCGGTTTTGGAGCAGTGGCTTCTTCCTTGCTGAGCGGCCTTTCAGGTTATGTCGATATAGGACTTGTTTTACTGTGGATATAGATACTTTTCTACCTGTTTCCTACAGCATCTTCACAAGGTCCTTTGCTGTTGTTCTGGGATTGATTTGCACTTTTCACACCATGGTACGTTCATCTCTAGGAGACAGAACTCGTCTCCTTCCTGAGCAGTATGACGGCTGCATGGTCCCATGGTGTTTATACTTGCGTACTATTGTTTGTACAGATGAACGTGGTACCTTCAGGCGTTTGGAAATTGCTCCCAAGGATGAACCAGACTTGTGGAGGTCTTGGCTGATTTCTTCTGATTTTCCCATGATGTCAAGCAAAGAGGCAATGAGTTTGAAGGGAGGCCTTGAAATACATCCACAGGTACACCTCCAATTTACTCAAATGATGTCATTTCGCCTCTCAGAAGCTTCTAAAGCCATTACATAATTTTCTGGAATTGTCCACGCTGTATAAAGGCACAGTCAACATAGTGTATGTAAACTTCTGACCCACTGGAATTGTGATACAGTGAATGATAAGTTAAATAATCTGTCTGTAAACAATTGTTGGAAAAATGACTTGTGTCATGCACACAGTAGATGTCCTAACCGACTTACCAAAACTATATTTTGTTAACAAGAAATTTGTGGAGTGGTTGAAAAACGAGTTTTAATGACACCAACCTAAGTGTATGTAAACTTTGACTGTAGCACGGGGCCAGGGCGATTTCTAAATACAACTGTATTTAGAAATCGAGTGGCAAAATGGTAGTTGCATTATAATGATCTGATTATTTTGCTTCATTGAGGTTCATTAAAACAAGCTTTGTTGTGTAGATACCACTTAGTACGAAGTAAAGAGTTGAAATAAGTACCAGAGAGTACAATATCTGAAGTAAAAGTAAAATGCTATTCATTTTCCTTTGTTTTTGTCACAGGCCTACTCCAGGATATCTGGCACCTGCACTAAGGTTTCAGATGTATTGAGCTATGCTTTGTCATTCATCACATTCCTGCAAACTCCAGCCATCTGTCATTTACTGCAGAGGAGGAAACTGTGATTGCATTACACAATTGACGACAAATCATAACATTTCAATCATTTTTACCAGTATGAGCATGCACATTTGTGTGTACAGTACATGTGCACACATCAAAGGCCTCTAAAGGCTAGCAACTAAAGTGGTGCACTAGAGTCCAGTGCAGCAGTTTGTCAACAGCTTGGAGCTAGCCAGCAGTTAGCCTACCACCAGGCAGAATGGCTAATCTCTCAGTGGAAATAAGGGGCAAGTGGATTGAGGGATGGGGGGTGAGGGGGTGGAGAAGAATGGGGGTGGGGAGGAAGAGGAGTAGGAGGGAGGGAAGAGAAGGGGGTGGGGAGAAGGAGGAGGAAGAGAAAATTAGGGAGAAAGGCCAGGTTTTTTCGACCCTCGACCAGAGTAAGCCTGCTTTTAGAAGACAGCCTCACTAATACCTGCTGACAGAACAGGCCACCACTGATCTGGGTCTCCCCCTATGTAATGATCATGCTATTTAAACAGCTTCTTGATATGCCACACCTGTCAGGTGGATGGATTATCTTGGCAAAGGAGAAATGTTCACTAACAGGGATGTAAACAAATTTTTGCATAACATTTGAGAGAAATAAGCTTTTCGTATGGAAGATTTCTGGGATCAGCTCATGAAACATGAGACCAACACTTTACATGTTGTGTTTATCTTTTTGTTCAGTACAAGATAACTCAAGAAATCTGTCATAAATGTTGACTTTTTGCAGAGGAGAACTTAGTCGTGTAATTTTACATCTAACTAAATGTTTGGTGCAGTATTTCTCAAATAAAAAAATGTGCATGAAAACGAGTCGTCTCATTGAAGAATCGACTTTATTGAAGAATCCCTACTATTGACCAATCACCAACGAAGGGGCGTAGACTTCGGCTACTTTCGAGAAAAACAATGTGGTGCCTGAACAGCTGAAAAAATCCTCCACGAAGTCTAAACTAACAAAAAAAAAAATCACAAAATGTCATCATTATATATGCACGAACCCTTCTGAACGGTTTCGTCTGGGAAGCACGCAAACGCCTTAACACACAGAGGCATGATCTACACATGGTCTCAGGGTTGATTGGATTCAATTAGGACCTCAGGCGTCTGTAAAGCTGCCGGTTTCACAATAATCACAATATTAGGTTAAGACTTTCACCATGTATGCAATGGATGGATGTCTATCTATCACCCATTGAAACTAATTAGCTTTAGCTAAAGCTGCCTCTCTTTGCAAACTCAGTGGAAAAACAGAACCCAGTAACATGAAGGGGATAAAAACGGATGAGATAGGCCTAAAACAGAGGATAAAACTATCAAAACAACAAAACTTGAAAGTGCTAATTCCCATAGTACAACTCTGCCCTCTGCTGGTTGGTCGACAGACTCACCTTTGACCTGTCTGACGGAGGTCAGATTCTTCTCGAAGCCATCGTCGAACTTGGGGTTGGTGACGGGCTCGAATTCGCTGGTGTAGACGCGACCAGAGGAGGTGGTGTAGCAGCACTTACACATACAGGTGTGGTACCTCAGTCTGCCCTCATCCAGGTAGGGATGGGCCAGGGCATCCTTCGCTGAGATCCGTTTAGACTGGGGGAGGGCCAAACACACACTGATGTATACAGACTACACACACACACACACACACTAATGTATACAGACTACACACACACACACACACACACACTGATGTATACAGACTACACACACACAAGCTGATGTATACAGACTACACACACACACACACTGATGTATACAGACTACACACACACACACTGATGTATACAGACTACACACACACACACACACACTGATATATACAGACTACACACACACACACTGATGTATACAGACTACACACACACAGATGTATACAGACTACACACACACACACACTGATGTATACAGACTTCACACACGCACTGATGTACACAGACTACACACACACACACACTGATGTACACAGACTACACACACACACTGATGTATACAGACTACACACACACACTGATGTATACAGACTACACACACACACACACTGATGTACACAGACTACACACACACACACACACTGATGTACACAGACTACACACACACACTGATGTACACAGACTACACACACACACTGATGTACACAGACTACACACACACACACACTGATGTATACAGACTACACACACACACACACTGATGTATACAGACTACACACACACTGATGTATACAGACTACACACACACTGATGTATACAGACTACACACACACAGATGTATACAGACTACACACACACTGATGTATACAGACTACACACACACTGATGTATACAGACTACACACACACACTGATGTATACAGACTACACACACACTGATGTACACAGACTACACACACACACACACACTGATGTACACAGACTACACACACACACACACACACACACTGATGTATACAGACAGACTACACACACACACACACTGATGTATACAGACTTCACACACACACACAGACTACACACACTGATGTACACAGACTACACACACACACTGATGTATACAGACTACACACACACACTGATGTATACAGACTACACACACACACACTGATGTACACAGACTACACACACACACACACACACACACTGATGTACACAGACTACACACACACACTGATGTACACAGACTACACACACACACACACTGATGTATACAGACTACACACACACACACACTGATGTATACAGACTACACACACACTGATGTACACAGACTACACACACACACTGATGTACACAGACTACACACACACACACACTGATGTATACAGACTACACACACACACACACTGATGTATACAGACTACACACACACTGATGTATACAGACTACACACACACTGATGTATACAGACTACACACACACAGATGTATACAGACTACACACACACTGATGTATACAGACTACACACACACTGATGTATACAGACTACACACACACACTGATGTATACAGACTACACACACACTGATGTATACAGACTACACACACACTGATGTATACAGACTACACACACACTGATGTATACAGACTACACACACACACTGATGTACACAGACTACACACACACACACACTGATGTATACAGACTACACACACACACACACAGATGTATACAGACTACACACACACACACACACACACACACACACACACACACACACACACACACTGATGTATACAGACTACACACACACTGATGTATACAGACTACACACACACTGATGTATACAGACTACACACACACTGATGTATACAGACTACACACACACTGATGTATACAGACTACACACACACTGATGTATACATACAGGACTATGAAATCCCTCCAAATCAAATGGTCTGTTTGATAAAGCATTTGCTGGCTCTCAAACAGCAGTCTACTGCACATTCTCTTCTCTTTCGAGGACACCCCACATTAAAACTAGACCTTGGAATCAAACCAAATCAGCCTCAACTGAATAACCATCTGACTAGTCAGCAATATCCCACTTAGATGTGCCAGATTGAAACGAGGGGGGAGAAATACTGCCCTCTGGCTTTGAAGAAGACACCCGAAAAGAAAGGTTGGCTTATTTCCACATTACAGATCTCAATGAGACAACCCTGTATACAGTAGGCCTCAATAACTCAATGCATTTGGCCACCATCATTACCATATGTCAGATTCCTCCTAATCTGTTAGTGACAGAGCCTCAGAATCATTACAGCACACATCTTATTTCTCCAGTCAGTCAGGAGATGCCAATAAACACAACCGCCTGTGTTCTGTCAACGCTAGATGGGTTTCTGCACACACACACACACACACACACACACACACACACACACACACACACACACACACACACACACACACACACACACACACACACACACACACACACACGTTTGGTTTTAATCATCTCCTAAGTGTATGAATAAGTAAACGTGTGGGTCGGGGAGAGAAGATGGCATAGTTAATCAACCTCCCTTTGTTGAATAAGACAGTGAATAACCGTCAACTCGTCAACCTAACTCATGATAGGAGGATATTGTTGCAGGGCAGTAGGGTCAAGGCAGTGCACTTTAGGGGTTGGACTTGGAGACATATGCACTGGGGGAACAGTCTTACACTCTAGCTGTTCATCTTTCTGGATTGGCCACTGGCCAGAGGTGAAAGCCTGCCATTGAAGCAAACGTCATTCAATCGAAAGCTGGATTGTTGATTAGTCAGTGACAGTGGTGTTTAGGGTTACCAGCACCTTCCACACGTTCCATTTGTTCAGGATGTTGAATTCATATCTTTCCAATGTGTAGTGTAGTTGACTGTACAGAAATGATGCAAAAACTGTCTTCGTACCATAAGGTATACTTGCACGTTTTAGGAAAATAAGATATGTTATTTAGACAAAAAGCCAAAAAGCTGCTTCCGTCTGGAAGCAGGAGCCAAAACTCTTGAGTAGTCTTTTTTACATCACTAGATATGGTGTCCAATCTGCAGGTCATTTAGCCTTTGAACCTTTACTTGTAATGAGGATATTATTTTTGTTTCTTTTCTTTGGTTAGGCAGAAATGGTATCCTATTACTGTGGAGTATAATGATCTGTTTCCCAACAGACAGGCAGAGGCAGGCAGGCAGGCACACACTCTCTCTATCGTTTACCAAAGCTTGTCGGGACACAATTGATTCCCATTCAAAATCCAATTTTCCCTAACCCCAAAACCTAACCTTAACCCTAAACCTAACTAGCCCCCTAGAAATAGCCTTTTTCCTTGTGGGGACTAACAAAATGTCCCCAAGTAGGTCACATTTCTGTTTGTTTACTATTCTTGTGGAGGTTTCTGGTCCTCACAAGTACAGCTAAACATGACAACACAAAAACATACACAAACACTACTCACCGGATCGAATACAAGCATCCTGCACAGGAGGTGAACAGCTTCGTGGGTAGCCTGGCTGGACAGGGTGTACAGGACAGGAAGGGATGGCTGCAGAGACAGGAAATGACATACAGTCAGTCAAATAGTTACACGCACAGTCAATTTAACCAAATAAAGCTATTTCAATGCTGGCCTTGTTTTTATTACATGAGGATTAAAACAACTGTGAAAACAGCTTGGATACATTTTTGACATTCAGAAGAAGCATCTACCTGTGAAGGCAGTGTCGATGGTAGTACAGTTTTTGTACAGCAGACATATTGCAATGTGGATTCAATTGAATTGAGTCCTACAGTAGATCTTATCTGTGGCATCAAAGCCAACCACAGCCAACGATTTTACATCTCTCTCCTTCACCTCCAATGGTCTTCCACGCTGCCGCAAAAGGGATCCTTCAAATGATTGCCCCGCTGCGTGCTTATCTCTAAGAGTAGGTGGGCCCAAAAGTTATTTTTACACTCTAATTATCTTTCCTGCCCCATCTCTCTGTCTCTCTCTCTCTCTCTCTCAAACTCAACAAAGTTGATTGAAAAAGTCCATTGGTAATCACCTGTTTTCCCTGTTTAGGTTTTGCAGGTGCAAGCCCCAACTGGTGATTCACACTCTCCAGGAGATTACTTTCTGTTACAACACACACTTCTCTGTCCGATGTGTTTCAGGAGAGGGGGAGGAGAGGAGGAGGAGATGAGAAGGAGAAGATAAGGTGAGGAGAGGGGAAACAGAGGAGAGGTGAAGGAGGAGAGGTGAAGGAGAAGATAAGGTGAGGAGAGGGGAAGCAGAGGAGAGGTGAAGGAGAAGATAAGGTGAGGGGGAGGAGAGCAGAGGTGAGGGGGAGAAGAGCAGAGGAGAGGGGGTGCAGAGCAGAGGGGGAGGAGAGCAGAGGCGAGGGGGAGGAGAGGGGGAGCAGAGCAGAGGAGAGGGGGAGCAGAGCAGAGAGAGGGGCAGAGCAGAGGAGAGGGGGAGCAGAGCAGAGGAGAGCAGGGAGAGGGTGAGCAGAGGAGAGGGTGAGCAGAGGAGAGGGGGAGCAGAGGAGAGGGGGAGCAGAGGAGAGGGTGAGCAGAGGAGAGGGTGAGCAGAGGAGAGGGGGAGCAGAGCAGAGGAGAGGGGGAGCAGAGCAGAGGAGAGGGGGAGCAGAGCAGAGGAGAGGGGGAGCAGAGGGGGAGGAGGGCAGGAGAGAGAGGGAGGTGAGGCTGGACTGGACTGGACCCCTGTCCCACTCCCTGTCCTGGCCCCATGATGCCGCCTGGGGCACCACAAAATTAAACAAACAATGACTCAGGAAAAGACACTGATTGGTGATGTAATATCCATGGCGTTGTTTCAGACTAGACATCACTCAGAAACTCACACTGTGACAAACACTGTAAAGGAAGAGACTGTCTGAGAGGAAACGAAGGCTCTTTTTAAAGACAACATAGAGATATAGATGCATCTGTCTATCTACTTACATGATACACTACATGACCAAAAGTATGTGGACACCTGCACATCAAACAGTAAGCCAGCGTTCCCTTTCTGATTTATGAGAAAAGAGAGAAAGAGGCTCCAGGTTGGTTTAGCTCTGCTCTCTTTTCTAGCCTTAGCACTAGGGACTTTACTCAGCGCGACACAGATGAGCTTCCTGTATGGTGAAACTCATGTGACCCCTACCCCCCCGGCATTCTATCTTCTCCTCAACCCCCCCAACACACAAACACCACACACTATGCCCAAAGACAGTACAGTATGAAGACACACTACCGGTCAAAAGTTTTAGAACACCTACTTACTCAAGGGTTTTTCTTTACTTTTACTATTTTTTACATTGTAGTATAAAATGAAAGCCATAAAAACTATGAAATAACACATATGGAATCATGTAGTAACCAAAAAAGTGTTAAACAAATCAAAATATATTTTATATTTGAGATTCTTTATAAATCTTCTTAAGGCTAGGGGGCAGTATTCGGAAGTTCGGATGACTGACGTGCCCAAAGTAAACTGCCTGTTACTCAGGCCCAGAAGCCAGGATATGCATATATGGTAGCATTGGATAGAAAACACTCTGAAGTTTGTAGAAATGTTTAAATAATGTATGAGACTATAGCACAATTGATATGGTAGGCGAAAATCCAAAGAAAAACAAAACATAATGGAAAGCTATGGGCCCTATGCAACTCTATCTCCCAGATTGCAATTCCTATGGCTTCCACTAGATGTCAACAGTCTTTGTTCAAGGTTTCAGGCTGGTTTCTTCCAAAACGAGTAAGAATTTTGAGTTTTTATACAAAGAGTCTCAGGGGAAAATCAGTTTGTTCGCACGCGACAAAGAGGACGTGCGCATGCTAATTTTACATTTCTATTTAACATACTTCTTTCCATATGAAATATTATAGTTTATTTACATTTTAGGGTACCTGAGGGTTGAATAGAAACGGAGTTTGCCTTGTTTGAACAAAGTTTAGCTTAGCTTTTCCACTACTAAAGGACAGGATTAATAAGAAGAGACTTTCTTGGGCCAAGAAACACAAGCAATGGACATTAGACTGGTGGAAATCTGTCCTTTGGTCTCTAGAGATTTTTGATTCCAACCGCCGTGTCTTTGTGAGACGCGGTGTGGGTGAACGGATGATCTCTGCATGTATTTCCCACCGTAAAGCATGGAGGAGGAGGTGTTATGTTGTGGGGGTGCTTTGCTGGTGACACTGTCTATGATTTATTTATAATTCAAGGCACACTTAACCAGCATGGCTACCACAGCATTCTGCAGCGATACACCATCCCATCTGGTTTGGGCTTCGTGGGACTATCATTTGTTATTCAACAGGACAATAACCCAATACACCTCCAGGCTGTCACATCCACCTGTGCTATTTTACAACAGGGGCAGCCAGGGCAAGCTGCCTGCCTCTCCCACACCCTCCCCTCAAACATTGCCCTCTCTCTCTGCCCCCATCAATCAGCCCAGAGCACAACAAACAAGTTGTACATCACTCTGCCGTTCAACAACAAAGCATTCCCAGGCTACAGCAGGGCACTGTGAAAGGAAGAGTTGCACCTGGGGATGTATGGTGGTGTGGACAAGTGGATGTGATTCCACTGTTTACTCATGCAAACCTGCTGCTAACGCTAGCTAGCTAGACTCCTGGAGCTAAGAGATGAGACTGGTGAAAAATGGGATGGGCCGATAAAGATGTAGGTAATTACTTGAACAAACCGGCAGAGACTAGGGTCCAACCGGCATGTCAACGCCATATCAGACTGTTCTGTACAAAGATTTGGAGAAAGGGGAAGGCGGGTTTATTTGGATTGTGTGTGTGTTGTGTGTGCTCCAGCAGCAGAGTGAAGTGTGTGAGTAGCAGCCTCTGGTAACTTCTCTTCCCAGATGGACAGCTCAGGTAACAGCAGACTGGCAGTGAGGCTTCCTGTTTCAGCAGAAAACCCTTCACTGTGCTTTGCCGTGGTTCGAGGGTAGAGCAGAGTGGTTGGGGGGGTGTGCGTGCGTGTTTGCATGAGAGAGAGCGAAAGAGAGGCAGTAACACATACACAGTGTGCGGGCATGCGTGAGTGTGGCGAGGGTGTGCTTAGCAGCTTTCAAGCCCTTCTCTGATTTCTAAACTCATTTGGCATGGGGTATTGACCTGTCTGAGCCTCCATATCAGGGTGGGTGAGGGCTAGCAACCTGGTGTGTTCTATTTTCCCCTCAAAACATGGTTATTTCATTAGACTATACGAGAACAAATCACTACTAAAGAATCTAAGGGCCGCATTCCTTCAAGTTCTCTATACATCTCATATGACTGGACCAGTTATTGCAGTCCTTTTCTGGATGACTCAGGGTGCATCCCAAGACTCTAATGCGGTGTCCTCTTCTCTTCTCCTCTCTCCTCCTCCTCTCTCATCTACAGCTTCCTCTCTCATCTACAGCTTGCTCTGAAAACAGAGTAGGGGTGAAGTGATATGGTGGATGACTACCTGGAATTTGCGCTTGCCCGTCCTGTTCTCTCACACCAGTACAGATGAAAGAGAGCAGGTGAGGACAGGAAGCTCCATTAGAGTAGTTAGAAGGAGAAGAAGCTCCATTAGAGTAACGAGGAAAGGAAGCTCCATTAGAGTAACGAGGAGAGGAAGCTTCATTAGAGTAACGAGGAGAGGAAGCTCCATTAGAGTAATGAGGAGAGGAAGCTCCATTAGAGTAATGAGGAGAGGAAGCTCCATTAGAGTAGTGAGAAGGAGAGGAAGCTCCATTAGAGTAGTGAGAAGGAGAGGAAGCTCCATTAGAGTAACAAGGAGAGGAAGCTCCATTAGAGTAATGAGGAGAGGAAGCTCCATTAGAGTAATGAGGAGAGGAAGCTCCATTAGAGTAATGAGGAGAGGAAGCTCCATTAGAGTAATGAGGAGAGGAAGCTCCATTAGAGTAATGAGGAGAGGAAGCTCCATTAGAGTAGTGAGAAGGAGAGGAAGCTCCATTAGAGTAATGAGGAGAGGAAGCTCCATTAGAGTAATGAGGAGAGGAAGCTCCATTAGAGTAATGAGGAGAGGAAGCTCCATTAGAGTAGTGAGAAGGAGAGGAAGCTCCATTAGAGTAATGAGGAGAGGAAGCTCCATTAGAGTAGTGAGAAGGAGAGGAAGCTCCATTAGAGTAGTGAGAAGGAGAGGAAGCGCTATTACAGTAGTGAGAAGGAGAGGAAGCGCTATTACAGTAGTGCGAAGCAGAGGAAGCGCCATTACAGTAGTGTGAAGCAGCAAGGACACGAGAGGAGAGGGAGCTCCATTATATTAGTGAGAAGAAGAGGAGAGGAATCTACATTAGGTTAGTTCTACATTAGGTTAGTGAGAAGGAGATAAATCTACATTAGGTTAGTTCTACATCAGGCTAGTGAGAAGGAGAGAAATCTACATTAGGTTAGTGAGAAGAAGAGGAGAGGAGTCTACATTAGGTTAGTTCTACATTAGGTTAGTGGGAAGGAGATAAATCTACATTAGGTTAGTGAGAAGGAGAGAAATCTACATTAGGTTAGTGAGACGAAGAGGAGAGGAATCTACATTAGGTTAGTAGGAAGGAGAGGAGAGGAATCTACATTAGGTTAGTTCTACATTAGGTTAGTGAGGAGAGAAATCTACATTAGGTTAGTGAGAAGGAGAGGAGAGGGTTAGTTCTACATTAGGTTAGTGGGAAGGAGAGGAATCTAGTTAGTTCTACATTAGGTTAGTGGGAAGGAGATAAATCTACATTAGGTTAGTGAGATCTACATTAGGTTAGTGAGACGAAGAGGAGAGGAATCTACATTAAGTTAGTAGGAAGGAGAGGAGAGGAATCTACATTAGGTTAGTTCTACATTAGGTTAGTGAGGAGAGAAATCTACATTAGGTTAGTGAGAAGGAGAGGAGAGAAATCTACATTAGGTTAGTTCTACATTAGGTTAGTGGGAAGGAGAGGAATCTACATTAGGTTAGTTCTACATTAGGTTAGTGAGAAGGAGAGGACAGAAATCTACATTAGTTTAGTTCTACATTAGGTTAGTGGGAAGGAGAGGACAGAAATCTAGATTAGGTTAGTTCTACATTAGGTTAGTGAGCAGGAGAGAAATCTACATTAGGTTAGTTCTACATTAGGTTAGTGAGAAGGAGAGAAATCTGCATTAGGTTAGTGAGAAGGAGAGGAATCTACATTAGGTTAGTTCTACATTAGGTTAGTGAGAAGGAGAGGAGAGAAATCTACATTAGGTTAGTTCTACATTAGGTTAGTGGGAAGGAGAGGAATCTACATTAGTTTATTTCTATATTACGTTAGTGAGAAGGAGAGAAATCTACATTAGGTTAGTGAGAAGGAGAGAAATCTACATTAGGTTAGTTCTACATTACACGAGTGAGATGAAGAGAAATCTACATTAGTTTAGTTCTACATTACGTTAGTGAGAAGGAGAGAAATCTACATTTGTCACGACTTCCGCCGAAGTCGGCCCCTCTCCTTGTTCGGCGGTCGACGTCACCGGCTTTCTAGTCCCCACCGATCCATGTTTCAGTTTCGTTTTGTTTTGTCTGTATTACACACACACCTGGTTTCAATTCCCATATCATGTTCCTTATTTAACCCTCTGGCATACATTTCTGTTCTGTCCGTGATTGTTGGTGTCTTTAGTGGTTGTTGTATGTGCTAGTGTGTATGTTTGTTCCTATTTGGAATTTTTGCTTGACTTTTAAAAAAAATTTTTTTGTTGAATTTTACCCCTTTTTCTCCCCAATTTCGTAGTATCCAATTGTTGTAGTAGCTTGTCTCATCGCTACAACTCCCGTACGGGCTCGGGAGAGACGAAGGTTGAAAGTCATGCGTCCTCCGATACACAACCCAACCACAACCCAACACAGCACGCATCCAACCCGGAAGCCAGCCGCACCAATGCGCCGGAGGAAACACCGTGCACCTGGCCACCTTGGTTAGCGCACACTGCGCCCAGCCCGCCACAGGAGTCGCTGGTGCACGATGAGACAAGGACACCCCTACCGACCAAGCCCTCCCTAACCCGGGCGACGCTAGGCCAATTGTGCGTCGCCCCACGGACCTCCCGGTCACGGCCGGTTACGACAGAGCCTGGGCGCGAACCCAGGGACTCTGATGGCACACCTGGCGCTGCAGTACAGCGCCCTTAACCACTGCGCCACCCGGGAGGCCCCTTTGCTTGACTTTTTGAGTAAACTCCGTTGTGTTGCTCAAAACCTGTGTCCTGCGCCTGACTCCGCTACATCTCTGCACCCAATCGCTGACAACATTAGGTTAGTGAGAAGAAGAGGAGAGGAATCTACATTGGGTTAGTGAGAAGAAGATGAGGAATCTACATTAGGTTAGTGAGAAGAAGAGGAGAGGAATCTACATTAGGTTAGTGAGAAGAAGAGGAGAGGAATCTACATTAGGTTAGGCAGAACCAGCCCGAGTGCCTGTACTTCTCTGTGGACGTTCTCGCTGTCTGGGAGAACAAACAGATGTAATGACGTTGCTGATGCAGCTCATAAAACCTTGTTTTTAAAAATGGCACTCGCTCCTCCTCCTGCCATGTTTCACTTCTCTCTTCCCCCCATCCTTCCTTCCCAAGCTCCAAAACCCCAGACCCCCATTGCGTAAAAAGGAACCCCTTCTTCCCTCTTCAAAGCTCCTTGGTCAAACTCTCACCCTCTCCTCTGCTCTCTCATCCTCCTCTCGCAGGTCCTTCACTTCCTCCAGAGGGAAAATAATGGGGGGGGGGGGGGGGGGGGGGATGAGAAGAGGGCAGGGGCTCTCTCTGATGCTTCATTCTCTCCACCTCTCTTATCTTCACAAAGAGCCTGTCCTCTTACGTGAATACGTAGCTCCCCAAACTCTCCACAAAAACTCCAAGAGTGTGTTGACCTCTGGCTGCATCTTGTAAGCTTTGAACTTGCACCTGAAGGAACAGCTAAAACCAGGGCTTTTACAGAGATGTTATGTACTGAATGAGGTCAACTTGTGAATAATCATCCACAGAAAGATGCAAATCAGCCACTGAACAGCCAGCCACCCTGCAGGTAGAGCATGGTTGGTAGTAATGGGGGGAAAAATCCATAGTTACATTACAGGATATTATTTTTGATGATATACTGTATCATATTGTTTTGACAATATCACAATATTATTTTTGTGCTAGTTTGCTGTACCTCCACCAAAACTCAAAGCTTGTTCTCCATATTCTTTTAAATAGAGAGCCAATTTGTTTTCATGACTCTCTCGTCACTCTGCAGCAGACATATGGTGAGCAATATTTTTGCAACATCAAATGATAATAAATACACAGTATCGAATCGCAATACACATAGAATTGTGAGAATCAGGGAGAGGGGGTTCAGATGAACAGCCACCCTGCAAGTAGAGGACCAGCATGGTTGGTGGGGGTGTAAGATTAACCCCAGATGTTAATATATTTCCTACCACTGCATTTCTGTGAGCGTCATACACTTTTTCAAACTACCGTCAAGCCCCCCCCCCTCCAACTTCAACCGCAAGATGGCACAATGTGTCCTGGGACTGCACTGGTGGCAGGAAACATGATCCCTTTTGGCTCGGACCCCACCACCATCCTCCAACCCACACACCCACACACCCCATCACTCCCCTACCCCTCCAACTTCAACCACAAGATGGCACAATGTGTCCTGGGACTGCACTGGTGGCAGGAAACATGATCCCTTTTGGCTCGGACCCCACCACCATCCTCCAACCCACACACCCACACACCCCATCACTCCCCTACCCCTCCAACTTCAACCACAAGATGGCACAATGTGTCCTGGGACTGCACTGGTGGCAGGAAACATGATCCCTTTTGGCTCGGACCCCACCACCATCCTCCAACCCACACACCCACACACCCCATCACTCCCCTACCCCTCCCTATGCTGTCCCTACCGGCCCCAGGTCTGTAATCTAAACGTCAGTCGATAGAAATTATTAAAACATCCTGCTCCACGCATTGCCTAGCCTGCAGGAGACACACACATGGGAGGGAGCGTCGAGTGACAAGGTCATCCAAATGTCAGCGTTTGCTTACAGTGATGGTGGGGGTGGGTGGTGGCCGTGTGCATGTACACACACACACACACACACAACACGGGGTAGGGAGATGGCAAGGAGGTATAAGAGTGGCCTGGCGTGTGGGTCGATGGGAGGCAGGGGGCAAAGCCACAGTGCTTGCTCTGTAGTTCCTGTTCCCTGCAGGATACCATCTGCCCAAATCAGACATGGAAGACGCACGGAACACACACCCAATACCAATCAACCATTGGCTGGTTACTGGCTATGTCATTCCTTTCACAGAGACCCGACCCACTTACACAAATCTGTCAAGCCTTAGTAATGAAGACATGAGCTCCAGAGGACTGTAGGATCACACTCACACACACCTGGGCTGTCCCCGACAAGACAAATATTGGTGACTGAAAGTAATCAGTTCTTTCAACCAACTGATTGGTCGAAATGTTTAAACGTGTATTCTTCCATATACCGTATGTGTTTTAATAAAATCAACTATATACGCATTGAGCTTGTCTGATACTTTAAGCTGACTGTTGAAATAAGACACAAGAGAGAGCCAGATATCTAGATAACCAGAGGGGGAAAAAATGAACCTGACCCAACCATTCTCCTCCCGCTCCTGCTGGCTTTCACAGATTCTGCCATAGCTCTTCTGAAGTTGCCGGTAATAGGCTACACGGGGAGTCGGCAGCCTTTCTCATGTGGAATGGCAATTTATTTAACAATTTCTACTGATCTGCGTGCCCGTTATGGTTTTTATATGCAGATTTTTGTGGAACAGTTTCATTTATTTATAATAATGTCTTCATATCTCAAAATCATTGTCATGTGGTTAATCAAAATATTATCTAAATGAAAATGATACAAACCTAAAAAGTAACTTCAATTCCCATTGCCAACTATGTAAAGATAGCCTACATAAAGCCAACAAATAAAAACTGCAGCCTGCAGGTAGAAAATATCCTGCTAAAAATAAATATCCTATAAATAACATTGGCTAAGCTTGGCTTGTCTGCAATGAACTTGAATCATTGTATCAACTATTAACTTGGTTCCAGTCAGAAGCTTGCCCTAGCGAACTTGTAGCATTGGATAAAATTTTCAGGGCCCTCAGAGTTTCCCGCGCCAGTGAGCTTGGGACAGACACAGCTGTAGGCTACTTGCAAAAGGGATAAGAAGCAGTGCTTGACTTGGGCCAGAGCTCACCAGAGCTGAGTACAGACACCTCAAATGTTCTACTGTTTGAGCTAGTGTTCCTCTTTTAATTGTTATTATTATTTTTTGTGTATTTTGCCCCATTTTTCTCCCCAATTTCGTGATATCCAATTGCGATCTTGTCTCATTTCTACAACTCCCCAACGGGCTTGGCCGAGGCGAAGGTCGAGTCATGCGTCCAGCCTAACCGCGCTTCTTAAAACCCGCCCGCTTAACCCGGAAGCCAGCCACACCAATGTGACTGAGGAAACACTGTTCAACTGACAACAAGAGTCAGCCTGCAGGTGCCCGGCCCGTCACATGAAGTCGCTAGAGCGCGATGAGCCCCCTCCAGCCAAACCCTCCCCTAACCCGGACGATGCTGGGTCAATTGTGCACCGCCCTATGGGTCTCCCGGTCGCGGCCGGTTGTGACACAGCCTGCAGTGCCTTAGACTGCTGCGCCACTCGGGAGCCCCTGAGCTCCTGATCCTCGTACAGAATATTATATAAAATGTACTTTTAGCCTAGGTCTCCACAATGGATTAGTTCCCTGAGATGGGCACAAATATATACAGTACCAGCCAAAAGTGTGGACACACCTTTTCATTCAAGTATTTTTCTTAATTTGGACTATTTTCTACATTGTAGAATAATAGTGGACATCAAAACTATGAAATAACACAAATGGAATTATGTAGTAACCAAAAAAGTGTTAAACAAATCAAAATAGATTTTAGATTCTTCAAAGTAGCCACGCTTTGCTTTGATGACAGCGGTAACTATGAGGTAGTCCTACCTGGAATGCATTCATTTAATTAAAAGGTGTGCCTTGTTAAAAGTTAATTTGTGGAATTTCTTTCCTTCTTAATGCATTTGAGCCCATAAGTTGTGTTGTGATAAGGTAGGGTTGGTATACAGAAGATAGCCTTATTTGGTAAAAGACCAAGTCCATATTATGGCAAGAACAGCTCAAATAAGCATCATTATTTTAAGACATGAAGGTCAGTCAATACTAGAGGTCGACCGATTAATCGGAACGGCCGATTAATTAGGGCCGATTTCAAGTTTTCATAACAATCGGAAATCTGTATTTTTGGGCGCCGATTTTATTTAACTAGGCAAGAACACATTCTTATTTTCAAAGCCTAGGAACTGTGGGTTAACTGCCTTGTTCAGGGGCAGAACGACAGATTTTTACCTTGTCAGCTCGGGGGATCCAATCTTGCAACCTACAGTTAACTAGTCCAACGCTACAACCACCTGCCTCTCATTGCACTCCACGAGGAGCCTGCCTGTTACGCGAATGCAGTAGAAGCCAAGGTAAGTTGCTAGCTAGCATTAAACTTATCTTATAAAAAACAATCAATCAATCATAATCACTAGTTAAAACTACACATGGTTGATGATATTACTCGTTTATCAGGCGTGTCCTGTGTTGCATATAATCGATGCAACGCTGGGGGGTGATTTAACAAAAGCGCATTTGCGAAAAAAGCACAATCGTTGGACGGGTTAGCAGGCAAAATTAACCAGGTGAAATTGTGTCACTTCTCTTGCGTTCATTACACACAGAGTCAGTGTATATGCAACAGTTTGGGCCACCTAATTTGCCAGAATTTTACGTAATTATGACATAACATTGAAGGTTGTGCAATGTAACAGGAATATTTAGACTTATGGATGCCACCTGTTAGATAAAATATGGAACGGTTCCGTATTTCACTGAAAGAATAAACTTCTTGTTTTCGAGATGATAGTTTCCGGATTCGACCATATTAATGACCTAAGGCTCGTATTTCTGTGTGTTATGTTATAATTAAGACTATGATTTGATAGAGCAGCCTGACTGAGCGGTGGTAGGCACCAGCAGGCTCGTAAGCATTCATTCAAACAGCACTTCCGTGCGTTTTGCCAGCAGCTCTTCGCTGTGCTTCAAGCATTGAGCTGTTTATGACTATCAACTCCAGAGATTAGGCTGGTGTAACTGAAGTGAAATGGCTAGCTAGTTAGCGGGGTGCGCGCTAATAGCGTTTCAAACGTCACTCGCTCTGAGACTTGGAGTGGTTGTTCCCCTTGCTCTGCATGGGCATTGCTGCTTCGAGGGTGGCTGTTGTCGATGTGTTCCTGGTTCGAGCCCAGGTAGGAGCGAGGAGAGGGACGGAAGCTATACTGTTACATTGGTAATACTAAAGTGCCTATAAGAACATCCAAAAGTCAAAGGTTAATGAAATACAAATGGAATAGAGACAAATAGTCCTATAATTCCTATAATAACTACAACCTAAAACTTCTTACCTGGGAAAATTGAAGACTCATGTTAAAAGGAACCACCAGCGCGCAGTGGTTAAGGGCGCTGTACTGCAGCGCCAGCTGTGCCACCAGAGACTCTGGGTTCGCGCCCAGGCTCTGTCGTAACCGGCCGCGACCGGGAGGTCCGTGGGGCGGCGCACAATTGGCATAGCGTCGTCCGGGTTAGGGAGGGTTTGGCCGGTAGGGATATCCTTGTCTCATCGCGCACCAGCGACTCCTGTGGCGGGCCAGGCGCAGTGCACGCTAACCAAGGTTGCCAGGTGCGGGGTGTTTCCTCCGACACATTGGAGCGGCTGGCTTCCGGGTTGGATGCGCGCTGTGTTAAGAAGCAGTGCGGCTTGGTTGGGTATCGGAGGACGCATGATTTCAACCTTCGATTTTATTGATGTATTATATTAAGTTAAAATAAGTGTTCATTCAGTATTGTTGTAATTATCATTATTACAAATAAATGTAAAAAAATTGGTATCGGTATCGGCGTTGAAAAATCATAATTGGGGGGACACGTCTGGCACTGCAGGATTTGAGTACCTGGCGGCATAGTGTGTTACTGATGGTAGGCTTTGTTACTTTGGTCCCAGCTCTCTACAGGTCATTCACTAGGTCCCCCCATGTGGTTCTGGGATTTTTGCTCACCGTTCTTGTGATTTTGACCCCACGGGGTGAGATCTTGCGTGGAGCCCCAGATCGAGGGAGATTATCAGTGGTCTTGTATGTCTTCCATTTCCTAATAAATGCTCCCACAGTTGATTTCTTCAAACCAAGCTGCCTACCTATTGCAGATTCAGTCTTTCCAGCCTGGTGCAGGTCTACAATTTTGTTTCTGGTGTCCTTTGACAGCTCTTTGGTCTTGGCCATAGTGGAGTTTGGAGTGTGACTGTTTGAGGTTGTGGACAGGTGTCTTTTATACTGATAACAAGTTCAAACAGGTACCATTAATACAGGTAACGAGTGGAGGACAGAGGAGCTTCTTAAAGAAGAAGTTACAGGTCTGTGAGAGACAGAAATCTTGCTTGTTTGTAGGTGACCAAATACTTATTTTCCACCATAATTTTCAAATAAATTCATTAAAAATCCTACAATGTGATTTTCTGGAATTTTTTCTCTCATTTTGTCTGTCATAGTTGAAGTGTACCTATGATAAAAATTACAGGCCTCTCTCATATTTTTAAGTGAGAGAACTTGCACAATTGGTGACTGACTAAATACTTTTTTGCCCACTGTATATATATATATATATACACACACACACACACACACATACAAAAATATATACACACACATACATAGTTGAAGTTGGAGTTTACAAACACTTAGGTTGGAGTCATTAAAACCACTGCACAAATTTCTTGTTAACAAACTATAGTTTTGGCAAGTCGGTTAGGACATCTACTTTGTGCATGACACAATTCATTTTTCCACAACTGTTTACAGACAGATTTTTATCTTATAATTCACTGTATCACAATTCCAGTGGGTCAGACGTTTACATACACTAAGTTGACTGTGCCTTTAAACAGCTTGGAAAATTCCAGAAAATGATGTCATACCTTTAGAAGCTTCTGATAGGCTAATTGACATAATTTGAGTCAATTGGAGGTGTACCTGTGGATGTATTTCAAGGCCTACCTTCAAACTCAGTGCCTCTTTGCTTGACATCATGGGGAAATCAAAAGAAATCAGCCAAGACCTCAGAAAAAAAATTGTAGACCTCCACAAGTCTGCTTCATCCTTGGGAGCAATTTCCAAACGCCTAAAGGTACCTCGTTCATCTGTACAAACAATAGTACGCAAGTATATACACCATGGTACCACGCAGGTGTCATACCGCTCAGAAAGGAGTCGCGTTCTGTCTCCTAGAGATGAACGTACTTTGGTGCGAAAAGTGCAAATCAATCCCAGAACAGCAGCAAAGGACCTTCAAGATGCTGGAGGAAAGAGGTACTAAAGTATCTACATCCACAGTAAAACAATTCCTATACCGACATATCCTGAAAGGCTGCTCAGCAAGGAAGAAGCCACTGCTGTAAATCCGCCATGAAAATGCCTGACTACGGTTTGCAACTGCACATGGGGACAACAATCGTACTTTTTTGAAGAAATGCCCTCTGGTCTGATGAAACAAAAAGAGCTGTTTGGCCATAATGATCCTTGTTATGTTTGGAGGAAAAAGGGGGAGGCTTGCAAGCCGAGGAAACACTATCCCAACCGTGAAGCTCGGGGGTGGCAGCAACATGTTGTGGGGATGCTTTGCTGCAAGAGGGACCGATGCACTTTACAAAATAGAGGACGGAAAATTAGGTGGATATATTGGATATATTGAAGCAACATCTCAAGACATCAGTCAGGAAGTTAAAGCTTGGTCGCAAATGGGTCTTCCAAATGGACAATGACCCCAAGCATTTTTCCAAAGTTGTGGCAAAATGGCTTAAGGACAACAAGGTCAAGGTATTGGAGTGGCCATCACAAAGCCCTGACCTCAATCCTGTAGAAAATGTCTGGGCAGAACTGACAAAGCGTGTGCGAGCAAGGAGGCCTACAAGTCTGACTCGGTTACACCAGCTCTGTCAGGAGGAATGGGCCAAAATTCTCCCAACTTATTGTGGGAAGCTACCCAAGTTACACAATTTAAAGGCAATGCTACCAAATACTAATTCAGTGTTTTGTAAACTTCTGACCCACTTGGAATGTGATGAAAGAAATAAAAGCTGAAATAAATAATTATATCACTATTATTCTGACATTTCACATTCTTAAAATAAAGTGGTGATCCTAACTGCCCTAAGACAGGGAATTTTTACTAGGATTAAATGTCAAGAATTGTGAAAAACTGAGTTTAAATGCATTTGGCTAAGGTGTATGTAAACTTCCGACTTCAACTGTACGTACATGCATGCATACATACATACATACAGTTGCTACTGCTCGACTAATAAAATATTGGTCGAACAACAGCCTATCAACCAAACAATCGACCAGTCGACTAATTGGGGTCAGCCCTAACACACACACAAACAACTGGATCTTTTCTCAGTAAGTTGTGAAACCTATGTTCTTTAAATAACTAGAGTCAATACAAAAGTCAATGAAACACAGAGGTGGAACAAAACCTCAACAAAACACCATCTTTCTGTCCAAGAGGACCATTCATCACTGACTCCTGTAATTTGTAGGACTTCTGAAAACCTTGCTCAGGAGACTCATCTTCTGTCCTGCTCCAGAAAACATACACCGCTCATCTGTGTTCCTACCTGTTTGTGTGGTCCTCTGAGGATGTGGGCCCTGGCCCCCTCACACGCCGTCCTCATGGCCTCCAGAGAGGGAGTTCCCAGCAGGTCCGTGATCAGATCCAGCTTCAACACAGAAGAACACCATGCAGCATATGTTACTGTACTTGAGACATGCATGCATGAACGCACTCACACAAACACACGCTATGGCACATATGCAGTAAAGGCAAAGTAGTTGAGAGAGGCAGGCTAAGTAAATGACTCCAGGGAGCTGTACTGTATGTATTTTGTTTACTGACGTATTGCTCCAGAATACAATTTTGCAGTGTATTGTGAACCTACAGTATCTGTGAACACGTCATTTTAGACATGAGCCATTTGTGTCGATATCAGAAGTGAAAGGGAGTAGTGTGTGCTGAGACATAAAACTGCATTCATCCCTCCCCAGCTAACTCAACATGTCATCTGTATTTTAGTTTTTTTACCCCACCTGGCCCACCACAAGAAGTCGCTAGAGCGCAATGCCCCCCTGGCCAAACCCTCCCCTAACCCAAACAACACTGGGCCAATTTTGCACCTCCTCATGGGTCTCCCGGTCGCTGTCGGCTGGGACACAGCCTGGGATCGAACCCAGGTCTGTAGTGACGCCTCTAGCAATGCGAAAACAGTGCCTTAGACCGCTGTGCCAATCGGGAGGCAACATGTCATTTCTGAAAGGGATGTAAATGAGGCAGGACCAGAGCCCAAGGTCTGGAGAGACACGGACACTAAAGATTCAAGGAAACTCTGTTCTGTTTTCAAATACAAACTTGATCTCTGAAAGCTCTGCTCAAGCTGAAAGTGCTCAGTGAAGTCTACAGACTAACACAACTAAGGATAGCGAATACCTTTTTTTCTTATAAAATAAGCCCAGAAATGCTCTGCACTGAATACTAGATCAGCAAGTTTTCCATGTCAGATCAACATGTCCCCAGTGTTTACAGTATTGGTTACCTGCTGGATGGGGCTTTGTGCCTGGAACAGGATGCGTCGGCCCAGTAGCTCGGCGAAGATGCATCCTATAGACCAAATGTCGATGGCGTTGGAGTAATGGTGGCTGCCCATGAGGATCTCTGGCGCACGGTAATACTGGGTCACCACCTCCTGAGTCATGTGACGAGACTCGTCAAGCTCCTCCACCCGCGCCAGCCCAAAGTCACAGATCTGGAGAGGGATGAAGGCAGAGAACATGTTCACATTAATACATCCATCAATACCAATATTCAAATAGACTAGTCCTCCCAACCCAACCTAACTCAAGGTTCAGATGCATGCAGCTTCTTGTAAGATACACCATTTATTATTTGGCAGCTTACTGTGACTGTTCTGCGTCAATTGTTACATAACTGAATGAGAACATTGTCTGATATGTCTAAAGACACAAAAGAAAGGAATACTTGGATTGTTCATAAACGGACTAACAAACTGCTCCGAATTTCTTTGTTCCCTCATCTCTTTTCCCCCCAAACTCTTCAAGGGATGAGCAGCTTTTTCAGAAATGCATGGCATATCACTAATTATATTTTCCAATGAAAACACTCACTGAAGTTGATTTACCAACGTCTTCTATGGTGTCCCTACAGGAACACACTTCTGTCTCGCCCCCCTCTCAATTTATTTTTGTTGCTCTGTTAGCTAAATATACATTCTGGTCAGAATGACAGGAAGTGAAGGATTGGGGAGCCACATTAGTGTCGCACTGCTACAGGTCACATTACTCCAGACGATTGCTCCCCACCAGCTTGTACACAACTAAATCAAACTGCTTGAGTAGCTGATGCTGCTGAGGGAGATTTTTGGAAGGGGATATTTATCAGAAATTAAATGACCGCCTCTCTAAAATAATGGCAGACTTGGTAGAGAAGGAACACAGCGATATCATGGGCAGACAGCACCCAATCATATGCAGGGAGCCTCACAGAGGCAGGCAGGGATGGGGTTTTCTGAAAATAGCCCAGAATGTGTAGGGAAGGTTTTTGGGAAATTAGAATTAGGAGCTAAATTAGTAAACGTCTGCTAGAGACAATCTGTTCTCCAGAGTCAGCCAGAGAATCACTGTCCTCCACCCTCTCCTCACTTTCTCGCTCTCTCTCCCCCACCTGTGGACTAGCACCCCTCCCAGTTGTCTGTGAGGGAGGAGGGGGAGCTAAGGGTAGAATAAGCCCAGGCAGGGCCTCCATTACTAGACCCCAGGATGAAGATTTAGGTGTCAGGAGCCCAGCATCATGTATTGTAGAAATCCCACTGGGGCGTCAGACCCCCAGTAACACAGGCTACAGAGACTCTGGGCGCCAGACAGCAAGTGAGAGCAGGAGTCAGGAATGTGTGTGTGTGTGTGTGTGTGCATTTCAGATACTGTACTTCCACAGAGCAGATTCCAACCCCAAGTTGACCTCATAAATCTCATAGTTTAGATCTCAGTTGAGTAATACATGTCATCACAGGAGGATTCAGATGTTAGATAGTAGAGGACAGTAGATTGACCTTAAGCACACAGTTGCTGTTGACCAGGAGGTTGCCAGGTTTGATGTCTCGATGTAGGATGCCAGCTGAGTGCAGGTACTTCAGTCCTACAGACAAAACACATGCCGGGAAGGATTCAGTTCCTTGTGTGAAGGTCCCACCCCGTTTTTTATCATGACGATTCAAACTGATATGTGTGTGAATATCACGTTTTAATGTTTGCAATGTGATCTGGGAGTGTGTGAGCGTGTCGGAGAGGTCTTACCTCGGAGGATCTGATAGAGAAACACTTTGACGTGGTCTGAGCTGAGGGGCTGAGGTGACACGATGATCTTATGGAGGTCACTCTGCATCAGTTCTGTCACCACATAGCTGGACGAAGAGTGGTCAAGGAAAACAACACCACAAAGACTACACAAATATTCTGCAGAGAAGAGCTAGCTAGGTAGTGAAGAGGGGTTAATGGAAGTAAGTGGGAATGGGTAGAGTAAAGACTATTCACAGTGTCTGTTCTGTTACATTCTAACCTACATAAAATGTTGCCAACCTAAATGGATGTTACTGACAGAGGTTGTTCCAATTCCTCAGCAAGTAGCAGCAGTACGGTATCGATCCATTGTCACAATGGGCTCCTGCTGTGAGTTTTAATAGACCTCTATGGTGGGATCTCTATTTCCTTTCTTTCTGCCCCTTTCACACTCTCCTGGGAAAGACATTCAGGCAGCCCTGTTTTGCTCTCCCTCCTCAGTCATTCTGGCAGGGTAGACACATAATACATTACACGTGGCATACCTGAACCACAGCGCATAGAAACGTCTCTGATAGAAACAACTTAATCCTGCCATCTAGCACTGTCAGCAGGCAGGCCAACTCCCAGAGCACACAGGCAGCCCAGCGCAGCCGTGTGTGTGTGTGTGAGAGGGAGAGAGAGAGTGAGAATGATTAGAGCCGAGTGTGCGACACTGCCTCATCGATCCTCCACAACTCCCACTCTTTTACAGCCATTTTTTGTTAGCTGACGCCAATGGCGACAGCTAGACCTCCTGGGGTCTGACACATAACGAAAAATACATTACAGAAAAAAACACTTTACAATTTACATACATTTTAAAACAATAACATAGACATTACAGACATACACAATTTCAGTGCATTCGGTAACTATTCAGAGCCCTTTTTCCACATTGTTATGAAATACTTTTTCTAAAATGGATAAATATAAAATGTTCCTCAGCAATCTTCACACAATGCCCCATAATAACAAAGCAAAAACTGTTCTTTAGAAAATGTAACAAATGTATAAAAAAAATATATATGGAAATATCGTATTTACATAAGTATTCAAACCCTTTGCTATGAGACTCAATAATTGAGCTCAGGTGCATCCTGTTTCCATTGATCATCCTTGATGTTTCTACAACTTGGAGTCCACCTGCGGTACATTCAATTGATTGGACAGGATTTGGAAAGGCATACACCTGTCTATATAAAAGGTCCCACAGTTAACAGTGCATGTCAGAACAAAAAGAACAAAAAGTCATGAGGTAGAAGGAATTGTCTGTAGAGCTCCGAGACAGGATTGTGTCGAGGCACAGATCTGGGGAAGGGTACCAAAAGATTTCTGCATTGAAGGTCCCCAAGAACACAGTGGCCTCCATCATTCTTAAATGGAAGTTTGGAACCACCAGGACTCTTCCTAGAGCTGGCCGCCTGGCCAGACTAAGCAATCAAGGGAGAAGGGCCTTGGTCAGGAAAGTGACCAAGAACCTGATGGTCACTTTGACAGAGCTCCTCTGTGGAGATGGGAGAAGGACAACCATTTCTGCAGCACTCCACCAATAAGGCCTTTACGGTAGAGTGCCAGACGTATGCCACTCCTCGGTAAAAGGCACAACAGCCTACTTGGAGTTCGCCAAAAGGTACCTAAAGGATTCTCATACCATGAGAAACAAGATTCTCTGGTCTGATGAAACCAAGATTGAATTCTTTGGCCTGAATGCCAAGAGTCACATCTGGAGGAAATCTGGCACCATCCCTATTGTGAAGCATAGTGGTGGCAGCATCATGCTATGGGGATGTTTTTCAGTGGCAGGGACTGGGAGACTAGTCAGGATCGAGAGAAAGATGAATGGAACAAAGTACAGAGAGATCCTTATGAAAACCTGCTCCAGAGTGCTCACCTTCCAACAGGACAGCGACCCTAAGCACACAGCCAAGACAATGCAGGAGTGGCTTCAGGGAAAAATCTCTGAATGTTCTTGACTGGCCCAGCCAGAGCCCGGACTTGAACCCGATCGAACATCTCTGGAGAGACCTGAATATAGATGTGCAGCGACGCTCCCCATCCAACCTGACATAGCTTGAGAGGATCCGCAGAGAGGAATGGGAGAAACTCCCATTGAAGCATGCTGCCAAACGTGCTTCAACAAAGTACTGAGTAAAGGGTCTGAATACTTATATAACTGATATTTCTAAAAACCTGTTTTTGCCTTGTCATTATGGGGCATTGTGTGTAGATTGATAATACGATTTTGGAATAAGGCTGTAACGTAACAAAATGTGGAAAAAGTCAAGGGACTGAATACTTTCTGAATGCACTGTACATACATATACTATACTACATATACATGTGCCTTAACCCGTCACCCCTCGTCTTATCACTCACCTCACACACACACACACACTCCCCCCTCTATCACAAGGCCTCTCCCTTACATACTACGATCCCATCCCCTCTGCTAGCGTCTCTCACACATGGAGAAGATAAGTGCCAACCGGACACACCATAGTGGAGAACATGAGGCCCAGGGGCCGACCCATCTATCTGGCCTCGGCACAGCTCCCGATGCTTCCTTTCTGCTTGATAAAACGAAACGCTTAATTACCACTCAGCATCTCACCGACAGCACTATGTGCATGTCTACTTCAGCAAGAGACATGCACGGTTTAGCCTTAAACATTTATGAATAATTCATGTTTTGTTACATTGGTCTAAATTTAGAGCCAAGCCAAATTGGGAGCAAAATGCATTTCGCTATGCATCCATGTCATCTCAAAGTGACAATGACTAATAACGACAACATATATTTTCCATAATAGTTGTAAAATCCCACGCAATAGGTATTCTGACAATCCATGGATGAAACAACTCATTGCCAATTGCAATTTGCCAAATTGTCAGGAAATAACCCAGCAAAGCCCAGGAGTCCCTTAATTGTATCAGTGACAAGGCAGGGAACAGATTACTTTTGTCCTGCCTCTAATACTGTATAATTATCCTCACGCAAATCATCTGCATGCTTGATTCCTCCACTGAAATGCAAACTACACTCTTTCCTCTGAGTCCCATGCTCGCTCGGTGGTGGTTGACTCGCTCTCTCTGCTGTGGTGACAATAACAAGGCTCTCTCTTTCTCCGGGTAAAAAGGCATGCCCTGATGGTGAGTGAGCGAGCGAGCGAGGGCGAGAACACCAGCCACTGGGGCTCTGGACACCTCTAGTCATTCAGAGGAGTGATGGAGATGGAGCAGAGAAACGTGTGAAGAGAGGAATGGTTTGGAATCTGGGGATCAGTTTCTGTTATAAGAATGGAGTGTGCAACATATCCAGTATGATTGTGTGTATGGACTTTAGTTGGGTTAATCTGTGTAGGGTATGGCACCCCTGGCCTGCCCACCTGTGCGCAATCATTCCCCTTTTAACCATGTGACCTGGCACTGAACACACTCCCAGAGGGCTCTGGTTACCTGTTACTATGCCAACCAACACATCCAAGAAGTGTGAAGTGGCAGAGAGGCACCTGGGATCTGCTGTATGTCAGGGAGCCAAACCTCCCCCTCCCTGCATGACTAACCCACAGAAGAGAGGATGTGGAGCAAGAGGCAAAGTACTAATGTAAACACACGTTGGCAAGGTGAGGTAAGGGGAAACCTAAGAGACATTTTAAGACCTCTTGTGGTTTTCCCTGTTTAAATGACAGTAGGCAATTAAGGTCACAGTTATGAAAACTTAGGACACTAAGAGGCCTTTCTACTGACTGAAAAACTTCAAAAGAAAAATGCCCAGGGTCCCTGCTCATCTGTGTGAACGTGCCTTAGACATGCTGCAAGGAGGCATGAGGACTGCAGGTGTGGCCAGGGCAATAAATTGCAATGTCAGTACAAATCAAATCAAATCAAATCAAATTTTATTTGTCACATACACATGGTTAGCAGATGTTAATGCGAGTGTAGCGAAATGCTTGTGCTTCTAGTTCCGACAATGCAGTAATAACCAACAAGTAATCTAACTAACAATTCCAAAACTACTGTCTTGTACACAGTGTGAGGGGATAAAGAATATGTACATAAGGATATATGAATGAGTGATGGTACAGAGCAGCATAGGCAGATACAGTAGATTGTATCGAGTACAGTATATACATATGAGATGAGTATGTAAACAAAGTGGCATAGTTAAAGTGGCTAGTGATACATGTATTACATAAGGATACAGTCGATGATATAGAGTACAGTATATACGTATGCCTATGAGATGAATAATGTAGGGTAAGTAACATTATATAAGGTAGCATTGTTTAAAGTGGCTAGTGATATATTTACATCATTTCCCATCAATCCCATTATTAAAGTGGCTGGAGTTGAGTCAGTGTCAGTGTGTTGGCAGCAGCCACTCAATGTTAGTGGTGGCTGTTTAACAGTCTGATAGCCTTGAGATAGAAGCTGTTTTTCAGTCTCTCGGTCCCAGCTTTGATGCACCTGTACTGACCTCGCCTTCTGGATGATAGCGGGGTGAACAGGCAGTGGCTCGGGTGGTTGATGTCCTTGTTGATCTTTATGGCCTTCCTGTGACATCGGGTGGTGTAGGTGTCCTGGAGGGCAGGTAGTTTGCCCCCGGTGATGCGTTGTGCAGACCTCACTACCCTCTGGAGAGCCTTACGGTTGAGGGCGGAGCAGTTGCCGTACCAGGCGGTGATACAGCCCGCCAGGATGCTCTCGATTGTGCATCTGTAGAAGTTTGTGAGTGCTTTTGGTGACAAGCCGAATTTCTTCAGCCTCCTGAGGTTGAAGAGGCGCTGCTGCGCCTTCTTCACAATGCTGTCTGTGTGAGTGGACCAATTCAGTTTGTCTGTGATGTGTATGCCGAGGAACTTAAAACTTGCTACCCTCTCCACTACTGTTCCATCAATGTGGATAGGGGGGTGTTCCCTCTGCTGTTTCCTGAAGTCCACAATCATCTCCTTAGTTTTGTTGACGTTGAGTGTGAGGTTATTTTCCTGACACCACACTCCGAGGGCCCTCACCTCCTCCCTGTAGGCCGTCTCGTCGTTGTTGGTAATCAAGCCTACCACTGTTGTGTCGTCCGCAAACTTGATGATTGAGTTGGAGGCGTGCGTGGCCACGCAGTCGTGGGTGAACAGGGAGTACAGGAGAGGGCTCAGAACGCACCCTTGTGGGGCCCCAGTGTTGAGGATCAGCGGGGAGGAGATGTTGTTGCCTACCCTCACCACCTGGGGGCGGCCCGTCAGGAAGTCCAGTACCCAGTTGCACAGGGCGGGGTCGAGACCCAGGGTCTCGAGCTTGATGACGAGCTTGGAGGGTACTATGGTGTTGAATGCCGAGCTGTAGTCAATGAACAGCATTCTCACATAGGTATTCCTCTTGTCCAGATGGGTTAGGGCAGTGTGCAGTGTGGTTGAGATTGCATCGTCTGTGGACCTATTTGGGCGGTAAGCAAATTGGAGTGGGTCTAGGGTGTCAGGTAGGGTGGAGGTGATATGGTCCTTGACTAGTCTCTCAAAGCACTTCATGATGACGGAAGTGAGTGCTACGGGGCGGTAGTCGTTTAGCTCAGTTACCTTAGCTTTCTTGGGAACAGGAACAATGGTGGCCCTCAGTACTGTGAGACGCCTAAGACAGGGCTACCGGGAGACAGGATGGACAGCTGATCGTCCTCGCAGTGGCATACCACGTATAACACCTGCACAGGATCGGTACATCCGAACTTCGCACCTGCAGGACAGGTACAGGATGACAACAACTTCCCGAGTTACACCAGGAACGCACAATCAGTGCCCAGACTGTCCGCAATAGGCTGAGAGAGGCTGGACTGATGGCTTGTAGGCCTGTTGTAAAGGCAGGTCCTCACAAGACATCACCAGCAACAACATCGCCTATGGGCACAAACCCATCGTTACTGGACCAGACAGGACTGGCAAAAAAGTGCTCTTCACTGACGAGTCGCGGTTTTGTCTCACCAGGGGTGATGGTTGGATTCGCGTTTATAGTCAAAGGAATGAGCGTTACACCGAGGCCTGTACTTTGGAGAGAGATCGATTTGGAGGTGGAGGGTCCGTGATGGTCTGGGGCGGCGTGTCACAGCATCATCGGACTGAGCTTGTTGTTGTTACTCTGTGCGTTACAGGGAAGACATATTCCTCACTCATGTGGTACCCTTCCTGCAGACTCATCCTGACATGACCCTCCAGCATGACAATGCCACCAGCCATACTGCTCCTTCTGTGCATGATTTCCTGCAAGACAGGAATGGCAGTGTTCTGCCATGGCCAGCAAAGAACCTGGATCTCAATCCCATCGAGTACGTCTGGGACCTGTTGGATCGGAGGGTGAGGGCTAGGGACATTCCCCCCAGAAATGTCCAGGAACTTGCAGGTGCCTTGGTGGAAAAGTGGGGTAACATCTCACAGCAAGAACTGGCAAATCTGGTGCAGTCCATGAGGAGGAGATGCACTGCAGTACTTAATGCAGCTGATGGCCACACCAGATACTGACTGTTAATTTTGATATTGACTGCCCCCTTTGTCAGGGACACATTATTCCATTTGTTAGTCACGTCTGTGGAACTTGTTCAGTTTATGTCTCAGTTGTTGAATCTTATGTTCATGTAAATATTTACACGTTAAGTTTGCTGAAAATAAACGCAGTTGACAGTGAGAAGACATTTCTTTTTTTGTTGAGTTCATATCGCTCGGTGCATTGGGATGAGTCATTTTGTTTTATGATGAAAAGTCAAGCACATCCATTTATTTCATAAAGCATCTGCAACGTCTTCCTGAATCCAAATTTACATTTAATTTAATTGCCTGTGAGAGTCTCTCCCTCCCTTATTGTTGCCGTGCATCAGGCTGTAATCATCACACCTTCCTGTGTGTCACGTTCTGACCTTAGTTCTGTTGTTATGTCTTGGTTTTAGTATGGTCAGGGCGTGAGTTGGGTGGGTTGTCTATGTTCCTTTTTCTTTGTTTTGGGAATTCTGTGTTTGGCCTGGTATGGTTCTCAGAGGCAGCTGTCAATCGTTGTCCCTGATTGAGAACCATACTTAGGTAGCCTGGTTTCACTTTTGAGTTGTGGGTGATTGTTTCCTGTTGTAATGTTTGTTTCACATTTCAGGACTGTTTCGGTTTTCGTTTGTATCATTCACTTTGTTATTTTGTATTCAGTTTAATAAACTAAAATGGACACTTACCACGCTGCACATTGGTCCGATCTCTCCTACTCCTCCTCAGAGGAGGATGAAAAAACCCGTTACACTGTGTCAGGAGCAGTTTAATCATTATCAGGCTGTAATCATCTCGTCTTCCTGTGTCAGGAGCAGTTGAATCATTATCAGGCTGCACAGGCCTGGCTGTGTGTGTTTGTATAGAATAGGGTATTCAGTTTAATATGCTACCTGATTAAAAACACCCCCTCTACATGATAACCAGCGTGTAGATCTGGGGAGATGACATTCATATTCCTGTTCTGACAGAGGAGACCAAGACGGAGAACAGACCAGCCTACAGTACTCTGCCGTGGGTGCTTAATAAACACATATGCATGCACAAACAGACACACACACACACACACACACAAAGACAGAAGGCGTGTCAGACCTCTCGCTCCCGCTCATTCATAAATGCACGCAAGCAACTTCAGCAGAGACCTTAATACTAAAATAGGTACAGTCACTTCCGGAACAGCAAATGACTCACTATATCTGACACATGGATGCAGTCAGTCCTGAGTCAAACACACCACACTACTCCGAGATAGAGAGCCTATTCAGATTAGCCACCCAGATTAGCCACCCATTTCCAGACTCTGTATTTCAGCAAGATATTTTAATTTTCAGAGGGGGTATTTATAGGAATTCGAAGAAATAGAAAGAGCAGTGGGCAACCAAACCTAAGCACGGTGATTGTGGATAGACTCAATATCCAAGTCATTTCCTGACAATGTGTAACTCCCCATAACAGACTTCTCAAAAGCAGGCAGGCATGTGGTTTCCCTGAATGTGCTCTCTCTTTCTCTTGGTAGGTTGTGATAGCCCCATGCCATGTTACATTGAGGGCTATATACAGCCTGTTGTTGTGCCAGTAATTCACTAGCCTTCCTTGATGTGTGTGTGTGTGTGTGTGGTAATGAACATAGGAGTGCCATGGTAAAGATATGGAGACACGTTGGCTCAGATAACTCTAGAGATAACACTCAGGGGAAGACAGTGAAGTAATTGTTAGTCAGAACTAGTAGGGGTGTTGGTAGGTGGTAAAATGTTAACCTCTCAAATCAGGCTGGAAAATGAGATGAGGGGACGCTAACCCCCTACAAAAGTACACCCAAGAAAAACAGCGTGCACACCAAAACCCACAGAGGAAATGCTTACAAGTTAGCAGAGCTACCGGCCTCAGCCCCTACCAGTTAGCAGAGCTACCGGCCTCAGCCCCTACCAGTTAGCAGAGCTACCGGCCTCAGCCCCTACCAGTTAGCAGAGCTACCGGCCTCAGCCCCTACCAGTTAGCAGAGCTACCGGCCTCAGCCCCTACCAGTTAGCAGAGCTACCGGCCTCAGCCCCTACCAGTTAGCAGAGCTACCGGCCTCAGCCCCTACCAGTTAGCAGAGCTACCGGCCTCAGCCCCTACCAGTTAGCAGAGCTACCGGCCTCAGCCCCTACCAGGGCTCTAAACTACGACCAATTAGGTGACATTTGTGATTATTTTTTCTCATTTCTCAAGCTCATCATTAAGCTCCGGACCCTGGGACTGAAAACCTCCCTCTGCAACTGGATCCTAGATTTCCTAACAGGCCGCACCCAGGTGGTGAGGGTAGAAAACAACACATCCGCCACGCTGACCCTCAACATGGGGCCTCTCGGGTGCGTGGTTAGTCCCCTCCTGTACTCTCTGTTCACCCAACCCCATCATTAAGTTTGCTGACGACACAACGGTGGTAGGCCTGATCACCAATGACGATGAGACAGCCTTTAGGGAGGAGGTCAGTGACCTGGCAGTCTGGTGCCAGGACACTGACCTTTCCCACAACGTCAGCAAGACAAAGGAGCTGATCGTGGACTACAGAAAACGGAAGGCTGAGCACACCCCCATCCACAGGACTGTAGTGGAGCCGGACGTTCCTCATATCCACATCACTAAGTATACATACAATGTCAGAGGCTGACGCATGCTGAAAGTGGAACTAGAGAGAGCAAGGTTGTTTTTGAAAATTTCTGAAAAAGTTTTTTCTTGAGAAAACAAATATTTACTAGCCTACCTGTTTCATGTAGATCCCGTGACGTGGTTATCCTCAGTTTCTGGAACCACTACTATCTGTCTCGGGATACTGCCAAACCCTAAAAACCTGCTGCTTGGTAAAGTGGTTAGCTTAGCTGCTCGCTATGAAGCTAGCCAGGTTTCCTTGACAGTTTGAACCGCCCTCGATACGGTTAGCCCTTGCGGCTGGTACTGCGGATAGTTCCGGGCTTGTGGCTGTTTAAATCCCAGCTGTTTGTTGCCGTTTCCGTCGGCCCTGAGAGCTGTGCTGGCTGGAACTGCGTTGAGTACCAGTGTTAGCCTATGCTGCTACCATGACAAAGAACAAAGCCTAAAATCTTTGAAATTGTTGCATGTTTAATTTCGATTTTTGTTCGGTGTAGAATGACTATGTATGCGGATGATTAAACACTCTACATGTCAGTACCCAAAGCCAGTGAGCTCACTGAAATTATAAATAAGGAGTTGCAGTCAGTATAAAAATGGGGGATAACTAATAAACTGGTCATAAATAGAGCTAAAACTAAAAGCATTGTATTTGTTTTAAAACATTCTCTAAAACCTAAACCTCAACTGGAATTGTGTAGAAATGGTGTGACCATTGAGCAAGTTGAGTAAGCATAACATTGGATGGTCAATTATCATGGCCAAGTCATATTGACAAAGTTGTTGTGAAGATGGGGAGGGGTATGTCTGTTATAAAAAAAAATGTTAGGTATTCTTTACACAATTCAACTGTACTAGTCGTTCAAGCTCTGGTCTTGTCCCATCTTGATTACTCTCCGGTAATATGGTCAAGTGCAGCAAAGAAAGACCTAGAAAAGCTGCAGCTGGTTCAAAACAGAAGCAGCACACCTTGCCATTAACTGCACATACAGAACTAATATCAACAACATACATGCCAGTCTTTCCTGGCTGAGGGTTGATGAGAGACTAACTGCAGCAAATCTTGTTTTTGTGAGAAATATTATTGTATTGACATTTCCAAACTGTCTGTATAATCACCTTACATACAGCTCTGAAAGACATACTTACCCTACCAGACATGCCGCTAGGAGTCTCTTCACAGTCTATGTTAATGATTTTAAATGCATCTAAACTGTAATGTAATGTGTATTTTTATTTCTGCATTGTTGGGAAGGGCCGTAAATAAGCATTTCCCTGTTCTTTATGAAGCATGTGACAAATACATTTGATTTGATAATAATTGTTGTAATGATAAGGCTTCACTGTACTGTTATTTCCAGTGGTGGAAAAAGTACTCAAATGTCATACTGTAGTAAAAGTAAAACATACCTTAACAGAAAATGACTCAAGTGAAAGTACAGATACCCCAAAAACGACTTATGTAGTACTTCAAAGTATTTTGAGTTAAGTACTTCACACCACTGGTTATTTCCAAGCACCAGAAAGATATGCACCATTAATCCAGCAAAAACGGTTTGCTTCTAGCCCAACCAGGTCCAAATCTGACCCATATTACCGGGGCAACATTTTTGTCTTCCTATAGTGGATCGCCGTGACTGCATAAACCATGTCGTGGGCCGTTCTAAAACGACTTATTCAGTGATGTTACCTGGTGTTGTACTGGAAGGCCTACCGGCTTGCAGTGCTTCCTACTAGTCATCACGATCGGTAGCTAACGTGGCCTACATAACAAATCATTCATATTGACAGCCATCTAGATGTGCCCTTAATTAATTGACCAAAATTGTCAACCAGTTTAACTTGAGGACCAGAATGTTGACCGCGGCGCCATACAAGTGGCAAAATAGTTGTCAAGAGATTTTTTATGTGCCAATTCTGTGGCACGTGGTTTATGAACTGACACATAAAACAACGCTTGCGAGTTTTTCAATTTAAATGATTATTAAAAATTCTTGCCACAAACAGAATGTTATGTATTTGGGACATTCAACCATCTCAGCTCTGCAGATTTTGCTACGAGGAGAAAGAATTATTAGATCCCTTATTTTGGTTTTGCCCCATGTAGCTTGTTTCTGGTCACAGGTTCAGGAATGGCTGATAAATCACAACATTTATCTAAAATTAACCCTACAAATAGCACTGTTGAGAGATTTGGAAAACCATAGTCAATCAATCAACAATATAACAATACTTTTAGTAAAAATATTTATCTTTAACTTACAATCTGTAGATACTATGTAATTTGTCAGGTTCGGAATTTCTGTGAAACATCAAATTAGTCAGGTTCAGAATTTCTGTGAAACATCAAATTAGTCAGGTTCAGAATTTCTGTGAAACATCAAATTAGTCAGGTTCAGAATTTCTGTGAAACATCAAATTAGTCAGGTTCAGAATTTCTGTGAAACATCAAATTAGTCAGGTTCAGAATTTCTGTGAAACATCAAATTAGTCAGGTTCAGAATTTCTGTGAAACATCAAATTAGTCAGGTTCAGAATTTCTGTGAAATATCAAATTAGTCAGGTTCAGAATTTCTGTGAAACATCAAATTAGTCAGGTTCAGAATTTCTGTGAAACATCACAGCAGTTTAAAAATATATGGCACATGGAAATCATAAAGAGGGCAGTTTACAGATATAGGTGTGATGGACTAGAGTAGCTGAGGGGTGGGTTTATGGAGATAGGTGAGATGGACTAAGAGTAGCTGAGGGGTGGGTTCATGGAGATAGGTGAGATGGACTAAGAGTAGCTGAGGGGCGGGTTTACGGAGATAGGTGAGATGGACTAAGAGTAGCTGAGGGGCGGGTTTACGGAGATAGGTGGGATGGACAGAGTAGCTGAGGGGTGGGTTTACGGAGATAGGTGGGCTGGACAGAGTAGCTGAGGGGTGGGTTTACGGAGATAGGTGGGATGGACTAAGAGTAGCTGAGGGGTGGGTTTACGGAGATAGGTGGGATGGACTAAGAGTAACTGAGTGGTGGGTTTATGGAGATAGGTGGGATGGACTAAGAGTAGCTGAGGGGTGGGTTTACAGAGATAGGTGGGATGGACAGAGTAGCTGAGGGGTGGGTTTATGGAGATAGGTGGGATGGACAGAGTAGCTGAGGGGTGGGTTTCCGGAGATAGGTGGGATGGACAGAGTAGCTGAGGGGTGGGTTTATGGAGATAGGTGGGATGGACAGAGTAGCTGAGGGGTGGGTTTCCGGAGATAGGTGGGATGGACAGAGTAGCTGAGGGGTGGGTTTATGGAGATAGGTGGGATGGACAGAGTAGCTGAGGGGTGGGTTTAAAAGCTCATGTTCTATAATAGTTATACATTGGTGTTTAGTCATAAGTACCATCTAAGTACCATGTAATGTAACTACCGTAAAAAAAGTAAAATGTGTCCAGAATGAGCATGTAACAACAAAAGAAAAAGCTGTAAAATTAAGTTTATTTTTGTCCCCCCAAAAATTTGATAATGAAACCGAAGAAAAAGAACACAGCTTAATCAACACTGTCCAACCTATAGCAGAGCGCTTTCCACACACCCACTCCTTTCCACACGCCCACTACTTACCTTTTCGACACAACAATTTCCCATACTAAGGTCGCTTAATTGGGATGCAGCTAACATCTTCTCCATCTCAACAAGAAAATTGTGCTTTTACACAATGTACAAACCTTATATTCTGCTAATTACTTTGTAATTTCAATGACAGGTATTCATATCAACATTTTAGTTTTTCTAATAAATTAATGTATTTACGGTATAACATATTAGTTTCTAGGGCACAACAATATAGGCTGTATCTAAATCAATTTAAAAAAATAGTATTTTCTGATGCTCCTAAATTTAATGTGGTGCTCCTAACCTTTTTAAGTTGGGAAAACCAGTGCTACCAATTATTTTTTTAAATTTTATTTAGAGCCCTGACCCCTACACACTCATGCATCCGTAATGGCAGCCTTCTTCCTTCGCAGGATGCAAGCAGCAGCAGAGTAGTGGGTGTGTGTTTCTGTCAATAAAGGCTCCTCAGAGGAGGAAGGGGACAACCATGCTCCTCAGTGAATTTCATAAAAGGTAAATTGTAAAACATTTAAAAAGTAAACCTTTTTAGATAAAACGATACTAAATATATTCACGTCACCAAACAATTGATTAAAACATACTGTTTGCAATGAAGGTCTACAGTAGCCTCAACAGCACTCCGTAGGGTAGCACCATGGTGGAGCCGGAGGACAGCTAGCTTCCATCCTCCTCTGAGTACATCGACTTCAATACAAAACATAGGAGGCTCATGGTTCTCATCCCCTTCCATGGACTTACACAGTAATTATGACAACTTCCGGAGGACGTCCTCCAACCTTTCAGAGCTCTTGCAGCATGAACTGACATGTTTTGCATCCAATCAAAGGATCAAATTAATCAATCTAGTACTGAAAGCATAAGTTATAGCTAGCTAGCACTGCAGTGCATAAAATGTGATGAGTAGTTGACTCAGAGAGAGAAAGACAATAGTTGAACAGTTTTAAACAAATACATTGTTTTTTTTCACTTTCAGTTTTACTTACTTAGCTAGCAAATGCAGCTAGCTAGTTTAGCCTACTCAAACACCCTGTTCAAAAAGAGGGATGCTATGTTAGCTAGCTGGCTATGACTATCCAACACAACACAAAAAAAGCTTACAAGTTAAGGTAAGCGTTTGGTTTTACAAATGTATTGCCACCAGGGCCCGCCGGTGTTAGTTCTAAAACGCCTACTGACTGTATACTGTAACGTTTCTGCATGATTGTAGCGGGTTTAGTAACACGTTATTTCTATTAGCTATGTTGCCTATGCTATTACTTTAGCAGATATGGTGACAACGATGTAGGCTGTGTGTAGCAGTTATGATATGGTTTGGCTTGGAAAGTTTTTTTTTTGCCTGGTCACATACAGCTGATGTGATGTGCATTGAAGTTCACAAGCGAAGGGAATAGGTGAGAGGAGGAGAGTGTAGATGCGAGAATGAATACAACATGGCTGTTATGAAAGTGAACTGTGTTTACATATGATCAGGGGTGTATTCATTCCACCGATTTAAGTTGAAAAGCATTTCTTAAACGGAATGAAGTGGGGATGAACATACCTGAATTTGTCCAATAGAAACTCTTGTTTGCAACTGTTGGACTAATGATTACACCCTAGATCAGATAGATGCAGGCAAGAGTGTGCAAAACGGTATTGAATGTGTTACTGTCTGTCACCTCAAATTTTTCTCTCGACATGTGTGCATCTAGGTTGTAGGCTAGGTTCTAGCAACATCAGGTATCACTGTTACATTGAACTGGGTGAATGGAATATGAATGACAGTCATCCAATATGCTGTATTAAAAACAAGGCCATGCTCATGGAAAAAAAAAAATTGTCCTCCCTCATCTTAACCTCTTGACGCCAGGGGGCACTATTTTTATGTTTGGAAAAATAACGTTCCCAAAGTAAACGGCCTATTTCTCAGGACCAGATGCTAATATGCATATAATTGACAGATTAGATCCAAAACTGTCAAAATATCATCTGAGTATAACAGAACTGATATTGCAGGCGAAACCCTGAGAAAAATCAAACCAGGAAGTGGCTTCTATTTTGTTCCATAGCCTCCCATTGCTCCATTTAAAGGGATATCAACCAGATTCCTTTTCCTATCGCTTCCTCAAGGTGTCAGTCTTCAGACATAGTTTCAGGCTTTTATTTTGAAGAATGACCGTGAATGACCACATTACATAAGTCGATAGGTTGGGGCTCTCAGAGTGAGTTGTGCGCAAAAAGAGAAAGGCGGCCATTGTTACTCATGGTCCTAGTGAAAAGCCAACTGTCCCGGTTGATATATTATCGAATAGATATTTGAAAAACACCCTAAGGATTGATTATAAAAAACGTCTGACATGTTTCTTTGGACATTATGGATATAATTTGGAATTTTTGTCTGCGTTGTCGTGACCGCTCTTTCCGGTGGATTCCTGGGCATAACGCACCAAACTAACGGAGGTATTTGCATATAAAAAATATATTTATGGAACAAAAGGAACATTTGTTGTCTAACTGGGAGTCTCGTGAGTGAAAACATCTGAAGATCAAAGGTAAACGATTAATTTGACTGCTTTTCTGATTTTCGTGACCTGATGCTAAGTGTACTTGTCTTGTCGAGCGATCGATAAACTTACACAAACGCTTGTATTGCTTTCGCTGTAAAGCATAATTTCAAAATCTGAGACGACAGGTGGATTAACAAAAGGCTAAGCTGTGTCTTGCAATATTGCACTTGTGATTTCATAAATATGAATATTTTCTAGTAATATTATTTGACTGTGGTGCTGTGCTATTCAGCGTTGCTGATGAAAATGATCCCGGATCCGGTATGGGTGGTTCAGAGAGGTTAAACAGAAACGGAACCGACCGCCACTGGTGTGTGTGTATATGCGTGTGCCCCCCAGGATATACACAGAACAGGATAGTTATATCACAGAGGCCCAAGCTCCAACCCTACGCCTGAAGGACTCATTCTACCAACGACACTCTGATTTATTCATAGCTTTAGTGTTACGCTACTAAACAAAACATGAATGTCGTTTCTCACTCAAATAAAAAATATAAACACAGAAAAATACAATTGAATTGGATTCATAGTGGAAAATCTACATCAGCAAAGGGAAAGTGGAGAAAAAGGGGCACAGAGAGCGAGCGAGAAAGAGACAGAGAGAAATAGAGAGCGTAATAAAGAGGAAGAAAATACAGATGACATACCTATACCTATTTTACCATACCTATTCCAGGGCCTATTCCTGGTTTCCCTGCCTTCAAATAGACCGCTGCCTGAGTTCAATATGCCACCACTCCCCCAACACTCTCAAAGGCACAAATTGTCATGCACGTGAGCGCACAGCATATATTCCAGTTGTTGTTTATTCTAGTATCAAAAAGCACACAGAAATGCTGCTATACAGTACACTCATTAGGGCCTTCCATTGTGTGCTTTAAAGCGAGTCCAAAAGCAGCAGAATGTCACACAATTAAGAGTAAAGGGAATAATCACTCTGCCGAATGAGTAACAGCTAAAAATACAGAGGTAAATAAATCTCTCAGCGAAGTGGGTTTTGTTGCTTTTCTTTCTTTAGTGAATTATGAGCGAAATTGATCTCTCATTAATAGAAAGACTGCCAAGACAGAACTAAAGAAAGTCAACTTGGTTTAGAGAGATGTAAACTATAAATAAAGAAATGTAGTGAAGGGTTTATAAGAGCATATGGAGTGACCGGGAGCCAGTTCAAAACAGGGGAGCAATGTGTAATTTGTATGATTAAATTATATGCTAGATTACAGAGAAAGCTCGGAAAGCCTCGAGCCTCATTCCTCCAATTCCAGTCCATAAAGGAAATATTAGAAATAAGAATGAAAACTAAATGGGACATCTCAGCATTTTACACTCCCTCCTTACCACCCTCCTCATCCTCCTACACCCAAAAATAAACCAAGGAAAAGAGAACTAAAAGGTGTCGGTGAGAGGCTTGTGCCTTTCCCTTCACCCTGAACATGCAGAATGGGAGCAGGCTCAACTCATTTTTCCAAAGCTACAGCATTCGGTCAGTCACTAGATACCAACTGATAGTGCTGTCGACTGATGAGGACCAACATGGGGGATAGCAGTGGGTAAACAAACAGCCAAATGACCCCCCTCCACCCAAACCACCTGTAAGAGTGAAAACACAAGACTGAGAAAGAGGTAGACGCCACCTGCCAGTAGATCACCCACCCATCTATCTCCCACTGAATCAGCAAGCTCAGCTCCTTTCCTCCGGTCTCCTCCCACGCCCCAATCGTCACTCCTGGAAGCAAAATAATGTCAATGAGACAGGTCAGTAAAAACCTCACCATTTTAACAACCCCAGCAGACATAGACTTCCCTGGGCATAGGCGATAGAGAGAGTTTCTAAATCTGATAGGGGCCTTCCAGCAGGTAGCATAAGACTGGACTGACACCATACGGGCAGAGCCCACTTAGCAGCAATGACACAACACATCCCATCTAAACAACGCAAACAGATCAGATTTAATATACAGCAGACAAGTCTGTCCACTTTAACCTGTGGAAGGAGCCAGCAGCCAGGGAGATTCACTGATAGCTAACATAGCTGCTTAAACAAAATTGCATGGAATATGTGTCAGAAGTGGTTTTAAACTCCTACGATTGTGAGACTGGAAGGAAGGGGTTTGATGAATACAGGCCACATAGACTGGCCACTGTGTCATCGTTTAAGGATACATTTCCTCAAAGTAGTCGATGTGTGGCGGCTGTAGGATGTCGAGAGCCGAGAGCACCTGCGGAGAGGAGAGGAGGTCAGGCACATCCGCAGGGAGGGGATGGAGAGAGGGATCAGAGAGAGAGAGAGTAAAGAGAGAAAGAGAATAGAGAGTAGGAAAGGACAGAGGGGAAGAGATGAGGGTGGGTGGTGACAGGTGGAAGAGAAAAAGAGGAACCAAGAGAGGGGAGGGAGGCTAGCCATCCACTCACATTATCATGTTTGAAGAAGCACAGCATCTTCAGCTCACGGAAGACCCTCTTACAGGAGACGAGGTTCTGGAAGACGTTGGGCATCTTTTTGAGGGCGACTCGCTTTCCATCCCGGGGGTCCGTCACTGACCTGGAGTGGAGGGAGAGGATCAGAGAATGAGACAAGACCCTCACAGACATCACACAGCAAGCTCCTGTCATAGCCCTGTAGTTGATGCCCAGCCATATTTTCAGAGTGAGTGGCAATACAGTAAATGATTAAAAACATGAAAAACATACCATGAAAAAACAAGCAGTCTAAGAAATAATCAATATTAACAGTGCTAAGAGAGAAATAAGTGCAGTTCAGGTTAAACACTGCTTTGGTTACGCTACTGAAGGTACTATCATCTTAGCAGGGGTGAAGTAACTGCAAACCCAGAAATACAAATACATCTCACACCAGGAAGGTCACATTCAGTGGTGTTCCTGTATTAAATAACAATATTTATTTACATTTTCCTTAAAATTAAATATCTTCATAACAACCACCTAACCCCAGCCTTAAGAGGAAGATTAGTCCAAAGCATTTTACAATACCCATTAGCAGAAAACAGAAAGGTCGTGAAATAGAGGTTATTTATTTTCACTGAGACGGTGGTCATTGAGGCACACTGTGTAGTTTGTCAACATGCATCTAATGTAACATGGACCAGAACATCCTGAACCCTTGACACACACACACACACACACACACACACACACACTTAAGTATGTACAGTACCAGTCAAAAGTTTGGACACAACTACTCATTCAAGGGTTTTTCTTTATTTTTACTATTTTCTACATTGTGTAATAATAGTGAAGACATCAAAACTATGAAATAACACACATGGAAACATGTGTTAACCAAAGAAGTGTTAAACAAATCAAAATATATTTTATATTCTTCAAAGTAACCACCCTTTGCACACTCTTGGCATTCACTCAACCAGCTTCATGAGGTAGTCATCTGGAATGCATTTCAATTAACATGTGTGCCTTGTAAAAATGCTTTTGAGCCAATCAGTTGTATTGTGACAAGGTAGGGGGTATACAGAAGATGGTATTTTACCAAATAGGGCTAAATCCATATTATGGCAAGAATAGCTCAAATAAGCAAAAAGAAACGACAGTCCATCATTACTTTAAGTCATGAAGGCCAGTCAATCTGGAAAACCATCAAGCGCTATGATGAAACTAGCTCTCATGAGGACCGCCACAGAACTGGAAGAACTAGAGTTACCTCTGCTGCAAAGGATAAGTTCATTATAGAGTTACCAGCCTCAGAAATTGCAGCCCAAATAAATGCTTCAGAGTTCAAGTAACAGAGACATCAACATCAACTGTTCAGAGGAGACCGCATGAATCAAGCCTTCATGGTCAAATTGCTGCAAAGAAACCACTACTAAAGGACACCAATAATAAGAAGAGACTTGCTTGGGCAAAGAAACACGAGCAATGGATATTAGACCTATGGAAATCTGTCCTTTCGTCTGATGAGTCCACATTTGAGATTTTTTGTTCAAACAGTTGTGTCTTTGTGAGATGCAGAGTAGGTGAACGGATGATGTCTACATGTGTGGTTCCCACCGTAAAGCATGGAGGAGGAGGTGTTATGTTGTGGGGGTGCTTTGCTTGTGACACTGTCAGTGATTTATTTAGAATTCAAGGCACACTTAACCAGCATGGCTACTACAGCATTCTGCAGTGATACACCATCCCATCTGGTTTGGGCTTAGTGGGACTATCATTTGTTTTTCAACAGGACAAATGACCCAACACACCTCCAGGCGGTGTAAGGGTAATTTGACCAAGGAGTGATGGAGTGCTGCATCAGATGACCTGGCCTCCACAATCACCTGACCTCAACCCAATTGAGATGGTTTGGGATGAGTTAGACCGCAGAGTGAAGGAAAAGCAGCCAACAAGTGCTCAGCATATGTGGGAACTCCTTCAAAACTGTTGTAAAAGCATTCCAGGTGAAGCTGGTTGAGAGAATGCCAAGCGTCTGCAAATCTGTCATCAAGGCAAATGGTGGCTATTTTGAGGAATCTAAAATATATTTTGATTTGTTTAACACTTTGTTACTATATGATTCCATAGGTGTTATTTCATAGTTTTGACGTCTTCACTATTATTCTAAAATGTAGTAAAAATAAATTAAACCCCTTCAATGTGTAGGTATGTTTAAACTTTTGACTGGTACTGTATAAATCCACATAAATCACTCAAATTATCTTTCAAAGGTAATGGTAATAAAAGTTATTAACAAATTGTGGAGACAAGAAGAAAGTGTGATCTGATAGAGAGAATATGGTAAATGGTTAACTGGACAAATTATTTGTTTAATTTATCATGCCTGCATTGATGCCGCAGATGGATCATTAGCAGACAGAGCAGAGAGCCATGTGAGTCAGACAGGCCAGACCTCCCTTGGAACCCACATCTCACTTAAAGGACACAGACACGCACGTAGTCACAAACACACACACTTATGTACAGTACAGCACCCCGCACTGTCGCACACAAACTCACATTCACCAACATACCCATGAACCCTCTCACTCAGACACACACACTTCCAGGCCGAGAGATGAGAAGCAGTAACCACCTTGAGGATCTCGCAGACCCTCACAGATTTTAATCAGCAAGCCTTTTAGAGATGAAACGCTTTTCCAAAATAATATTATCCCCCACTTCAAACAGAGCAGGAAAAATAAACCCTAAAACCATAAGAGTTTAATCTAAGAAGAAAAGCCTGGTTCCACATATAATTTCCTTCCAGAATGGCCAGGAGTGAAAAATGTATCCATCAATTGTGGTTTGATTCAAACCTACAGCCAGATACCAAGCAGCAAGCCTTCTGATGTGGGTCGACAGGGTACCTGCTGATCAGGGCATCACTGGGAGTGTACAAGGAGGTGGTGGGGGGGGGGGGCAGAAGAGAGCAAAGGGAACCCCAGTTAGAACTCAGTGCTGAAGCCTGTCTGACCAACCAGATCTTGTCATAAATACAACATACAGCGGACACTGCTGCTGAAACAGTCTGCATCTCTGGCAGAACCTTGGTCTGTGTGGTTGAGACGTGTGCTGTGCCGCCTGCTATCCACTGCTCAAATCATGCAAGAATCCAATTCAATACTGCACATCAGTGAGCGTAACATGTTTTTATTGTTGGCATTTTTAGGACAATATGAATATTTGATATGTACCACATTGCTTTCACGGGGGTATTGCATTTGAATGAATTTGCTAAAGCAATATCCCCACCTCTGTGGAGTAACCTACACACCTCCGTGGAGTAACCTACACACCTCCGTGGAGTAACCTACACACCTCCTCGGTTTCCTGTTTTAAAATATATTTGGAGATATAGGTTTTAACACCAGCCTGGGCTCTCTCATGCATCAGCTTTACGGGGAATGTACTAGCTAATGTGCCACAGTTCCTCGTCATAATGTAGCGATAGGACAACTACAGTAGGGTCATCCCCGACTGAAATAAAATATTGGTTCGACCAATTGATTGGTTGAAATTTTAAAACATGTATTTTTCCATATACAGACACACCTTATGTATTTTAATAAAATCAACTACATGTAAGCTACTGAGATTGTCTGATGCTTTAAGCACACTGTGAATTAAATAATTAAGACACACAAATGACTCAAGAGGGAGCCAGAGATCGCCATTACACTCCGGAAGTAGCTGGTAATAGGCTACACTAGGGGTCAGCAACCTTTTCCATTTAAAGTTCCTAATTTATCTTACCATTTCTACCTATCTGCGTGCCAATTATGATCTTCATCTCAACTTGGTCCAGCCCCTAGTTTGCTCTAACAAACGTGCAACATTGTATAAAATACTCTGGACCCTCAGTTTCCCACGCCAGTGAGATCCAGACAGACACAGCTGTAGGCTATTTGCGCAAGGTATAATAAGTAAATCAGGTAGGCCTACTTTATGATCTTTCCACCTGATAAAAGCATGACATTGTTTTTCCCTTTCACGCGAGTGGTTATAGAAAGGGAGCTGGAAAGATTTTTCAAATAGGCTACATTGAGGAACTATTGTTACTCTCAATGGATGTACAGTACCAGTCAAAAGTGTGGATGCACCTACTCATTCAAGGGTTTTTCTTTATTTTTACTATTTTTTACATTGTGGAACAATAGTGAAGACATCAAAACTATAAAATAACACATATGGAATCATGTAGTAACCAAAAAAAAAGTGTTCAATCAAAAAATGTTATATTTGACATTCTTCAAAGTAGCTTCATGAAGTAGTCACCTGGAATGCATTTCAATTAACAGGTGTGCCTTGTTAGCAGTGAATGTATTTCCATCGTAATGCTTTTGAGCCAATCAGTTGTGTTGTGACAAGGTAGGGGTGGTATACAGAAGATTACCCTACTTTGTAAAAGATAATAATATGGCAAGAACAGCTCAAATAAGCAGAGAGATGACAGTCCATCATTACTTTAAGACATGAAATTCAGTCAATACGGATCATTTCAAGAACTTTGAATGTTTCTTCAAGTGCAGTCGCAAAAATCATCAAGTGCAATGATGAAACTGGCTCTCATGAGGACTTCCACAGGAAAGGAAGACCCAGAGTTACCTCTGCTGCAGAGGAGAAATTCATTAGAGTTAACTGCACCTCAGATTATAGCCCAAAAACATGCTTCAGAGTTCAAGTAACAGATATATCTCAACATCAACTGTTCAGAGGAGACCGCATGAATCAGGCCTTCATGGTCAAATCGCTACTAAAGGACACCAGTAAGAATAAAAGAATTGCTTGGGCAAAGAAACACGAGCAATGGACATTAGACCAGTGGAAATCTGTCCTTTGGTCTGATGAGTCCACATTTGAGATTTTTGGTTCCAACCACCCCATGTCTTTGTGGAACACAGAATAGGTGAATGGATGATCTCCGCATGTGTGGTTCCTACTGAAGCATAGAGGAGGCGTGATGGTTTTGGGGTGCTTTGCTGGTGTCACTGTTGGTGATCAATGGATGTAAAAACAGATTTTGTTTACTTGCTGTTTGAGGTGAAGACATTTTTAATTTGAGAAGCTTCACAGCTCATTAGTGGTGGTGAGTTAAGCCAATCAGAAATACTATCAGATCCCCAAATGGGCACATTCATACGCCTACATTTGTGCGCAGGCTAGGTAACCTAGGCCTACTTCTATGTGTAATCAGCTGCGCGTACTTACGCAACATTGACAGAGCACTTCAAACAAAACACAACGAATAAATTGACAACTTGTAAATGAAATTAACCACAAGTGTAGCCTAGGTTTTGCACTCCGCAAACAACGTGTCCACTCTGACAATGAGAACTGTAAAAGGCAGTAATAGTAATATAATGAATGCATTAACAGAAATTATGTTAACCAAACAAACATTGTACATGACAAATTATGATCAAACAATCGACCAGTCGACAAAATGGGGTCAGCCCTAAACTACAGTGTCATATTTAGAAGATTCAAACAAAGGTATGTTTGAAATGTCAATAATCATGTTATATTTTGCCTCTCACGGCGGTGTGGTGAGTTTACTTAAGGAAACAAGCCTTCTTTCCACCGCAAGGTTAATGCATCATAATGCATTTTTTACAATGTCTATTTTAGATCCAAAAAAAGGGGAGGTGGAAGGTATCTCATCTGTTTATTATTAATAGATGATGTGTTTCAGGCAGCTAGTGAAGGATCTGCAGTCACATCAGCAACACTGTGGTTTCTAGGCCCTCTGTCTCCCCTATAGAGCAGCACAGACCGCAGCTACCTGCTCGCCTCTCCCCCAGCCTGCATGCTCATCATGACCAGTGTCACTCTCTCACTTCACAAACACATTAATGCTTTTATTATTGTTGATGTGTGTGTCCTGGCCAGGAGGAATATTTTACTATTTACTGGTATTGATGCACGGACCGGTTTGGGTTTTTACTTTACCTTCTATAACGATATTTGAATGTTTGGTTTGTTAAATGTGATACACCGTGTGTAACGTCCATTTTTATAGTTTACTCCGCTACTTGAGTCATCCCTCTCATCTCCCTCTCTCCACACCCCGTCACTCAAGGAGCGCATTTTTTGTTGCTTGACCACGAGACACTTGCGTTCAGTTTGCATGGTCAATGCAGCACATGCAACAATGTTGATGGCAACAATGTTGTTTCCAATTTGATCTTCATATAAATCCACAAGCGTTCTATAATTACAATATTAGTTTGTGTTTCTTACATCTGCAAACAGCTAATTTGTATTTTCTTAGCAAGTTAAGCTAAATCGTGTTAGTCACTAATGCTATTTGCTAGTTAGCTAATAAAAGTACTGAGTCAGAGCAATCTTATCTAGCCTAATACAGCCTGATACCAGTGCTGGTGGGGGCCTAAATCAGCATGTTGTTTGTACAGCAGTATTTTCTAATTCACTATATAGGCAAAGATTTAATGTAGCCAAAGTAACACAATAACTCATCCATTTATTTTTTTATATTTTACCTTTATTTAACTAGGCAAGTCAGTTAAGAACAAATTCTTATTTTCAATGACAGCCTATGAACAGTGGGTTAACTGCCTTGTTCAGGGGCAGTACCACAGATATTTATTTACCTTGTCAGCTCAGGGATTGGGTCTAGCAACCTCTCAGTTACTGGCCCAACGCTCTAACCACTAGGCTACCTGCCGCCCCAAACATGTGACAACAACAAACACTATATAATACCAGCACAGAGACCAGCACAGTACCAGTCGTCCTCTACAGGCAGGATCAACCTTTGTTAAAGAGAAGAATAGCAAGTTTAGTCCCACAACAGCCACAATAATCACAAAACAAATGCCTGTTTGTATAATGTGCTACTCAGACAAAGGCAGTAGTTTAGATTAGAGGTCGACCAATTAAATTGGCATGGCCGATTTAACTAGGGCCGATTTCAAGTTTTCATAACAATCGGTAATTGGACTTTTTGGATGCCGATTATGGCCGATTACATTGCAATCCACAAGGAAACTGCGTGGCAGGCTGACCACCTGTTATGCGAGTGCCGCATCAAAAGGACCTTGTGGCTGCAAGAAGCCAAGGTAAGTTGCTAGCTAGCATTAAACTTATCTTATAAAAAACCATCTTCACAATCACTAGTGAACTACACATGGTTGATGATATTACTAAGTTAACTAGCTTGTCCTGCGTTGTATGTATTCAATGCAGTACCTGTTAATTTATCATCAAATCACAGCCTACTTCAACACCGCCAAACGGGTGATGATTTAACAAAAGCGCATTCGCAAAAAAAGCACAATCGTTGCACAAATGTACCTAACCATAAACGTCAATGCCTTTCTTAAAATCAATACACAGAAGGATAATTTTTGTAAACCTGCATATTTAGTTAGACTATATTAATGTTAGCAGGCAATATTAACTAGGGAAATTGTGTCACTTCTCTTGCATTCAGAGTATATGCAACAGCTTGGGCCGCTTGGCTTGTTGCGAACTGTGTGAAGAGCATTTCTTCCTAACAAAGACCGTAATTAATTTGCCAGAATTTTACATAATTATGACATAACATTGAAGGTTGTGCAATGTAACATCAATATTTAGACTTAGGGATGCCACCCGTTCGATAAAATACGTAACGGCTCCGTATTTCACTGAAAGAATAAACGTTTTGTTTTTGAAATGATAGTTTCCGGATTTTACCATATTAAATGACCAAAGGCTCGTATTTCTGTGTTCATTATATTATAATTAAGTCTATGATTTGATATTTGATAGAGCAGTCTGACTGAGAAGTGGTAGGTAGCAGCAGGCTCGTAAGCATTCATTCATACTGTGTTTGCCAGCAACTCCTAGCAATGCTTGAGGCACAGCGCTGTTTATGACTTCAAGCCTATCAACTCCCGAGATTAGGCTGGCAATACTAAAGTGCCTATAAGAACATCCAATAGTCAAAGGTATATGGAATACAAATGGTATAGAGAGAAATAGTCGATGCGTCATAATTCCTATAATAACTACAACCTAAAACTTCTGAACTGGGAACATTGAAGAACTGGGAATATTGAACCACCAGCTTTCATATGTTCTCATGTTCTGAGCAAGGAACTTAAACGTTAGCTTTTTTACATGGCACATATTGCACTTTTATTTTCTTCTCCAACACTGTGTTTTTGCATTATTTAAACTAAATTAACCATGTTTCATTATTTATTTGTGACTAAATAGATTTTATTTATCTATTATATTAAGTTAAAATAAGTGTTCATTGTTTATTCAGTATTGTTGTAATTGTTATTATTACAAATAAAATATATATATATATATATATATATGTCTGATTAAATTGGTATCGGCATTAAAATCATATTCGGTCAACTTCTAGTTTATATTACTGTAGACTACGGACGTATTTAGATTAAAGTTTGCGTTCAGTGCTGAGAGTCGTCAAGCAGTGTTTCGCCTATATTCATTTAGCGGCGGGCTGCCGCTGCTAAATTGTTACCGCCACTCCAAATTAACAACTTTTTTGAAAATAATTTTCAGGATGGTAAAACGTTTTCAGTGTAAACTTAGACTAAAACCAGATATAAAGTATTTAGAAAAGATAATTACAAAAATATCAAGGCATTGATTTAGTTTTATTTGAGTCACTCAGATAGCATAAGAGCACAGCATAAACTATGGCAAAATGAGTTGCAGGAAAATTACTTTAAAACTAAAAATGTTCTCACCCCCTTTTGCCACTGCTGCTGAGAAGAATCCTAGGGGAAACACTGTCTAGTCAAGCAGAACAAAGCAACTGCTAACTTTGCCTGGAACATTTCAATGCCTACTTATTTAAAACAACCCCTTTTTTGTAAGAATAAGTATGTGCTAGAATATATCCCAAATGGTATGACTCAACACATAAACCAAACAGGGCTAGGGCTTGGAGTCTGGTAGCTGCAGGCCTGGTACTGCGAGGTGGACCACAAAAGGCAGCCCCTTTGAAAGTGAAGCCTGAGAGGACACAGAGGCAGTACTGTGCTGGCACTGGCATCTAGTTAGCCATTTTCCCAGCCTCTTTCATTTCCCTAATTAAGCAACAAAGCCTGTCCTCCTCACCCATGCTCCCCCTTCAACCCAGGGACCAAGGCCCTCACCCCAGGAAACTTCACAACAGTAGACACATGCCTGTTGGGCCCAGCCTGCTCCACGTACCGCCTGGCTCCTGGGGAGTCTCAGAGAGGGGGTCACCAGGTGTTACCAAATGTCGGCCGGGATGGACGTGTGAGTTTGGTCGGTTTGAGTCACACTCATAAGTAGGCTTGGGCGGTATACCGTATATACCTTATACTTGTGTATTTGGCAACAGCCACGAGATGGTGTTTCAATACCGTCAATAGTGATGAAACAATTTATTTGAAAGTATTTTTTTATCCATTTGAATATTTGTAGATACTTTCTAAATAAACAGCTGCAGTCAGCTTGTGCAATACGTTAGGAGGTAAAGCAGATGGCGTTGTTCATTTCACCTGTCACGTTCTTTTTTATTATGATGCTTACCGGTAGTCCCCAGTCACGTGGTGTTTGTTTATGAGCACACAACAATTCACTGTTGTGCAGCACACACCAGGTGATATAGTTACAGTACGGAATTCACAACTAAATGTTTGCCAGCAAGATTTCTTATAACTAAGAAACTATTAACTATCTACATTTTTCAAAATGCTCTGCAGTTGTGCATTTGGTTTGCTAATTTAGTAGGTAGTTATCTAAGTGGTTAGCTTCTTGCAAAATCAAGCTTCTCTTGGTAACAGCAGAGAATCCCCTTCTGGGTTAAGAGCCTTGCTGTCTAATATTTGTTTTGTGAGTGCAGCAAAACTGAGTAGCATTCTTTTGTTACTTGCATAACTTTATGAGCTGGGGGTGTCTGTCCTGCTAATAGTTTGTCAGAGATGTTCGCAATGTGCTCATTAGCATTTAGCGGGCATTCGCTATGGTATTTTACATGTACTTGTTAGCATTGCTAACTTTCAGATTACAGAGGCTCAGTGGGGTTTGAAAATAGCTCCCCTTGTATTCAGTGCCAGTATTACTGAATATCCCGAGATGGCACAAGGTTGGTATGAAGGTATGACAATCTGAATACCTCCCAAGCCTAATTAGAAGGACTGATTCTTTCTGTTAAAAAGCTCAAACCTCACCACGGGAATCGGGTTAAATTCATTTTTATTTATCTCTATTCCAGATGAGGCCTGTTTTGCAGAATAAAACATATCAAAATACAATATACACATTAAAATACACAACAACAGTATGGGGAAGAATTATCATATGTTTGCATGGCAGCAGTGAGGGGTGATGGGGACAGCATGTGAGGCCCCTCTCGTTCACATGACACACTTCCACGTCTACCTCTTACTAATCTGGGAACCCAGAACCAAAACTGGCTAGTGCTGGCCAGCTCGACTGTTACGAGAGACGAATCTCCTACAATCACAATACCCAGAAACAGTTATTGTGCTGCAAACAGCAGCATCTGCTGTAGCCATTAGCAACCTCTCCAACAATTAGCTGACAAATGAAGAAGAGTGCTGCACAGAAGAGTGCTGTAGGGATGGCACCAGAGAGAGAGAGACTCCACATTATGGCCAGCCATTCATTGCCTGCTAACTGAATCCCATTTGCCTCACTGGAGAAGTAGGGCTCTAACACTTTTATTCACATCTAACATAAAGTGCCTGTGGGAAACAGATATTTATTGAGTAGCACTACTTCAAAGTTCTTAACAGTTATGAAATGGCTTTTTCATAGTTTAGCTTGAGTTTCAATTATATTTCTGGATGAAAGAATGTAGTAGTTTAATTTATAGTAGGACAACATATCCCATTGGGTTCACATCACAATCGTTTTTTGTTTTTTTTTACTTTTGAATTAGTCTCTATGGGAGAAGAACACATCAATGCTAAATTGGCAGAAACAGTAGTAACAGACGTAATAGTGAGGCCTTTAAAGAGGTTCAGCACAGCCTACTGTAGTGGTCGTGCTCACATACACCCATGCACGTGTTAGTGTCAAACAACCTATGGCTGTTCAAACAGGGCTTTTGAGACGATCTGGTGACAGCTAGCATAGCGCTCCCTCTGCTTGTTTCAAAGCTCTGTAGAGGTGTCAACGACCTAGTTATTTAAAAATAAAAAGTGTTATTATAGTTATTCTTAAAAAGTGTAATTACAGTCACAGATGCACAACGGAAGCATTTTTAACATGCCCAGGGCAGAGAAGAACATGGAGGATGAAAAGTGACAGACGCAAGAAGGTTTTAAGAAATTGTTTTAGGGAGAGAGAGACACAGATCCCAGCACCACCGGGTCACTTTCTCCAGTCTAATCTCGCCAGATAATCAGATTGGGAGGAGTTGGTGACAGCAAAATAATAGGAAGATGATTGAATGTCTGTGGTGAGAAAGAGTGGCCTACGACATGTCTTGATTATTTTTGTGTCAATGCCAATTTCATCATGTAGTCCATTTAGTTTCTCTCACCAGAAAGATTGAGACACAAAAAATGGTGTGATTTGAATTAACAAAGAGGAGGCAAAGGTCTGTGAGACATGGTTTTGATTTTAGACACATAAAGTGGGATGTATATGTAGGGTACGGGGCAACAGAAGACAGTAGAGGGGCTAATGACTTTGGAGATAGGGAATGGGCCGATAAACCGGGGAGAAATTTGTGGGACTCCACCCGGGGTGGCAGATCCCGGGTGGACAGCCATACCTTCTGCCCGAGCTGATACCGGGGAGCCTGGGTCCTGTGACAGGCCGCTTGTCGTCGATACCTAGATGTGGTCTTGAGAAGGGCTGACTGGGCTCTCTTCCAGGTATGATGACAGCAGAGGACAAACATCTGGGCCGACAGTATGACAATCTCTTCCTCTTGCTCAGGGAAGAGCGGGGGCTGATAGCCCAGAGAACACTCAAAAGGGCGAGAGACCCGTGGGGTGTATTTGACCCACACAAGTTGCTGGCTTCAGGTGGTGTGGTTGGCGGACACCAGGCAGCGAAGAATCGTTTCCAAGTCTTGGTTGGCTCGCTCCGGCTGGTCGTTGGACTGGGGGTGGAACACGGAAGACAGGCTGGCCGACAACCCAATGAGCGTGCAGAACGCCTTCCAGAACCGGACTGAGGACCCTGGTCGGAGACCGTGTCCACCGGGAGTCCATGGATCCGGAAGACGTGCTGCACCATGAACTGGGCCGTCTCTTTGGCAGAGGGTAGCTTGGGGAGAGGAATGAAGTGGGCAGCTTTGGAAAACCAGTCCACTACTGTCAGGATGGTGGTGTTGCCATCAGACGGGGGAAGATCTGTGACAAAGTCCAGGGATATGTGAGACAAGGGACAGTGAGGGACAGGCAGTGGTTGAAGAAGACCAGCCGTGCTTGCCGGGGAGTCTTGTTCTGCGCACAGACCATGGAGGCAGCGATGAATGCGGAGACGTCCGGGAACATGATAGGCCACCAAAAGCGTTGTCGCATAAAGGGCAGGGTCCGACAGGAGCCCACTCCAGGACCGAGGAGCGGACACCATCAGGCACAGACATCCGGTTATCTACAAACCTCAGATGTCCCACTTCCTGGTTGGATCTTTCTCTGGGTTTCGCCTGCCATATGAGTTTGGTTATACTCACAAACATCATTCAAACAGTTTTAGAAACTTCAGAGTGTTTTCTATCCAATACTAATAATAATATGCATATATCAGCATCTGGGACAGAGTAGGAGCCAGTTCACTCTGGGCACGCTATTCATCCAAAAGTGAAAATGATGCCCCCTATCCCAAAAAGGTTAACAGTCTGATGGCCTTGAGATAGAAGCTGTTTTTCAGTCTTTCGGTCCCTGCTTTGATGCACCTGTACTGACCACACCTTCTGGATGATAGCGGGGTGAACAGGCAGTAGCTCAGGTGGTTGTTGTCCTTGATGATCTTTATGGCCTTCCTGTGACATCGGGTGGTGTAAGTGTCCTGGAGGGCAGGTAGTCTGCCCCCGGTGATGCGTTGTGCAGACCTCACTACCCTCTGGAGAGCCTTACGGTTGTGGAAGGAGCAGTTGCCGTACCAGACGGTGATAAAGCCCGACAGCACAATTGGTGGCTGACTAAATACTTTTTTGCCCCACTGTAGCTCTCCATAGTCTTGGTCTCCCAACCCGACAGAGAGTACAGTCGTCCCCGGGACGGAGTGATGCCTAGGAGAAGGTCAATCCCGCAGTCATATGGTCGACAAAGTGGCCTGGGCCTTACCGAAGGTCCTGGTACTCCGTGGGAATTAAAAGAGATCCGGGGCAACATCCGAGCCCACGGAAGACATTCCGGGCAGGATATGCTGACTTCAGACAATGGGCGTGGCAGAACGGGTTCCAGCCCTTAATGGCAACAGCAGTCCAGTCAATGATGGGATTGTGTCGCTTGGAGCAAAGATAATACCACGGGAACCTGAGGAGACTTAATCAGCATAAATTGGATTGCCTCACTGTGGTTCCCTAACACTTGTAGGTTGATGGGAGTGGTATTGTGAGTGACCCGGCCTATAGAGTGCCCGTCCAAAGCTCTAACGTCCATGGGAATAGAGATGGGTTGAGTGGAGATGCCCAGCTCAGACGCCAGGATAGTGTCCAAAAATCTCTCATTGGCCCCAGAGTCAATGAGTAACCAGAGAGATTTTGACTGGTTCCCCCACAGCAGGATGGCATGGAAAGGGGTGCGAGTAAGGGGAGAGGAAAAGTTATCCATAAGGCCCACCAGAGTACTCACCCCTTCTTGATGAGCCTGGTATTTTAATGGGCAGGTAGCTTCGAAATGTCCCGTAGCTCCACAATATAGGTCTGGGTGTGGAGTCGGCGTAAGCGTCAGCCTGAGTCAATCTAGTCCTAGGTGCCTGGACTCCGAAGGAGGCGAGCCAGCAGCCCTTGTGATTCCCAAGAGAACTCGGGTGACGTCGGGTTCACTCGGACATGTAAACATCGGGAGTCTCCAGGAATCTTCGGAGTCGAGGTGGGAATCGAGGGCAACATGGCACAGATTACTTTCCCTCGTACGTTCTCGAAACCGCCCATCGATCCGGATGGTCAAGGCTATGAGGGAGTCAAGGTCCATGGGCAGCTCACAGGCTGCAAGCTCATTTTTGACCACCTCCAATAATCTGTGAAGGAATATGTCGAACAATGCTTCCAGGTTCCAGACACTCTCAGCTACCAACGTGGAAACATCCAATGCGTAGTCTGCCACACTATGTGAGTTTTGACATAGTTGGAGCAGCTTACAAGCAGCCTCTCTCCTAGACAACGGAGAATCAAACACCTTCCAAACTTCCGCAACTAACTCCTCTAGACTGAGGCAGACGGCGGACAATTGCCACCACACAGCCGTAGTCCAGTCGAGTGCCCTCCCGGACATCAGCGTTATGATGTACGCTATCCTTGAGTGGTCTGAGGGGAACGAAGAAGGGTGCAGCTCGAAAATGAGGGAGCACTGGGAGAGAAAAGCCTGTCAGGTTCCGGAATCTCCAGCATAGCGCTCCGAAAGGGGAAGCGGTGTTCGCAGGACAATGGGGTAGGCTGGGAGATTACGGGTGTGACCCGCTGCCCAGTGGGGAATCCGAGTAATTGCTGCAGCAAAGTCTCGAATGCCTGGTCATGGCGTTCAGCCAGTGTATGGAGTCCCTCCATAAGACATTGCAGTAACTCCTTGTGACATTCAACGGTGGCTCCTTGCAGGGAAACACCATTATGGAACTGGTCTGAGTCTGCTGGGTCAGTCAGGGCCAGTTTGTACTCTCATGTTTTAGGGAAGACCCAGATGCAGACAGTGTCGAAGTAAAAGTTTATTACTAGAACAGGGGCAGGCAAACCGATAGGTCAAGGGCTGGCAGAGATCAGTAAATCCAAATTAGAGTCAAAAGGTACCAAACGGCAGCCAGTCTTAGGGTCAGGGCAGGCAGAGGTAAATAATCCAGGGTGGTGTGACAAGGTACAGAACGGCAAGCAGGCTCAGGGCAGGCAGAATGATAAAAACCGGGAAAACAGGAACTACAGAAATAGACAGGAGCAAGGGGAAAAACGCTGGTAGGCTTGACGGACAAAGCGAACTGGCAACAGACAAAAATAAAACACAGGTATACACAGGGGATAATGAGGGGAGAAGGGAGATCAGGGTCTGGCATAACAAGTAGATCCTTATACGCCTCCATAAGGTAAGTCTGAATACCAACTACTGAGAAGTACATAGGAAAGGCTTGCATACTTGTTTTGGTCCTGACGTCAGAGTGTGCAGCTGAATACACTCGGTTTGTTATTTTAACTAAAACATAACCAATCTTTTGTTTAAACATAAATACCGAACTTGACGCAGTTACCTTTTAACAGCTAGGACCGCTATTTCTTGTCCCGGAATCCCACTTAACTGTTAGAACGGACGAGCCGCTAACCTAGCTAAGCTGCTAACGTTAGCCATCAAGATCCCAGATTAGTTTTCCAATGGAGCCCTCTGTCTGGATAACTAAATGAACGGTTCCAGCGCTGTAGTAGCTGTATCTACTCCGTTCCAATGCGGTCATTTTTTGCTTGCCGAGGATTATAGGCTTAAGGTGGCTTCCTTGATCATGCAGGTAGCCAGACTACGTAAGAAACTGGGGAAAACGCAGAGTGGAATGTTTTTTACCTTTTCTACGCCGGTGGCTAGACGGCCTTCACGCATGATGGATGCATCTCTGTCTCGTCATTTGTCATTATCCGAATGACTGGTGTTGCCTGGAGTTTGTTCGCCAGGGGAGCCATCTCCTGCCTCTCCTCCCCATCTGATAGCGGAGTCGAAGGAGCACAGCAAGAGGAGCATGTCAATCAATGATGGTTGCGTAACACGAGCTGTGGAAGCCGAAGACAGCGGCCTCCCGTAAAGCAGTCTACACTCCCAACGAAAGGCCCGGAGCGGATACAAACAACGAATAGTTCTGGCGCCCTGAAGCCTGATCTTCCTGCACCTTCGTCACTGGGGGTACCTTTGTCTGCAGCCGCTGTACATATTCCTACTCTTTCCCCTACGATTTCGAAGTCGGCAACATTCCATCCCTGCTCTGGATTGAGCGGGGCTTCTCTATCTGTCGGAGGCCTGCACCATCCTGTGAAGCATGGGAGTGGACGGATTTCCTCGTCCTCGCCAGCCGTGATTTTGGGCAGCTCAATGTTAAGAAATGTGACTGTTCCTGGTGCAAAAACAATGTCCTATCCCGGAGCTCGAGTAAATTACATTACTAAACTGCTCCCGAATGTACAACGCCAGGACATGGATTCTATCGTAGTCCATGTGGGTTTTAATGACATTATGAAGGGCATCTCTGAACAGTTGAAATTGGATGTCAAAGAGCTAATTGACTCTCTGCTAGACACTAAAATACCCATCATATCCGGCACTGTGCCCTCTCTGAATCGTGGCATTGAATGCTTTAGCAGGATTCTTTCTCTTCACAACTGGCTACGTGATTATTGCAGCTCAAACTATTGGAAACAAAAAACATTTTATAAGAAGGATAGGATCCACCCAAATCATTTGGGTTCCTCTGTCCTTTCACAGCATTATAAGGCTGCAATGAGACAATTACTTATCAATGACCCAAGCCCAGCTCAGTTAATCCCTACCGTTGTGTCGCTGAGTCATCATAATGCTTTAGCAAATGTACATTATACCAGGGGCATTGGTAGACACAATGTAAGTAACCTAATCTATGCCCCTCTAACTGCCCTGAATGCCTCTGCTGATCCTAGAGCTACTGTATGCAGCAAGCATGTGCCTATGAACCAGATTTATGCTGTTAGCACTGAGGCAGTGTGCCCTAGTAGGAAGTTCAGTGTGCAGCTCACCCTGCACTAACATAAATAACATGAGATTATCTACTTCTGCTAAGCTTCCCAGCAAAACAATGAAAACAAGCAAGCATCCCAGAAAAGTGCTCAAAATAGCCCACGTTAACATATGTAGCTTATGAAACAAGGTTCATGAAATGAATAACTTGCTAGTAACAGATGACATTCATATTCTGAAACTCACTTCAACAATACCGTCGATGATACAGTGGTAGCAATAGAAAAACAGAAATGCCAGTGGTGGAGGTGTTGCTGTTTATACTCAGAACCACATGCTTGTAAAGATTAGAGACAATCTAATGTTTAAATAATATGGCTACAGGTTCATCTCACCTAAAGCACATTCTTGTGGGAACTGGTATAAATACCAAGTGCTAACAGTCAGCATCTGGATAAAATGTGTGAAATGCTTGATAATGTATGTGATATCAACAGAGAGATATATTTTCCTGGGTGATTTTAAATATTGTCTGGCTTTCATCAAGCTGCCCACCCAAGAAAAAGCTTCAAATATGTAACCAGTGCCTGCAACCGGGTGTGGTTATGTCAAGTGTCAGTTGTGCAGAGGTGAGGACGGAGTCAGGTGCAGGACACAGAACTGAGTAAAATAACGTACTTTACTCTGAAAAATAATCAGCCAATAAATCCATGCAGGGATAACAAACCCTAACACAAAAGACTAACACAAAACCAGGAACAATCACGCACAAAACATAATGAGAACCAGAGGGTTAAATAGGGAAATAATAATAACATAATGGGAACCAGGTGTGTGCAATCAAAACATAACAAATGGGGGAAAAAATGTGGATCGGTGGCAGCTAGAAAGCCGATGACGACGACCGCCGAACGCCGCCCGAACAAGGAGAGGCACCAACTTTGCCGAAAGTCGTGACAGGTTATCAGTCAACTTACCAGGGTAGTTACAAACAGCACAGGAATGAAATCATCAACATGTATAGATCACATCTTTACTAATGCTGCAGAAATGTGCTTGAAAGCAGTATTCAGATCCATCGGATGTAGTGATCACAATATAGTAGCCATATCTTGGAAACCTAAAGTTCCAAAGGCTGAGCCTAATATAGTGTATAAGAGGTCATACAATAAGTCTTGTAGTGATTCCTATGTTGTTGATGTAAAGAATGTGTTGGTCTGTGGTGTGTAATGAGGAGCAAACAGATGTTGCACTTGACACATTTATGAAATTGCTTATTCCAGTTACTAATAAGCATGCACCCATTAAGAGAATGACTGTAAAAACTGTTAAATCCCCATGGATTGATAAGGAATTGAACAATTGCATGGTTGAGAGTGACGAGGCCAAAGAAATGGCAAATAAGTCTGGCTGTACAACCGATTGGCAAACATACTGCCAATTGAGAAATCATGTGACTAAACTGAATAAAAAGAAGAAACTAAACTATGAAACAAAGATAAATGATATAAAGAATGATAGTAAAAAGCTTTGGAGCACCTTCAATTAAATTTTGGGGAAAAAGGCAAACTCAGCTCCATCATTCATTGAATCAGATTGCTCATTCATTACAAAACAGTCTGATATTGCCAACTACTTTAATGATTTTTTTCATTTGCAAGATTAGCACATTTAGGCATGATATGCCTGCAACAAACGCTGACACTACACATCCAAGTATATCTCACTAAATTATGAAAGACAATAATTGTAATTTTGAATTCTGTAAAGTTAGTGTGAAAGATGTGAAAACATTTATTGTTGTCTATCAACAATGACAAGCACCCAAGTCTGACAACTTGGATGGAAAATTACAGAGGATAACAGTTGCCACTCCTATTTTCCATAATTTAAGCCTACTAGTGTGTGCCCTCAGGTTGAGGGAAGCAAGTCATTCCGCTACCTAAAAACAGTAAAGCCCCTTCAAGTAGCTGACCAGTCAGACTGTTACCAACCCGTAGTAAAGTATTGTAGAAAAAAATTGCGTTTGACCGGATACAATGCTATTTTACAGTAAACAAATTGACAGACTTTCAGCACACATATTGGGAAGGACATTCAACAAGCACAGCACTTACACGTGATTGGCTGAGATAAATTTCTGATAAAAAGATTGGGGGGCTGTCGTTAGACTTCAGTGCAGCTTTTGGCATTATCGATCATAGTCTGCTGTTGGCTTTACACCCCCTGCTATATTGTGGAGAAAGAGTTACTTGTCTAGCAGAACACAGAGGGTGTTGTTTAATGGAAGCCTCTCCAACATACTGCAGGTAGAATCAGGAATTCCCAGAGCAGCTGTCTAGGCCCCTTACTTTTTTCGATCTTTACTAATGACTTGCCACTGGCTTTGAGTAAAGCTAATGTGTCTATGTATGAGGATGACTTAACACTATACACGTCAGCTACTACAGTGACTGAAATGACTGCAACACTTAAAGAGCTGCAGTTAGTTTCAGAATGGTTGGGAAGGAATAAGTTAGTCCTAAATATTTCGAAAACTAAAAGCATTGTATTTGGGACAAATCATTCACTAAACCCTAAATCTCTAGTAAATATTGTAATAAATAATATGGAAACTGAGCAAGTTGAGGTGACAACTGCTTGGAGTAGGGTAGCCTAGTGGTTAGAGTGTTGGACTAGTAAATGAAAGGTTGCAAGTTCAAATCCTCGCGCTGACAAGGTACAAATCTGTCATTCTGCCCCTGAACAGGCAGTTAACTCACTGTTCCTAGGCCGTCATTGAAAATAAGAATCTGTTCTTAACTGACTTGCCTAGTTAAATAAAGGTAAAAAGGGAGAAGTCTGTCCATAATAAAGCGCTCCTCTAACTTCTTAACAACACTATCAACAAGGCAGGTCCTACAGGCTTCGGTTTTGTCGCACCTGGATTACTGTTCAGTCGTGTGGTCAGGTGCCACAAAGAGGGACTTAGGAAAATTGCAATTGGCTCAGAACAGGACAGCATGGCTGGCCCTTGGATGTACATAGAGAGCAAACATTAAAAACATGCATGTCAATCTCTCCTGGCTCAAAGTGGAGGAGAGATTGACTTCATCACTACTTGTATTTGTGAGAAGTATTGACATGTCTGTTTTATCTTTTTTAAGCTACTAGCACACAGCTCAGACACCCATGCATACCCCACAAGACATGCCACCAGAGATCTCTTCACAGTCCCCAAGTCCAGAACAGACTATGGGAGGCGCACAGTCCTACATAGAGCCATGACTACATGGAACTAATTTCCACATCAGGTAACTGATGCAAGCAGTAGAATCAGATTTTAAAAAACAAAAATACACTTTATGGAACAGCGAGGACTGAAGCAACAAACATAGGCGCAGACACATGCACACACACGATAACATACACACTATACACACACGTACACATGGATTTAGTGTTGTATGTGGTAGTGGAGTAGGGGCCCGAGGGCACACAGTGTGTTGTGAAATCTGTTATAAAGGTATTGTAATGTTACTGCCTTAATTTTGCCGGACCCAATAAGAGTAGCTGATCCATAATAAATACAAAAATAATTGGGGGTGGGGCGTGTGCCGTGAGGTGTTGCTTAATTCGTTTTTTTAAACCAGGTTTGCTGTTCACTTGAGCTATATGAGATGGAAGGGAGTTTGGTTGTTCGGTAGCAGGAACATGCCTTCAAACCTACATGCTATTCTACTCCATTATGGACTTGTGTAATGTAAAACCTTCACTTATATTCCCTCCAAGAGTTGAAAGGTAAAATGTCTTACTGGCAATGGCAACATACCACGTTACAGCGCTATTCCAGGAAGAGCTGTGAGCGTACAATACTGTTCAAACGTTTTAGAACACCTACAATCCCCGACCTCAACCAAATTGAGATGGTTTGGGATGAGTTGGACCGCAGAGTGAAGGAAAAGCAGCCAACAAGTGCTCAGCATATGTGGGAACTTCTTCAAGACTGTTGGAAAAGCATTCCAGGTGAAGCTGGTTGAGAGTATGCCAAGAGTGTGCAAAGCTGTCATCAAGGCAAAGGATGACTATTTAAGAATATTTTGTTTTGTTTAACACTTTTTGGGGTTACTACATGACTCCATATGTGTTATTTCATAGTTTGTCATCACTATTATTCTACAATCTAGAAAATAGCTAAAATAAAGAAAAACCCTTCAATGAGTAGGTGTTCTAAAACTTTTGACCGGTAGTGTACATGTGTGTGTGCATGCTTGTGTGTGTGTGTTTGTGTGGGGTCAGTAGAAGAAATGGGATGTGTCTGTCAAGCCTCAGAACTTTATTACTGTGTTCGTGGCAGTAGCCTTTAATCTTTATGGTGGTTGTTTGAGCATGTTAGCAGCACTTGAGTGTTGGAGATGGATCAGGGGTTGTTGATAGCACACAGCAATTCCCTATTATAAAAGGCCTCCAATCCCCTGCCTAATTCATATTGGCTCAACCACTATCAGTGAGGATGCATGGCTGCTGTGGCTTGGGCTAGCCTGGAAGGCATGGGGGTAATGGATGGCAGGGGGGATTGCAAGTGGACGTGGTAGAATTGATACTGTATGTGCTGCAAATATGTGCTAAAACAAAAAGCCCTCTCTCACTCTCTTATTAAAGCAGTTCAGTTATCACATTGAGAGAGGCATTATACAACTGACTAGTTCTTAATGAATTTTCATACATATGAATATTCCACCGTACTAGGGAGAAATATTCCCTCTAAACTGCATGCTATGCAGAAGAATTGCCAGCCCGCGCAGAGACGCACAAGACTGAATTTCTCTAAAATGTACACTATCTTTCTGGCTTTAAACAGATCATATTTTACCTCTACAGTGGAAATGGGTATTGAATCTACATAAGCCCCTTTCAACACAACAAACTAAATCTCACTTCTAGACTGAGTTGGTGATTTTGTTGTAGGCTGAGGAGAACGTCGTATGCGCTAGCAGCTTGGTCGATCCAGCATCTGCATTGGCGGTACAGCATTTACTGTGATGCCGCCTCTGCAGAAGTCAGGGCATTCATACTTCTTCCATTTCGCGGAGCATAGCAGAACTGTTGTGAAGGAAGTTATCAAGGAAGGGAGTTTGTGTTTATACAGGACGTACCGCCACCACCTACAGTCAACAGATCATGTCAGTGCGGACCTATAGAGTTATATGGAGCCCCCCGCATTGTTACAAAATTTGGAAGGCACACGGCATCTTCGTACAGCGCTTGATTTGGCCTCTGCAGACCTCCGGAGACTCCGCGATTGCGTCACCTGTACGGAGCCTCAGAACCACATTAAAGGATCAACCGTAAATTGGCTTTTATTCTATTATTATATTTCACAGGCACAAGTGTTTTTCGGGTTTCGGGGAGAGAAGCCTATATGCGCACTTGAGATCACTAACCAGAGTTGTGTTCCTGTTTGGCCCTGTCCGGGTGTGTCCTCGGATGGGGCCACAGTGTCTCCTGACCCCTCCTGTCTCAGCCTCCAGTATTTATGCTGCAGTAGTTTGTGTCGGGAGGCTAGGGTCAGTTTGTTATATCTGGAGTACTTCTCCTGTCCTATTCGGTGTCCTGTGTGAATTTAAGTGTGCTCTCTCTAATTCTCTCTCGGAGGAGGAGGACCTGAGCCCTAGGACCATGCCTCAGGACTACCTGACATGATGACTCCTTGCTGTCCCCAGTCCACCTGGCTGTGCTGCTGCTCCAGTTTCAACTGTTCTGCCTTATTATTATTCGACCATGCTGGTCATTTATGAACATTTGAACATCTTGGCCATGTTCTGTTATAATCTCCACCCGGCACAGCCAGAAGAGGACTGGCCACCCCTCATAGCCTGGTTCCTCTCTAGGTTTTGGCCTTTCTAGGTAGTTTTTCCTAGCCACCGTGCTTCTACACCTGCATTGCTTGCTGTTTGGGGTTTTAGGCTGGGTTTCTGTACAGCACTTTGAGAGATCAGCTGATGTACGAAGGGCTATATAAATAAATTTGATTTGAGTAGCCGCGTGTGCACATTTGTTGATATTCTTTACTACATTGTTTATAACTAATTTTGGTCAGTAATGCGGGAGTGATTGCTTCTGAAAAGAGCACAAAACTTGTACATATTGTACAGTGCATTTGTAAAGTATTCAGACCCCTTTACATTACAGCCTTATTCTAAAATGTATTAAATAAAAATATTCCTCAATCTACACATAATACCGCATAATGACACATTTGATTAAAAACAAAAATACCTTATTTACATCAGTAGTCAGACCTTTTGCTATGAGACTCGAAATTTAGCTCAGATGCATACCGTTTCCATTGATCATCCTTGAGATGATTCTACAACTTGATTGGAGTCCACCTGTGGTAAATTCAAATGATTTGACATGATTCAGAAAAGCACAGATTAAGGCCCCACAGTTGACAGTGCATGTCAGAGCAAAAACCAAGCCATGAGGTTTAAGGAACTGTCTGTAGAGCTCCGAGACAGGATTGTGTCTAGGCAAGATCTGGGCAAGGGTACCAAAACATTATAAAGCATTGAAGGTCCCCAAGAACACAGTGGCCTCCATCATTCTTAAATGGAAGTTTGGAACCACCAAGACTCGTTCTAGAGCAGGCCACCGGGCCAAACTGAGCAATCGGGGGGAAAGAGCCTTAGTCGGGAATGGCATCTTAGACCATGAGAAACAAGATTTTCTGGTCTGATGAAACCAAGATTGAACTCTTTGGCCTGAACGCCAAGTGTCACATCTAGGGGAAACCTGGCCCCATCCCTACGATGAAGCGTGGTGGCAGCATCATGCTGTCCAATCTGAAAGAGCTTGAGAGGATCTGCAGAGAAAAATGGGAAAAATTCCCCAAAATACAGGTGTGCAAAGCCTGTAATCACTGCCAAAGGTGCTTCAACAAAGTACTAAGTAGAGGGTCTGAATACTTATGTAATTTTGATATGTTTTTTATTTTAAAAAAACATTTAAAACATTTCTAAAATGTGGTATATTGTGTGTAGATTGATAAGGAAAAAAAACTACAATTTAATCCATTTTAGAATAATGTTGTAACGTTAAAAAAAATGTGGAAAAAGTCAAGGGTCTGAATACTTTCCAAATGCTCTGTATCCATGTGGAAATGTTATGGAATTTGTTTCATTGGTTTTGTTGATAGGCCTACATTATGCTTAAATAGCCACAATAGCCTATTGACCACTTTCTGAAACGGTAACAAAGTGAGTACAGCCTCAGTGTTCACAGTTAATAATCCACGCCGGAAGTCGCACAGAATGCTCGCAAAATAAAGTACCCACTCACAAGACCTGAATTCTGCTTTGACACTTTCTTTACATTGCTAAGGGGTGACACCAACTGCTGTTTCAAAACAGAACATGACTGACTGGATGTCCTGTTTTCCTGAAGCTGGGACAACTATACTGACAGCTGTTCTGATGGATAGCTCGATCAACATCTACAGTGTCTCACTGCTTGTTACTGGACTTCCCCTCACATCAACTATGACCCATCAAACATGTTTGTACACCAGTCTCAAGGTATTTATTTTCCCTTGGACAAGCGGCAGCTTAAATGTTAGCTCGGTTTCATCTTTTGACCAGTTGATTGGGTCCCTGGCTCTTTTCAATGATAGGATCCAGGTTGATTGGATGACGATTGATTTAAAGCGCCATACAATGCGTATGGCAGCCATCTTATGCCACATTGGATTCCCATTTGCTGGGTGTTAAACAAGGTCAGTTCATTTCCGTTGACAAATTGATGTGTTCATGCTATCACAGTCCCAAAGAAGCCATTTGAATTTGAGAGGCTTGAAATGGACTGAGGGCATTTTGTTATGTAATTGGATTAGATGTTCAAGTGAGAGGACTGAGGTAAACTCTCTCATGTTTTTGTTGCCATTCTCCCACAGTTGCCTCACTCATCTTCTAATACATCAACTGCCTGTGACATCATCCCCTTGTTCTTCCCAAAAATAATGGAATTGTGTTAATTAGAAATGTTAATGAACGTACAGGCTAATATTAGCAAATCCCTCCAGGCACGAAACACTAAAGAACAGGAGCTATACACACAAACAGTTTGTACAGCTAACCTTGTGGGGACACACAATTCAGTCCCATTCAAAATCCTAATTTCCCTAACCCCTAAACCTAACCCGTACTCTTAACTTAACCCTAGCTCCTAACCCTAATTCTAACCCTAAAAATACAATTTGACCTTGTGGGGACTAACAAAATGTCCCCAGTAGGTCAAATGTTTGTTTGTTCACTATTCTTGTGGGGACTTCTGGTCCCTAGAAGAATAGTTAAACACGTCCACACAGACAGAATATTGAACACAACGACACACTCTTATACATTCACACACACTGACGCACAAATAATCACAGAATAATAAATGCAGATACCAGTGCACACACATTTTAACACACACACACACACACACACACACACACACACAGTGCACCGCAGCAGCTATGTCAGGATCAATCAGCCATAGACAGTGGAGGCCCAGGGGAAAGATAGCAGATAATGGTTTATAGCACAACTCGTGTCCCTCCTGGCTCACAATGAAAAACACAGGCACACAGTGGAGTGCCAGCCTGCCTGTATGCTGCAAAGTGTGTGTGTGTCTGTAAAGTGGATGATTCTCTATAACCGCTTCTTTTCTCTTCCAACAGAAATCAAATATTTTATTTCATCTCTCTTCAAAGTACAATAGAGGAAGAAAACACAGCAGACACTTGTGAAGTTCCCTGTAGACACAGAGGTTTGAGCACCTGCCTCTTCCCTCTGTTCTGTTAGTGTACTGCTTACACACCCAGCACAGTACATTCAGCCTGCTTCTCCTGCCTTCTTTACCTGTTCTCTGACATAGAAGAAGCTCTTGGTAATGTAGGAATAAGAGGCCCCATTAACTGTACTGCATGGTATTATGGTGGGGTTACAGAGTTTAAAAATATGTATGTGCCCCTGGTGTCAGTCCTGCTCTTTAGCTAGCAAGGGCCACTGGGGCTCAACCAGCCTAGGCTCTATAAGGTGAAGAGGCTGCTGTAGCAGAAGCTCAGTACAGCCAGGGGCAGAAGGGCAATCCTGGGTCATTAGCAGAGAGAAGCCCTCTCAGCCAGCTACACACACACACACACACACACACTACCCCCCATGGTAAACCCTTTCAAATAGGATCAGGGAGCCAACCATATGGTTGCCGCCTAACAAAGGAGGATCATTGGGAGAGGGATGTGCTTGGCTGGCTGGCTGGCTAGGAAGGACATAAGCTTGTCAGTAATGCTGAAGGAAACTAGGTAGCAGCCACAAGAAAAACTATGCCCACTACAAGGAAAACAAAATCAACATTAATGGCAGAAAAGGAACAATTACATCCAGTGCAGCTGCTGCTCTGAAGGACATGATTGATTATTGTGTTAGTTGCGGAGACCCCGAGTCAGCAACAACCTGGGTGAAGAAGCTGTGGAGGGAACACACACTCTAGCTGAAAGTTAGCCGGGCTAATTGAGAGCGAGATACCGGTCCATGCAGTTCACCGTGTGATCTCTCCAGGGCAGCCCTTTACTTGACGTCAGCAGGTAGTGGTGAGTGGCAGCCTGGACTGTGCCAAGCGGAAGGTGTTACACACAGATAGCACGGCCTACAGCAGCAGACACACCCAAGGTCCCCCTTACCAACCCAAAAGCCAAGCCACCCGTTACATCTCAGGCTAGCCACCCAGAAAAAAAGCTTTCCCACTCTACGGAAAACAAGTCACAGTAAATGCTAGCCAACTGCTGCATCTGTGTCAAAACCTCTGGCTGTTGATGACACTACCTTGCAGATTAGGTAAAAGGAAACTACATCAAACCATTGTATGGTTCGTCATGGTTTATCAACAGTAGAGGAAAGGGTTCAGGATTACAGTCTGGGGGGGAAGAGAAGATGCACTGAGTACTATGCTGATGATAACTTGTTAAAGTGAAATTCGCTTGTTTTGAACATGGTCCCCTGATTTTGGGACCGTCCTGCCAAAACACATTCAACAGTTGAATAGATTCTCAAAGGACACCTGATTCTCTGATATCTGCAGTTCTGATTGCTCTAGGCCATTCAGGCTAGGAGAAACCCCCCCTCCTTGATTTGTGGGAAGTGTGAAATATCCACATGCACTTTACTGCATCACCATTAGTTTCAAGAGGCAATTTAAAAGTAAGAAAATTCAACTTTAAAGCACATAAAGCAATACAATTTGAATGAATTTACTTTGACAACTGAACATAGAGGATAGAATTTGTCACGCAAATTATTTGAAACACCAGTTTATAAATGCATTTTAAAGTACCATATTATTAGCAAATGTTATGCTAGTGATTTTTTTTACTTTCATCGCAATATAAGCTACCGTAATTTGAGTTATGCAAATGGTATAAGTAGCAGTCACTGTTCCTGTTGTAACAAAAATGCAATTACTAAAGTACTGTATTGTATATGTATTGTATATGTTAATAATATGTTAATATGTAAGTACTGTATATGTTAATACTACAATGTTACTGCATAGTTATAATAAGAATTTCAAGCCCAAGTGTTACCCATTCTTCTTTCAATGCATCACTAAAAAGCTATGATTGAGTTTATTTTATTTTTGCAGGGGCAGTGCACATTAATCAACGTTTCGGTAAAGGTGCCGGTTTTAACCAGCTGGCTAATTTTCAACCGCAATCCCTGAGCAAGTTATTAAAAACAATTACAATATAGACAATCATTGAGCAGTGAGCACACGCAGAGCAACATAGGACAAGCAAGATATAGCATACAGACAGAGCAACATAGGACAAGCAAGACGTAGCATACCGACAGAGCAACATAGGACAAAAAACAACAAGACAAAATCCATAAAAGCAACAAAGTTCAATGAGCATACAACTCATATGCAAGAAGTATTGCCCAACTGGCATTTCAAGTATAATAGAACTTTACTAGCAGCACAGTGGACATTATTAACTGCCAGTTGGTCTCAATTGACAAACACTAGCTAATGTGGCCTATTGCTACAGAGAATTGAGCATAATTGTTTAGAGCTTCATTCAGATTCAATAATTATTCTTAAAAAAAACACTTAAATGAATGACTATTTGCACCGTTTCCTGTATTGAGACACTTATGGAGCCAGATAATGCTTTAAAAAATGTGTCCGTGCCGCCCCGGGAGGGACTGTAGTGGTAGAAGCGGGAAGAGTACGAGGACGACAACACTGTCACAGAGAGGCAATCAAATGCTGTCACGCAGGAGTCTAGGGGGAGGTTCTACTGAGAATGCCTGCAAACATATTTTTCTTCATAGACACCTCCCCTCTCTGCTCTGAGAGGACAGGGAAAAAAACATGTGTGTTTATGGAAAAGGAGGTTAGAAAGTTTTGGTAATTTAAGATGCTTTCAGACAATTTCTGTGAACTTCGTGAGGTTCGCTTAATTTTTTGTGCAGTGTGAACACTCCAAAAGGCAGTCAGACCCCTCAAAAGAGCCCCTGAAGCGAACCGAACCCTCCCTATGAGGTGGTCTGAGTTTGATTTGCTTGATGTCCGCAGTCCGATTACGTTTTTTAGTGCTACGTGAACACAAAGCTCTCCAGGATTGCTTGCCATTATTCCAGCACCACACACTAGCCTAATGCAACACTGTTTCCTTGCCATAACCCTTAGCATTGGTGCCAAACGAGAGAAGATGTGCAGGCAGGTTGGCATAAAAACGTGCTGTTTTTGAACATTGAGTAGCTATTGTCAAGGATGCACAGATATTCCAAAAAAGGTTTGTACTGACACAATGTTTAGATTATTTGTTTGCGACATGTGATCTATAGCTACGAAGGAGCTTCATCAGCTATTTATTTGATTGCGTGGTTTAAATAATGTGAGAAAACGACAACATATTTGGTGAGAACCACATCATAGGGGTACAACATCAATGCAAGCTCTTAAAGCTGCAATAGCCTACATTGAGTGTACTTTTCAATTATAGCATTATTCAATCTGCAGTTTTCTTCGGCTATTTATCCTGTTACAAGTAATATTTACATGTAAATATTATATTTGGATTATAATTATGTATTATCGTGTTAACTAAATGCAATCTACTAGCTTCCTAAATGGTATGACTTGTCCTGAATGATGTAAACATAGTAATGTGAATAGAAAGGAGTAGGGCAACATTTTCTTAAAGTGATCTGGCAAAAGAGAGGAGTCCTCATTCAAAGGCAAGGGTAGTGTGAATACCACGAGAACTGATTTATTTAACTTTTTTTCACCCCAAATTTGTTCACTTTCAAGAGGACTGAGATTAGTTATTTTAAAAGACTATATGTGAAAACACCCTTAGACGCTAGGCACCCCTCTTCCTCTTCCTGTTCCTCATAGCCTTCTAAATTGATGGCCTTATCTGCCCATCTCCTCAGGATGCTGTAATCAGCAAAGTCTCTACCTCTCCCTCTCCCTCCGTACAGTGGGCCAATGTCCAGGGATATAAGTATTACTTTAGCTCTAGCATGCATGGATCACAGAGCACACTGGGCTAAGCTGGCACGTTAGTCATGGGCATTCCCGGCCCTCCTCCATGGAAATTCCACAAGTGACAACCAAACACTGAGTCACGCCAGCTGGTCACCAGAGGTGACCACAGCTGGTACGTTTTGCTGTATGTGAAGTAGAGGTAGACCGATTAACCAGAATGGCCGATTAATTAGGGCTAATTTCAAGTTGTCATAACAATCTGTAATCTGCATTTTTGGACACCGATCATGGCCGATTACATTGCACTCCACAAGGAGACTGCGTGGCAGGCTGACTACCTGTTATGCGAGTGCAGCAAGGTAAGGTGCTAGCTAGCATTAAAGATATCGTATAAAAAACAATCAATCTTAACATAATCACTAGTTAAACTAGTAATATAATCAACCATGTGTAGTTATCTAGCTTGTCCTGCGTTGCATATAATCGATGCGGTGCCTGTTAATTTATCATTGAATCATAGCCTTCTTCGCCAAACGGGTGATTTAACAAGCGCATTCGCGAAAAATGCACTGTCGTTGCACCAATGTGTACCTAACCATAAACATCAACGCCTTTCTTAAAATCAATACACAAGTATATATCTTTAAACCTGCAAATTTAGTTAATATTGCCTGCTAACATTAATTTCTTTTAACTAGGGAAATTGTGTCACTTCTCTTGCGTTCTGTGCAACAGAATCAGCGTATATGCAGCAGTTTGGGCCGCCTGGCTCGTTGCGAACTGTGAAGACTATTTCTTCCTAACAAAGACAGCCAACTTCGCCAAACGGGATGATTTAACAAAAGCGCATGTGCGAAAAAGCATAATCGTTGCACGAATGTACCTAAACATAAACATCAATGCCTTTCTTAAAATTATTTATTTATTAAACCAAATTGAACATGTTTCATTATTTATTTAAGGCTAAATTGATTTGATTTATGCATTATATTAAGTTAAAATAAAAGTGTTCATTCAGTATTGTTGTAATTGTCATTATTACAAATAAATAAATAAAATAATTTAAATAGAAATTGTAAAAATTAAAAACAATTTTAAAATAAAATCGGCTTTTTTGGACTTTCAATAATCGGTATCGGTGTTGAAAAATCATAGTCGGTCGACCTCTAATGTGAAGACAGGTTTATGTGTGGAAGAGTCTAGAGTGACTACAAGAGGGACATATGGGGCACGGAGGAACCTCTGTCTGTAACAAACCAGTAAGAACAGTTGATTTGCAGGTAAATATGAATCCCTAGATCCCTATTCTCAGCATAGGAGTCCCGAGGAGGCCGATGGGAAATGTGCTCACAACCAAATGCAGCGACTACTAGAGAAGCTAAAAATAAACATGAGGAATGTGTTAAGTGCCAGGCCTTTAAATCAAGATGTCGTCTTTGGCAGTGCATTTTTAATTAACACGTTAATTTTCCCAGGATGAGAGGGACATTGTGTCAAGTATTTGTCATCCCTGCTTTAGCAAAGCTAGAGACTCTCTGATTTAGTATTTTAACATTCATTTGAGTTCTGCTTCATCCTCAACAATTACATTTGAAAAAAAATACAAACTAGGGCCGACCAATTGCTCCGATTACAAAACATTCACACACGACACCTGACATCAGACAGTGTGTTCTCTCGGTTGTGAGGCTTCTTTCTCTTTAGCCGATCTTGGCTGAGAAACGGACAAACCAAGCAAACAAACATGGAGAGAGTTGTTTTTAAATTTGATTTGAGCGGCATGTTGTTTATAGAAGCCAAACCCCCTAGTTACATGACCACCCCAATCTGGACCCCCTCTGCCCTACTAGGAACATTCTGAAACAGCTGTTGATTGCTGTTATGAAGTCTGGAGCTGTGGACAGGGTCAACGAGGCCTGGGATAAGCTGCCAGTCGCAGGTGACTGACTAAGGTTAAACAAGCATACATCCATTACAGTATTTCCCTCCATCCACCCCAGCAGTACTTCAAAAGGTAAGCCCTGCGCTTGCCGCTGTTCTCAGTCTGTGCATCTGCCAAACGCAGGCCTCATAAGAGCTGCTTCTGACTGCCACGGCTGCTGCTACTGTAGAGAGAACAGGCTGTCTGAGAGCCTTTCATGCTCAAGGTACTCCAAGCCTCAGGCAGCCAGTCTACCGGCTTCATAATTATCCCAAAAAACAAAGACATTACAGTGAATGAGGCTGGCAAGTCAATGGCTAACGTAGGTCATCTGTAAGGGGAAAGGGGTGTTTTGTTTTTGACTAGGACACAACTAGATACACACAACCTTTGAAATGATGATGCTGTGTTGGTGAACTTTAAAGTTGATATTGAGCTGCAGGTATGGTGGTGTGCTGTGCAAGGGTCATTGTGAGTAACAGAAGGTCAAAGGTCACTGTAAATGCAGCACTCCCTTCATGTCAGCCCTGGAATCAGCGCCGTTGGATAACGTGTGGATTACCAGAAGCCCAGTCAGAGACGAGCTACACAGTGTGTCCTGAATAAGGTGGCTTTACTATGAAATAACTAACTGCAGGCAAGACTAGCTTTTTCTTAAAGGTTGATATAATAAGGTTTTCAACAATGTATTCGTTTGAGTGTTCTAATATTTTGATACACTTAGTCTCTTATTTACCCAGGTATTGTACCTGAATGTTAACAAATAAACAGTTAAATTAACTGATGTCATCATTAATCCTTCATTGATTGTCATTCACCTCCTAATGCTTCTCTTAAACTCATTCAACAGCGTTTGTAGGTTAAACCTATATCACCTGCCCTGCAAAGACTTCTGGGAGAGTGATCTGACCAGTTTTTGATCAACATCTCAATGCAGGTCACAGAGGCCAATGTGTCTGACGGGGTAAGGCAAGAGAAATCAACTAAATGTATTGAACTTATTCGAAAATTCATAAAATTTGACCAAGTTAATCATAAGACATGAACACAATGCATCGGTGGTTAGATATTTCCCTGCAACTTTCTGAAAGAGCACAGGAAGGCCCATGGGGCGGCAGGTAGCCTGGTGGTTAGAGTGTAGAGGAGGCAGGTAGCCTGGTGGTTAGAGTGTAGAGGAGGTAGGTAGCCTAGTGGTTAGAGTGTAGAGGAGGTAGGTAGCCTAGTGGTTAGAGTGTAGAGGAGGCAGGTAGCCTAGTGGTTAGAGTGTAGAGGAGGCAGGTAGCCTAGTGGTTAGAGTGTAGAGGAGGCAGGTAGCCTGGTGGTTAGAGTGTAGAGGAGGCAGGTAGCCTAGTGGTTAGAGTGTAGAGGAGGCAGGTAGCCTAGTGGTTAGAGTGTAGAGGAGGCAGGTAGCCTGGTGGTTAGAGTGTAGAGGAGGCAGGTAGCCTGGTGGTTAGAGTGTAGAGGAGGCAGGTAGCCTGGTGGTTAGAGTGTAGAGGAGGCAGGTAGCCTAATGGTTAGAGTGTAGAGGAGGCAGGTAGCCTGGTAGTTAGAGTGTAGCGGAGGCAGGTAGCCTGGTGGTTAGAGTGTAGCGGAGGCAGGTAGCCTAGTGGTTAGAGTGTAGAGGAGGCAGGTAGCCTAATGGTTAGAGTGTAGAGGAGGCAGGTAGCCTGGTAGTTAGAGTGTAGCGGAGGCAGGTAGCCTGGTGGTTAGAGTGTAGCGGAGGCAGGTAGCCTAGTGGTTAGAGCGTTGGGCCAGTAACCGAAAGGAAACATTACAGAAACAATGCTAACCAAACAACAGTCTCTTGCATTAATAAGCAATGAAACGACAAAGGACATTCCTAACAAACAGCACCTCCTGCACAAAATATGAAGACAGACATGTTCTACAAGCTCTACTGTCCTTTGTTGACAGTCACAAAAACATGATTTTATTCTAAATGTTACCAATATCTAATGCTACTTACAACTATGTTATTCACAGAAGCAAATTGTATGGTTTTGTAATTGCTTTGATAACAACAAATACCCGTAGGACTTTAGAGTAAAGTTTGGTTGAGACGTAGAGAGAGATCAGCTGGGTCCAGGACGGACGGACGGACAGACGGACAGACGGACGGAAGCAGAGTGGAGCCAGCTTCTCAACAGGTGTTCTTTTATAGGTTGCTAACCTAATCTCCTTTTGTACACTGATCTGAAAACACAGGATAGGTGAAAGAAAGGTGGTTGAAAACTACTGGGATTTTGATTTCCAAAGGGATGAATACATGTTTTTTTCTGCAAATAAAATGTTTTCCCTTTTCTAGAGTTAAAAGAACACAGGCAGTGAATGAGTTTGAAATTCATTTCTAAATAAAGATTTTACTGATCATCTTCGTGAAGTCGGCCCGGCCCCACTTTACAATAACAACCTCTCCCTCGCCCACCACAAATAATAATTCCCAACCATTATGTAACTAAGATTCTTTGCTTCCAAATCTACAGGACAACTATTGGAAAAGAGATTTGACTCTCAATCATGTGTTGCTGATGACCTTTGTTGTTTTTCTAAATTAATTTCTGCATCTGCCCATATGAATCATTGTTTTTCATTACTGATGTTTCCATGACATTTATAAACCATCTATAATTATTTTCATGACTTTAGAATTCATGAATGTAATGAACATGTTTGTCCAAAAGTCTTGAAGTTTGCAACATGCATGAGTCATGACATGAATAACCTAACTAATGGATAAACACTCAATGCAAGACAAAATACTCTCCTTGCCCGTAGGAAGGGATTGGCTACACCGCCATGTGCTGTCAGTTTTAGAGCCCTTGGCTTAAGCGTACAGTTAATGAGAGATAGCCAAAGGAATTAAAATTTAACCTGAGAAGCCAAATTCCATCTGGACTGTATGCAGTTGAGCACATGACACAAGCTCTCTAATGCCAGGGCAAAGCCAATTTACTCCACGTTTCACAGCTGCACGCATCGCTGAGCACTTACTGCACTGGAGGGCACTCCGAGAGAGATGGTCCACTGATAACTAATAGCCCCCCTTTGCAGGTTTCCTGCCCCGTATTTTGGCACTGGTCTGGAATGGATAGCCATGCAGTTACTTATGCCTTTAACCAGACTTCTAACATGGTGTTGAAGGGAGCCACCACTGCTTCGGGATATCCCTGATCATGTGACTGCCAGACCAGCACTGGTGTTGGTCTGCTCACATGCAGCCTATATAGTCAGTTTCTATAGATTTTTAGGACAAATATAACTTAAATAAACACTACCATTCCTTGAACACCTGGCTGGAAAACTGACATAGTGCAATGATTCATTAATAATTGGAATTTAACCAATAGAAAACCATTAAATTGTTGACGTTTGCCAGTTCAAACTAAACCTCACACCAAGCTTTGAAAACACCCTCCTCATTCTGAAACTGTATTTTCAAGATTCATATTTAGTGCTGAAACCACATTGGACTGAGTCTGAGTGGAAGTTTGTTTTTCAAATGAGAGGCCTAGAGAGCTCAGCTGGATGGGTCTCTGGGAGGGAGTGGCAAGCTCCTAAAAACCTCTGTGCCTTCAGTGAGTGCCGAGCTATAAATATCCAGGCGGGCAGCAGCGGTGCAGATTAAAAATCAGACAACGAGCAACAGGAAGTGATTTTGAGGAAAGGTCAGGCTAAGATTACAGAGGCAGTCGTAGCGGGGTGGGTCTAGTGTTGCTGGGGATGCACTGAAGAGGAGGAGCAGGAAGAGGAGAAGGAGGAAGATGGTGACCCTGACCAATGGTGTGCACAGCAAAAAGAATACAACAAGCAGACCTCCTCACCCTGCGACTCCAAACATAAACCCAGCCAGAGATCCTATATATGCCCAGTCCCTTTGTCACGTGATTGTTTTCAGATCAGAGGAGAGTAAGCAATAGGGTGAAAGGTTCTCTAGGTCCATTGGAAGACTAGGTGGCCAACAACATATTGCTTAAATACCTATAGGACGATTCCATGCCAGAAGAAAATATTTTCGGAATCTCAGATTATTCAGGCAATTCTCACATAGAAACAGAATTGGGAGGAAGGATGTTTGAAATGCTTTTTACATTTGTACAACACATTTTATTTTTAAAATCATGATGAAAGTGGCCCTTTTTAGACATATACACTGAGTGTACAAAAAATGAGGAACGCCTGTTCTTTCCATGACATAGACTGACCAGGTAAAAGCTATAATCCCTTACTGATGTCCCTAGTTAAATCCACTTCGATCAGTGTAGATGATGGGGATGAGACAAGTTAAAGAAGGATTTTAAAGCCTTGAGACAATTTGGATTGTGTATGTGTGCCATTCAGAGGGTGAATGGGCAAGCCAAAAGATTTAAGTGCCTTTGAACAGGGTATGGTAGTAGGAGCCAGGCGCACCTGTTTGAGTGTCTCAAGCACTACAATGCTTCTGGGTTTTTCAAGCTCAACAGCTTCAAGAATGTGTCAAGAATGGTCCACCACCCAAAGGACATCCAGCCAACTTGACACAACTGTGGGAAGCAATGGAGTCAACATGGGCCAGCATCCCTGTGGAACACTTGACACCTTGTAGAGTCCATGACCCAACAAAGAACTTATGATCCGTGAACCATACATGATACAGACAACATCTTGGTATAATTATAGTGTGATCTAAAATATGGATTATGTCTAGATTCTGAAATACACGTTTACATTCAATTATTCAACATTAAAACTATTAATATGAGTCTCTGAAAACTCCCCTTTTTGATTTTGCTTATTTTTTAGACATTATTTGGAACGATATACTCTTCAAAACGCATACAATTTCCAGAGTGGGTTCTCTGGTACTTTTAATGATATGATCCATTTTATAGATAGAAATTGATATTATAGATCATTAACCAATCACAACCATCCCTTAGGATTGCACATTCAGCAAATCACCAGAAGAGAGAGTGCCATTTAAATACATTTACTATTCACTGTGTTGGTGGTGCTCATTGATCAGAATTTCAGAATTAGCAGAGCCCACTCTGGAAATGTGATGTACTTGTAGAGTATACTGTTCCAAACAATATGTTTTAAAATGAACCAAATCAAAAATGGCTGTTTTGAGATATTCATATTAATATTTGTAATGTTTAATACATTTATGAAAATGTGTATTTCAGAATCTAGACATGATCCATATGTTAAAACACACTATAAGGAGTATAATGACACTAGACGTTGTCTGTATCGTGTATGATTCACAGGTCATAAGGTCTTACAGGAGGCACGTATAGGTTTAAAAAAGGGCCTAAAATGGCCACTTTCATCATTATTCAAACGTTAAAAGCATTGTCAAACATTTTTATGTGAGAATTGCCAGAACAATCTGGGATCCCAAAATGATTTTCCACTCCCACTGGCATGGAGTCACCCTATATGGCCCCTTGAGATGGGCAAATACAGAAAGGGTAGCTTAAGGAAGTGTTTGGGTTGTTTTTAGAGGGGAGAAAAGAAACAGGCAGGTAGAGTTTGACTGGGGTGAGAGATGACTGACCACTGACATATTCGGAGACACACAGGACATTTGCTGAGTGATAACAGTGCTACTGTAATACTGTAGTAGTAATAACAATGTTTTGCACAGGTAGCAACTTCAAGGCCCACCAGAATTCACACGTGCTCTGTACCTCAAAGAAGTGAAGAGTGCAATGTGGTAATATAGGCCAACTAATCTATTTCCAAAACTAAGGCCCTTGAACATGGCCAGGTTGAGAGCCCTGGCCCCTTGATCAGAGCCCAGAAACAGGTGAAAGCATAATCCCAAATCTTAAGAACAGTTGATCGGTTAAATCTGTGGATGTTACCCCCAGAACAGATCACTGAAGCAGAGAGTAGTGTATCAAAAGCCATTTCCCCCCACCTTTACACTCACATGTTGCACCTCAACCGTAGAAAATAAATAGGCTTCATAAACTCCTAATCAGTAAATAAAGATAACTCAGTTGAGGATTGCCAGATATAGGGGAGGTGAGTTAGATCTCACTTCTGAATATGTTTGGCCTGTGCTTCCACCTCATGGGAAACCAACATGTTGAATAACTAACTGTTACTGACATAATCACAACATAGGCCTACATATGGATTCATATCTAACTTTACTCTACTAAACAAGGTCAGTACACGTGCACACGGCATCACACATTCTTAGACTAATCCAGCAGGGAGGTAAACATATGTGTAACACTTACCAGACCACCCCAAAAGCTCCATAGCCGATAGGTCTGTCGGGCTCTATGTCCAGCTGCGGCTGTAAGTGGTGTGAGTGTTGATGGTGGTGGTGAGCTTTGACAGCCGCAGCTTGAACTTGGGCAGGTGCGGCAGCCGCTGCCGGACCGGGGGCTTGTCCAGGAGCTGGCGAGGGAAAGTATGGTTGCTGCTGGCTCGGGTTCAACATTACCGCTGCCGCTGTAGAAGCGTGCTGTTGTACAGGGTGAACAGCGGCGGCAGAGCCAGGGTGTTGCAAGTGATGCTGGCCCGGGTGGTGATGGTGGTGGAGATGGGGAGGTGGGAGATGTGGTAGTTGGTGGTGATGGTGCGGGTGATGGGCAGAAACTGCCGAGGCGCCACCGTTGTATGCAGCCATCATTTTTGCGGCATTGGCTGCCGTTGTTCCGCACAGAGCCATTCACTCAATAACAATCAAAAAGGAGGGAAATATGGGTGAAAAATTGGCCGTTTATTTTACGCGAAAATATCCCAGGTGAAGATATGCTATGGGATTGGGCAGATGGTGTTTAACTGATAATTTGGTTGTGACCCGATGCATAAAATCAAAATCAAAAACTCTTGAAACGGTTTGAATTGAATAAACATGTCAGCTATAATTCTGAGAGCAGCCTCATCATTACACGGATCTGACCTACTTATTGTAATGTAATTTATTTCCGCATGCACTGACAGCAGATAGGCTACCAAACTGTAACAATAATGAATATGTAAATGCCGTGCACCTTGTCAAAAATGTCAAATAAAAATGCGACAGAAAATAACCCGCACCCCCCACAATAAATAAATTATCCGCGGGCCTAGATCTCCCTCATGTTGGAAGTGGCGGCACCCTCTCCACTGACGAAACTCAAGTCAATTTCCCCTAATTGATATGAAAAGAGAAACCGATATGTATCACATGGGAAATAGCACAGCATTCATCTTTCAAATGTACTCAAGTTTTCCATATTGTCTGGTCCACCACCGCTGTTCCACAGCCTTTGCTGCATGCAATTTGCAGAAGTTATTCGGCTTTTAGGTCACGCTACAGTTGCTAGCTTGATAGCCACTTGTATTCGGCGTTGCAAGAACAGTATGGTATACTTCAAACGTTCCGCATATAACAACAATTCCCATATTATGGAGCAGTAGACTGCGAGAACAAATATACCCAATCAAAGCGAGAACGCGAACGAGAGGTGTTATACAATGTTGCCGTTTACGCCGTCTTGTAGAAATGGGATATGGACCGTTGTCCTCCCTCAGATGTCACATTTCCCGTTACCCCAGACTCCAGACTCCAGAAATCTAAATCACGTTGGTAAAATTAGCTATCTTTTTTTCCTGGAACGAGAAAAACAAATTATTCCGACAGCACAGTCAACTTATTTTCCCCATTGGATCCAGTGTGTTCAGTTTGTTCCGCACACTATCTCCTTACGCAGCACACACATACATCCATTAAAGGAAAATATGAATAAAAACGAAAAATATTAAAAAGTCCCTTGTATTTAGAAAACAAGCTGTCAGTTTTGACTCCCTTAAGCCGGATGGTGCTGCCCGGACCTAAGAAGAAACAAGCACAGCCAGAGTCCCCGACCAGTCAGTGATGGAAGGATGTCCAATCAAAAGAAGAGTCTGACGTTCTTTATGTTGTTCAGCCAATCAGTTGGATCCAGATAGCAACCGAGGAATAACCACAAAAGTCAAAGCCTGTGACACTAGAAACTATCGCCATTGTGGAGATCTAGACTTGTAGGTGCAGTGAAATATGAATGGAACAGTTGAACCCGAATGGAGAACACGAGCTCCAGTTGCTAATAGAGATTACGTGAGGAGCGCGACCCAATCATTATCCTCTCAACAAGGACGTCCTCTTTTACGCACAGTGATAGACATGGGATGTAACCAATAACTCCTTACGTCTCTTCATATATCGCAAGGGCTTTGAAAAGGACATTCAGTAGGCTAGCCTATATACTATCTGTGCATACGCCCCCAAAAATCTTGCATTATTTCATAGCCTACATGTTGTGATTATATACTCTTACTAACAGTATTACACGTCAAATGGACAGTCACACAAAACAAATTTGTCCATGACTCCCCCTGACAAAACATTATCAATAAATAAATACAAATCGCAGCACCCCTACCCCCAAACTACTTCCCATGGCTATAACTATAGTCTCTCTCTGTGTCTGGGGAGTAGGTTTACTATAGTCTCTCTCTCTCTCTGTCTGTGGAGTAGGTTTACTATAGTCTCTCTCTCTCTCTGTGTCTTGGGAGTAGGTTTACTATAGTCTCTCTCTCTCTCTGTGTCTGTGGAGTAGGTTTACTATAGTCTCTCTCTCTCTCTGTGTCTTGGGAGTAGGTTTACTATAGTCTCTCTCTGTGTCTGGGGAGTAGGTTTACTATAGTCTCTCTCTCTCTCTGTCTGTGGAGTAGGTTTACTATAGTCTCTCTCTCTCGCTGTGTCTTGGGAGTAGGTTTACTATAGTCTCTCTCTCTCTCTTTCTCTCTCTGTGTCTGGGGAATAGTTTTACTATAGTCTCTCTATCTTTCTGTGCCTGGGGAGTAGGTTAACTATAGTCTCTCTCTCTCTCTGTGCCTGGGGAGTAGGTTTACTATAGTCTCTCTGTCTGTCTGGTGAGTAGGGTTACTATAGTCTCTCTCTCTCTCTGTGTCTTGGGAGTAGGTTTACTATAGTCTCTCTCTCTCTTTCTCTCTCTGTGTCTGGGGAATAGTTTTACTATAGTCTCTCTATCTTACTGTGCCTGGGGAGTAGGTTAACTATAGTCTCTCTCTCTCTCTCTGTGCCTGGGAGTAGGTTTATTATAGTCTCTCTGTCTGTCTGGTGAGTAGGGTTACTATAGTCTCTCTCTCTCTCTCTCTCTCTCTCTCTCTCTCTCTCTCTCTCTCTCTCTCTCTCTCTGTGTGTCTGGGGAGTATGTTTACTATAGTCTCTCTATCTTTCTGTGCCTGGGGAGAAGGTTAACTATAGTCTCTCTCTCTCTGTGTCTGGGGAGTAGGTTTACTATAGTCTCTCTCTCTGTGTCTGGGTAGTAGGTTTACTACAGTATCTCTCTCTCTGTGTCTGGGGAGTAGGTTTACTATAGTCTCTCTCTCTGTGTATGGGGAGTAGGTTTACAATAGTCTCTCTCTCTCTGTGTGTTTGGGGAGTAGGTTTACTATAGTCTCTCTCTCTGTGTGTTTGGGGAGTAGGTTTACTATAGTCTCTCTCTCTGTGTCTGGGGAGTAGGTTGGCTATAGTCTCTCTCTATCTGTGTCTGGGGAGTAGGTTTACTATAGTCTCTCTCTCTGTGTCTAGGGTGTAGGTTTACTACGGTCTCTCTCTGTGTCTGGGGAGTAGGTTTACTATAGTCTCTCTCTTTCTGTGTCTAGGGAGTAGGTTTACTAAATTCTCTCTCTCTGTGTCTGGGGAGTAAGTTTACTATAGTCTCTCTCTGTGTCTGGGGAGTAGGTTTACTATAGTCTCTCTCTCTCTCTGTGTATGGGGAGTAGGTTTACTATAGTCTCTCTCTGTGTCTGGGGAGTAGGTTTACTATAGTCTCTCTCTCTCTCTCTCTCTCTGTGTCTGGGGAGTAGGTTTACTACAGTATCTCTCTCTCTGTGTCTGGGGAGTAGGTTTACTATAGTCTCTCTCTCTCTCTCTCTGTGGAGTAGGTTTACTATAGTCTCTCTCTCTCTCTGTGTCTTGGGAGTAGGTTTACTATAGTCTCTCTCTCTCTCTTTCTCTCTCTGTGTCTGGGGAATAGTTTTACTATAGTCTCTCTATCTTTCTGTGCCTGGGGAGTAGGTTAACTATAGTCTCTCTCTCTCTCTGTGCCTGGGGAGTAGGTTTACTATAGTCTCTCTGTCTGTCTGGTGAGTAGGGTTACTATAGTCTCTCTCTCTCTCTCTCTCTCTCTCTCTCTCTGTGTGTCTGGGGAGTATGTTTACTATAGTCTCTCTATCTTTCTGTGCCTGGGGAGAAGGTTAACTATAGTCTCTCTCTCTCTGTGTCTGGGGAGTAGGTTTACTATAGTCTCTCTCTCTGTGTCTGGGTAGTAGGTTTACTACAGTATCTCTCTCTCTGTGTCTGGGGAGTAGGTTTACTATAGTCTCTCTCTCTGTGTATGGGGAGTAGGTTTACAATAGTCTCTCTCTCTCTGTGTGTTTGGGGAGTAGGTTTACTATAGTCTCTCTCTCTGTGTGTTTGGGGAGTAGGTTTACTATAGTCTCTCTCTCTGTGTCTGGGGAGTAGGTTGGCTATAGTCTCTCTCTATCTGTGTCTGGGGAGTAGGTTTACTATAGTCTCTCTCTCTGTGTCTAGGGTGTAGGTTTACTACGGTCTCTCTCTGTGTCTGGGGAGTAGGTTTACTATAGTCTCTCTCTTTCTGTGTCTAGGGAGTAGGTTTACTAAATTCTCTCTCTCTGTGTCTGGGGAGTAAGTTTACTATAGTCTCTCTCTGTGTCTGGGGAGTAGGTTTACTAAAGTCTCTCTCTCTCTCTGTGTATGGGGAGTAGGTTTACTATAGTCTCTCTCTGTGTCTGGGGAGTAGGTTTACTATAGTCTCTCTCTCTCTCTCTCTCTGTGTCTGGGGAGTAGGTTTACTACAGTATCTCTCTCTCTGTGTCTGGGGAGTAGGTTTACTATAGTCTCTCTCTGTGTCTGGGGAGTAGGTTTACTATAGTCTCTCTCTCTCTGTCTGGGGAGTAGGTTTACTATAATCTCTCTCTCTCTGTGTGTCTGGGGAGTAAGTTTACTAAGTACTCTCTCTTTCTGTGTCTGGGGAGTAGGTTTATTAAATTCTCTCTCTTTCTGTGTCTGGGGAGTAGGTTTACTATAGTCTCTCTCTGTGTCTGGGGAGTAGGTTTACTATAGTCTCTCTCTCTCTCTCTCTCTCTCTCTCTCTCTCTCTCTCTCTCTCTCTCTCTCTCTCTCTCTCTCTGTGTCTGGGGAGTAGGTTGGCTATAGTCTCTCTCTCTCTGTGTCTGGGGAGAAGGTTTACTATGGTCTCTCTCTCTCTGTGTATGGGGAGTAGGTTTACAATAGTCTCTCTCTCTCTGTGTGTTTGGGGAGTAGGTTTACTATAGTCTCTCTCTCTGTGTGTTTGGGGAGTAGGTTTACTATAGTCTCTCTCTCTGTGTCTGGGGAGTAGGTTGGCTATAGTCTCTCTCTATCTGTGTCTGGGGAGTAGGTTTACTATAGTCTCTCTCTCTGTGTCTAGGGTGTAGGTTTACTACGGTCTCTCTCTGTGTCTGGGGAGTAGGTTTACTATAGTCTCTCTCTTTCTGTGTCTAGGGAGTAGGTTTACTAAATTCTCTCTCTCTGTGTCTGGGGAGTAAGTTTACTATAGTCTCTCTCTGTGTCTGGGGAGTAGGTTTACTATAGTCTCTCTCTCTCTCTGTGTATGGGGAGTAGGTTTACTATAGTCTCTCTCTGTGTCTGGGGAGTAGGTTTACTATAGTCTCTCTCTCTCTCTCTCTCTCTCTGTGTCTGGGGAGTAGGTTTACTACAGTATCTCTCTCTCTGTGTCTGGGGAGTAGGTTTACTATAGTCTCTCTCTCTCTCTCTCTGTGGAGTAGGTTTACTATAGTCTCTCTCTCTCTCTGTGTCTTGGGAGTAGGTTTACTATAGTCTCTCTCTCTCTCTTTCTCTCTCTGTGTCTGGGGAATAGTTTTACTATAGTCTCTCTATCTTTCTGTGCCTGGGGAGTAGGTTAACTATAGTCTCTCTCTCTCTCTGTGCCTGGGGAGTAGGTTTACTATAGTCTCTCTGTCTGTCTGGTGAGTAGGGTTACTATAGTCTCTCTCTCTCTCTGTGTCTTGGGAGTAGGTTTACTATAGTCTCTCTCTCTCTTTCTCTCTCTGTGTCTGGGGAATAGTTTTACTATAGTCTCTCTATCTTACTGTGCCTGGGGAGTAGGTTAACTATAGTCTCTCTCTCTCTCTCTGTGCCTGGGAGTAGGTTTATTATAGTCTCTCTGTCTGTCTGGTGAGTAGGGTTACTATAGTCTCTCTCTCTCTCTCTCTCTCTCTCTCTCTGTGTGTCTGGGGAGTATGTTTACTATAGTCTCTCTATCTTTCTGTGCCTGGGGAGAAGGTTAACTATAGTCTCTCTCTCTCTGTGTCTGGGGAGTAGGTTTACTATAGTCTCTCTCTCTGTGTCTGGGTAGTAGGTTTACTACAGTATCTCTCTCTCTGTGTCTGGGGAGTAGGTTTACTATAGTCTCTCTCTCTGTGTATGGGGAGTAGGTTTACAATAGTCTCTCTCTCTCTGTGTGTTTGGGGAGTAGGTTTACTATAGTCTCTCTCTCTGTGTGTTTGGGGAGTAGGTTTACTATAGTCTCTCTCTCTGTGTCTGGGGAGTAGGTTGGCTATAGTCTCTCTCTATCTGTGTCTGGGGAGTAGGTTTACTATAGTCTCTCTCTCTGTGTCTAGGGTGTAGGTTTACTACGGTCTCTCTCTGTGTCTGGGGAGTAGGTTTACTATAGTCTCTCTCTTTCTGTGTCTAGGGAGTAGGTTTACTAAATTCTCTCTCTCTGTGTCTGGGGAGTAAGTTTACTATAGTCTCTCTCTGTGTCTGGGGAGTAGGTTTACTAAAGTCTCTCTCTCTCTCTCTGTGTATGGGGAGTAGGTTTACTATAGTCTCTCTCTGTGTCTGGGGAGTAGGTTTACTATAGTCTCTCTCTCTCTCTCTCTCTGTGTCTGGGGAGTAGGTTTACTACAGTATCTCTCTCTCTGTGTCTGGGGAGTAGGTTTACTATAGTCTCTCTCTGTGTCTGGGGAGTAGGTTTACTATAGTCTCTCTCTCTCTGTCTGGGGAGTAGGTTTACTATAATCTCTCTCTCTCTGTGTGTCTGGGGAGTAAGTTTACTAAGTACTCTCTCTTTCTGTGTCTGGGGAGTAGGTTTATTAAATTCTCTCTCTTTCTGTGTCTGGGGAGTAGGTTTACTATAGTCTCTCTCTGTGTCTGGGGAGTAGGTTTACTATAGTCTCTCTCTCTCTCTCTCTCTCTCTCTCTCTCTCTCTCTCTCTCTCTCTCTCTCTCTCTCTCTCTCTGTGTCTGGGGAGTAGGTTGGCTATAGTCTCTCTCTCTCTGTGTCTGGGGAGTAGGTTTACTATAGTCTCTCTCTCTCTGTGTATGGGGAGTAGGTTTACAATAGTCTCTCTCTCTCTGTGTGTTTGGGGAGTAGGTTTACTATAGTCTCTCTCTCTGTGTGTTTGGGGAGTAGGTTTACTATAGTCTCTCTCTCTGTGTCTGGGGAGTAGGTTGGCTATAGTCTCTCTCTATCTGTGTCTGGGGAGTAGGTTTACTATAGTCTCTCTCTCTGTGTCTAGGGTGTAGGTTTACTACGGTCTCTCTCTGTGTCTGGGGAGTAGGTTTACTATAGTCTCTCTCTTTCTGTGTCTAGGGAGTAGGTTTACTAAATTCTCTCTCTCTGTGTCTGGGGAGTAAGTTTACTATAGTCTCTCTCTGTGTCTGGGGAGTAGGTTTACTATAGTCTCTCTCTCTCTCTGTGTATGGGGAGTAGGTTTACTATAGTCTCTCTCTGTGTCTGGGGAGTAGGTTTACTATAGTCTCTCTCTCTCTCTCTCTGTGGAGTAGGTTTACTATAGTCTCTCTCTCTCTCTGTGTCTTGGGAGTAGGTTTACTATAGTCTCTCTCTCTCTCTTTCTCTCTCTGTGTCTGGGGAATAGTTTTACTATAGTCTCTCTATCTTTCTGTGCCTGGGGAGTAGGTTAACTATAGTCTCTCTCTCTCTCTGTGCCTGGGGAGTAGGTTTACTATAGTCTCTCTGTCTGTCTGGTGAGTAGGGTTACTATAGTCTCTCTCTCTCTCTGTGTCTTGGGAGTAGGTTTACTATAGTCTCTCTCTCTCTTTCTCTCTCTGTGTCTGGGGAATAGTTTTACTATAGTCTCTCTATCTTACTGTGCCTGGGGAGTAGGTTAACTATAGTCTCTCTCTCTCTCTCTGTGCCTGGGAGTAGGTTTATTATAGTCTCTCTGTCTGTCTGGTGAGTAGGGTTACTATAGTCTCTCTCTCTCTCTCTCTCTCTCTCTCTCTGTGTGTCTGGGGAGTATGTTTACTATAGTCTCTCTATCTTTCTGTGCCTGGGGAGAAGGTTAACTATAGTCTCTCTCTCTCTGTGTCTGGGGAGTAGGTTTACTATAGTCTCTCTCTCTGTGTCTGGGTAGTAGGTTTACTACAGTATCTCTCTCTCTGTGTCTGGGGAGTAGGTTTACTATAGTCTCTCTCTCTGTGTATGGGGAGTAGGTTTACAATAGTCTCTCTCTCTCTGTGTGTTTGGGGAGTAGGTTTACTATAGTCTCTCTCTCTGTGTGTTTGGGGAGTAGGTTTACTATAGTCTCTCTCTCTGTGTCTGGGGAGTAGGTTGGCTATAGTCTCTCTCTATCTGTGTCTGGGGAGTAGGTTTACTATAGTCTCTCTCTCTGTGTCTAGGGTGTAGGTTTACTACGGTCTCTCTCTGTGTCTGGGGAGTAGGTTTACTATAGTCTCTCTCTTTCTGTGTCTAGGGAGTAGGTTTACTAAATTCTCTCTCTCTGTGTCTGGGGAGTAAGTTTACTATAGTCTCTCTCTGTGTCTGGGGAGTAGGTTTACTAAAGTCTCTCTCTCTCTCTGTGTATGGGGAGTAGGTTTACTATAGTCTCTCTCTGTGTCTGGGGAGTAGGTTTACTATAGTCTCTCTCTCTCTCTCTCTCTGTGTCTGGGGAGTAGGTTTACTACAGTATCTCTCTCTCTGTGTCTGGGGAGTAGGTTTACTATAGTCTCTCTCTGTGTCTGGGGAGTAGGTTTACTATAGTCTCTCTCTCTCTGTCTGGGGAGTAGGTTTACTATAATCTCTCTCTCTCTGTGTGTCTGGGGAGTAAGTTTACTAAGTACTCTCTCTTTCTGTGTCTGGGGAGTAGGTTTATTAAATTCTCTCTCTTTCTGTGTCTGGGGAGTAGGTTTACTATAGTCTCTCTCTCTCTGTGTCTGGGGAGTAGGTTCTCTCTCTCTGTGTCTGGGGAGTAGGTTTACTATAGTCTCTCTCTCTCTCTCTCTCTCTCTCTCTCTCTCTCTCTCTCTCTCTCTCTCTCTCTCTCTCTCACTCTCTCTCTCTCTCTCTGTGTCTGGGGAGTAGGTTGGCTATAGTCTCTCTCTCTCTGTGTCTGGGGAGAAGGTTTACTATGGTCTCTCTCTCTCTGTGTCTGGGGAGTAGGTTTACTATAGTCTCTCTCTCTCTCTCTCTGTGTGTGTCTGGGGAGTAGGTTTACTATAGTCTCTCTCTCTCTGTGTCTGGGGAGTAGGTGTACTGTAGTCTCTCTCTGTGTCTGGGGAGTAGGTTTACTATAGTCTCTCTCTGTGTCTGGGGAGTAGGTTTACTGTAGTCTCTCTCTGTGTCTGGGGAGTAGGTGTACTGTAGTCTCTCTCTGTGTCTGGGGAGTAGGTTTACTATAGTCTCTCTCTCTCTCTCTCTCTCTCTCTCTCTCTCTCTCTCTCTCTCTCTCTCTCTCTCTCTCTGTGTCTGGGGAGTAGATTTACTTTAGGCTCTCTCTCTGTGTCTGTTGAGTAGGTTTACTATATAGTCTCTCTCTCTCTCTCTCTCTCTCTCTCTCTCTCTCTCTCTCTCTCTCTCTCTCTCTCTCTCTCTCTCTCTCTCTCTCTCTCTCTGTGTCTGGGGAGTAGGTTTACTATAGTCTCTCTCTCTCTCTGTATGAGGAGTAGGTTTACAATAGTCTCTCTCTCGCTGTGTTTGGGGAGCAGGTTTACTATAGTCTCTCTCTGTGTCTGGGGAGTAGGTTTACTATAGTCTCTCTCCTTCTGTGTCTAGGGAGTAGGTTTACTAAATTCTCTCTCTGTGTGTCTGGGGAGTAGGTTTACTATAGTCTCTCTCTCTCTCTGTGTGTCTGGGGAGTAGGTTTACTATAGTCTCTCTCTCTCTCTGTGTATGGGGAGTAGGTTGGCTATAGTCTCTCTCTCTCTCTGTCTGGGGAGTAGGTTTACTATAATCTCTCTCTCTCTGTGTGTCTGGGGAGTAAGTTTACTAAGTACTCTCTCTTTCTGTGTCTGGGGAGTAGGTTTATTAAATTCTCTCTCTTTCTGTGTCTGGGGAGTAGGTTTACTATAGTCTCTCTCTGTGTCTGGGGAGTAGGTTTACTATAGTCTCTCTCTCTCTCTCTCTCTCTCTCTCTCTCTCTCTCTCTCACTCTCTCTCTCTCTCTCTGTGTCTGGGGAGTAGGTTGGCTATAGTCTCTCTCTCTCTGTGTCTGGGGAGAAGGTTTACTATGGTCTCTCTCTCTCTGTGTCTGGGGAGTAGGTTTACTATAGTCTCTCTCTCTCTCTCTCTGTGTGTGTCTGGGGAGTAGGTTTACTATAGTCTCTCTCTCTCTGTGTCTGGGGAGTAGGTGTACTGTAGTCTCTCTCTGTGTCTGGGGAGTAGGTTTACTATAGTCTCTCTCTGTGTCTGGGGAGTAGGTTTACTGTAGTCTCTCTCTGTGTCTGGGGAGTAGGTGTACTGTAGTCTCTCTCTGTGTCTGGGGAGTAGGTTTACTATAGTCTCTCTCTCTCTCTCTCTCTCTCTCTCTCTCTCTCTCTCTCTCTGTGTCTGGGGAGTAGATTTACTTTAGGCTCTCTCTCTGTGTCTGTTGAGTAGGTTTACTATATAGTCTCTCTCTCTCTCTCTCTCTCTCTATCTCTCTCTCTCTCTCTCTCTCTCTCTCTCTCTCTCTCTCTCTGTGTCTGGGGAGTAGGTTTACTATAGTCTCTCTCTCTCTCTGTATGAGGAGTAGGTTTACAATAGTCTCTCTCTCGCTGTGTTTGGGGAGTAGGTTTACTATAGTCTCTCTCTGTGTCTGGGGAGTAGGTTTACTATAGTCTCTCTCCTTCTGTGTCTAGGGAGTAGGTTTACTAAATTCTCTCTCTCTGTGTCTGGGGAGTAGGTTTACTATAGTCTCTCTCTCTCTCTGTGTGTTTGGGGAGTAGGTTTACTATAGTCTCTCTCTCTCTCTGTGTATGGGGAGTAGGTTTACAATAGTCTCTCTCTCTGTGTGTCTGGGGAGTAGGTTTACTATAGTCTCTCTCTCTGTGTCTGGAGAGTAGGTTTACTATAGTCTCTCTGTCTGTGTCTGGGGAGTAGGTTTACTATAGTCTCTCTCTCTCTCTGTGTCTGGGTAGTAGGTTTACTATAGTCTCTCTCTCTCTGTGTCTGTGGAGTAGGTTTACTATAGTCTCTCTCTCTCTGTGTCTGGCGAGTAGGTTTACTATAGTCTCTCTCTGTGTCTGGGGTGTAGGCTTACTGTAGGCTCCCTCTCAAGACTGGATAATCCCTATGTCAGAAAAATACCCTACAAGGATGTTCCACCCAGATTATTCATTTTCAAAATTTTATTGACACTGGGAAAATAATCTAAAAACCGAGAAGATAGCAACCCAGAGAGTTAGCAACTCAAATTTTAGGTTTGTTTATGTGGCTAGAGTGTCAATAGGCCTATTGCAAATAAAGCACAGTTGTTCAGTATCTTTCACCTCAATACAGGGCCTCTATGTCTGGCTGGGCCCAATTAATATATAGAATTCTTTGATTTTCTAAACCTGAACTCACATGAGAAAAGTATAACATAATTATTGAAAATCAGTCTCCAGCTATATTTTTACTGTGGGGATGTCCTCTGTCCTCTACAGCAGAGCTGAATGACCCAGCTATGAGGACTCTAATGGGGAGCAACCACCCAATTAGTTTTCAACATTGACAGACAGTGCTGCAGGAGGCACAGGAGCGGAGGGGTTGGGGTTCACAGCACAGGAATGCTGGGGGGAATGTGCCTGGGAGAGTTTGTAATTGGAGCAGAAAACAGATGGTCAGCAGCACACACATCATGATAAAAATGAAATATTGGAGAGGATGGCAAAAGGAGACACAAATATGCCTCATTGTTGACCACTCCAATAAATCAATAAATCAACTTTCAGTTATATTAGTGCTGTCTTTCGGCATTAGGTAATGCTGCTCTCATTTAGACTTACCACACACAGTTCTGCCAAAAATGTTACAATTGTGAAAATTGATATACTATACTTTCTAAAAAAAGGAACTGTATAGATGCCGTATCTTAATTTGATCACTCAGTTGTTGCTAAGAATTTCTGTGCCAAAATTCAAATGAGCCTCTTGATTTACATAAATTCTCTCACTCGCTCAAATGCGAAAGCCCCAGACAGACTAAATGTCCCACTACTGTAGGTCCTATTACTGCGACATTCAAATGTACAAAAATGTATCTGAAATGCCGCAATACCCATCAACAACCATCGTTTTCTATACAGTTGAAGTCGTAAGTTTACATACACTTAGGTTGGAGTCATTAAAACTCGTTTTTCAACCACTCCACAAATTTCTTGTTAACAAACTATAGTTTTGGCAAGTCGGTTAGAACATCTACTTTTGTGCATGACACAAGTCATTTTTCCAACAATTGTTTACAGACAGATCATTTCAATGTATCACAATTCCAGTGGGTCAGAAGTTTACATACACTAAGTTGACTGTTCCTTTAAACAGCTTGGAAAATTCCAGAAAATTATGTAATGGCTTTAGAAGCTTCTGACAGGCTAATTGACATAATTTGAGTCAATTGGAGGTGTAACTGTGGATGTATTTCAAGGCCTACCTTCAAACTCAGTGACTCTTCGCTTGAAATCATGGGGAAATCATAAGAAATCAGCCAAGACCTCAGAATTCTTATTTTTAGACCTCCACAAGTCTGGTTCATCCTTGGGAGCAATTTCCTAAAGCATGAAGGTACCTCGTTCATCTGTACAAACAATAATACAAAAGTATAAACACCATGGGACCATGCAGCTGTCATACCACTCAGAAAGGAGACGCGTTCTGTCTCCTAGAGATTAACGTACCGTGGTGCGAAAAGTGCAAATCAATCCCAGAACAACAGCAAAGGACTTTGTGAAGATGCTGGAGGAAACAGGTACAAAAGTATCTATATCCACAGTATAATGAGTCCTATTTCGACATAACCTGAAAGGCCACTCAGCAAGGAAGAAGCCACTGCTCTAAAACCGCCATAAAAAAGCCAGACTACAGTTTGCAACTGCACATGGGGACAAAGATCGCACTTTTTGGAGAAATGTCTTCTGGTCTGATGAAACAAAAATATAACTGTATGGCCATAATGACCATCGTTATGTTTGGAGGAAAAAGGGGGGCACTTGCAAGCCGAAGAACACCATCCCAACCATGAAGCACGGGGGTGGCAGCATCATGTTGTGGGTGTGCTTTGCTGCAGGAGGGACTGGCCACTTCAGATGGCATCATGAGGACGGAAAATTACGTGTATATATTGAAGCAACATCTCAAGACATCAGTCAGGAAGTTAAAGCTTGGTTGCAAATGGGTCTTCTAAATGGACAATGACCCTAAGCATACTTCCAAAGTTGTGGCAAAATGGCTTAAGGACAACAAAATCAAGGTATTGGAGTGGCCAACACAAAGCCCTGACCTCAATCCTACAGAAGATTTGTGGGCAGAACTGAAAAAGCGTGTGCGAGCAAGGAGGCCTACAAACCTGACTCAGTTACAACAGCTCTGTCAGGAGGAATGGGCCAAAATGCACCTAACTTATTGTGGGAAGCTTGTGGAAGGCTACCCGAAACGGTTTACACAAGTTAAACAATTTAAAGGCAATGCTACCAAATACTAATTAAGTGTATGTAAACTTCTGACCCGCTGGGAATGTGACGAAATAAATAAAAGCTGAAATAAACAATTCTCTCTACTATTATTCTGACATTTCAGATTCTTAAAATAAAGTGGTGATCCTAACTGACATAAAACGGAATTTTTACTAGGATTAAATGTCAGGAATGGTGAAAAACTGTGTTTAAATGTAAACTTCCGACTTCAACTGTAGCTTAATAACACAGAAAAGATATTGGTCTCCACTATGACATACAAGTGTATCCGAAGGCTGGAGAATATCGCCTCCCCAAGGCTGAGCTGGAGGCAGCGAAAGCGGAGAGGCGGCGGTATGAGGAGGCAGCGCGGCTGGAAGCCCGAGAGGCAGCCCTAAACATTTTTGGGGGGGGGCACACGGGGAGTGTGGCGAAGGCAGGTAGGAGACCTGCGCCAACTTCCCGTGCTTACCGGAGAGAGAGAGGGACCGGGCAGGCACCATGTTATGCCGTGAGGCGCACGGTGTCCCCGGTGCGTGTGCATAGCCCAGTGCGGTCTATTCCACCTCGCCGCACTGGCCTGGCTACGGGGAGCATTCAACCAGGTAAGGTTGGGCAGGCTCGGTGCTCAAGAGCTCCAGTGCGCCTGCACGGTCTGGTCTATCCGGTGCCACCTCCACGCACCAGCCCTCCGGTGGCAGACCCCCGCACCAGGCTGTCTCTCCGTCATCTGCCTACAGGTGCTCCCGCCTGTCCAGCGCTGTCAGAGCCTTCCTCCTCTCCAGCGCTGCCAGAGTCTCCCGTCTGTCCTGAGCTGCCAGAGTCTCCCGTCTGTCCTGAGCTGCCAGAGTCTCCCATCTTTCCTGAGCTGCCAGAGTCTCCCGTTTGTCCTGAGCTGCCAGAGTCTCCCGTCTGTCCTGAGCTTCCAGAGTCTCCGGTCAGTCAGGAGCTGCCAGAGTCTCCCGACTGTCCTGAGCTGCCAGAGCCTCCCGTCTGTCCTGAGCTGCCAGAGCCGCCCGTCTGTCCTGAGCTGCCAGAGCCGCCCGTCTGTCCTGAGCTGCCAGAGCCGCCTGTCACGCCGGCGATGCCGGAATCGCCCTTCACTCCGGAGCTGCCGGAGTCGTCCTTCACGCCGGCGCTGCCGGAATCTCCCATCCATTCGGAACCCGTGGCTGGGGTCCTCAGTCCGAGGTCGGTGGCGAGGGTCGCCACGTTAGAGGCCACGGAGGCGGGTAGAGAGGCGGAGAAGGACTATGGAGGAGTGGGGTCCACGTCCCGCGCCAGAGCCGCCACCGCGGACAGACACCCACCCAGACCCTCCCCTATCCATTGTGTTTTAGGTGTTTAACACCACCGACGACAACCCTTACAGACGTAGGCTACACCCACACTATATCTTCCTGTAGCCGACAGAGATGGCCGCCTCGCTTCGCGTTCCTAGGAAACTATGCAGTTTTTTGTTTTTTTACGTGTTATTTCTTACATTGGTACCCCAGGTCATCTTGGGTGTCATTACATACAGTCGAGAAGAACTACTGAACATAAGAGCAGCGTCAACTCACCATCAGCACGACCAAGAATATGACTTTCGCGAAGCGGATCCTGTGTTCTGCCTTTCACCCAGGACAACGGAATGGATCCCAGCCGGCGACCCAAAAAAACGACTTTGTAAAAGGGGGAAACGGAGCGGTCTTCTGGTCAGACTCCGGAGACGGGCACATCGTGCACCACTCCCTAGCATTCTTCTCGCCAATGTCCAGTCTCTTGACAACAAGGTTGATGAAATCCGAGCAAGGGTAGCATTCCAGAGGGACATCAGAGACTGTAACGTTCTTTGCTTCACGGAAACATGGCTCACTGGAGAGATGCTATCGGAGTCGGTGCAGCCAGCTGGTTTCTCCACGCATCGCGCAGACAGAAACAAACATCTTTCTGGTAAGAAGAGGGGCGGGGGCGTATGCTTCATGGTTAACGTGACGTGGTGTGATCATAACAACATACAGGTACTCAAGTCCTTCTATTCACCTGATTTAGAATTCCTCACAATCAAATGTCGACCGCATTATCTACCAAGGGAATTCTCTTCGATTATAATCACAGCCGTATATATTCCCCCCCAAGCAGACACATCGATGGCTCTGAACGAACTTTATTTGACTCTGTGCGAACTGGAATCCATTTATCCGGAGGCTGCATTCATTGTAGCTGGGGATTTTAACAAGGCTAATCTGAAAGCAAGACTCCCTAAATGTTATCAGCATATCGATTGCGCAACCAGGGCTGGAAAAACCTTGGATCACTGCTATTCTAACTTCCGCGACGCATATAAGGCCCTCCCTGCCCTGCTTTCGGAAAAGCTGACCACGACTCCATTTTGTTGATCCCTGCCTACAGACAGAAACTAAAACAAGAAGCTCCCGCGCTGAGGTCTGTTCAACGCTGGTCCGACCAATCTGACTCCACACTCCAAGACTGCTTCCATCACGTGGACTGGGATATGTTTCGTATTGCGTCAGACAACAACATTGACGAATATGCTGATTCAGTGAGCGAGTTCATTAGAACGTGCGTTGAAGATGTCGTTCCCATAGCAACGATTAAAACATTCCCAAACCATCAACAGTGGATTGATGGCAGCATTCGCGTGAAACTGAAAGCCCGAACCATTGCTTTTAATCAGGGCAAGGTGACCGGAAACATGACCGAATACAAACAGTGTAACTATTCCCTCCGCAAGGCAATCAAACAAGCTAAGCGTCAGTATAGAGACAAAGTAGAATCTCAATTCAACGGCTCAGACACAAGAGGTATGTGGCAGGGTCTACAGTCAATCACGGATTACAAAAAGCAGACTAAATAACTTTTTTGCCCGCTTTGAGGACAATACAGTGCCACTGACACGGCCCGCAACTAAAACATGCGGACCTTCCTTCACTGCAGCCGACGCGAGGAAAACATTTAAACGTGTCAACCCTCGCAAGGCTGCAGGCTCAGACGGCATCCCCAGCCGCACCCTCAGAGCATGCGCAGACCAGCTGGCTGGTGTGTTTACGGACATATTCAATCAATCCCTATCCCAGTCTGTTGTTCCCACATGCTTCAAGAGGGCCACCATTGTTCCTGTTCCCAAGAAAGCTAAGGTAACTGAGCTAAACGACTACCACGACTAGCACTCACTTCCGTCATCATGAAGTGCTTTGAGAGACTAGTCAAGGACCATATCACCTCCACCCTACCTGACACCCTAGACCCACTCCAATTTGCTTACCGCCCAAATAGGTCCACAGACGATGCAATCTCAACCACACTGCACACTGCCCTAACCCATCTGGACAAGAGGAATACCTATGTGAGAATGCTGTTCATCGACTACAGCTCGGCATTTAACACCATAGTGCCCTCCAAGCTCGTAATCAAGCTCGAGACCCTGGGTCTCGACCCCGCCCTGTGCAACTGGGTACTGGACTTCCTGACGGGCCGCCCCCAGGTGGTGAGGGTAGGCAACAACATTTCCACCCCGCTGATCCTCAACACTGGGGCCCCACAAGGGTGCGTTCTGAGCCCTCTCCTGTACTCCCTGTTCACCCACGACTGCGTGGCCACGCACGCCTCCAACTCAATCATCAGGTTTGCGGATGACACAACAGTGGTAGGCTTGATTACCAACAACGACGAGACGGCCTACAGGGAGGAGGTGAGGGCCCTCGGAGTGTGGTGTCAGGAAAATAACCTCACACTCAACGTCAACAAAACTAAGGAGATGATTGTGGACTTCAGGAAACAGCAGAGGGAACACCCCCCTATCCACATCGATGGAACAGTAGTGGAGAGGGTAGTAAGTTTTAAGTTCCTCGGCGTACACATCACAGACAAACTGAATTGGTCCACCCACACAGACAGCATCGTGAAGAAGGCGCAGCAGCGCCTCTTCAACCTCAGGAGGCTGAAGAAATTCGGCTTGTCACCAAAAGCACTCACAAACTTCTACAGATGCACAATCGAGAGCATCCTGTCGGGCTGTATCACCGCCTGGTACGGCAACTGCTCCGCCCACAACCGTAAGGCTCTCCAGAGGGTAGTGAGGTCTGCACAACGCATCACCGGGGGCAAACTACCTGCCCTCCAGGACACCTACACCACCCGATGTCACAGGAAGGCCATAAAGATCATCAAGGACAACAACCACCCGAGCCACTGCCTGTTCACCCCGCTATCATCCAGAAGGCGAGGTCAGTACAGGTGCATCAAAGCTGGGACCGAGAGACTGAAAAACAGCTTCTATCTCAAGGCCATCAGACTGTTAAACAGCCACCACTAACATTGAGTGGCTGCTGCCAACACACTGACTCAACTCCAGCCACTTTAATAATGGGAATTGATGGGAAATGATGTAAAACATATCACTAGCCACTTTAAACAATGATACCTAATATAATGTTTACATACCCTACATTATTAATCTCATATGTATATGTATATACTGTACTCTATATCATCTACTGCATCTTTATGTAATACATGTATCAATAGCCACTTTAACTATGCCACTTTGTTTACATACTCATCTCATATGTATATACTGCACTCACTACCATCTACTGTATCTTGCCTATGCCGCTCTGTACCATCACTCATTCATATATCTTTATGTACATATTCTTTATCCCCTTACACTTGTGTCTATAAGGTAGTAGTTTTGGAATTGTTAGCTAGATTACTTGTTGATTATTACTGCATTGTCGGAACTAGAAGCACAAGCATTTCGCTACACTCGCATTAACATCTGCTACACAAATAACAAATAAAATTTGATTTGATTTGATTTGAAAACAAATTTCCATTAGAAATTCTCTTTTTTTTTTACTCCAGCAACGAAACTGGTCAAATTAAGAACCATTTAAGTAATTTAACACTTACATTTAGCGACTTACAGGAGCAATGAGGGTCAAGTGCCTTGCTCTAGGACACATTAGCAAATTTTTCACCTAGTCAGCCAGGGGATTCAAACCAGTAACAGAAAGCCAATGCTCTTGTTAACCGCTAGGCTACTTGCAGACCTATATATCAATAAACAAGGTATGACATTATACAATCCTATATACTACAAAGTAAAATATGTGCATTGCTATGAAGAATAGTACCAACATTACTTTCAGAGTTAATGGGGTACAATGGCAGAGTTTCACTGTTCCCCTGTCTTCTCTCTGTCTCCCTCTGTGGAAGGCAGGTCTATTTAAAGCAGCAGGTCATTTCCGCCCGAGTCTGTTTTTAGAAGCTCGCTTTCTTAAGAGATTTCACAGGAGAGGAAATTAGATATAAATTATGACAAAATCTATCACACTGGAAAATCTGAAGCTCCCCTGTCACCCATTTATTAGACAAGTCAGTCACAGTGCCACACTGAAAGTGAATTTTTATGGAAAGTGGGGAAATGGTGGATGCTCATTAAGAGCAGGCTGTGTGTGGAAAATATTTCCTCAGGTGTGACTCCATATCTGTATGTGGACTAGCTTTCCTGAGGTGTGACTCCATATCTGTATGTGGACTAGCTTTCCTGAGGTGTGACTCCATATCTGTATGTGGACTAGCTTTCCTGAGGTGTGACTCCATATCTGTATGTGGACTAGCTTTCCTCAGGTGTGACTCCATATCTGTATGTGGACTAGCTTTCCTGAGGTGTGACTCCATATCTGTATGTGGACTAGCTTTCCTGAGGTGTGACTCCATATCTGTATGTGGACTAGCTTTCCTGAGGTGTGACTCCATATCTGTATGTGGACTAGCTTTCCTGAGGTGTGACTCCATATCTGTATGTGGACTAGCTTTCCTGAGGTGTGACTCCATATCTGTATGTGGACTAGCTTTCCTGAGGTGTGACTTCATATCTGTATGTGGACTAGCTTTCCTGAGGTGTGACTCCATATCTGTATGTGGACTAGCTTTCCTGAGGTGTGACTCCATATCTGTATATGGACTAGCTTTGCTGACGTCTGACTACAGTCCATATCTGTACTGCTCAACTCTTCATCATTTAAAGGTTCTCAGAAGAGAAGGCTATATCGGCCGCAAGCTCTGCGAGTCTGGGACAATGATCCATTCATCACTAATGCATTTCAGAGCACTCTCTCCTGATGCGTGGAGTACTAGCATGAGCAGAAACATCGGCCACTGAATGTTTTATAGTAGGATAGTATACTATACTTTTGAGATACAAAAATTGTAAGGCCACGGTAGACTATTGGTTATCTATAGCTTGAGCTTCCTAGATAAATGGAAGAAAAACTTCCATCATTTGTGCAATGTACATAAAGTAAATATTAACATTTACAATATGAAGAGTATCATCAGCTAAGGAACTTTAAAGGGTCAGTCTTAACAATAATTTGGGTGAGTGTTAAATTCAGAGAGAATTCACATTTTGTATGCATTTAAAAAGTGCAGATGAATTCAAAGTATTCAAAGTAGTAAACAGACACCTGTGAATAGAAAAAGGATGGAATTTCTTGCAAAATTAAACTAAAATTGAACTTAAAAGGATTTACATTTAAAATGAAGATTATTGGTGTGAATGGTTGTTAACCAAGGTTGCCAGGTGCGCAGTGTTTCCTCCAACACATTGGTGCTGCCCGCTTCCGGGTTGGATGCACACTGTGTTAAGAAGCAGTGCAGCTTGGTTGGGTTGTGTATCGGAGGACGCATGACTTTCAACCTTCGTCTCTCCCGAGCCCATACAGGAGTTGTAGCGATGAGACAAGATAGTAGCTACAAACAATTGGATACCATGAAATTCGGGAGAAAAAGGGGTAAAATAAATATAAATATATATATATATATATATATTTTATTTATTTATTTTATTTGTGGAAATAAAAATAACTAATATAACAACATTCTAAAATATCAGTATTTAAAAAACATGATTTATACTAATTCTCATAAAAGTGAGATTTGCAAACTGCATAACCTACATTTATAAGCTCCCACGTAACAGTACTCAAGGACATGCTCAAACAATATAAACCAACATGCACGCTTTAATCACCACACTTTGACCTAAGTCATCCTGAGAATATCTAAAAGCACAGCTGGAGGGCAGGGTCTTTTCCTGTTCAGAGCCCCTTCATCATGGAACAGCTTGCCAGTCCATGCCCCGGTTTTTGACTCTGCTAAAATCAGGAAAATCATGTTGAGCTATGGGTAGTGTATAGGTTAATCTCCCACTTTCTTGTCACCTTATAACCCCAGATAGAACAATGAGACAGATATTTCACCAGATGTAGAAATGTGAAGCATTCGCTTGGCGTTTCCACTCACGACCAATTATGGTAGTGAGAGGAATCCCAGTGGCCGGCAGAGGGAGAAGATGGAACGATATTGATTTTGGCCGAGATTCTGGAAAATTTCTCATCGATTAAGCATTTTATCTCAATACACTTTTCTGTTCCCAAAACTACAATATGTCATGAACATAATGGGCTAAGTTTTGTAGACTTTACCCTTTGCTTTGTTTAGAAGGGGTGCAAAGGCGAATTTAATTATTACACACCTGCACTTCAGAGTGCAGGGCGTCCCCTAACGGAAATATGCAAACGCCGGCTAGAACGTGACAAAAGGATCTCGCTAGCTCGTGCTTGCCTCTGCCCACCTCCTTGCTTGTTCTTCCCACTATGACTAATTTGTTTCCATTTAAAATGACAGACTGTGATCTATCTTGGTTTAGTTATAAAACATCTTTGCTATAACTCCCTGTTTTTGAAAGATGGCGGCAGCTTTACACTATTGCGTTGTTTCAGTGTCTTTTCCCCCACCTACTGGTATGTTCGATTTATTACATTATTCTGGGTACGCAATATCCAGACAATCCACTTACCACATTTACTCTCCTCCCCTCTTCGCAATACTGAGGTCAGAAGAGGCATAGTTCCCGAGGCCGTCAAACATGTGTCGTGTCCTGGAAAGAAAGTAGGACTTGTGAGATTGAACCCCGGAAACTATGGTATATATGTGACCGGTGGAATGCTCCATGTATTAGTTTGAGGGACTTTAGGTGTTTAACACTTTGAAACTTTGTGGGGAGGACAGTAGCAGGGACCGAGTTCAAGTCCCAATTCAATACATTTGTGTGAAAAGTGGGATGGATGGCGTGTCAGTGATGCCATAGTCCCATTTAGATGCCTCCTGGGACAACATTTAGGGAGATCTAAAGTACCTACCGGTATCTATAGTGCCTATTTGTTCTGAATTAAGTCCTTGGGATAATTTGGAACAACACCTCTTGGAACAACACCTAGCAAAACCCAGTGGCGGTATTAGACTTGTGCAGTTGAAGACAATGGATGAAATACTTTAGAAAAGGCCTCCCGAGTGGTGCAGCGGTCTAAGGCACTGCATTTCAGTGCTTGAGGCGTCACTACAGACCCGGGTTTGATCCCAGGCTTTACTTGGCTCATCGTGCTCTAGCGACTCCTTGTGCTGGACAGGCTGATCGGTGTTTCCTCCTCCGGTTAAGCAGATGGGTGTTATTAAGCAGATTTTGGAGGACGCATGACTTAACCTTCACCTTTCCCAAGCCCACTGGGGAGTTGCAGCGATGAGACAAGTTTGTAATTGGATATCACGAAATTGGGGAGAAAAAGGGGGTAAAACAAATACAATAAAATTAAGATAACCTCAACGGGGCTACCAATGCTGTCACAGACACCATAATGGCACAGAAACAAAGATAAGTCCTCTAATTATGCTTTCTAGAGAACGACGGGAAATATATGTCCATAAATATAGGGGTTGTTGTTGAGACTACAGTAGCAGACCATTTCAAACAGTCCGGATATATAGTGCATCCGGAATGTATTTCAGAGCCCTTAACTTTTTCCACATTTTATTACGTTACAGATTTATTCTAAAAGCCTTGAGTCTTCTTGGGTATAACGCTACAAGCTTGGCACACCTGTATTTGAGTTTATCCCATTCCTCTCTGCAGATCCAAGTTCTGTCAGGTTGGATGGGGAGCATCGCTGCACAGCTATTTTCAGGTCTCTCCAGAGATGTTCGATTGGGTTTAAGTCCGGCCTCTGGCTGGGCAACTCAAGGATATTTAAAGACTTGTCCCAAAGCCACTCCTGCGTTGTCTTGGCAGTGTGCTTAGGGTCATTGTCCTGTTGGAAGATGAGTGTCCTGGAGCAGGTTTTTATCAAGGATCTCTCTGTACTTTACTCCGTTCATCTTTCCCTCGATCCTGACTAGTCTCCCAGTCCCTGACTCTGAAAAACATCCCCACAGCATGATACTGCCACCACCATGCTTCACCGTAGGGATGGTATTGGCCAGGTGATGAGCAGTGTCTGGTTTTCTTCAGACGTGATGCTTGGCATTCTGGCCAAAGAGTTCAATCTTGGTTTCATCAGTCAAGAGAATCTTGTTTCACGGTCTGAGTCCACCTAAGTCCTTAGGTGCCTTTTGGCAAACTCCAAGCAGGCTGTCATGTGCCTTTTACTCAGTCTGGCCACTCTACCATAAAGGCCTGATTGGTGGAGTGCTGCAGTGATGGTTGTCCTTCTGGAAGGTTCTCCCATCTCCACAGAGGAACTCCGAAACTGTCAGAGTGACCATTGGGTTCTTGGACCTTCAATGCTGCAGACATTTTTTGGTACCCTTCCCCAGATCTGTGCCTCGACAGAATCCTGTCTCAGAGCTCTACGGACAATTCCTATCTCATGGCTTGGTTTTTGCTCTGACATGCACTGTCAACTGTGGGACCTTATATAGACAGGTATGTGCCTTTCCAAATCATGTTCAATCAAAAGTTACTACAGGTGGACTACAATCAAGTTGTAGAAACATCTCAAGGATGATAAATGGAAACAGGTTGCACCTGAGCTCAATTTCAAGTCTCATAGCGAAGTATCTGAAAAGTTATGTAAATAAGGTATTTCTGTTTTTAAAAATGTTATATACAGTACCAGTCAAAAGTTTGGACACACCTACTCCTTCAAGGGTTTTTCTTTCATTTGACTATTTTCTTCATTGTAGAATAATAGTGAAGACATCAAAAATATGACATAACACATGAAATCATGTAGTAAACGAAAGTGTTAAATAAATCTAACTATATTTTATATTTGAGATTCTTCAAAGTAGCCAACCTTTGCCTTGATGACAAATCTGTACACTTTTGGCATTCTCTCAACCAGCTTTATTAGGTAGTCATCTGGAATGCATTTCAATGAACATGTGTGTCTTGTTAAAAGTACATTTGTAGAATTTCTTTCCTTCTTAATGCGTTTTAGGCAATCAGTTGTGCTGTGACAAGGTAGGGGTGGTATACAGAAGATAACCCTATTTTTTAAAAGACCAAGTCCATATTATGGCAAGAACAGCACAAATAAGCAAAGACAAATGACAGTCCATGAAGGCCAGTCAACGAAGGCCAATCAATTTGGAAAACCATCAAGCGCCATGATGAAACTGGCTCTCATGAGGACCACCACAGGAAAGGAAGACCCATAGTTACCTCTGCTGCAGAGGATAAGTTCATTAGAGTTACCAGCCTCAGAAATTGCAGCCCAAATAAATGCTTCACAGCCCAAATAAATGCTTCACAAAGCATTCCATGTGAAGCTGGTTGAGAGAATGCCAAGAGTGTGCAAAGCTCTCATCAAGGCAAAGGGTGGCTACTTTGACGAATCTATTTTGAGTTGTTTAACACTTTTTTGGTTACTACATGATTCCGTATGTGTAGAAAATAGTAAAAATAAAGAAAAACCCTTGAATGAGTAGGTGTCCAAACTTTTGACTGGTACTGTACATTTGCAAACATTTCTAAAAACCTGTTTTGCTTTGTCATCATGGGGTATTTTTATTAAATCAATTTTAGAATAAGGCTGTAAGGTAACAAAATGTGTAACAAGTGAAGGGCTCTGAAATACTTTCCGAATGCACTGTATACCCGGACAGTTTGCAATGGTCTACTACTATAGTCTCAACAGCAACCCCTATATTTGACATATATTTACTGTCGTCCTCTAGCTCCATTCACTTCACCACAGAATTTTCAAACCATCTTTGACTTTAATGATGGTTATAAAAAAAAAGATAATATGATGTAGCTCAGGGGAGAGTGAACAGATTACCAATCAGATATCTTGCAATAGCATACCAAACATCAGGAACATCGTCCTAATATTGAGTTGCTACACATTGGGGCAGGCACTTCCAGTAATGTTATGTGAATAATGATTGGTTTTTACATAGATAATTTGTTTTATTCTATGCTTCAAACCACAACTTGCAACCTCACTTGGGCAGCTCGTGCTGCAAAGCAACAACTAGACGAAAGTCGAGTGTAATCGAAGGTGATGCATCTAGCACACCCGAAAGTCGAGTGTAATCGAAGGTGATGCATCTAGCACACCCGAAAGTCGAGTGTAATCAAAGGTGATGCATCTAGCACACCCGAAAGTCGGACACTTACAGTATATGGTTTTCCAACAGCAAGGCTAGATCAATATGGCAGTTTTGCCATTGTTTCAAAAAAAATGTTCTTTATCATGTTGAAATAAACGTGTTCCAAACCCCATAGCACACACTCACAAACTTAAATCATAAGTGTGTAGATTGTACAATCAATCAGTGAAAGAGAGCATCAAATATCACATGCATTTGTATGTATCCAACGTATAAATTAATCGCAGGAAAAAGTTGGTTCCTGTTTGTCATGTCTTTGGTCACGTTCGCGTGGGTCAAACAAAAACATCCTTATGATAGGATGAAGTTGGGATAGAGAAACTTGCATTCAAGGGCTTCCAAAAATGTAAAAAGACACACCCTCTCCCCTCAGCCCTCAAATTAGGTGGATACTTCTGATGACGTCCGACAAGTTGACACTTGCATGGAGAATATTATTATTATTTTTTTAAATGGGCCACTCTTGCCTGGAAATGTGTCACTTGTCTGTCCCATGGTTGTGTTTTCAGTCATAATGGAACCCATGGTAGTTGTTGTGTGTGCTACAGTCAATTATGATTGCATTTCATATCTTGGCTAGAAGACAACACATCCGCAGACATCGAATATTAGCTATCCGACCATATCAGGTAAATTGAAAATGACAATGTATAAGTGTGGTGTCAGGGAAAGTTGTAAGTGCAAGCTAAAATTTTCAAAGGCAAACCAAACAAAAACATAATTACTTTTACGAGACGTGTTTGAGCCGTCATGTGCATTAGTAGCACCATTGTTTTTACTTACACTTGTATGTTGACTTCTTCATATCAATGTTTATTTTAGGTTTTTGTGGACTTTTCTTAGTGGATGTACAATCATTGCGAATTGAATTGTGGCGCAGCGGTCTAAGGCACTGCATCTCAGTGCTAGAGACATCCCTACAGACCCTGGTTTGTTTCCAGCTGTGCTTGCAAGTCCCATAGGGTGGCACACAATTGGCCCAGCATCGTCTGTGTTAGGCTGGTGTAGGCCGCCATTATAAATATGATTTTTTTCTTAACTGACTTGTGTGAGGATTTATGTCTATGTTCTATAACCCACTACTATATCACGTAAAATTGAATTGTTTGAACAGCAGTTGTCTGTGTGTGTGTGTGTGTGTGTGTGTGTGTGTGTGTGTGTGTGTGTGTGTGTGTGTGTGTGTGTGTGTGTGTGTGTCAAGGACCGAGCAACATGCTGAGACTGCTGCATGTTGCAAAACTGTAGATAACAGCCCAGCAGATGCTTTGTCCTTGTGTTTGTATGTGACAATGTTTAGCAACACGGTGTGACTTGCTGTATCTTGCAAAGTTGTCTCTACTGTGATAGGCCAACAGACGGGTTGGAACTATGTCTATCACAGTATAAGAAAAACTGTTTACGTACATCCTGTCAGTTCTCTGTTTGCCCTGCGAGGTGGGACAGAGAGCCTGTATATACGAAAATTGCATTTACCATATATTGCTTGAATTTAATTAAAGATAATTAATGACAGATTCTGTCTTTTATTCTTCATGATACCGGATTCGAAAAACGCAACTCTAACACTTGCCTACTTAAATAAAAATTGGGTGTTTCAGGCCCTGGAGTGAACATAATTGAACACTCAAACTCTACTAAAAACTAGGGCTGTGGGGCTTACGTTTCCCTTTCTTGGCTAATCATTTGGACCAACGACAAAGATGGCCGTGGGGATTCCCCCAAAGGCATAAGGCAAGGGTATGTGTTTAAAACGCAGTCAAAACTTCATGACATTTGATCACATGATTTTTGTAAAAACATGTAGGCGCAAGTCATATAATTGTTAAACCTAACGCAACACACTGAAAGACGGTGACCTATGATGGTGACTGACTTGAGAAAATTGATCGACTCGAACAAGCCCAACGACATTCACGAAATGAAGTCATGGGCGTTGATTGGGCAGGCCGAATGTTTCCTCTATGCCACTGGCTAGCTAGTTAGCTTACTAGGGGAGGCAGCCTTCGTTTATTTGCATTACACTTCAATGGATGACCGGCACGATGGACGGGTGTCTGAGGGATGTTTGAAGCATGTAGACGAGAGTCTCCCCGGTCCCCCGAACGCATGGGTAGAAGATGATCAACACCAGTACGAGGAAGCGCAGACGGAGAAAACGGGTCCGAATGTCCCTCCATAATCTATTAGCAACAAACTTTTGAGCATTCACTAGCCAGCTTGCTGCTAGGTGACTAGCTAGCTATTATATCAAACATGAGCTATCTCGTTGGCTAATTAGGGGCTTTTTAGAGAGCGTTGTTAGGGAGTGTCTTGTTCGTGGTTAGTTAGCTAACAGTAGCTAAAGATTGGTACGGTTAGTGAACGTTGGCTAGCCGTTAGCTAGCTAACGCGACATGATTTGCGGGACATTGACCTTGTTCACTGGCTAATAACCAGCCAGCTAGTTAACTAGCTAGTCAGTTAGCAGTAGTGCCAGCCAGAAATTATTTTCAGAAATGTACCAGCCAACAAGTCCTATGTAATTACGTGAAACTAACGTTAGTCAGCTGAGTGGCACTTTTGCAAACGTTATCCTTTGTGAATGTAGCTATCTCAACTCGAACCGGCTTCTCTGGAATGTTCCGCTAAACGTTTGCTAGTTAACTATTAACTTAGTTACGGCACACAGCGTATACTTCCCCCCGGTCCGCCAGAAATTGTTTATTTCTGTAATTGTAATAGTTATGGTCTGAGTATTGACATAAATAGTAATCGTTAGCTAGCGAAAATCTATCGTTATTTTTGGGCCTGTTGCTCGTGTCACTAACTCGAGTCTACTCTGGCATTGGCATAGCCAGCACATTTGACCCACCTGCTTACAGAGCTGTACTAGGGTCAGAAAGTATTCCTCTGTATATTAAGACCCCAAGGAGTCGGCACAGGATATGGCTCAGAAAACGTACCTCAATCCAGGGATGAGAAATGCGTTTTACTTAGTTCTACCATTATCCCAACTATTACACAGAGAAGGTTGAACGGCTGTTCGTTTTTTTGCAGTCATTTAATCTTGTTAGCGTAACAGTTGGGATAATGGCACAATTTGGAGTACAAGGCATTTTTCATCCTGAATTAAGGTATGTTTTCTGAGCCATATCTTGTGCCGACTCCTTGGTGTCTAATTATACACAGAAATGTTGTCAGACCCTAGTACAGCTGTAAGCAAGTGGGTCGGATCTGCAGGCTAGCATTGGCAATGACATGTATCTAGTCATGTGAGGGCTTTACTGTCTCTTTCGAATGTATTCACGTTTAATATTTAAAATGAACACTATTTCAATATCAGATTTTGCATTGTCTGCAGGAAATATGGCAGGCACATCAGTGTATCCATATGACTTCATTGGATAGATTGTATCGTTATGGACAAAAGAACAGGCGTGTATTCAGTTGGGTGAAGCTAGTTAAACAAATCTAGGCCTACTCTATGCCAGTACAGTGTGTGTGATTGTAGTTGTTTTCTTGTCATGTCATCAGGTAATGGAAAAATAAATGGAACCCTAGTGGAGCGAGAGGACACCCCTTCTGCCCCTATTCCTGTGGCTGCCCTTCATTACTCGAGCAGCAGGCAACATGAAACTTCTAACTTGAAACCAAAACCTTGTGGGAAGCTCCTCGCCATTCACTCAAAAGGCAGTCGTAATAGCCATTTTAAGAACAGTATGAACTGCAAAAATGACACTCCTTCAGAGTTGAAAACACGTGATAGCAAGAGCAAGTCCATTGCTTTACCAAATGGCGTTGTGCTCTTCAACCCTGGTCTGTATGCTAACGGCTACCCCAGCAAGCCTGGGCCAGACAGTGGTGGCAGTGGTTCTGAGAGTGGATACATCACTCCCAAGAAACGCTGGGCTCAGAGGAGTGCAATGGCTGAGGAGAGGGTGACTGCTGGGCAGGGGAAGGCTGTTATACAGGCAGTTATGGTCCCTAACAAACATGAGATGGAGCCTGCCAAAACAGCTGCAGGCTCTCTGTCTCCCACCTCCATCAAATGTGTCCCACCTGTGGCACAGGCCCCTGTGGATCAGGTTGGTGAACCACAGTGTAGGACCTCTGAGGAAAAGGCTGCAGCATGCTCTGTTAAAAAGCTTGAAGACAGGCTGGGCAAAGCCAAGCTTACCTCCAAAAAAGAGGACTCATGGACCCTCTTTAAACCACCCCCTGTCTTTCCTGTGGACAATAGTAGTGCTAAGACAGTGCCCAAGATTAGTTATGCAAGTAAAGTGAAAGAGAATCTAAACAAAGCAGCAGTCCAAGCTGTAGGTGACTCCTTACCTCCCCAGTCCCAGGTGCCCACCAGACTCTCCCAAGTCCCCATGTCTGCTGTCAAAACCATCACCTCCCCTAGCTTCACCAATGGACCCCTATCTGGAGAGGGGAGTAGCTGCCCTCTCCCTGCGCCCCTTTTTACCTCTACTGTTTGCACTGCCCCAACGCCTGTCTCCCCTGCCAGCAAGTGGGAGAACGAAGCATCCTTGTCCAGCAACGGCACTGATATGTCAGGTGCCCCCTCCATGATTACTAGAGAACTCCTTGTTTATCCCCTGGGCACTTCAAATATGCAACCCGCCCTCTCCAGCGCCTGCCAAGTGGACTCACCTGCCGCTAAGACAAATCCCAAATCTCTGGTGGACATTTTCCAGAACCAGTGGGGGCTGTCATTCATCAACGAGCCCAGTGGAGGGCCTGGGGTGGGGCCGGCATTAGTGGGGCAGCCAGCCCGGAAAGGCCAGATCGTGGAGATCACCTTTCAGGGAGGTGGCCCTGCAGCTTTGCCTCTACAAGTCTCTGCTACCTCCACTCTGAGACCCGACAAACCCCTCTTCCCAAAGGCGTACGAGCGGGACAGACTCACTATCTCCCAAGCCCCTAGCAGTGTTGGTAAATCAGGCCCTACCTTGGCTCCTGGCCCTGATGCTGGGCTGGGAGGCCAAGCCCCTGGCCCAGACCCTCTGAGGGGTGAAGCTGGGAGTAGAGGTGCCATAATGTCCTCCTCTTTTAAGCACCCTGGTACTGAGCTGCCTCTTGCCTCCTATGCTCAACCTGTGTCTGTCCTGGCCAAGGAGCCCTGCCACCCCAAGGGTTGCGACCCAGGATCTTGCTGGGGGGCGTTCGATCTAAAAGCTGCTGTTATTTATCACACTAAAGGTAGGTAGCTGTTCCATTCAACGTTCATTCACAAAGTGAAATAATTGATCTGCTATGGCTGGTCCTTAGAACAGAAAGAGAATAGTGCATGTAATAATTATGAATCTCTCACACTACTAAATATGTTTTATATTTTTACAGAAATTGAATATATTCAGAATTTACAAAAACAAGGTGAGTTAGTAATTCCTGCCGTATAATTGTAGAGAACCCGAAAAGCCTCGTCTTTTATATTTGTATAGTATGTCTTGGCTGAGCAAATCTGACGTGTCCTACTTCCCTCCCTCTAGATTCAAATGGAGTTGTGTTCTATGATCAGTCCAAGGATGGGCCTGTTCAGTTAAGTCATGACTGAGCGCTACACCCTCTCCTGGCTGCTGCCTCTTGAAACGGTGCCCTGGAGGAACTGCTCCCTCTCCTATCTTAGATTCATGTTGCAGGACTCCTTTGATGTGAGCAGCTTGTGCCGTAGAGGGAACACAGTATAGCAGCACCACAGACAGACCACACTGAGCCTCTTACAGGGATGCTGTCATTCGGGAGATTACAGGATGGTTGAACAATGGGGGAACAAGCTTTTTTGACGGGAAACGTGTCCACAAGAGTGACTGCTACATTTCTCCCTCAATTTCCATTTTCAGAGACAGGCTCGTAGAGGACATCATGTGGGATAATCAGTCACCACCTCTGCATTCCCGCCCCATCTTTGGAATCACAGGATACTGGAGAGAGAGAGCCCCTCCTCTCTTAGCCTGTCATGGAAGACAGGAATTCCAAGTGTTCACATTTTGAACTGTAAGGTATCACAGATGCCTAATTTTGTATTCGGACCGAAAACAAATGGGAAAGACTTGGAACGTTTTAGAATGGTTGCCTTCTAGATGTGAAAACAGTGTGGAAAGATGGGGTTTTCTGCTCGAATTCTAGTTTAGATGAAACCAAATATCATGGGGGGGCTTTTGTAAGCCCATGTAAAACAAATGTTTTAATTTTGGATTATAGAGGGGTTGGTTCCCATGTTAACTGAATTACACTAATTAGAAATCCCAGGTCATTGGCTAGACAGATGGATGGAATTTTTTTGTGTTCAAGGTTCAAATCACGAGAACATGCATCCCTTTCCCACCGAGGCCTAGTTTTTGTTTGGTGTGTTTGTTGTGCCTCAAGGTACGGTCTCAAGTCTTTGGGCTCTGTTAATACTGGACATTTTTTGGGGCGAGGGGGTTCCTCAGGATGTGGTGGTGGTGGTTACCAACACTGCGCAGAGGCTATACTTTTTTCCCTAATCTTTTCCTTTTCTGTTAATCAACCAGTTTATAATTACAGTTTATGCTTTACATGCTACCTCTACTTACCATCTCAATGCTCAAATGAATGCCCCATATTTGCATACCTTTTCTTTTAAGATTTTGTTTTTAAAAGTTCTGGGCAGTCTTTTTTTCTCATTGGTTTTTGCACAGAATAGGCGCTTTGGCAGTGTTCACTTTTTTTACTGTAGTAATGCTTTAGAATGAGAGATACATGCAGGGCAGTATTTTAACCAGAAATATGCAAATGTTCATGTTACAAGTCTCCTATTGACATCAATGCAGGATTTAACTGAAACTTAGGACTGTTTCAAGTCTGTTTCACTTCCAGAGGAGAATTGTTAAATTCATATGGAAAGGAATTCTTGGACTCTTTGACCAGGTTAGGCTGCTCCTTTCTGAGACTGTTAGATGTTTCTCTCTCCCGAGTCACCATAAGTGAATTTAATTAGCTTACATTGACTGATCAGCACTTTAAATCTATAGAATTAAAGCATAAAATGTACTAAATTTAAATGTCTATTTATCCCAGCGAACTCTTTGGCTCCTAACAATCACTGAAATTTTCAAATAGGACAGCCTGTTTATGACCTAATATAGTTGTTTGGCACTGTTGATCATTAACGTTGCCATACTAAGCCTTTGATCATTCTGTGTGTCAAGGTTAATGTGAAAATGAATCTTTATTTTGATAAAGGCTAATTTATGGCACCTTAATTCCTTTTTTCCCCCTCTTAATTGCAATTAAAATATTGGAAAACAATCATATCTCTGACCGTTGCATTGGGACCTAAAATAATACTACAGTGTATTTAGAAGACATCAGCGACTGGTGTATTAGAACGTACTGAAAAACCCAGTTCAAGGACCGCTGTCTTCTGTTATGACAGACAAATAGCCTGTGTGTGTGCGCATGCATGCATGATGTGTATCTTCACAAACATGGTCAAGGGTCAACACAAAATACAGGGTGCTTTTTATAACAAGAACATTGGAATTGCATCTGCTTCGTCAAGTATGTCTCCACCTGCAAGTTGTGCCATGTCTCGACTGTTCATGCTGTCTTGTATTAAGTTATGTTAGTTTGTTCCTCACTTTTCTTTTCCTGCTGTAGTTATGGTAAGAATTTTAACAATCTATTAAAAATTACAGCTCATTTGCTGAAAGTACCTGTATTCTTGTTATTTATATGACTTACAGCACACTCAATTACATCTTTAAATGTCCCTTAAATCAGTCCGAATCATTAATTTCCATTTATTAGTGGTTGTTTGACAAATCTGAGGTTTGAATGGATCAAGAGACATACACAGCCAGAAATGTATAGAATAATACTAGTGGACCTAATAGATTCTACACATGCTGCGAGCGTGCGCCTACAGTTGCTAGACAAGGAGGTGGTATGTGTGTTTTCAGTCATTGCTCAACACCTCCCTTTACCAATATAATGAGTGTATCAGTGAGCCGAAAGAGGACAGACATGTCTGAAGAGAGAGATGTGTACAGTATGTTGACTGAATATAGAGATGAGGTACTACCTCTTTAACCTGTCACTTTAACGCAAAATGTGATGCTTTATTTCCTTCTGTTTCCTCTTGCTGTCGGTGTCTCTTGGAGACTAACATGCTGGAAATTGTAGAACTTAACAGGAGATGAAAATAAGGGAAATAATTTGTTCCACATTTGTATTAATAAAACCTTGTGGAAATAATTTGTATGCAGTCAGACATTCTTTTGGTAAGGAAGTGAAATATCAGATCAACATCAGGGATGTAACAATGACCAGACAAAAATAGACCGATTTTATTATGCTATACACAGCATTACATATCTGACAATATAAAGATATATCCACAGCATTCAAAATGCTTTTTTTTACTGGTCAATCAATAACAGGAAATAAAAACAATCAATCTAGTAGTCAAACATTAGGCTACATAAAATAGTGAGATGTGAAACATGCAGTGGCAACCTGTCATTCAGAGGCTGAGCTCCACCTGTTTTACATGTTATTTGGCATTTATAGGTGTCACATATAAGTTCGCAAACAATGATAAAATAAATACAATCATTGAGTTAATTCAGCCGCATACAATCTTTTTTGCTTTCTTGAGTAAGGCAGCGCCAAAATGCAGATGTTTTAGCCTAGCTCAGTGTTTTCTGTGGTGGTGGGGCAGCCAGAGGAAAATACGGAGCGTAGTGGTTGGTAATGTTCTCTAGTTGTGCCGTGATTGACTCCAGTGTTCTATCACTCATGGGGACACTACGTCACCACAAAATCTAAGGGTAGAGCTCGAAAATTCAAGGCCCTGGGAGCTGCCATAGAGTTACATTAGACGTGTCCATCCAAGAAGGCTCAAGGTCACTGGCCACAGATAACGGTCAGATCATGTTATATCTACAGAGGCTTTGATTGGATTGATCATGTCAACATACTTTCGAAATCTTAGCTAGCAAGCTAGCAGTCATCGTCATGAATCAAGTCGACAATCTACTGGCAAATCGTTTTCAATCCTTGTCATATGAAGATAAATAATTAAGATAAATTATAGTTAAAACGTATTTGTGCTCATTGGCCAATGGACATAAGCATTACACAACAAGTGTATTGCAAAGCAATCACTAGCCTGCTATTCAGTGGAGTGGGTGTGTGGTCCCAAGTCTGGGTTTAAGAGTCTATTTTCCAAGCTTAAAACGATAAACATTAAACATTGGCCATGCTGTCATGCCGCGCTCAAAACAACTGGAAGCTCGGAGTTGGGATATCTGACTACAGGGAGTTCAAGACAACTGGGAACTCAGAAAAAAATGAGCTCCGACTGGGAAAATATGTTTTGAATGGTCATCCAACTCCGGAATTGCAAGTCGGGAACTCAAGCCTCTTTCTAGTACATGCTAAACATATTTCATGTAGTCCTCGTATCCTGTTTTAGAGAAATGTAACCATTGAATATAGAGCTTTCATTGTCTGCTTATTTGACCCGTTTATTTATCCTACGATTCTGACTTGGTGTACAGGGAGAATATTGGAAGAACAGCCCATGTTCTGAATTCTGTAGCTGTACATTTCAAAACTGCTGAGCAAATAGTCATATTGACGACATCCGTCCTTGCTCATTCATTAACTTCTTGGTGACAGGGGGCAGTATTTTCACGTCCGGATGAAATGCATGCCCAAATTCAACTGCCTGCTCCTCATCCCCAGAAGATGAGATATGCACATGATTAGTAAATGTGGATAGAAAACACTCTGAAGTTTCTAAAACTGTTGGAGTCATGTCTGTGAGAACTTATTTAGCAGGCAAAACCCCAAGGAGAGTGACCTTTTTTTGAGGTCACTCTCTTTTCAATGAGTTTTCATTGGGAATCCAGATTTCTAAGAGACAGTTCCTATCGCTTCCACTGGATGTCAACAGTCTTTAGAAATTGGTTGAGGTTATTCCTTTGTGTAATGAAGAAGTACAGCCATCTTGAACAAGGGTCACTTGAAGTGTACTGTTAGATAGAGGCGCGTGACCAGAAAGCATGCTTCAGTTTGTTTTCTTCCTGCATTGAACACAGTCTTAAATTTTATCAATTATTTACGTAAAAAAATACCTAAAGTTGTATAACAAAAGTAGTTTGAAATGTTTTGGCAAAGTTTACAGGTAACTTTTGAGATATTTTGTAGTCACGTTGACCAAGTTGGAACCAGTGTTTTTCTAGATCAAACGCGCCAAATAAATGAACATTTTGGATATATATTGACGGAATTAATCGAACAAAAGGACCATTTGTGATGTTTATGGGACATATTGGAGTGCCAACAAAAAAAAGCTTGTCAAAGGTAAGGCATGAATTATATTTTTATTTTAGCGTTTTGTGTCGCGCCTGCAGGGTTGAATTATGGTTACTCTCTTTGTTTACGGAGGTGCTATCCTCAGATAATAGCATTGTTTGCTTTCGCCAAAAAGCCTTTTTGAAATCTGACATGTTGCCTGGATTCACAAGTGTAGCTTTAATTTGCTATCTTGCATGTGTGATTTAATGAAAGTTTGATTTTTATAGTAATTTATTTGAATTTTGCGCTCTGCATTTTCCCTGGCTTTTGGCCAGGTGGGACGCCCACATATCCCAGAGTAAAAGAAGAAGAGTAAAACAAGGCTGTCCGTTGTCTCCATATCTACTTATTATGACAATTGAAATGCTGCTATTAAAATTAGATCCAACAAGAACATCAAGGGGTTAGAAATCCAGGGGATAAAAACAAAAGTGTTAATGTATGACGATGACTTCTTCTTAAATCCGCAATCTGGATCCCTGCTCAGTCTCATTGAAGATCTTGATCACTTTTCTAGGCTCTCTGGACTAAAACTTAATCATAACAAGTGTACCAAATTACGTATTGGCTCGTTAAAAGACACAGTTTACACTACCTTGTAGTTTACCAATAAAATGGGCGGATGGTGAAGTAGACATACAGTACTTGGTATTCATATCTCAAAAAATATAAATGAACGTACCGCAATCTATTTCAATAGAACGTTTGCAAAAATAGATAAGATTCTGCAACCATAGAGAGGTCTATTTCTTGACTATTTCTGAATAAATCACATTGACTAACTCTTTGGTCCTTTCACAGTTGACTTACTTAATAATGCCACTGCCTACTCCAGACAACTCGTTTTTTAAATCATATGAGCAAAAAAATATTTCATTTTATTTGGAATGCTTAGCCATACAAAATTAAACGTGCCTATTGATATAATGAATATGAGTTTGGGGGGCTAAAATGATTAAATATTAAAGCTTTAAACCTCTCACTAAAAGCTTCACTCATACATAAGTTATACTTAAACTCAAAATGGTCTCCAGTAGATTATTAAGAAAGGTTCATCCTTTGTAAAAAAAAAAATTGCCTTCTTGCCTTTACACAGACTTCTCATTTCCTTTACACAGACTTCTCATTTCCTTTACACATACTTCTCATTTCCTTTACACAGACTTCTCATTTCCTTTACACATACTTCTCATTTCCTTTACACAGACTTCTCATTTCCTTTACACAGACTTCTCATTTCCTTTACACAGACTTCTCATTTCCTTTACACATACTTCTCATTTCCTTTACACAGACTTCTCATTTCCTTTACACATACTTCTCATTTCCTTTACACAGACTTCTCATTTCCTTTACACAGACTTCTCATTTCCTTTACACAGACTTCTCATTTCCTTTACACATACTTCTCATTTCCTTTACACAGACTTCTCATTTCCTTTACACAGACTTCTCATTTCCTTTACACAGACTTCTCATTTCCTTTACACAGACTTCTCATTTCCGACTTAATGAAAATGAAATTTTGTTTAAAGTATTTCCCTTTCTTAAACAAGCCATACAAAGCTGGTTAGAATTTCAGTTTATCCTCCAGAAAAGATGGAACAAATTTTACAACAAATATTATGGTTAAACTCAAATATACTGATGAATAAAAAAACATTCTTTATGGACCCCCCCCCCCCCCCAATGGAATTATATTTATTGATAATATTATGAACAGAAACGGTAGAGTTATGTCACATATCCAGCTATAAAAGGAATGTCTGCTCAATCCAAACTTACAACCAACTGATTGCAGCATTACCACAACAATGGAGGAGGCAAGTGGAAGAGGGAGAAGGTAGGGAACTTGTTTGTCTGCTGGCAATGCACAAACAATACTTTAAAAAATATAAACAATGTAATTATAGAAATGAGCTCAAAATACCAACGTGAGAAATACTGTACTTTATTAATGTTTCAGTGGAACCAACCACAATCATACAATTATTTAATACAAAATAAATTTCACCAAAATCAAGGTTTCATAATTATTGGCACTCCTCATTTAGTACTTAGTGCAAACACCTCTGGCAAGGATTACAGCATGGAGTCTTTTCCTGTAATGTTTGACAAGGTTACAAGGTTACACATTTGGAGGGATTATGGACCATTACTCTATGCAGATGCTTTCAAAATCCTTAACATTCTTGGGTTTGCGCTTATCAACTGCCCTCTTCCACTCAGCCCACAGGTTTTCGATTGGATTGAGGTCCGGCGACTGAGATGGCCATGGCAGAACATTGATTTTGTTGTCACAACCATTTCTGTGTGGATCATGAGGTATGTTTTGGGCCATTGTCTTGTTGGAAAGTCCACCTACGGCCAAGTCCCAGACTTCTGGTAGAGGCAACCAGATTGTCAGCCAAAATTGCCTGATACTTGGTGGAATTCATTATGCCATCAAGGTATTGGAGTGGCCATCACAAAGCCCTGACCTCAATCTTATAGAAAATTTGTGGGCAGAACTGAAAAAGCGTGTGCGAGCAAGGAAGCCTACAAACCTGACTCGGTTACACCAGCTCTGTCAGGAGGAATGGGCCAAAATTCACCCAACTTATTGTGAGAAGCTTGTGGAAGGCTACCCGAAACGTTTGACCTAAGTCAAACTATTTCAAGGCAATGCTACCAAATACTAATTGAGTGTATGTAAACTTCTGACCCACTGGGAATGTGATGAAAGAAATAAAAGCTGAAATAAATAATTATCTCTACTATTATTCTGACATTTCACATTCTTAAAATAAAGGGGTGATCCTAACTGACATAAAACAGGGAATTTTTACTTGGATTAAATGTCAGGAATGGTGAAAAACTGTGTTTAAATGTATTTGGCTAAGGTGTGTGTAAACTTCTGACTTCAACTGTATATGATTAGAAAGATTCAAAATTAATGTAAAACATTACAGCACAACTGAAAAATATATGGCACATGGAAACCAAACAAGGGTGGTCTATGGTGATAGGTGGGATGGGCTGAGAGTGGCTGGAGGGGTGGGATTAAGGAATTTATGTTCAGCAATGTATTATTGTTATGTGATTACTGTATGTAAAAGTACCATGTATGTAAAATGTGTATGCAAAATGTATGTATATGTAGCTGAAACACTGTAAAAAAAACTAAATATGTGTCCTCCGAAGAGGATGGGTTAAAAATGAAAAAATATATATTATACAAATATTGTCTGGACCTCCATGGCATAGAAATAGAATGACTAGATTCTCATTTATCAACTACCGACCAAACTAACAGGCTGACAAACGGGGGTGAATATCTATGTAAAAGAAAAGGAAACTGTGTCTTAAAGCCAAAAGCATTTTCAGAGCAATTGTGTGGACACAAAATAATGTGTAACATGCTGACCACACCGCTTGCAATTTACACATACATGTTATTCAATCATTGCACCCACACTGCTCGCGGGCATCAGCGAGCGTCTGCGTGGCCAGACGCTAAAATAGAAATTTGTTCTATTTGTGACGCTCAACGAGCTGCAAGTCCGGCCTCTCCCATCTCCTCATTGGTTTTTAGGAGCATATACCCACGTTGGTGATTGAAAGATGAACTTAGGTCCACACTCCAGTAGGTTGTAGTAATACTATAAAGTTGGTTGCCAACTGCCATATGAAGTCCAAAGAAGAAAAAGAAGCCTTAAGAGATTTTTAAGGAAGAAGGAGAGATGACAAGAAACAAATTCGGTTTACCGTTTTATCTGTGGATTAATTGTCGGAGTTGAGGACCTTGTGCATTTCAGGTAAAATAACAACCCAATGTTTATATACCAGGGCAAATTAGCTAGCAACAGTAAGCTAGCTAGCTAAATTGCCATAAATGTTTAATACTTTTTGACCTGTCCCCAAGTTAATATAATTGGTTCAGAGTTTGTTTTGATATTTCAACCTGCGTGTCCTGATCACTTCTGGTGTGAGTGAACAAAATCAAGTTGGAGCTAGTTTCTTTCCGAGTTCCCAGTTGTCTTGAACTCCCTGAAGTCTGATATTTCCCAGTTCCGAGTTTCCAGTTGTTTTGAACAAGGCAGAAGTCATGCTGGATTGACAACATGGCCAATGTATTCAATATATTTTGGCCTACGGTGTTGCATGTGAATGTTTATCCTTTTAAGCTTGGAAAAGAGACCCTTAAACCCAGACTTGGACCACACACCCTCTCCACTGAATAGCATGGGAAGCAAAATAGTGATTGCTTTGCAACACTTGCGGTTAGCCACTGATTCCTTCAAAACACTCATTATTGAATTTGCGATTTTATCTAGAATTTCTCTTCATATGACAAGGATTGAAAAGTATTTGCCAGTAGATTGTCGACGTGATTCATGATGATGACTGCTTGTCTAGCTTGATTTTGAAGGCATGATGTTGACATGATCAGTCCAACCAAAGCTATGGTAGATATAACATGATTTGACATAATTTTATCTGTGGCCAGTGACCTTGAGCCTTCTTGGATGGGCACTTCTAATGTAAATCTATGGCAGCACTTAAGGGGGCTTGAACTTTCTAGCTCTCCCTGTATATTTTGTGGTGACGTAGTATCCCAATTAGTGACAGAATACTGAGCCAATCACGGCACAACTAGACAAGATTACCAACCACTACGCTTTGTATATTCTGCTGGCTGCTCCTCCACCACAGAAAGCACAGAGCTAGGCTGAAACACCTTAATTTTGGAGCTGCCTTACTCAAGAAAGCAAAAAAGAGACCCTGTTTGTATGCGGCTCCATTAACTCAATAAAACATTTTTTACATTGTTTGCAAACTGATATATTTACACGTATTAATGCCAAAATAACAGGTAGGGCTCAAAACACTGTGAAGGACGGGTTGCCACTGTTTTTCCCACTGTCACGGTGGTCTTCACTGGAAAGATCCTCAAAGTGGTATCATGATGAAGTATAGGGAAGATTGTCTGTGTGAAAGTGTGTGTGATTGTGTGTATGTGTGTATTTTCATTAAGGTCAAAGAAAGACAGCTTTTCCTTGTCCCAATCCAGATGCACTCTCATCATTCGAGGGAAAGTGATTCACTTCAAGATGATGTACATCATCCTTTTGGGAAAATTCTAGGAAGTGACTAACACAGGTAGTCCAAATACCCAAAGGATTTATATGGCATACTGCTAGATCTAGACCAACTAGATCTTTTGGCATTATTGGTGGCCACATCTACAGCCCAATAGGAACCATCAGAATTCTCTACGTCCCAGCTGTGTGTTCCTGAGTTATAACCCTCAGAACCTAGGACACATCCATGAAGCCTCTCTGGGTTGTCAGGGAGCTGTAGTGCTTTATCACAGTGTCTCATGCTGGTCAAGTCCTCGTACAGGATGAGACCTGTGTCTGCAGTGTTGGGATCCAGGATTACAGGAGCTAAGGAGAGATCATTTAACTTTACCATTTACTCTGTAAATTCACTACAAGTTTCATTGATACTCATATCTAAATTCCTATGAGCATTGTTTTGCAATAGAGAAATTATGCAATTTAACAGTATGGGGTCACTATTAGAATTAATATGAATTATACTGATACAGTCCTAGGACTAAGAACAAGGCGCAGATGAAACCTACTGTTGTTTTTTTGCTGCAAAACATTACTCAGTAGCTAGGTTTCCATCCAATTTGCGACAGATTTTCATGCGAATATTATAATAAAAAATCTAGTCTATGGTTGCCTGAAGTGGTTCTCAATCAGAGGCAGGTGTTTATCGTTGTCTCTGATTGGGAACCATATTTAGGCAGCCATATTCTTTGAGTGTTTCGTGGGTGATTGTTCCTGTCTATGTGTTAGTTTGCACCAGTATAGGCTGGGTAGGTTTTCACGTTATGTTTTTGTATTGTTTGTTTTCATCTTTATTAAAGGTGTATACAAATAACCACGCTGCATTTTGGTCCACCTCTCCTTCGACGCAAGAAAACCTTAACACACCAACTATTGTAAAGTACCACAAACTGGTTGCTAAATATTCAAAATGATCCACATTGAAACAGCTACTGCAATAGTTTGTTTCCACAAATTTCCCAGGAAAAACAATCTATCCAACCTTATGTTCCTGTACAGCTTCCTGTATGGGGATGCAGTCATGCTTTTTATGCTTCCTTGAATCACGACACACCAAACAGATGAGCTCTTTATCCTCCAAACAGAAGAGCTTGAATTTCTCACTATGCAGACTGCAGAGAACCTCAGACCCTCCTGAAGCCCTCTGACTCCTTCCCTTTAAGACAGCCTCACACAGGTCCTTTAGAGCCCGGTTACAGGAAGGATTACCCATTGAAAATACTTCCCTACAAACTGGACATTCCCAAAATCCTCTCTGTCTACAGCACTCCTGCAAACAGGCTTTACAGAAGCTGTGGCTACATCAGATGACAGGATCACTGAAGGTGTTTAAGCATACAGGACAGGAAAGATCCTCTTCTGGGAGAGACAATCTGGAGGCCATTTTCTCTCTGTCACACTTCTCTCCCTCTTTTGTAATGCCTTAAGAAAGCAGTTTACTTTCACTTTTAAAGACTCACCCCTGTTTTGTAGCAGCTACAAAATACTATAAACTAAAGGATGTCCTCATCTCCTTCAGTAACCGCACTGAAATGTTGATATTAACAAGCAATATAGCTCCTGTGTCATGACGAGGTTGCAGCAAGAGCAGACTGTTACAGTGTTGTGCTGTGTGTCATCTCCTGTCAAAATACCTCCTGCATTCTGTGTATTACATGTGTACGAGGAAAGGAACTACTGTGTGTTTGAAATACACAGATACCACAAAGGTCTGTGCATAATATAGTATTATCATAGCAAACAAATTGATAGTTTAATGTGTCTTGCTTCAATCATTGTGACTACCTTTTAAACTCTGTTAGTGGTAGATGTGTTCTTTTCCAAGGTAACCACTGGAGGGCAGTCAAGGTTTTGCAGATCTTGTACTTGAAGGCACACTTCACTTACAAGGAATGATTTACACGATTTGTGTACTTTTTGTGTGTACAAGAACCCTATTAATTCCAACAATTATTATTTCAAGTCATCTGTAATTTCAAGTCATCTTATGCCATGATAGCAAACACCAAAATATTCACATAATGGGGGACATGAGCATCACTAGGATGAAATCATCTGTTAAGGAATATCTCAACAATAAACTCTTTATTTCTCTAGAGCAAATTGTATTTTTGCTTCATGCAATTCTAGCAATTTGATTAGAGATTTGTTTATTCAGAGGTCACATGTTTTTGTAGTTTTAATTGCAGGATGTCAACTGCATATTGTCTCAGGGTTGTCCCACTGTACATAGAACCACCTTCAGAGGGACAAGTCTCCTAAGTTTCTGTGTGAGAAGAGAACAAGGAGCCCCTGGCCCCTTAACCTTGACCGCCATGTAAGTGTTTGAGGCCATAATGACTACTGTGTGTAATTATGGTGTGAGGCAGGCTGGAATGTAACTTCAAAGCGTCTCCCTACTCTGTCGCCCTATTCTTGTCATGTTGAGGGTGGAGAAATTGTGAAAATATTTCTTTAACAATTCTTTATTATTTATGTTGTCTTTTTTCTTTTTTTCCAATGGGCGGGTCTGCATGTAGAGGCACATTTTGTGTGTGAATTTGGAAGGACATAAAGCACAACTATAGTGGCTTGCAAAATAATTCACCCCCTTGGTGTCTTTCCTATTTTGTTGCCTTACAACCTGGAATTAAATTAGATTTTTGGGGGGGTTTGTATCATTTGATTTATACAACATGCCTACCACTTTGAAGATGCAAAATATTTTTGTGAGACAAACAAGAAATAAGACAAAAAAATGAACTTGAGCATGCATAACTATTCACCCCCCCCCCAAAAAAAGTCAATACTTTGCAGAGTCACCCTTTACAGCTGCAAGTCACTTGGGGTATGTCTCTATAAGCTTGGCACATCTAGCCACTGGGATTTTTGCCCATTCTTCAAGGCAAATCTGCTCCAGCTCCTCCAAGTTGGATGGGTTCCGCTGGTGTACAGCAATCTTTAAATCATACCACAGATTCTCAATTGGATTGAGCCATTCCAAGACATTTACATGTTTCCCCTTAAACCAATCAAGTGTTGCTTTAGCAGTATGCTTAGGGTCATTGTCCTGCTTGAAGATGATCCTCCGTCCCAGTCTCAAATCTCTGGAAGGCTGAATCAGGTTTCCCTCAAGAATTTCCCTGTATTTAGCACCATCCATCATTCCTTCAATTTTGACCAGTTTCCCAGTCCCTGCCGATGAAAAACATCCCCAAAACATGATGCTGCCACCACCATGCTTCACTGTGGGGATGGTATTCTCGTGGTGATGAGAGGTGTTGAGTTTGCACTAGACATAGCATTTTCCTTGATGGCCAAAAAATTCAATTTTAGTCTCATCTGACCAGAGTACCTTCTTCCATATGTTTGGTGAGTCTCCCATATGCCTTTTGGTGAACACCAAACATGTTTGCAAATTTTTTTCTTGAAGCAATGGCTTTTTTTCTGGACACTCTTCCGTAAAGCCCAGCTCTGTGGAATGTATGGCTTAAAGTGGTCCTATGGACAGATACTCCAATCTCCGCTGTGGAGCTTTGCAGCACCTTCAGGGTTATCTTTGATCTCTTTGTTGCCTCTCTGATTAACGCCCTCCTTGCCTGGTCTGTGAGTTTTGGTGAGTGGCCCTCTCTTGGCAGTTTTGTTATGGAGCCATATTCTTTCCATTTTTTAATAATGGATTTAATGGTGCTCTGTGGGATGTTCAAAGTTTTGAATATGTTTTTGTAACCCAACCCTTATCTGTATTTCTCCACAACTTTGTCCCTGACCTGTTTGGCGAGCTCCTTGGTCTTCATAGTGCCGCTTGCTTGGTGGTGCCCCTTGCTTAGACTCTGGGGCCTTTCAGAACAGGTGTATATATACTGAGATCATGTGACAGATCATGTGACACTTAGATTGCACACAGGTGGACTTTATTTAAATAATTATGTGACTTCTGAAGGTAATTGGTTGCACCAGATCTTATTTAGGGGCTTGAATACATATAGATGCACCGCTTTTCCGTTTTTTATTTTTTAGAAACAAGTCATTTTTAATTTCACTTCAACAATTTGGACTCTGTTGTGTATGTATGTCCATTACATGAAATCCAAATAAAAATCAATTTCAATTACAGGTTGTAATGCAACAAAATGGGAAAAACGCCAAGGCGGGTGAATACTTTTGCAAGGCACTGTACTTCAGACCATCGTCATTAACATAGCTACAGTATCTGCAAGTATAGATTCAGTCCTGAACACAAGGTTGCTAAATGATTCAATACCTATATTACATTAATGATTCTATGCCTATATTACATTACATATTCTATACCTGTATTAAATTAAATATTCTATGCCTATATTACATTTAAGAATCTATGCCTATATTACATTAAAGATTCTATACCTACAGTTGAAGTCGGAAGTTTACATACACTTAGGTTGGAGTCATTAAAACTAGTTTTTCAACCACTCCACAAATATCTTGTTAACAAACTATAGTTTTGGGAAGTCGGTTAGGACATTTGCTTTGTGCATGACACAAGTCATTTTTCCAACAATTGTTTATAAACAGATAATTTCACTTATAATTCACTGTATCACAATTCCAGTGGGTCAGAAGTTTACATACACTAAGTTGACTGTGCCTTTAAACAGCTTGTAAAATTCCAGAAAAATTATGTCATGGCTTTAGAAGCTTCTGATAGGCTAATTAACATCATTTGAGTCAATTGGAGGTGTACCTGTGGATGTATTTCAAGGCCTACCCTGACATCATGGGAAAATCCAAATAAATCTGCCAAGAAATCTGGGAGCAATTTCCAAACGCCTGAAGGTACCACGTTCATCTGTACAAACAATAGTACGCAAGTATTAACACCGTGGGACCACGCAGCCGTCATACAGCTCAGGAAGGAGAAGCGTTCTGTCTCCTAGAGATGAACGTACTTTGGTGAGAAAAGTGCAAATCAATCCCAGAACAACAGCACATGACCTTGTGAAGACGCTGGAGGAAACAGGTACAAAAGTATCTACATCCACAGTAAAACGTGTCCTATATCGACATAATATGAAAGGCCGCTCAACAAGGAAGAAGCCACTGCTCCAAAACCGCCATTAAAAAAGCCAGACTACGGTTTGCAACTGCACATGGGGACAAAGATCGTACTTTTTTGAAAAATGTCTTCTGGTTTGATAAAACAAAAATATAACTGTTTTGCCATAATGACCATCGTTATGTTTGGAGGAAAAAGGGGGAGGCTTGCAAGCAGAAAAACACCATCCCAACCGTGAAGCACAGGGGTGGCAGCAACATGTTGTGTTTTTTTTTGCTGCAGGAGGGCCTGGTGCACTTCACAAAATAGATGGCTCATGTGGAAGGAAAATTATGTGGATATATTGAAGCAACACCTCAAGACATCAGTCAGGAAGTTAAAGCTTGGTCGCAAATGGGTCTTCCAAATGGACAATGACCCCAAGCATACTTCCAAAGTTGTGGCAAAATGGCTTAAGGACAACAAAATCAAGGTATTGGAGTGGCCATCACAAAGCCCTGACCTCAATCCTATAGAAAATGTGTGGGCAGAACTGAAAAAGCGTGTGCGAGCAAGGAGGCCTACAAACCTGACTCAGTTACACCAGCTCTGTCAGGAGGAATGGGTCAAAATTCACCCAACTTATTTTGGGAAGCTTGTGGAAGGCTACCCGAAACGTTTGACCCAAGTTAAACAATTTAAAGGCAATGCTACCGAATACTAATTGAGTGTATGTAAACTTCTGACCCACTGGGAATGTGATGAAAGAAATATAAGCTGAAATAAATCATTCTCTCTGCTATTATTCTGACATTTCACATTCTTAAAATAAAGTGGTGATCCTAATTGCCCTAAAACAGGGATTTTTTACTAGGATTAAATGTCAGGAATTGTGGAAAAACTGAGTTTAAATGTATTAGGCTAAGGTGTATGTAAACTTCCGACTTCAACTGTATATTACATTATCAAATCAAATCAAATTTTATTTGTCACATACACATGGTTAGCAGATGTTAATGCGAGTGTAGCGAAATGCTTGTGCTTCTAGTTCCGACAATGCAGTAATAACCAACAAGTAATCTAACTAACAATTCCAAAACTACTGTCTTGTACACAGTGTGAGGGGATAAAGAATATGTACATAAGGATATATGAATGAGTGATGGTACAGAGCAGCATAGGCAAGATACAGTAGATGGTATCGAGTACAGTATATACATATGAGATGAGTATTAAAGAGGGCGCTAGCTGTTTTATAACCTCAACCTCTGATGAAACATAACTTGACTTCCTCAGAGCCTCTGTGATCAAGGTGTTGTTTGGGGGCCAGTGACTACCCATACAGTGCCATGAAAAAGTATTTGCTGCCTTTCTGATTTTCTCTATTTTTGCATATTTTTCATACTGAATGTTATCAGATCTTCAACCAAAACCTGATATTAGATTAGATTAATTTTCAAATAACCAAAAAATAAAAGGATACTTTAGCTGCCATAACGCCAACCAAACGTTTCCTGTAGTTGTTGATCAGTCTCTCACATCACTGTGGAGGAATTTTGGCCCACTCTTGCATGCGGAATTGCTTTAAGTCAGTGAAATTTGTGGGTTTTCAAGCATGAACTGCTCGTTTCAAGTCCTGCCACAACATCTCATTTGGGATTAGGTCTGGACTTTAACTAGGCCATTACAAAACATCAAATGTGTTGCTTTAAAAAAAAAGTTTGCCAAAAGCACCTGTAAGCACCTGGATGATCATGAAGACTCTTGTAAGAATGTTCTGTGGACAGATGAGTCAAAAGTATAACTTTTTGGATGACATGGGTCCCATTATGCCTGGTGAAAACCAAACACTGCATTCCACAGTAAACTTCATACCAACGGTCAAGCATGGCAGTTCATGCTTGAAAACCAACAAATATCGCTGACTTAAAGCATTTCTGTATGCAGAGTGGGCCAAAATTCCTCCACAGTGATGTGGGAGACTGATCAACAACTACAGGAAGCGTTTAGTTGGAGTCATTGCAGCTAAAGGTGGCACAACCAGTTATTGAGTGTAAGGGAGCAATTACTTTTTCACACAGGGGAATTGGGTGTTGCAAAACTTTTTTAAATAAATAAAATAATAAACTTTTTTGTTGTTGTTATTTGTAACCTCAGGTTCCCTTTATCTAATTTTGGTTGAAGATCTGATAACATTCAGTATGAAAAATAGAGAAAATCAGAACGGGGGCAAATCCTTTTTCACAGCACTGTAGATGGGGCAGAGAGGAGGGCCAACATTCCTGCACCACTACAGGGGTAAACTACAGGGCATGTCATGTCGTCAGAGCATCTTGCTGTAGTTCCGACAAAGACAAGCTTTTGTCATGGTATCAGTGAAAGCATAAATCACATAAATCACATCAGGGTTCTTATAGTGTCCTTCAGTGAAAAGCTGCAGGGTTTTAATTGTGGAGCGCTTGAATGGATAATGCTAGACGAGGGATGTGCAATGCTGGAACATAGCTACTGTAGGCCAGTTTGCCTTGAGCGTAGTGCTTCACTCATAACACCAGTGGGACACTAGTGATTTAACTCTCCTTGTGTATTGATGACAGACTCTCATGTCAGTGGAAGGTTTGTGTTATTAACAGCTCATATTTCACTCTGCTGGAATGCATGGCTGTCTCATTGAAAGCCCTGGCACTGGAGGCCACCTCTAAAACAGTACACTGTAAAGGTAAGTCATTTGTTCAATGTGAAGGCTTTGGCCAGCCAGGTATCACTTTTTTTGTATGTTGCATGTAATTAGAAGGTCCTTGCCTCAATCTTTGATATGAGGCAATACTCTTATTTATCTAATATCTCTCAGATCTTTATCATTATCTTTGTTTGTGTTCTTTTCTTAGCAGATGGGAATGTTTGCTGCATGTTCTCACCATGGAAACAAATTCAACAGAAAGACAACAACACAGCTCACAGTGATGACGACTTGGCTCTGTATGTGCACAGACTGATGTGTCATCTAACCTGATGATAGGCAGACAGACAGTTTTAACGGGCACTCACTGACGGCTGAATCCTAACTTCAGATCTGCGGGCGTTACAAATGTTCGCATAAATCTCCCATTGACATGAATGAATGACTGACGATGACAGGGGATTGATGCTGAAGTACTGTAGATATTGCATTTACAGTAGTAGGTTCTAAACTCAGTCCTTTGGGACCATCAATCATTTCATGTATAGTATTGCATAGAATAACTTTATTTTTTATGGAGCACAGAGACCTTCATTGGTGTGTGTGTGCATCTGTGTGTGTGTGTGACTCAGCCCTGTGCCATCGACTTACTCTCTCTTCCCACAGGTAGAGCCCTGCATGCAGACAGACAGCCCCTGGTGGGTGAGTCAGTCTGGTTGAGGAGGCGGGATAGGGAGGGAGGGGGGTTAGAAGAGGGGATCCACCTCCACAAGCTCCCTCCACAGGGTAAAGATCCTGTCCAAATATGACATCACTGACCTCCTAAAGGCCAAGCAGCTCTGCCAGTGTATGAAGGCAGGGGGTTGGAGCTGGATGGGGGAGAGCATGTATGTTACAGAGGGTTGGAGCTGGATGGGGGAGAGCGTGTATGTTACAGAGGGTTGGAGCTGGATGGGGGAGAGCGTGTATGTTACAGAGGGTTGGAGCTGGATGGGGGAGAGCGTGTATGTTACAGAGGGTTGGAGCTGGATGGGGGAGAGCATGTACCAACAGGGTCCTCCACCTCTACAGGTTGACAGCTGCAGGGACAAAGGGCCAGGGGGCCCCAGACTACCTGGCTGCTATGCTGACTTTATTTCCATCACACCCAGTTGAACTCCCCCTATTTAACAACATCTTAAGTGAAGCCCATGGAATAACAAAGAGTAAAAATAACATCTCACTTTCCAGACATGTCCATATTCTCAATTACAAGAGTATAAATATGTTATAAGCGTTGTTGTCGCACTCCGTTTTAAAGAGCACAATTATGTTTCATTGGTTTGACACTTTAATTAAAACAATAGTAGCAGTACTAAATGTCTTAATTGAAAACTGTTTTTATATCATTGCTAGATTACAAATATTAGTCTAAAGTCACTCTGCTTACTTATTATCTCAAATTACCCTAGAATAAATAGTGTATGTATCTGTAATTTACAAATCTCCGAGCAGAAAGAAATCTTGAGCAGGTTGCTCATGCCGGCCTGCCTTTTAAAATGGTTATGTGGATGGGTGTGAAGTAAAGTTGATTTATTCATGGCGACAGATAATTGCTGGTGTCTTGTCATCTGTCAGAAACACTGGGCCAAGGGATGTTCCAAACTATAGTCAAAGCTTTTTGTGTTCGGACCATAAATCTGTCAAGCTCTGCTGTAAATCTCAGGCCTCTGAGGAAGCCTGTTTGTGCACTATACAGATGTAGGATCTTAAATTGATCACCCTGTTGGAGGATAACGTTTCTGCAAAGCAGGACATTTAAAACATGTAATGTATTTGAGGTTTAAAAAGGCTTCTGAAAATTGTAATTTCCACTTTGAAATTTCCGACTTGATTTCTCCTCACGAAAAATGTATCAACTCCTAAAAAAATGTCCATTAATTATAATCCACATAAAAAAATACAATTTCTTATTGAAGCAGGATTATTTTCCTGCTGTAGCAAACTGGCTCAAATTAAGATCCTACATCTGTAGGACAATAGGCTATGACTCAGCACACTGTGCTGTGCTAGCCCCAAATCCTTTCCGCAACAAATGTATCAAAGACAGTGCTGGACTACCTGGTGCTGTAATTACAGATGAAGGGTGTGACGTGCAGACGGAGGGAATTAGATGCTTCCAATTTCTGACGGAGCAAATGAACACCCCACAGGTGGCGGAGGGAATGGAGACGTTGGTGCAGAGCACTAAACACTGTCTCTGTCTTAGAATTTAAGATGGCTTGGAGCAGCAGCTCCAGTAACTATGCTGACAATGCTCATTCTAACCCCTTGTGAAAAATAAAACACTTGATTGACCATCATTTGATTGGAGTCCACTTGAATTGGCAATCTCAATTGGTTTAGAGGGCATGTACTGTATAATGCCATGATTTTAGGTGGAACAATCAAGGTCAAGTGTCTTGCTCAAGGGTACCTCTTTTTAACAATCAAAAGGCAAGCTTTGGTCAAAGCCAAGGGCACTATGGCTACACAAGCGTAACGTTTTATTTTATTTTTTATAAACAGTTGTTGTACACTAAGAAGAAACAAGAGATGTATAATTAGTATAATTAGACAAGCTTGAAATGACACCACAACTTACTTCACAAGGTTAGGCTACTGCAAGATGCCTAGTTCCCACTGTGTTCTCTCAGACTCCAGAGAGCCAGTCCTGCCAAAACACTGAGCTTCAGTCCCCAGGATCAAAGTCCTCAGCTAGTATTGCATTATCTCCGACTTGTTCATCAGACACTCTACCTGTACAGGTCGTACATCCTCCCTTTTATTTCCTCTCATCCAACGGACTCTCAGTCAGTCCAGGATGTGGCTAACCAAGAACGTTTCATACGTTTTTATCCTTCCCCTCAGATCTTCGAGGACCATCTTGAGAGGAGCCGTGTCTGCAATCAAACCAAGGGACAAGGGAAATAAATGTGATAGGGTATAGTCTAACATTGAAGTCATGGTGACTCAGAAGGTCATATTGTTATGGGGATGAATTGATAAGATATGAAGACATGGGCAAAACAGTTACTCTTCACTGTTCTTTAGGGAAAGCTCTGACTGGAATTGTCTGGTTGTGACCCACCCACCTTTTCCAAAACCCAACCTATGATTAGCATGGAAAGGTTATGGCTTTTACAACTAATTTCAAATTATAGAGAGAATACCATGTCAGAGTGTGCAGACCTGTGTTTAAGAAACCTAGAAATTACGTCCTAATTGCAATCCTAATTGCTAAATTAATTGCTAAATTACGTCCTAATTGCAGAACAAGAAAAAGAAGGGCAATGTTGTAATTCTCTCCCAAACAACTTTTATTTCCAACAACAATAACTCTCTGCCTTTTACTTTAGCGTTGCAATGGGGAAAACACATCGCTCTCACCATGTCAGTGTAGGAAACAAACGTAAAAACACCTTTGCATGACACAAGCCTGGATGTGGACATTTCTCTTTCAAATGGTTTATTTGACCAACAAGGCATTCTACATTGTAGGCCCCTACAAAATCGCTCCAAATTAGCGCCCCCAAACTGAAAAGCCAAGCTATGCCTATGACAGCAGCTTAAAGGTTAAACGTTGGAAATGCTATCGCTAAATGAGTGCATCAGCTGCTGAGTGGAGGACGGCTCATAATAATGTCTCGATTGGATAAAATTCAATTTGATACCATTCCACTTATTCCGCTCCAGCCATTACCACGAGGCCGTCCTCCCCAATTAAGGTGCCACCAACCTCCTGTAGTGTGCATAGCCATTCACACCACTTAAGCCAAAGCAGCTAACTGTTGGGAAGGCTCAAAACAAGCACCTTGTACCTCGTAGGCCCAATTGACTTTTTAAGCACCGTGCTATAAACCCAGGCAGGAAGGAAACAATGTCTTCAATGACCTCTCAATGAGTGTGTGATAAGAGTGATGACCCCCAGCAGCATTTGGGCTGATATGATCAGCAGAGTCCAGTCTGACAGGTGAAGCTACAGAGCCTTAGAGAACAAGTGACGTTGTAAATCTACATTTTTTAAAATGTTTTTGAAAGCATGCACTCAAGCAGTGTAATGACAGTGCCTTGGAAGTTAAAGAAAAAGAAGGTCAATGTTCTTTTAGGGGAGATATATATCATTCGCCAGTGCGTTTGAACCTAAAAAACAAACATTGTAATGGATATGTTTCATGTTATAGGTATGTGTATTGCTTGAGGTTTGTCTTGTGATCTGTTTCTCATGCGGTATCATCTTAAGATCCTTCCTCCAGGTATGGAGTCTGATATGGCCATGTGTTGCTTCTACATGTATGGGTCAATTATGTGCCTATGCTATACATGCCACAGTAAATTAGAGGTATGACACATATACAGCACATACAGTAACAGACATACAACACAGTTAGCAGCAGTATGGATATTCAGCTAGCGGGATATACGCTGCACCGGCAGGATAGAACAGCACACTCCGGTAAGACAAGGGGGGGGGGGGCTGTGGCTGTTTATTTACCACCACAGCCAGATTCTGGCACTACGACCACACTCAGTCAGCTGTATAAGGAAATAAGGAAACCACTCACCCAGAGGCGGAGCTCCTAGTGGCCGGAGACTTTAATGCAGGGAAACTTAAATCAGTTCTACCAAATTTGTATCAACATGTTAAATGTGCAACCAGAGGGAAAAAATTTAGAGATCACCTGTACTCCACACACAGAGACGCGTACAAAGCTCTCCCTCGCCCTCCATTTGGAAAATCTGACCACAACTCTATCCTCCTGATTCCTGCTTACAAGCAAAAATTAAAGCAGGAAGCACCAGTGATACGGTCTATAAAAAAGTGGTCAGATGAAGCAGATGCTAAACTACAGGACTGTTTTGCTATCACAGACTGGAACATGTTCCGGGATTCTTCCGATGACATTGAGGAATACATCAGTCACTGGCTTTATCAATAAGTGCATTGAGGACGTCGTCCCCACAGTGACTGTACGTACATACCCCACAGACCGCAAGAAGCCATGGATTACAGGCAACATTCGCACTGAGCTAAAGGGTAGAGCTGCCGCTTTCAAGGTGCGGGACTCTAACCCGGAAGCTTACAAGAAATCTTGCTATGCCCTGCGACGAACCATCAAACACGAGCTAAATCACGAGCTAAATCACTTCTATGCTCGCTTTGAGGCAAGCAACACTGAGGCATGCATGAGAGCATCAGCTGTTCTGGATGACTGTGTGATCACGCTCTCCGTAGCCAACGTGAGTAAGACCTTTAAACAGGTCAACATACACAAGGCTGCGGGGCCAGATGGATTACCAAGACGTGTGCTCCAGTCATGTGCTGACCAACTGGCAGGTGTCTTCACTGACATTTTCAACATGTCCCTGATTGAGTCTGTAATACCAACATGTTTCAAGCAGACCACCATAGTCCCTGTGCCAAAGAACACAAAGGCAATGTGCCTAAATGACTACAGACCCGTAGCACTCACGTCCGTAGCCATGAAGTGCTTTGAAAGGTTGGTAGTGGCTCAACACCATCAACATCAACACCATTATCCCAGAAGCCCTAGACCCACTCCAATTTGTATACCGCCCAAACATATCCACAGATGATGCAGTCTCTATTGCTCACCACACTGCCCTTTCCCACCTGAACACTTATGTGAAAATGCTATTCATTGACTACAGCTCAGCGTTCAACACCATAGTACCTTCAAAGCTCATCACTAAGCTAAGGATCCCGGGACTAAACACCTCCCTCTGCAACTGGATCCTGGACTTCCTGACGGGCCACACCCAGGTGGTGAGGGTAGGTAGCAACACATCTGCTACGCTGATCCTCAACACTGGAGCTCCACAGGGGTGCGTGCTCAGTCCCCTCCTGTACTCCCTGTTCACCCATGACTGCATGGCCAGGCATGACTCCAACACCATCATTAAGTTTGCAGACAACACAACAGTGCCTGATCACCGATAACGACAAGACAGCCTATAGGTAGGAGGTCAGAGACCTGGCCGGGTGGTGCCAGAATAACAATCTATCCCTCAAAGTAACCAAGACTAAGGAGACGATTGTGGACAACAGGAAAAGGAGGACTGAGCACGCCCCCATTCTCATCGACGGGGCTATAGTGGAGCAGGTTGAGAGCTTCAAATTCCTTGGTGTCCACATCAACAACAAACTGGAATGGTCCAAACACACCAAGACAGTCGTGAAGAGGGCACGACAAAGCCTATTCCCCTCAGGAAACAAAAAAGATTTGTCATGGGTCATGAGATCCTCAAAAGGTTCTACAGCTGCAACATCGAGAGCATCCAGACCGGTTGCATCACTGCCTGGTACGGCAAATGCTCGGCCTCTGACCGCAAGGCACTACAGAGGGTAGTGCATACGGCCCAGTGCATCACTGGGGCTAAGCTGCCTGCCATCCAGGACCTCTACACCAGGCGGTGTCAGAGGAAGGATCTAAAAATTGTCAAAGACCCCAGCCACAGACTGTTCTCTCTACTACCACATCGAACGTGGTACCGGAGTGACAAGTCTAGGACAAAAAGGCTTCTCAACAGTTTTTACTCCTGAACAGGAAATCAATATGGCTACCCGGAGTATTTGCATTGTGGCCCTCCCCAACCCCTTTTTTCCTGCTGCTGCTACTCTCTGTTTATCATATATGCATAGTCACTTTAACTATACATTCATGTACATACTACCTCAATTGGGCCGAACAACCAGTGCTCCCGCACATTGGCTAACCGGGCTGTCTGCAATGTGTCCACTATTTACACTATTGGTTAGAGCCTGTAAGTAAGCATTTCACTGTAAGGTGAACACACCTGCTGTATTTGGCGCACGTGACAAATAAACTTATTTGATTTGAGTAGCACAGTATTTCAACAAGGAGAGTCAGTAGCCAAGTCAGTGCTCTCTAGACCCTAGGAGCTACAGTGGGATGGCACTGACACACATCGCGGGGCATGAGACCCCACGTCTCAAATCCACTGCTTACGAACGTCATCTGCAGGGATATTGATTTATTTGTTGATTATGTTCTACCACTTGTATGGGATATGTAGAGCAAAACATTGTACAAAATAAGCTATCAGCACAAGAGTGTCAGAGAATGTCGTAAAGAGGTAAGTGGCACCTTGGTGAGAGGAAGAAGATTGCTGCTGCCACTAAATCAAACCATGAAAGTTTCCTATTACAGTATCATATTCCATTAATTTACACAAATGGTTCCTCTGCTCACATCAAAACTGTCTTTCACCTCTAACAGAGGAAGGGTTGGGGGACGGGGATGTGGAGGAGGTGGGTAGGCCGTGGAGGAAGAAGGGGGAAACAGGGTTGCAAATAGAGGCTAAGCAGCACTTGAGCCAACAGTGATTACAGGTGATAATTGTAAAATATTTTGTGTTCTTTTCCCTCAGCTTTGAAGTCTCTGTTTGCCCTTGTCTGTTCAAGTCCTGGTGGCCACTCAAGCTTGATTTATGACAGTTTCACGCTAGACATCCAAATTACACTGTACCTTAGTCTAGCCTTGGCAAGGTAAGAATCACTCAATAGAACGTGGCTAATTGTTGCCGTAGAGATATGATGTTCATGTCACACATGATGATAAGTGTTTTTGCTCAATTTTCTCAGCTATAAGGTGTAAAGAGGAGTTTATTGATGTAGCTTACCTGATGAAGTCACTACATGTCAGGCGTAAAACCACAATTAGTCATTATTTTCACTGAACACCCACGATATTATACTTTACAATAAAATAGTGTGTGTGCGAAATAAGTTAACTTTGATTAAGTGATTCTTTGTAAGGTTGATTTCTAACATTGCCATTTGATGATAGTGTTATAACATCCTGATAGCATTTTATAATATGTATTTCCAGGGCAAGTTTATGTTCATCTCTTTCAACTACTGTATGTGCGAGACTTAGTGAATCACAACGGCTGCTACTGCAATGCTTTCTCAGTCCTAAAACAACTATCCCTGAGATGTAAAAAGTGACTCATTGTTTTTAAGATAGCATTTCTATCTGTCAGGACATTCATACTCAAAACCTGTGTCTTCTACGCACCATTCTTTTTGGGGTACTCATTATTTTTGAGATAACATTTCTACTGAAATATTCCAGGCATGTCTTCCCTCCAACAACATACCATGTTTTTTTCACAATGTTGTAATGCTGCTGGATATCATCACATGTTCATGTTTCATTGTGACACTGATAATGCTAATAATGCAACTCAGAAGCGGAGGAGATCCTGCATGACTGGGGAGGCTGGGGAGAGGAGAGGAGGGGGTGTGAGTGTCTGAGCTGATCCTTCTCCTGTTTGCCCCCAGGGCCCTCGTAAACACATAATACAACTTTGCTTTTAGGCAAGCCTTCCTACAATGTGACACATACAAAAAGACAAGTCTTTAAAAGCACCTCTCACCTGTCAGAGCCATCCAGAGGTATGAACTGACTCACTCGAAGGAGCTAAGAGACAGTAGAAGGAGAAATATTTGGGCTTGTGGTATGGCTGAACACTAGCACTGTCTGCCGTTGCATTGGAGTCACGTAGGATAGAACCGGAGCTTGAAACTACCAGCCCAGAGGAGTTTCACCAGTTTTACCTCAGCTTGGAAGGTAAACATCTATAGTGTCTGCAGAAAGAGGCACCAGTGACAGACATGAGCCTGTCTTCTCAGAGTACAGTACCGAGGAGGAGTGTGGGCACCTGGCCAGCCATGAGCAGCCACGCTATTCTCACCAAGTCAGAGTTCTCTGAGGAGGAGCAAGAGGGGATTCTGCTGGGTTTGGATGAGGAGGAGAAGAACAGTGGCAGTGAGGACAGCGAGGCTGGCTCAAAGAAGTCTTTAGAGAGCAAGGGCGGCACGGCCGGCAGATGCCCTGATGTGAAGAGACGCAGTCGTCCTGTCCGCTCCAAATCCCGCCGTGTGGCCGCCAACGTTCGCGAGCGAAAGCGTATCCTGGACTACAACCAGTCTTTCAATGCACTGCGCATGGTGCTCAAACATGACCTCAACGGCAAGCGACTGTCCAAGATCGCCACTCTGAGACGTGCCATCAACCACATCTCTTCGCTGACCGTCTTCCTGCGCTCCCACCCCTGCCCCAGTGCCCTGCCAGGAGGACATCCACCCTGCACCCACGCAGCGTGCCTCAGAGAGCAGCCCTCGGCTGGAATTGAGGAGGCCATGCTGGTCCTGGGGAAGGACAGGGAGAGAGAGAGGGGCTTCCAGACCCCGGTGGAGACCTGCTGTCTGCAGCATAAGCCGTTGCATTGGAGTCAACACCACCAGCAGTCCCTGCAGGATCCCGGTGTTCACAAGGCTCCCATCATTCTGCCTCCAGAGCTCCAGCTCTACACAGACACCCCAGTAGGACGACACCCCAGCCCTTCGTGCCTGCCATCCCCATCCTATGCTCACTTCTCCCCCACTGAGACCCAGTTCTACACGCCCTCGCACCCTCACGAAGAGTTGAGCAGCCCCCCGTACTACATCAGCAGCGAGTGGAGTGGGGGGTCAGGGTACCCGTTTGGAGTGAGGGCCAACTGTCGCCCGAACCACACTGACAGCTTTTCAGACTCCTCTCCTGCTGTGTCCTTCACGTGGCAGCTGGGTTACCTGCAAGGCTCAGCTGGCTACCAACAGTTCCTTACCATGTACTGACTGAATGAACCCAAGACATGAGCTCTAGTGGAGGGCACCAACGTTAAAGTCTACAATGATGTCAAACAGAGGGAAGCTGACGTGTATATGTCTATGTATGTACAGTATGCATGGGATTGCAATGATGGATTTGTCTATTTGGCTTTGCAAGGGGAATTCTTAGTAATGTCTTACACTTGTTTAAACATTGTGAAAAAGTGTTGATGAAATTAAATGTTACAGCAGAATACAGTATATGTTTTTATCTCCAATAGTCCCTAAGAATGAAAGGAATGTGTTTTAACATTTCCTCATGTGTTTGTAATGCAGAATATAATGTGCTAAATATAGCTACTGAATGAGCTGTATGAGTTGTTAAGTCTTAAAACAGAGCATGAGGGACTAAACACAATATACATCTATATTTCTGTCTACCTGAGCTATGTATGTTTACATGAGAAAGATGACTGTTTTCTCAATGAGAGAATCCTAGTGCATCCTTCCCCTGCAGCACAAACCCCAGAAAAGCAACTTGTAGTAATTATTACAGTGTTAGAATTGTGCCTATGCAATTTGTATTTTTGTAAGAATTGAAAAATAATGATGGAATAATAAAGAGAATTAAACATGTTCTGAACATTATGCATCACCCATACTTAAAAAACTAAATGAATACAGGCGTTGATATTACTGTCTGGAATATTTCTAACATAAGATGATTGTTTATACAGTTGGGCTTTATTGAGAATTATTTGCATGGTTTCTTACCCCTGCGCCTCTCCTTTACAACCCCCTCCCTCGGCTATTCTCCTAGACACTGAATGTTCCACTCTCTCTCATCCTGTAATTAACATTGCCAACCACATTGCCTTTAGGTTAATGAAATAATTACGCATGTAGACATCCTTGCAATGTAATTGACCTTGAATTAAGCTTTTTTGAGAAAAACATATGACCCCATTTCTGATTCTCACCAGAATATGAAAACAATGTGTGTGGAGGGGGGTTAGAGGGAGGTGTTTATGGTACAGCTATATAGGTCCTTTACATCCCTGATTCAGGAAGGCCTGTGCCATAAAGTCTCTGACCTCTAAGTGCTTGTGAGTAGATGAGCAATTGGCAGCATGCCTTCTCTTGTCACAAAGCAAAACTCAATAGTGAATGAATGCCTGAGGTGTGCAAACAGAGGAAACAGGCCATGGGAGAGACGTGATCAAGGGCAGGAATACAGTAGGTTGTAGTCAGGATCATAGCAAACTGATTCCAGTAAAAGCCAGACAGATCAGGAAGCTGATAAAGGAGGAGGAACAGAGGCAAAGGACTTTAGTCTACCGGAGTCAAGGACCCTTCTCCCTTACTACTGTAGTTCCCCCCCGTTTCCTATGGATGTGAAACACAGTATTTTCCAGACAGACAGACCTAAACTGTGAACTTGTATGCCCTTTCATATACGAGCTGTAATTAAATATGTCTCCATAACATGACTTGACAAGCATATTAGATACTTACATCATCTCTAGTTTAAAAACCTTATCAACCATTTCATTTTTGCTGTTAGTGTCCTCCAGAGGGCAGTCACATCATTTATACCTTCTACTTGGAAGACACATGTACAGTACACAAAACACAAAACAAATGGAATATGTTAGCTAACTTTAGCGAACTATTTCCATTGTTGGAACGCACCTCAGGTTAGAAGCCAGACAACAGTGCCACAGGGAAAATACCTGGCCAAGTGTTTAATGGGGATTAAGATGGTAGACACCTGTGAATCAGTCATGTGCCTCCTTGTACTTTGTGACAGCATGCATGCTTAAGCAATGAGGAGTTCACAACTATTGACAATCTTGGGAAAAGCTAACTACAAAACCCTCTGACCAGAACATATCAGACAGATGGGTGAGTCTAGAAAAAACAAAGACTGGACCAAAGACACGACACCCTCAGGCTGTTCCTATCAGTTTTAAAAGAATACATTTGTCACCACAGGATTAGGTACTTGAGCAGACAAATGAGTGACACTGGCTTTTCCCAGACAATGATGATACTCAGACAAGGACAGATAGTGCTATTGTTTATTATCACTCCTGATGAAAACAAAGGCAAACAAAGGGGGTGGAAATATTTCATTTAAGATTTCAAACAGAAATATTTAAAAACAAAACTAACTACATTTGAAGTACTCCACATTTTGGTCAAATGTGAATGTTACTTGATGTGAATTCCAGGCTGAGAAACACCATTTTTTTGTTTTTAACCCTTTTTCTCCCCAATTTCGTGGTATTCAATTGGGAGTTACAGTCTTTTCCCATCGCTGCAACTCCCATATGGACTCAGGAGAGGTGAAGTTCGAGAGCAATACATCCTCCGAAACACCACCCAGCCAAGCCACACTGCTTCTTAACTTTAACAGTAACAGACTGGTTGTGTTGGACTGTGTCGCTACTTCCTGCAGCATACTCAAAGTCACTGCCGTCATTTGCCTCTCTGCAGTGACAAATCAGCAGTTGTGCTGGCTGGCTCCTTGTCACTGTCACCCCCAGCCCTGATTAATGCTGTGGAGTGTGGCAGTTACACAGCGGAAAGTGCAGAAAAATGCCCGTTCCAGACAATTGTCTCATTCTCTCTTCAACCATTTCCCGCTCTCCCTGACTCGCTAGTCCAGTCATGACAGGTGGGAGACAGGAGGTGATTTTTCACTGTGCCCTGCAGCTCCTCCCTGCCTGCCTGCCTGACGGCCACCCACTCCTCTCCCATTCTGAATCCTTCACCTGTGATAAAATGACAGCACAAAGTTGTGGCCGCCCATTGAACCCATTAGCCCTTAGCCAGAACCATAATTCCATGCCATGACCCCTCTCACACCCTCACCTCACACAGCATTAGTAGTGCTGTCAGCTCATACTGAACCTAATAAATATACACAATGGCAATCTTAGCATGTAAATCTTGGTGGGGCAATCCCACAAAAAATGTTTCAGATGCATGCCAAGAAGTCACAACACAACACTAAACAATACATTAATTGTACTCTAAGGGTGTCAAACGGTGCTCACAAACTGTTAGGGCCTACATTAAGCTGTCCCAACAGCAGTCCCAAAAGCAGTCCCAACATCTTACCACTGCTACTATCAGCAGAGCCTTGTCTGGCAGCGAAACAGTTCATTCAGCCTCATTAACTGCCTTTAAAAAAACATAGCTGATATGGCTGACTTGCTTTAACAAATGTGGTTTCTACTGACAATTGAGATGTACAAATTATGGCATAAGGTGACGTCGAGCGGATAAGAGGCATTAATGAGCGAGCTAGTTCAGACGTAGTCAAAATAACTATTTGTTTAGCACTTTTGAAATGTACAGCGCCAGAATTCAGAACATGGGCCGTTCTTACAGTATGCTCCTTGTACACCAAGTCAGAATGATAGGATAAATAAAGGGGGCATACAAGCAGACAATGAAAGCTCTTACAATATTATATTATGATATTTCTCTAAAACAGGCTATAGGCTACATGTGCACCACCAAGTCAGAACAGTTGGCTAAATTATGAGGGGAAAAGGGACCAAATTATTAGGGTGAGGGATATGGGCTACTAACAGCTTACTACACAACATACACTTAGTATTACTTTCTTAGCTGCAGTATACATATCTCCCTGGCATATTACATAATTTATGCAGCAGCATATACAAGACATTTTTGGACTCACCTTGTTGTGCTATGCTCACTTGAACAGGAAGATGGCACAGCGGTCCTTCATGGTCAAATTTTGTCATCAAACTTTGTTATCAAAGTCTGGCATTCTATGGATTTATGATGCTTTCAAGACAATTAGGAACTTTGAAAAAAACAAGGTTGAATTATGATGACATCAGTGATCTTCAGGTCAGTGCTCTACAAAGAGGCCAGAGTTCTCAACATGCAATTCCGAGTTGGATCACCGTTTGTATTTTCCCAGTCGGAGCAAAAAAATGTTCAGTGTTCCCAGTTGTCTTGTACTCACTGAAGTCTGAGATTTCCCAGTTCCGAATTTCCAGTTATTTTAACAACAGCAGAAGTCATGCTGGATTGACAGCATGGACAATGTTTAAAGCTTATCCCTTTAAGCTTGCAAAAGAGACCCTTGAATAGAGACTTGGACCACACACCCACTCCATGAATAGCAGGCTAGTGATTACCTTGCAATGCTCGCAGTTAGCCACTGATTCCTTCCAAACCACTCATTGTTGAATTTGCGATTTCCAACTTGTTGTGTAATGTTTATGTCCAATGGCCGATGAGCACTGATTTGTTTTATCTATAACTTCTCTTCATTATTTCTCTTCATATGACAAGGGTTGAAAAGGATTTGCCAGTTGATTGTCGACTTGATTTATGATGATGCTTGCTAGCTAAGATTTTGAAAGTATGATGTTGACATCAGTCCAATCAAAACTACTGTAGATATAACGTGATTTGACATCATTTTATCTGTGGCCAATGACCTTGAACCTTCTTGGATGGGCACGTCTAATGTAACTCTATGGCAGCTCACCAGGGGCTTGAATGTTCGAGCTCTACCATAGATTTTACATCTGTGCTTAAACTTTGAAAAGGATGATTTATGCGCAGTGTGAGATGTATCAATATGAACGTTTGCTTGAGAGTGCGTAGGCACATGTGCCAAGCGGTAAAATGACGGAACTGCTTGTTAAGCATAGAATGGAGAAAATATATGTTAAAAATCTGTAAAATTGTGATAGTAGGCCTAATAAAAAAATATTTTTATATTGAATTGTATTTCCATTGTGAATTCATGCATGCTATATTGACCCAGGCTATATTTGCCCACAAATGTGCGTTTGTTACGATAATAATCTATATAAAGTACAGTAATTGGTTAAATTAGAGTCACATTTGAAAGTGAAACCATTGTTTAAATACTATCCCTTTTTTTAAATACTTCGAGGGTTGAAGACATACTTTAGAAAGGCAAACAGATGGCATTCCTGTGCACATCAAAGTGCTATCCATCCTCGGGTTTTTGGTAACGGGCACTTTTCAGTGGGAGCTTGCCGATCCTCATCAAACATCCCTCGATGAGCCAATGTTTTGGATGCAATCATCAGAAAAACGAACTTGAACATACCATTTCCATACACTTTCGCACAAAAGGTTGAAGTCAAGGTGGGTTTATTTTCCATCAATGGGTTACCAATACGAACGGAGCAATAGACGGCACCCACGTCGCCATAAAAGCACCACCTCAGAACGAGTTCAACTATGTGAACAGAAAAGGCTTCCACTCTTAATGTGCAGGTGATAGGTTATGTGATGCGCAAAAACGCTTCTGAATGTGGTGGCCAGGTGGAATGCACGACTCGTTCATTCTGCAGAACAGAAAGGCCTATCTATACACAGGGTTGGGGACTGGGGAGTAGCGGATTACATGTAAGGGATTACAAAAAAACGGTAAAGGTAATCCGTTACTTTACCAGCAAAAATATTGTAATCAGATTACAGATACTTTTGAAAAACTAGATGATTACTTCGATGATTAATTTAAAATTCAGAAAGGATGCTTACAATTTTTTTTTTGACACTTCTCTGTTTTCTTAATGACATTCAAATCAGCATTGACAGAAGGCGCAAATTTAAATTTGTTCCACCTGAGCGAGTCTGACCACATGTCAGAGACCACTATGATGACACACCAAATGTGTTTGGTGGATCGCGGGAAAATAGCAGGAATAGGCTTTTGTAGGCTATAGTCCCAGCTATGTCTTCAAATGCACCATTGGCATCCAAAGATTATCCAATTTGAATAAACGCTTGGAGGTAGGGATGACAGTAGTGGTGTAGTCTACGGTGATACGGATATTACTTATCATTGATATCTACATAGCGCATTGTGAATCACACTGCTGCTCTCTCATTTAGCTATTTGCGCTTTACGGATTGTGGTTGTTGTTGTGGATGGCTGTTCACAACTCCAAATGTGTATTTGAACCCAATAATGGTTGAGTTCAATAATTCGAGTTTAAGGTGCCTATCAATCATTGTTTTTGAAACCAGTGGTCAGCAAGTGAAAAATGAGCTCCTGCAACACCTGCATAGTGCGGATCCCAGCCTATGGAATAAAAGTGGGGTTTTTATTGCTCAATCTAATTCGTGCTGAAACATTTTTTTTGCCCATAGGCCTAATGGACACATGCTCAAATGTGCACTCTTTTGATAGACTTAAAGGGGCAATCTGTAGTTTCTACATCCATTTTTGGACTAAATTATTGAAGAATATCATTTATAAATACCTCATGAGTTTAGTTCAACTGTCACACTCCGTGAGAACCCAAAATATAAGCTTGTTTTATTCCAATATTTGTACACATTGTAAATGTAAAAAAATGGTTAAAACAATAATTGTATATCATGGATGGGCAGTCCTTGCATCCATAGCTCTGTAAGTTAATGTCATGCTCAGGTAAAACGGGGGTCATGCTCATGTAGTTTTGGGGTCATGCTCAGGAGGACGAGGCGCAGGGCGATCCAGATGGAGACGATGGAACTCCTGCAGTAACGAAGGGTCCAAGACGTCCTCCACCGGCACCCAGCATCTCTCCTCTGGACCCCTCCCACTCCACGAGGTACTGAAGGCCCCTCGCCCGACGCCTCGAGTCCAGGATGGCTCGAACAGCCTACGCTGGGGACCCCTCGATGTCCAGAAGGGGCCGAGGAACCTCCCGCACCTCAGACTCCTGGAGTGGACCAGCCACCACCGGCCTGAGGAGAGCCACATGGAATGAGGGATTAATAGGGTAATCTGGGGGAAGCTGTAACCTGTAGCATACCTCGTTCAGTCTCCTCAGGACTTTGAATGGCCCCACAAACCGCGGACCCAGCTTCCGGCAGGGCAGGCGGAGGGGCAGGTTTCGGGTCGAGAGCCAGACCCGAAAGGCCTCTCCGTGGTGGCGGTCGGCGCTCGCCTTCTGCCGCCTCACGGCCCATTGCAGGTGCACTTAAACCATTCGTCCACCGCAGGAGCTTCGATCTGGCTCTGATGCCAAGGTGCCAGAACCTGCTGATACCCCAGTACGCATTGGAAGGGAGAGAGGTTAGTGGAGGAGTGGCGGAGTGGCGGAGTGAGTTTTGGGCCATCTTTGCGCAGGGGATGAACGCCGCCCACTCCCCCGGCCGGTCCTGGCAATATGACTGCAGAAACCTACCCACATCCTAGTTTACTCTCTCCACCTGCCCGTTACTCTCGGGGTGAAAACCTGAGGTGAGGCTGACCGAGACCCCCAGACGCTCCATGAACGCTCTCCAGACCCTGGACGTGAACTGGGGACCCCGATCAGAGACTATGTCCTCAGGTACCCCGTAGTGCCGGAAGACGTGAGTGAACAGGGCCTCTGCAGTCTGTAGGGCCATAGGGAGACCGGGCAAAGGGAGGAGACTTAGAAAACCTATCCACAACGACCAGGATCGTGGTGTTGCCCTGTGAGGGAGGAAGATCCGTCAGGAAGTCCACCAACAGGTGTGACCATGGCCGTTGTGGAACGGGTAGGGGTTGTAACTTCCCTCTGGGCAGGTGCCTGGGAGCCTTGCACTGAGTGCACACAGAGTAGGAGGAAACATAAACCCTCACGTCCTTGGCCAAGTTGGACCACCAGTACTTCCCACTAAGGCAATGCACCGTCCGACCGATGCCAGGGTGACTAAAGGAGGGTGAGGTGTGGGCTCAATAGATCAAACGATCGCGGACAGGAGATGGAACGTACAGGCGCCCAACTGGACACTGGTGGGGAGTGGGCACCAGCTTCCACACAACCGGTGCCACCAGGCAAGAGGCCAGAGGTATGAGAGTGTGATCCATGGACCGCTCCTCTGTGTCATACATCCGGGACAGTGCGTCTGCCTTAGCGTTCAGGGAACCTGGTCTGTAGGACAGAGTGAAAACAAAACGGGTAAAGAACATGGCCCACCTTGCCTGGCTAGGGTTCAGTCTCCTCGCCGCCCGGATGTACTCCAGATTGCGGTGGTCAGTTTGAGATGAGAAAAGGGTGTTTAGCCCCCTCAAGCCAATGTCTCCACACCTTCAGAGCCTTGACAACAGCCAACAGCTCCCGGTCCCCCACATCATAGTTTCGCTTCACCGGGCTGAGCTTCTTCGAAAAGAAAGCACAGGGGCGGAGCTTTGGTGGCGTGCCTAAGTGCTGAGACAGCACGGCTCCTATCCCAGCCTTGGACGCGTCCACCTCCACTATGAACGCCAAAGAGGGATCCGGATGAGCGAGCACGGGAGCCGAGGTAAACAGAGCTTTCAGGTGACCAAAAGCCCTGTCCGCCTCAGCCGACCACTGCAGCCACAGCGATCCCCCCTTCAGCAGTTAGGTAATGGGAGCTGCTACCTGACCAAAACCCCGGATATACCTCCGGTAGTAGTTGGCAAACCCTAGCAACCGCTGCACTTCCTTTACCGTGGTGGGAGTCGGCCAATTACGCACGCCTGAAATGCAGTCACTCTCCATCTCCACCTCTGAAATGGAAATGCGGTACCCTAGGAAGGAGACGGACTGTTGGAAGAACAGACATTTCTCAGCCTTAACGTACAGGTCATGCTCCATCAGTCGACCAAGCACATTGCACACCAGGGACACATGCTCAGCGCGTGTAGCGGAGTATATCAGAATGTTGTCGATATACACCACTACACCCTGCCTGTGCAGGTCCCGGAAAATCTCGTCAACAAAGGCCTGGAAGACTGATGGAGCATTCATCAACCCGTATGGCATGACGAGGTACTCATAGTGACCTGAGGTGGTACTAAATGCAGTCTTCCACTGGTCCCCCTCCCGGATACGCACCAGGTTGTAAGCGCTCCTGAGATCCAATTTTGTGAAGAAGCGCGCCCCTTCCATTGACTCGATCGCACTGGCGATGAGAGGCAGCGGGTAGCTGTACCTCACAGTGATCTGATTGATACCTCAATAGTCAATACACAGGCGCAGACCTCCATCCTTCTTCTTCACAAAAAGGAACTTGAGGAGGCAGGTGAAGTGGAGGGCCGAATGTAATCCTGTCCCAGAGATTCAGAGACATGTGTTTCCATAGCCGCCGTCTCCTCCTGTGACAGAGGATACACGTGACTCCTGGGAAGTGCTGCGTCTACCAGGAGATTTATCGCACAATCCCCCCGTCGATGGGGTGGTAATTTAGTGGCCCTCTTCTTACAGAAGGCGAGAGCCAAATCGGCATATTCTGAGGGGATGCGCACGGTGGAGACCTGGTCTGGACTCTCCACCGTAGTCGTACCGATGGAAACCCCTACACACCTCCCTGAGCACTCTCATGACGTCGTATAAATACAAAGCCACAAATATGTACCGCAATACAATAAACAATTACTCACAAACAAAAATGGGGGAACAGAGGGTTAAATAATGAACAAGTAATTGGGGAATTGAAACCAGGTGAGTAAGACAAAGGCAAAACAAATGGAAAATGAAAAGTGGATCGGCGATGGCTAGAAGGCCAGTGACGTCGACCGCCGAACGCCGCCCGAACAAGGAGAGGGACTGACTTCAGCGGAAGTCTATACTTACATATTTCCAAGTCCTGTTCTTGATAATCAAGGGGTATAACATTTATTGGAAGTATAGATTAGCCAAATTGTAAAGTAAAATAAAAAATGTACATCCATATAGGGTCAGCTATGTAAACTTTAACATATATTTATCCTGCAAAAGATGTTTTTCAATTGGTAACATACATTTTTGTCTTATTCTAATGCCTCTTAAGGGGAAAGTAATCTAAAAGTAACGGAATGTAATCAGATTACGTTACTACATTTGTAAATTCTTTCCAATGTGTCAAGTAATAATTATTTTGTTTTCTCATGATTTGGTTTGGTCTAATTGTGTAGCTGTCCTGGAGCTCTGGGGGGTCTGTTTGTGAACAGAGCCCCAGGACCAGCTTGCTTAGGGGGCTCCTCTCCAGGTTCATTTCTTTGTAGGTGATGGCTTTGTAATGGTTTGAGAATCGCTTCCTTTTAGGTGGATGTAGAATTTAACGGCTCTTTTCTGGATTTTGATCATTTGCAGATATCGGCCTAATTATGCTCTGCATGCATTATTTGGTGTTTTACGTTGTACACAGAGGATATTTTTGCAGAATTCTGCATGCAGTCTCAATTTGGTGTTTTTCCCATTTTGTGAATTCTTGGTTGGTGAGCTGACCCCAGACCTCACAAGCATAAAGGGCAATAGGTTCTATAACCAATTCAAGTATTTTTAGCCAGATCCTAATTTGTTTGTCAAATGTTATGTTCCTTTTGATGGCATAGAAGGCCCTTCTTGCCTTGTCTCTCAGATCGTTCATAGCTTTGTGGAAGTTACCTGTGGCGCTGATGTTTAGGCCAAGGTATGTATAGTTTTTTGTGTGCTTTAGGGCAAAGGTGTCTAGATGGAATTTGTATTCGTGGTCCTGGCAACTGGACCTTTTTTGGAACACTATTATTTTTGTCTTGCTGAGATTTACTGTCAGGGCCCAGGTCTGACAGAATCTGTGCAGAAGATCTAGGTGCTGCTGTAGGCCATCCTTGGTTGGGGACAGAAGCACCAGATCATCAGAAAACAGTAGGCATTTGACTTCAGATTCTAGTAGGCTGAGGCCGGGTGCTGCAGACTGTTCTAGTGCCCTCACCAATTCGTTGATATACATGTTGAAGAGGGGGGGGCTTAAGCTGCATCCCTGTTTCACCCCCTGGCCCTGTGGAAAGAAATGTGTGTGTGTGTGTGTGTTTTTTGCCAATTTTAACCACACACTTGTTGTTTGTATACATGAATTTTATAATGTCGTATGTTTTTCCCCCAACACCACTTTCCATCAATTTGTATAGCAGGCCTGTCATATCAATAAGTGTCCCCCTCAACATCACAATGGGATTCGATAAACTTTTAGTGTCCGTTGCTATATCAACGGTGTGATAACCTAATGATGTGAATTTTGGAGATCATTACAGACTAAATTACGTTCTTTTCATTATCGCTATGCAAACAAGGCTGATTTCCACTACAATTTCTCTGTTTAAACAAGTTTTGTTTAGCTAACAAAATAAAAACATTACTTCAAACTACTTTTGGGAACCTTGTTAACATTACCTCATGAAATCCAGAAATGGAAATGGAAAAGAAAATTTGTCTGCTTGACACATTAAAGTTACTTTTTTATTTTTTTTATTTAACAGTCAGTCCGGTCATTTCCACAACGACGTCATTGACACAAATCTGCTTGATTCATACACTGGCTTGTCTGGCTGTCATGTTTTAATTTTAACCTGCCCTTCCCTTCTCTAAGCTGAAATAATATAATTTAATTAGTCCTCGTTTATGAAGCATTTTTTTATATCTATTGTAGGATTTAGGATACAACAAGGAATAATGTGGAACACATTTTATTTTTTATTTATTTCACCTTCATTTAACCACGTAGGCCAGTTGAGAACAAGTTCTCATTTACAACTGTGACCTGGCCAAGATAACGCAAAGCAGTTCAACACATACAACAACACAGAGTTACACATGGAATAAACAAACATACAATCAATAATACAGTAGAAAAATCTATATACAGCATGTGCAAATGAGGTAGGATAAGAGAGGTAAGGCAATAAATAGGCCATGGTTACAACACTGGGATGGTAGGATGTGCAGAAGATGAATGTGCAAGTTGAGATACTGGGTGGCAAAGGAGCTAGATAAATAAATAAGTACAGTATGGGGATGAGGTAGATTGGATGGGCTATTTACAGATGAGCTATGTACAGGTGCAGTGATCTGTGAACTGCTCTGACAGCTGGTGATTAAAGCTAGTGAGGGAGAAATGAGTCTCCAGCTTCAGAGATTTTTGCAGTTCGTTCCAGTCAAATCAAATCAAGTCAAATTCGTATTTGTCACATACACATGGTTAGCAGATGTTAATGCGAGTGTAGCGAAATGCTTGTGCTTCTAGTTCCGACAATGCAGCAATAACCAACGAGTAATCTAACCTAACAATTTCAAAACAACTACCTTATACACACAAGTGTAAAGGAGGAAGCATATGTACATAAAGATATATGAATGAGTGATGGTACAGAATGGCATTGGCAAGATTCAGTAGATGGTATCGAGTACAGTATATACATATGAGATGAGTAATGTAGGGTATGAAAACATTATATAAAGTGGCATTGTTTAAAGTGACTAGTGATACATATATTACATAAAGATGGCAAGATGCAGTAGATGGTATAGACTACAGTATATACATATGTGTCACGACTTCTGCCGAAGTCGGCCACTCTCCTTGTTCGGGTGGTGTTCGGCGGTCAACGTCACCGGCTTTCTAGTCACCACCAATCCATGTTTTATTTTCGTTTTGTTTTGTCTGTATTACACACACTTGGTTTCAATTCCCATATCATGTTCCTTATTTAAATCAAATCAAATCAAATGTATTTATATAGCCCTTTGTACATCAGCTGATATCTCAAAGTGCTGTACAGAAACCCAGCCTAAAACCCCAAACAGCAAGCAATGCAGGTGTAGAAGCACGGTGGCTAGGAAAAACTCCCTAGAAAGGCCAAAACCTAGGAAGAAACCTAGAGAGGAACCAGGCTATGTGGGGTGGCCAGTCCTCTTCTGGCTGTGCCGGGCGGAGATTATAACAGAACATGGCCAAGATGTTCAAATGTTCATGTCAGGTAGTCCTGAGGCATGGTCCTAGGGCTCAGGTCCTCCGAGAGAGAGAAAGAAAGAGAGAAAGAGAATTAGAGAGAGCATACTTAAATTCACACAGGACACCGGAAAGGACAGGAGAAGTACTCCAGATATAACAAACTGACCCTAGCCCCCCGACACATAAACTACTGCAGCATAAATACTGGAGGCCGAGACAAGAGGAGTCAGGAGACACTGTGGCCCCATCCGATGATACCCCCGGACAGGGCCAAACAGGAAGGATATAACCCCACCCACTTTGCCAAAGCACAGCCCCCACACCACAAGAGCGATATCTTCAACCACCAACTTACCATCCTGAGACAAGGCCGAGTCTAGCCCACAAAGATCTCCGCCACGGCACAACCCAAGGGGGGCGCCAACCCAGACAGGAAGATCACATCAGTGACTCAACCCACTCAAGTGACGCACCCCTCCTAGGGACGGTATGAAAGAGCCCTAGTAAGCCAGTGACTCAGCCCCTGTAATAGGGTTAGAGGCAGAGAATCCCAGTGGAAAGAGGGGAACCGGCCAGGCAGAGACAGCAAGGGCAGTTCGTTGCTCCAGAGCCTTTCCGTTGACCTTCACACTCCTGGGCCAGACTACACTCAATCATATGACCCACTGAAGAAATGAGTCTTCAGTAAAGACTTAAAGGTTGAGACCGAGTTTGCGTCTTTCACATGGGTAGGCAGACCATTCCATAAAAATTGAGCTCTATAGGAGAAAGCCCTGCCTCCAGCTGTTTGCTTAGAAATTCTAGGGACAATTAGGAGGCCTGCGTCTTATGACCGTAGAGTACATGTAGGTATGTACGGCAGGACCAAATCAGAGAGATTGGTAGGAGCAAGCCCATGTAATGCTTTGTAGGTTAGCAGTAAAACCTTGAAATCAGCCCTTGACAGGAAGCCAGTGTAGGGAGGCTAGCACTGGAGTAATATGATACTTTTTTGGGGTTCTAGTCAGGATTCTAGCAGCCGTATTTAGCACTAACTGAAGTTTATTTAGTGCTTTATCCGGGTAGCCAGAAAGTAGAGCATTGCAGTAGTCTAACCTAGAAGTGACAAAAGCATGGATACATTTTTTTGCATTATTTTTGGACAGAAAGTTTCTGATTTTTGCAATGTTACGTAGATGGAAAAAAGCTGTCCTTGAAACAGTCTTGATATGTTCTTCAAAAGAGAGATCAGGGTCCAGAGTAACGCTGAGGTCCTTCACAGTTTTATTTGAGATGACTGTACAACCATTCAGATTAATTGTCAGATTCAACAGAAGTTCTCTTTGTTTCTTGGGACCTAGAACAAGCATCTCTGTTTTGTCCGAGTTTAAAAGTAGAAAGTTTGCAGCCATCCACTTCCTTATGTCTGAAACACATGCTTCTAGCGAGGGCAATTTAACCCTCTGGCATACATTTCTGTTCTGTCCGTGATTGTTGGTGTCTTAGTGGTTGTTGTAGGTGTTAGTTTGTATGTATTTTCCTATTTGGAATATTGTTTGTATTTTTGTGAGTAAACTCAGTTGTGTTGCTCAAACCTGTGTCCTGCGCCTGACTCCGCTACATTTCTGCACCCAATCGCTGACAATATGAGATGAGTAACGTAGGTTATGTAAACATTATATTAAGTGTCATTGTTTAAATACATTTTTCTATTATTAAAGTGGCTGGAGTTGAGTCAGTATGTTGGCAGCAGCCACTCAATGTTAGTGGTGGCTGTTTAACAGTCTGATGGCCTTGTGATAGAAGCTGTTTTTCAGTCTCTCAGTCCCTGCTATGATGCACCTGTACTGACCTCGCCTTCTGGATGATGACGGGGTGAACAGGCAGTGGCTCAGGTGGTTGTTATCCTTGATGATCTTTATGGCCTTCCTGTGACATCGGGTGGTGTAGGTGTCCTGGAGGGCAGGTAGTTTGCACCCAGTGATGCGTTGTGCAGACCTCACTACCCTCTGGAGAGCCTTGTGGGCAGAGCAGTTGCTGTACCAGGCGGTGATACAGCCTGGTACAGCAACTGCTCCGCCCACAAGGCGGTTGAAGAGGCGCTGCTGCGTCTTCTTCAACACGCTGTCTGTGTGGGTGGACCAATTCAGTTTGTCTGGGATGTGTACACCGAGGAACTTAAAACTTACTACCCTCTCCACTACTGTCCCGTCGATGTGGATAGGGGGGTGCTCCCTCTGCTGTTTCCTGAAGTCTATGATCATCTCCTTTGTTTTGTTGACGTTGAGTGTGAGGTTATTTTCCTGACACCATACTCCGAGGGCCTCACCTCCTCCCTGTAGGCCGTCTCATCGTTGTTGGTAATCAAGCCTACCACTGTAGTGTCTTCTGCAAACTTGATGATTGAGTTGGAGGCGTGCATGGCCACGCAGTCGTGGGTGAACAGGGAGTACAGGAGAGGGCTCAGAACGCACCCTTGTGGGGCCCCAGTGTTGAGGATCAGCGGGGTGGAGATGTTGTTACCTACCCTCACCACTTGGGGGCGGCCCGTCAGGAAGTCCAGTACCCAGTTGCACAGGGCGGGGTAGAGACCCAGGGTCTCGAGCTTGATGACGAGTTTGGAGGGTACTATGGTGTTAAATGCTGAGCTGTAGTCTATGAACAGCATTCTCACATAGGTATTCCTCTTGTCCAGATGGGTTAGGGAAGTGTGCAGTGTGGTTGCGATTGCGTCGTCTGTGGACCTATTGGGGCGGTAAGCAAATTGGAGTGGGTCTAGGGTGTCAGGTAGGGTGGAGGTGATATGGTCCTTGACTAGTCTATCAAAGCACTTCATGATGACAGAAGTCGTTTAGCTCAGTTACCTTAGCTTTCTTGGGAACAGGAACAATGGTGGCCCTCTTGAAGCATGTGGGAACTGCAGACTGGGATAAGGATTGATTGTATATGTCCATAAACACACCAGCCAGCTGGTCTGCACATGCTCTGAGGAAGCGGCTGGGGATGCTATCTGGGCCTGCAGCCTTGCGAGGGTTAACACGTTTAAATGTTTTACTCACATCGGCTGCAGTGAAGGAGAGTCCGCAGGTTTTGGTAGCAGGCCGTGTCAGTTGCACTGTATTGTCCTCAAAGCGTGATTTTTATTTATTTAGTCTGTCTGGGAGCAAGACATCCTGGTCCGCTACGGGGCTGGTTTTCTTTTTGTAATCCGTGATTGACTGTAGACCCTGCCACATACCTCTTGTGTCTGAGCTGTTGAATTGCGACTCTACTTTGTCTCTATACTGATGCTTAGCTTGTTTGATTGCCTTGCGGAGGGAATAGCTACACTGTTTGTATTCGGTCATGTTTCCGGTCACCTTCCCCTGGTTAAAATCAGTGGTTTGAGCTTTCAGTTTCTCGTGAATGCTGCCATCAATCTACGGTTTCTGGTTGGGGAATGTTTTAGTATTTGCTGTGGGTACCACACTGCTGATGCACTTGCTAATAAACTCGCTCACCGAATCAGCGTATTTGTCAATGTTGTTGTTCGAAGCAATGCGGAACATATCCAAATCCACGTGATCGAAGCAATCTTGAAGCGTGGAATCAGATTGTTTCGACCAGTGTTGAACAGACCTGAGCGCAGGAGCTTCTTGTTTTTTTTTGTCTCTGTCTATAGGCAGGGAGCAACAAAATGGAGTTGTGGTCAGCTTTTCCGAAAGGAGGGCAGGGAGGGCCTTATATGCGTCGCAGAAGTTAGAAAAACAATGATCTAGGGTTTTACCAGCCCTGATAGCACAATCAATATGCTGATACAATTTAGGGAGTCTTGTTTTCAGATTAGCCTTGTTAAAATCCCCAGCTACAATGAATGCAGCCTCAGGATATATGGTTTCCAGTTTACATCGAGTCAAATAAAGTTTGTTCAGGGCCATCAATGTGTCTGCTTGGGGGGGAATATATGCGGCTGTGATTATAATCGAAGAGAACTCTCTTGGTAGATAATGCGGTCGATATTTGATTGTGAGGAATTCTAAGTCAGAAGGGTTTGAGTTCTTGTTTGTTGTTATGATCACACCACGTCTCGTTAATCATAAGGCATACCCCCCCCCCCCTCTTCTTACCAGAAAGATGCTTGTTTCTGTCGGCGAGATACGTGAAGAAACCAGGTGGTTTTACAGACTGATTGCATGTCTCGAGTGAGCCATGTTTCCGTGAAGCAAAGAACGTTACAGTCTCTTATGTCTCTCTGGAATGCTACCCTTCCTCGGATTTCATCAACCTTGTTGTTAAGAGACTGGTCATTGGCGAGTAGTATGCTCGGGTGCGGTGCGCCTCTGGAGCCTGACCAGAAGACCGCTTCAGTTCATCTGTGTATCTCACATATTATGTGCCCAGTATGATAAGGCAAAAAAACTTTTTTAGCAGATATTAACAACATGACACTAAAAGTAGCTGTACATGATGTAATGAAATGTTGGAGGGTGGTTGGTACATCAGGTGGATCCACGTCTGGGTGTTTGGCAGAACCCCTAGGTCCTGGAGAACAGGAGCAGAGTTAAAGAGCACAGGGTTGGAGACAGATATAAACAATTAAACACACAGGTTACACTTTACCGTGAGAACATTTAATGGATTAGTGCAGTGTTATAAATGGAAGATATGTACTTTTCAACACTTTTGGAAGGTATAGCCTACCTCAAGCTGGTCCCCCTCCGACTCAGAGCATAGATAATCAGACTGATCCGAACTGGTTCTGGTGGATGGGATACCTCTTGGGAGGCTTGGGCAGTCGATGGTGCTAAAGTCATTTGGAGAGGTAAATTGAAGAGGATTACCATTTCTTGCTTTCTCAAATGTCAACCAAATAATTTTTACCTGGTCAAAAACCTCCACATCAGTGCCTGAAGGTGATCCTCGAAGGCGTTCTGACCTGGTTCGACAACTTCCACCACATCAGGTGGGGTTTCAGTGATCGGAAAGTACGTTATACAAAAATAGCAATAGACCAACAACAACACTAAGTCAATCACTCATTTGAAAGACTACAGTATATGCAATAATTGTATATACAATTGCATTGTTTACCTCAGTCAACAGCTGCGGCTCCCGTCCGTACTCAGTGGAGGCCTGGATGCTGTTATTGTGTGCTAAGAGAATAACCTTTTTCTCCCACCATTCCTGGTACCAATCAAGGGACTTTCCCATGGCAGTCTTGAGGGTCTGGTTGGTCCATTCACCAAACCTGGAGGAGGGGGCAGGAAAGCGATATCTATTGACAATGTAAGATAGTGAAATATGTCTGATTATGTACCATGGAAAAACAAAAACCAATTGTAAAAATAAATTAAACAAACCATTGGTGACAGAATATAACGTATAACAACCGTACCAGCGTTCATGACCTCGATCACTCAAGATGAGGAGAACCGTGGGTGTTGAAGATATCCATCATCGCCTTGGAGGTGGTCTCGCTAGTCTCGTCCTTGATGGGTATCATACGAAACCAACATTTTTTTGGGGTTGCAAGCACCCTTTTTAATGGTTTACAGAAGGGAATTTAAGCACATACTCTTCCTTTTACTCACCTTAATGGGTATTGCCTCCACCCACTTGGTAAAATGATCGGTCACCGTTGCCATTCCTGGATTTTGTGAAGGTTCCGATGTGGTCCACCCCTGACATTTAAAGTGGTCCAATGAGGTCCACCCCTGACATTTAAAGTGGTCTGATGAGGTACACCCCTGACATTTAAAGTGGTCCGATGAGGTCCACCCCTGACATTTAAAGTGGTCCGATGAGGTCCACCCCTAACATTTAAAGTGTTAGAGAGAAGAATACTGGTTTTCATACACACACACACACACACACACACACACAACGGACTAAAACTGTCCGGAAAAATACTGATTACACTCATACACCAGATAACAGGAAAACAAGCCCGCACAAATACCCAGCGGGCCTAGTGCCCTTAAATAGCTTACAAACAAACACTAACTCAAAACAGGTGTACCCAATTACTCAATAAACAGAAACAAACGGAAAGGGAATCGATGGCAGCTAATAGGTCGGCGACGACGAACGACGAGCGCCGCCCGAACAGGAAGAGGCACCATCTTCGGTGAGATTCGTGACAGTACCCCCCCCCCTGACCCCGGCCTCGAGGATGACGCGGAGGACGAGGCGCGGGGCGATCCGGGTGGAGGCGGTGGAAATCCCTCAAGAGGGAAGGATCTAAAATGTCCCTCCCCGGTACCCAGCACCTCTCCTCCGGACCGTACCCCTCCCAGTCCACGAGGTACTGCAGGCCCCTCACCCGGCGTCTCGAGTCCAGAATAGCTCGTCTTGTAGGGGACCAGCTACCACCGGCCTGAGGAGAGACACATGAAACGAAGGATTAATGCGATAGTAAGAGGGAAGTTGCAATCTATAACACACCTCGTTTTTCCTCCTCAGGACTTTAAATGGCCCCACACACTGCGCCCCCAGCTTCCGGCAGGGCAGGCGGAGGGGCAGGTTTCGGGTCGAGAGCCGGACCCTGTCCCCTGTTGCGAACACCGGGGCCTCACTGCGGTGGCGGTCAGCATCTCTCTTCTGCCGTTCACTGGCCTGCCTGAGAGAATCCTGGACTGCCCGCCAGGTTTCTCTAGAGCGCTGTACCCACTCCTCCAACGCAGGAGCTTCGGTATGACTCTGATGCCACGGAGCCAGGACCGGCTGGTAGCCCAGTACGCATTCGAATGGCGACATCTTCGTGGATGAATGACGAAGTGAGTTCTGGGCCAACTCTGCCCACGGTACCTCGCCCATTCTCCTGGCCGGTCCTGGCAACCTCCTGGCCGGTCCTGGCCGGTCCTACGACCTCAGAAACCTACCCACTTCCTGGTTTACTCTCTCCACCTACCCATTACTTTTGGGGTGATAACCAGAGGTAAGGCTGACCGAGATCTCCAGACGCTCCATAAACGCCTTCCAAACCCGGGGCGTGAACTGGGGACCCCGATCAGATACGATATCCTCTGGAACCCCATAGTGCCGGAAGACGTGGGTAAATAGAGCCTCTGCAGTCTGTAGGGCCGTAGGGAGACCAGGCAATGGGAGGAGACGGCAGGACTTAGAGAACTGATCCACAACGACCAGAACGGTAGTGTTCCCCTGAGATGGGGGAAGATCAGTAAGGAAATCTACCGAGAGATGGGACCATGGCCGTTGTGGAACCGGGAGGGGTTGTAACATCCCTCTAGGCAGATGCCTAGGAGCCTTACTCTGAGCGCATACCGAACAGGAAGAGACATAGAGCTTCACATCCTTAGCTAAGGTGGGCCACCAGTATTTCCCTCTAAGACCCCGCACTGTCCTATCAATCCCCAGATGACCCGGAGACGGTAGTGTGTGAGCCCAACAAATCAATTTATCACGGACACCAAGCGGCACGTACCTACGACCGGTCGGACACTGTGTAGGCGCAGGTTCAACCCTCACCGCCCGCTCGGTGTCCGTGTCCACCTCCCATACCACCGGGGCCACCAGCCGAGAGGCTGGAAGGATGGGAGTGGGTTCGATGGACCGGTCCTCGGTGTCATAGAGACGGGACAGCGCGTCGGCCTTAGTGTTAAGGGAACCTGGTCTATAAGAGATCGTAAATCTAAAGCGTGTAAAGAACATGGCCCACCTAGCCTGACGCGGATTCAGTCTCCTCGCTGCTCGAATATACTCCAGATTGCGGTGGTCAGTCCAGATGAGGAAAGGGTGTTTAGCCCCCTCTAGCCAGTGTCTCCACACCTTCAGGGCCTTTACCATAGCCAGTAACTCCCGATCCCCCACATCATAGTTCCGCTCCGCCGGACCCAGCTTCTTAGAAAAGAAAGCGCAGGGACGGAGCTTCGGTGGCGTGCCCGAGCGCTGAGACAGCACGGCTCCAACCCCAGCCTCGGACGCATCCACCTCCACTATGAATGCTAACGAAGGGTCCGGATGCGCCAACACGGGAGCTTCAGTGAACAGCGCCTTCAACTGGTTGAAGGCTCCATCAGCTTCTGCCGACCACCGCAGACGCACCGGCCCCCCCTTCAGCAGTGAGGTAATGGGCGCCGCTACTTGGCCAAAACCCCGGATAAACCTCCGGTAGTAATTGGCAAACCCTAAAAACCGCTGCACCTCCTTTACCGTGGTCGGAGTCGGCCAATTACGCACAGCGTTAACGCGGTCACACTCCATCACCACCCCCGAGCTGGAAATGCGATAACCCAGAAGGAAACGCCTGGTTTGGAGAACACACATTTCTCAGCCTTGACGTATAGGTCATGCTCCAGCAGTCGCCCAAGAACCTTGCGCACCAGGGAGACATGCGCGGCGCGTGTGGCAGAATAAATCAAGATGTCATCAATATAGACTACCACACCCTGCCCGTGTAAGTCCCTGAGAATCTCATCTACAAAGGATTGGAAGACGGCTGGAGCATTTTTCAACCCATACGGCATGACGAGGTACTCATAGTGGCCCAATGTGGTACTAAACGCTGTTTTCCACTCGTCTCCTCCCCGAATACACACCAGATTATACTCGCTCCTGAGGTCCAGTTTTGTGAAGAAACGCGCTCCGTGGAATGATTCCACCGCCGTAGCGATGAGAGGTAGCGGATAACTAAAACCCACTGTGATCGAATTGAGACCTCGATAATCAATGCACGGATGCAGACCTCCCTCCTTTTTCCTCACAAAAAAGAAACTTGAGGAGACGGGTGACATGGAGGGCCGAATGTACCCCTGTCTCAGAGCTTCCGTGACATATGTCTCCATAGCCAACGTCTCCTCTTGTGACAGTGGGTACACGTGACTCCGGGGAAGTGCAGCGTTCTCCTGGAGGTTTATCACGCAATCCCACCGTCGATGGGGTGGTCATTTGGTCGCTTTTTTCTTACTAAAAGCGATAGCCAAATCGGCATATTCTGGGGGAATGCGCACGGTGGAAACCTGGTCTGGACTCTCCACAGTCGTGGCACCGATGGAAACTCCTATACACCTACCCGAACACTCGTCTGACCACCCCTGAAGAGCCCCCTGTTTCCAGGAAATGAGGGGATTGTGAATAGCCAGCCAGGGAACCCCCAACACCACTGGAAACACAGGTGAATCAATAAGGTAGAAACTGATCTTCTCCCTATGATCCCCCTGCGTTACCATGTCCAGCGGAATCGTGGCCTCCCTGACCAGCCCTGACCCTAACGGTCGGCTATCTAAGGAGTGCACGGGGACAGGTGGGTCTATCTGCACTAACGGAATACCCAATTTACGGGCGAGTCCGCGATCCATAAAACTCCCAGCTGCGCCTGAATCGACTAGCGCCTTATGCTGAAGAGAGGGAAAAAACGCAGGGAAAAAAATAAACAGGGAGCTCTGGGTGAGTTTGGTGCTTGCTCACCTGGGGTGACCGAGAAGTGTTCCACCAGCTCGACTCCCAGAGGAACTCCTCCAGCACCGGTCCGAAGTGTGTCCTCTCCGACCACAATAGGCGCAGGAGGAGCCTCCTCCTCTGGTCTCCCTAGATGCAGCTCCTCCCAACTCCATCGGAGTGGGAGCGGGAGGGCTGGAAGGTGGAATTGACAGGACCACTTCTGAACGCCCGCGGGCAGCTAGCAGGTTGTCCAATCGAATCGACATGTCTATTAGTTCATCAAGGGAGAGAGCTGTGTCTCGACAAGCTAGCTCCCGGCGGACTTCCTCCCGGAGACTGCAACGGTAATGGTCCATCAGGGCCCTGTCATTCCACCCAGCACCAGCAGCTATAGTCCTGAACTCCAACGCGAAGTCTTGCCACTCCTCGTCTCCTGTCTGAGGTGGAACAGTCGCTCACCCGCCGCTTTGCCCTCTGGTGGGTGGTCGAACACAGCTCGAAAACGGCGGGTGAACTCCAGGTAGTTGTCCCGAGCCGAGTCTGGGCTGTTCCAGACAGCGTTGGCCCAGTCCAGGGCCCTACCCGTTAAACAGGAGACGAGGAGGCTCACACTCTCCTCACCCGAGGGAGCCGGACGCACGGTAGCCAGGTAGAGCTCGAGCTGGAGCAAAAATCCCTGGCACCCAGCCGCCGCTCCATCGTACTCCCTCGGGGGGGAGAGACGCAATGTGCTGGACCCAGAGGACGACGTAGGTGGAGTAGGTGGCGTTGTCTGTGGGGGAGCTGGGGTAGACGTTGGTAGACCACTCCTCTCCCATCGCTCCATCCTCTCCATCATCTGGTCCATCGCTGTACCGATCCGATGGAGGACAGCTGTATGGTGAAGGACGCGCTCCTCCATAGTTGGGAGAGGGGTGGTCGCTGCTCCTGCTGACTCCATTTAGTGGGTGCGGGCTTCTGTTACAACTTCTAACAGTGGTGAGTGGAGGAGTCAAGCGAGGAGAGCAGGTAATTCAGTTCGTGGATATTTTATTTCATAGACTGTGGAGCCACGACATGCAAAACACCAGGGCGCATGAAACAACCCGTCCCAAAATACAATGGACTAAAACTGTCCGGAAAAATACTGATTACACTCATACACCAGATAACAGGAAAACAAGCCTGCACAAATACTCAGCGGGCCTAGTGCCCTTAAATAGCCTACAAACAAACACTAACTCAAAACAGGTGTACCCAATTACCCAATAAACAGAAATAAACGGAAAGGGAACGACGACCGCCGAGCGCCGCCCGAACAGGAAGAGGCACCATCTTCAGCGAGATTCGTGACAATCAGGGAAAAATTTGAATTGGGACACTTACCGATCAAGTGCCATGGTGAAACAACTTTGATGGGCTTCAACTCCGGCGCCACAGTCTTCGCCATCTCAAACCTCTGGCAGGCTAGACAGGGTACTGAACTTTAATAAGCAAAATGTGACAAATTGAAACATTGTGTGCTTTCTGATATGACATTCATTGAAATCCTAATATTTTCAAATATAATAATGTGATTGATAAACAAAAGGTTATTTCACTTGCACAGCTGTCCACCTCCTTGACAATTCCCCATCAGAAGAAGAGTAGGTTGATTTTTGTAATCATGTGCTTCACTCCGAAATGGCCAGCATGCATCTCGGTCAGCACGGCCTCCTTCTCTTCCTTAGTGAAAATCACCCTCCTGTGTGGCTGGCCATCCTTCCCCCGTAGGTAGATATGATTGCCTAACAAGTTGGAAGAGAAGAGTTGTTGAAATACTCTAGTCTAAGTACATTTGCACTGCTGTCTTTCTCTCTCTCTGTTTCTCTCCATCTCTCTCTCTGTCTGTCCTCCACTCTCTTCCCACCTCTCTCTCCCTCTCTCCCTTTCAACCTTTCTTTCTCACTATCTCCCCCCTTCTCTCTCCCTTTCTGTGTGTCTGTCTAGCGAAGAAACCTAGTTAAGGGCATTTGGAATTACCATAATTGCTTACACCTATCCATTTGATTGATCAGGTTTAATGTATAGCTGGATACCTCAATATGACAGATATATAACTATATCAGTGGAGGCTGCTGAGGGAAGGACGACTCATAATAATGTCTTGAATGGAGTCAATGGAATGGAATGGTATCAAAAAAAACACATAAAAACCACTTGTTTGATACCATTCCATTTACGCCATTCCAGACATTATTATGAGCCATCCTCCCCTCAGCAGCCTCCTCTGAACTATATGTATAGCAACATGTAGATGACCAACTAGCTAGATGGAAAATGGTTGTTGAAAAATGGTTGTACATAGCTAAATCCGCCCAGTTATTTAATAGAAGTTGCTTAACTGCTTAACATTACCCTGAATTGTTAATTTCTCTGAATCTCTTGTTGCGATCAGTGGTGCCTTCATAGTACTTCTCTTGGTTGGAAACATAAAATAAAATCTCCTCGAGGGAGGCCGTTGAAGTGCAAGCTACATACAGTTACAGTAGCTAGATAGCTAATGTTAGCTATATAAAACTGTCTCAAATCAAATCAAATCAAATTTTATTTGTCACATACACATGGTTAGCAGATGTTAATGCGAGTGTAGCGAAATGCTTGTGCTTCTAGTTCCGACAATGCAGTAATAACCAACAAGTAATATAGCTAACAATTCCAAAACTACTTCCTTATAGACACAAGTGTAAGGGGATAAAGAATATGTACATAAAGATATATGAATGAGTGTAGCTGGCTAGCTGAGTAGGCAGGCTGAGGTAAATACAAATATATGGTAAAGAAAGTGTTTTCTCTTTCCAGTCTTTTCGGTCCTCTGAAGCAGCAGGTAGTCAGCAGTTTGTCACCGTCAAAAATGTTTGTTTGTCAATTAGGGTGTGCAGGGTGAATACGTGGTCTGTCGTACGGTAATTTGGTAAAAAGCCCATTTGACATTTGCTCAGTAAGGACACTCACTGTGAAATAGATAGAACTCCTAACACATCTCTCTCTCTCTCTCTCTCTCTCTCTCTCTCTCTCTCTGTCATGTCTCCCTGCTTGAGTGCTCCAGTGAAGTGAGCATGTCAGCTGTCAGAGAGTGTTGAGCTCTGAGCCAGTCAGCCAGGTCTGAGTCCTGTCCTGCTGCTCTGAGGCCATGTCAGTGGAGGAGGTGACAGCTCAAGCTTCTCCCTAACCAAGCGCAACCCTCACATCCTGACGTAGTCCCACAGCTCTCCTTCCTCTCTCTATGAGTCAGCCGGTCTAAGAAATGTCTCTTTCTGAATATACAGTGGGGCAAAAAAGTATTTAGTCAGCCACCAATTGTGCAAGTTCTCCCACTTAAAAAGATGAGAGAAGCCTGTAATTGTCATCATAGGTACACTTCAACTATGACAGACAAAATGAGAAAAAAAATAATGGTGGAAAATAAATATTTGGTCACCTACAAACAAGCAAGATTTCTGGCTCACAGACCTGTAACTTCTTCTTTAAGAGGCTCCTCTGTCCTCCACTCGTTACCTGTATTAATGGCACCTGTTTGAACTTGTTATCTGTATAAAAGACACCTGTCCACAACCTCAAACAGTCACACTGCAAACTCCACTATGGCCAAGACCAAAGAGCTGTCAAAGGACACCAGAAACAAAATTGAAGACCTGCACCAGGCTGGGAAGTTTGAAGAAAATCAACTGTGGGAGCAATTATTAGGAAATGGAAGACATACAAGACCACTGATAATCTCCCTCGATCTGGGGCTCCACGCAAGATCTCACCCCGTGGGGTCAAAATGATCACAAGAACGGTGAGCAAAAATCCCAGAACCACACGGAGGGACCTAGTGAATGACCTGCAGAGAGCAGGGACCAAAGTAACAAAGCCTACCATCAGTAACACACTACGCCGCCAGGGACTCAAATCCTGCAGTGCCAGACGTGTCCCCCTGCCAGTACATGTCCAGGCCCGTCTGAGGTTTTCTAGAGAGCATTTGGATGATCCAGAAGAAGATTGGGAGAATGTCATATGGTCAGATGAAACCAAAATAAAATGTTTTGGTAAAAGCTCAACTCGTCGTGTTTGGAGGACAAAGAATGCTGAGTTGCATCCAAAGAACACCATACCTACTGTGAAGCATGGGGGTGGAAACATCATGCTTTGGGGCTGTTTTTCTGCAAAGGGACCAGGACGACTGATCCGTGTAAAGGAAAGAATGAATGGGGCCATGTATCGTGAGATTTTGAGTGAAAACCTCCTTCCATCAGCAAGGGCATTGAAGATGAAACGTGGCTGGGTCTTTCAGCATGACAATGATCCCAAACACACCGCCCGGGCAACGAAGGAGTGGCTTCGTAAGAAGCATTTCAAGGTCCTGGAGTGGCCTAGCCAGTCTCCAGATCTCAACCCCATAGAAAATCTTTGGAGGGAGTTGAAAGTCCGTGTTGCCCAGCAACAGCCCCAAAACATCACTGCTCTAGAGGAGATCTACATGGAGGAATGGACCAAAATACCAGCAACAGTGTGTGAAAACTTTACAGAAAACGTTTGACCTCTGTCATTGCCAACAAAGGGTATATAACAAAGTATTGAGATAAACTTTTGTTATTGACCAAATACTTATTTTCCACCATAATTTGCAAATAAATTCATTAAAAATCTTACAATGTGATTTGTGACCTATGTTGAAAATTACAGGCCTCTTTCATCTTTTTAAGTGGGAGAACTTGCACAATTGGTGGCTGACTAAATACTTTTTTGCCCCACTGTACCTATAACTATACGTCTCTAAAAGATGTCCTACTCAGCCTACTCTCCATATATATCATCTATAATCAAAGCAATTTGGGGGTTGAAAGATGGATGAGTATTTGAACTAAGCTCTGAGGGATTTCAGGGAGCTGAATGATGTCCTTATTATCTTAGCATTTCTTCATCAAGATACTGTAAATGTGACAGATTCAGATTCGTTATAGTTTTTTTCCAGAGGCTTAAATCCATTATGTCACAGTAGAAATAGAAATAAGCCAGCAGCACCAGTGTCCATACGAATAACTTCATTAATGCTGGAACAACAACATGGACACATCTATCAGACTAAGCCAGCTACACTAAAAGCAGCATTCATCTCCCCCACTACTGAGAAGCACCCGTAATAGCAATTTATAGCCCTGTCATTTAATCTCATTACAACTCATTTGTTTACCAGCAGAACATGTAAAACTAAGTAACAAGGCACCATAAAACAAATTGCATCTTTGCACCGCATGCCAGAGTTTACAAATGATAGTCATCAAGCAACAACAAAAACATAAATTGCAACGCATCCATCCCTTTTATATTTGTGCAGGCTAGGCAGGCAGTGCTGAAACGGAGTCTGAGAAGGAGAAGAGTCTAAATGGCAAAAGTAGAGCATGGACTGAGGCTGCATTTTTCAAGCATCCAATCCCTTAGCTTCATCCAAGTGACTGCTCTGTGGTCAAGTGACTGTGGAAAGCAGACTTTAAAGTTCAGTTCCCCCTTAGCCCTAAGCACCAACAGACAGACAGACAGACAGATCGCTCTCGGTTCATTTTATGATGAAAGGCCAACTCAAGCTGTTTCAGTCCACCCCTGCAGGAAATGAAAGAGGGCAAAAATCCCTCCCTCCCTCTCATTCCTGACACGTGAATGTACTCTGACTGCAAGAAAACAAAGAAAGGGGAAAGGGCAGGGAGAAATAGCTGATGGATGCTAACAAACATGGAGGAGGGAGGAGGATGGGGGGGGGGGGGCAGACCAACTCCTGACATTTCACAGAGAAAGGAGGTCAATGTTGAACTGAGTCAGCCCTGGATTCATTCATTACTAATATGCATTGCTGCATTCAGTTTAGTCCCTGAGGATAAGCTGATTTGTACACCCGGACCGGATGACAAACACATTATCTTGGACATTACTGCACCGCAAGCTGATGAACATATCAGTCACTGGCAGACAGTCAGTGTACAGACTAGAGTCAGACGCATTGTCCTCCACTTGCTTATAGAGGGTAATATAAAGGCAAGGAAAGGACGCAGGGATTTCATGCTATAAGCCTTTGTATCTTATGTCCGTGTTATATATGCAGCCTTCATGCATGGATGGTAACCTGTAATGTATAGGAGGTGTTAATCCTGACCCAGGGTGAGGTGTAGCCTACTTTACATGGGACTCCTAACATTAGTCATCTATATCCCCTGGGCACAGTTAAAAAAAATGTATTTATCTGGATTTCACCTATCGGATAGGATTGAATGCATAGAAAAAGAATGAATAGAACGGACGAATCATTAACTTGAATGGGGAACCCGTTCTATTCTTTCTATTTCTATGCATTTAATCCTATCCGACAGGCGAAATCCAGATAACTTTTGAAAAATTTTGGAACAGATCTCTGCCACTTGATTTAATTAGAACCTTAGAGTTCTGAAGAGCTCATCCCTGCCTAGGGTGCGTCAGGATCGATGCTAGTTCTCTGTCCCTGAGATGGTTACAGGGTGTGTCATCTGCATCAAGGGCAAAGCAGTGGCCTACATTAGCATCTGTTTAATTGGTATTAAGTAGGTTGTATACCTCTGTCAAGTCTGTGGTCGGCGCCAGGCAGCGTCAGCTGTAATTACATTACTTGTAGTTTGCATGGTGTTGTGCACATTGGCACACTGGGTAATAAATTAGCTTTCGTGTTGATAGGAGACTGACTGTACAGGAGTGAAATGTAAGTGTGAATATGAGAGCTTCTCCAAAGGCTCAAGATAGCATGAAGCTCATATACCCATGGGAGTGTGTGTGGGAGTCTGCACTGCAGTGAAGAACTGTGACGGAGGATATGTTTTACCTTCAGTTCTATACAGAGACCATTTCCATGTTTCTGTTTCTCATTAGGAACAGCAATCAGTGTGTTCATTACGACGCAACCACACAGGGATGGACTATTTCAATCTAGCAGGGGAGACCGACAATTAAGTCCTGCACTGCCTTCTGCTAACTTTGTGCTGTGACTATCCATGGCACTAAAATACCTGTTCCTTCTCCAACCACTATATTCTCCATCAACAGTAAAACCAAGCAGCCCACTGGAGAATTCAGTTAAACAATCATCTGGTGTGTGTGTGTGTGAGTGTGTTTAACAATTCTTGCGGGCCCGGAAGTCCCCACAAGAATAGTAAACCAACAAAGATTTGACTAACCTGGGACATTTTGTTGGTCCCCACAAGGTCAAATGCTATATCTAGGGGGTTTAGGGTTAAGGTTAGAATTAGTGTTTGGGTTAGAATTAGGGTTAGGGTTAGATGTTAGGGAAAAAAAATTTTTGAATGGGACTGAATTGTATGTCCCCACAAGGTTAACTGTGCAAGAATGTGTGTGTAGAGAGAAAAATAGGTCATATGTTCTAACCAGCCTTATAACAGGTCAGTAAGGCTGCATTTACATCGGCATCCCAATTCTGATGTTTTTCCCACTATTTGGTATTTTGACCAATCACATCCGATCTTTTCACATCAGCTCTTTTGTCAGCGCTGATCTGATTGGCCAAAAGTCCAATTAGTGAAATAAATATCAGAATTGGGCTGAACACAGTTTAATTGACTGACACTACAAACTGACTATGTAGCATTTGGTCTTTTCCTCCACAGCTACACCCCTTTCTATCCTCCCTTCCACCCTGTTTGTAATTTCAGGCCAATACTGATCCCATTGATTTATCCATCCAGGTCATGACACTGATGCAGCTGTTTGAGTCTGATATTTCAAATTCAAGCCACAGATATTCCCCTGCCATCTGACACTTTGTCTACATAAAAAAGACCAATAGCCAACCTCTATCTCACAGACACTAATAGGTGCCTGTAAGACCAGGGGCACCTGTCTAGAATGACAGTATTTAAACAAATTCATTACAAGAATGTTCCATGATGGAGCCTAATTGATATATCGCAATGAATGTGATGATAGAAAGTAAATGTAAAGACATATATTTTATATTATTTTTTACAAATAATTTAAATACAATCGAATGAAGGTTTATGTTAGGTAGACCATGTGTAAAACGTGCACAGTGCACATTGAAACCCCAGTGAGCTGTTTGGAGCATCCTTGAAGAGCATGCGCGCTATATTCCTGTCTCTATCCGGTTAAACAGCTGGGTCTCTGCACGGAGAGAGACAAACGTGATTCTGCTCTGCTGTGTGTGTGACAGAGGCGACATGTCGAGGATAAAAAATATTGGGATTATTGCTTTTCTAATGCCTTCGCTTTAGAAGGCATTACATAAGAAAATAAAAAGGATGAGATGAGGCCTACGAAGACGAGACATCCACATCGCCACATGAAATGATGAGCGCCAATTCGAATCAAACACGCAAGGACTGGGGATTGCCATTTATGAAGGAGGTGCAGAATTTCATTAACACATTTTGTTAACGATTTGTTTTTCGTTGGTCTGTTTTAGCCCAGAATACCATCGAAAAACTGCCGTCATGGTAAGACCTGCAGTATGTTTGTAATTGTAGAGCCGTATATATTTAGAAATTGTTCGTATGATGATTGTTGATTTTTTAAACTGTTCAGTTGTCATTTGTGCATGGACTATCCCGTGGACGTGTATAGGCCACTGAACAGGTTGAAAACAACCTCAAATGTGACATTGGTGATTAAAAAGGGTTGTTGTAGGTTATAGTAAATTGAAGTGATGCATAAATGATGCATTGAGGCCATGCGAAAAACTACATGATGCAAACAAGTGGAATACTTGGACAAGATACGAGATTATTTTTGATCAGTTGAACTCTAACCTATGATTTATTGGCAAATCTTTCCTCATATAAAGGATCCCACTTTTTCCCAACGTATAAAGGCGTTATAGAGCATGTATAGTCCTAATTCAAAAACATCTTAAATATGATACATCATCGAAGTATCAATCAATCAAATGTATTTACAAAGCCATTTTTACATCAGTTGATGTCACAAAGTGCTGTACAGAAACCCAGCCTAAAACCCCAAACAGCAAGCAATGCAGATGTGGAAGCACGTGTCAAGTAGGTGTCCTTATTGGTGCTACATTGATGCCCAGACAAAGCAGGTGCAGTACACAGGCCTCAGTGGTGAATTTCTCACTCTGTTTTCTTCCCACACATCCTTTCAGTCAGAGAGCCCAAGATAAAGACCCCCTCTCTCTCTTGCACACACACACACACACACACACACACACACACACACACACACACACACACACACTCCTTTCCCTCCAATCTAGTATTGAATGGGGTATTCAGTGGGCTGTTTGCATTAGATCACAAGCCACTGTCAGCCTCCTGGGCTCTGGCATTTGGGTCCAGCAGTGGTAGAAGAAGGGGGAATTGTGGAAGGTTGCAAGGGGGAATGGTTGGAGGCTTGTTGTCTGGGTTAGGAAAATGGAGGTGAAAATGAAAGATATGATGCCAGTGTGCCACCAGTCACATTTTATTTACAACCCTTTTTCTCCCCAATTTCATGATATCCATTTACAATCTTGTCTCATCACTGCAAGTCCCCAATGTGCTTAGGAGAGGCGAAAGTCGAGTCATGCGTCCTCCGAAACACAACTCGCCAAACCACGCTCCTTAACACCTGCCTGCTTAACCCGGAAGCCAGCCACACCACTGTGTCGGAGGAAACAACGTTCAACTGATAACCAAAGTCAGCCTGCAGGCCCCCCCCAGCCAAACCCTCCCCTAACCCGGACAACGCTGTGCCAATTATGCGCTGCCCTATAGGACTCCCAGTCACGGCCAGTTGTGACAAAGCCTGGGATTGAACCCGGGTTTGTAGTGACACTTCAAGCATTGCAATGCAGTGCCTTAGACCACTGCGCCACTCAGGAGGCCCCATACCATACATTTTTAGCTACAGAGAGATGAAGAAAAATATTACAACAAAACATTCTGTAACTGCAGTTAAAAACTTTCTGCAAATCACTGGCTAAACACACTGTAGGCATAACCAGATGTTCTTCAATAAATACAGTCTTACAGCAGCAGAGCTTGGTGCAGCTCCTCAAGCTTTACACATGCATCCATTTTATTTCAGTAGTCAATAAAATACTGTCCAGGATCTGGCTTTTGTGATCATTTTAGCAGCCATTTATTGAGCGGTTTTTAGTGACTGTGGCTTGTTTATGGCTTGGCCAATGGAAATGCAACACAAAGTGTAAATAACCTAAGACAGGTCCATTCCCTAACAAAATATTAATGCAGCGCTCCATATATATATATATATATATATATATATATATATATATATATATATATATATATATATATATATATATATATATATCCCTTGCTGGCTGGCTCTTAAAGTATTGGTAAGTGCCGGCCCTGGACCACTCTCAGGAGTGGCTGAGTCGCATGGAGAGGCTGTCCTTGGCTTAGCATACTCTCAGCTCACACCCTAAAATCTGGGTCAGAATTTACAGAAATGTATACATATAAATAACTCCTGTTCTTGGTCTCATACTCCTGCTTTATAAAAAATAAAATAAAATACACATTCGGTCACAAAAAATATGTGCAGAAATGCCCCAGTAAGGTTTTTAATTGGAAAAACAAATGATTAAAACTGGCAAAATGTGCAAGATAGTCTAAGATGTGAAGGTAGGCTAAAGCATATGAAAGGGAGCTTACTCTAGAGCTTAACTATGTTTATGATCATCAACTTGTCTGTACTGCACCTGAAGACAGTCCTTGGGTTCCAGGAAGTAAGGAGCAACAGAAATAATGAAAATGAAAAGAAAAACAAAGGACAACAACTAAAGAAGTACCTTGGTGCTTGCCTGGGGCAAGGTAGTTGTTCTGAGGCAAAACTCACAAACACAGAAAACGTGTAAGAGGGAGCTCTGCCTGGCATATCAGGATATGAATTTGGATGAATATTCAAGAGATTTATCTGACTCTGCAAGAGATTTGTCTTGTCCTGAAACTTAAGAGATTTGGCAGGTTTTTGGACAGATAAATGTATCTGTTTGTACAGGCTCTCTTAGTCATGGCAGTGCTTTATTGCCAGCCTTCCCATAATTCTTGAAGCTGGTCTCTAATGTTTATTCTCCATTTAAAAGTAGCCTGTTTTGCATGTGATTAATGCCTTTAATCATCTGATATCTGTACTAGCATAACCCAAAATTGTTAATGCCATACACACAGTCCTGGTTAAACTGTGTGTTGTTTGAGCAATGATCTACATTCATTAGTGAAAAGCTCAGCTTCATAACTGTAGGGGTCCTATCTTTGATATATCTTCAAAAGGGAAGAGGCTACACACAACTCAGTAGGTGATGAGAAAAACTGGTATTACCTCTGTCTTGTACTGCCCAGTTGAGATTGACAAGTGCCATCTGCTTTCTGCAAAAACAAGTATGTTATTGCTGAAAAGGAGGGGGTTAAAATGCTGACTGAGCAAGATGTGTTGACCTCACTGTTGGTTCCTGTCAGAAACTGACAAATTAGATGATGACACAATGAATCGCTCATTGTGGTTAAAGACTGTAATATAATCACTAGCTAACGATACTGAAGCTGTCATTTTTGTGAAGGAAAACTAAACTCTTTCTCTAAGCTTATTTTCATTCCACTCTGGTCTCGCTTTGTGTTGGCAAGAAAGAATGCCATCGCATCTCAAGCCTTTGTTTAGAACTGGGCCATGTTCCAAACCTGAGTCTGAGATGAAGGTCAGAGGTTACTCTGACAAGAGCAGGATCTAGTTTTGAGACCATTCAGGCAATTGGTTTTGTGTCATGCATGCCAACTACGTATTGTAGACATAGAACTTATAGTTTGCCATCTTGTAGAGGAGGAAATGGTGACTGACTTAGGCTCACCTCCTCTCCTTTATAATAGAGACGTATACAACCATAATCCCTCTGCCTCAATAATACAATATTTCTCCTGTGTCTCCTTTCTGTAGTTTCATCTCTGGGGATAAGACGAGAAAGCTGAGCCTTGACCTTATTCAGACTGCCTTCCATTGGCTCTGGAGGAGGTGGGCTGAATCATCCTGACTTGAGAGGTTCTGTCTTACATCAACAAGCTATGGAGTGGAACCTCTTGCTCAAGCGGCTCAAGGTCGAGGTACATCTAAGGACATTTGACCAGTAGGGTCTACCAACTCCTGATTCCTGTTCCTCTCGTTCTGAGAATTATTGTAGATCACAATAATTGTTTTACTGAGATGAGTAGACAAGGGGGTATGATACTGGGATAGAATGCTTTACACCAGAGCTCTGTATATGTTTGGAGCCAGCGGCAGGCTGAGATAAAGAGGGGATCGATGGCCAAGCCCCTCTACAGACTGCAGCGTTTCCTCCGAAGGGCTCAGCTGTTCCTGCTCTTCCTGGGTGTGGCCTACATCATGGCTGGGAGCGTCCTGCTGCTCCAACGGGCCAGCCTGGTGGTGACCCAGCGAGGGGCCACCAGCCCTCCACTGCCCTCCCTGCCCTCCATACCCTTACCACCCCGGGCCCTGGAGCTGGGGATGCCACCCGTGAGGGTAGGAGGCTACGGGGGCAGGAGCTCACGGATCATGGCCAGGGGGCAGGGGTACCAGCCTGGGAGCCTGTTGGACAACAGGACTGGAGCACGCTGGCTCATGTCGAGGAATCTGGAGATCCGACACCTGCGGCGGCGCTGGTTCCACAGCCTGATGACGGAGAAGGATATGTCACAGGTGGAGAGGAGCACCCCCAGGAGGAATGTGCCTCACAAAGGTACCTACCGAAATATCCCAGAAATGAGGAAAATTATTCTTTGCCATTTAGAGTGAAAATTCTGAAGGGGTTTTGTATTCTATAAATTAGCTATGTGGCAACTCCTCAAGTTTTGGAGATGCTACCTGAGAAAGTGGTTGACAAAATGAAGTAACACAATGACAGACTACTTAACCTGTAACTAATGCTTTGCTGATTTATGTATGTTTGTTTGTTTGGTCTCATGTCAAGGTTCTTACATAGGCTGCTTTCTGGATAATTCCAAGGAGCGGGCTTTAAGGGGGTCTGTATTTACTGATTTCCGCAAAATGACCAGCACCATGTGCCAGGATACCTGCTCAGCGAGGTAAATATATCTCCATCCTGCTTCAACACACTATTATCAGATCTTTCATAACATAGGAAATATTTCACATCTCAGGAGGAGCATATCATCAACATTATATAACCCCCATTCCCATCCTATAATCTCTGCAGATTAAACTGCACAGAATCTGTGTATCTGGAATGCACTCACAGGTAGGCAGACTATAGAATTAGCATAGCATATGCTCACCCCGAGGAGCTCCATGATACTTGACTTGTATTAACAATGGAAGAGGGTTTGGGGGAAAGAGTGTAAGCACAGACCTACAGTTGCGGGAGCAGAGCTCTAGCTGGCTTGTCCCAGGCTGAGAATTTGAAGCTTTCAAATTAAGGACGTGTGGGCAGAGGAGGTGAGGAGTTTTGTGGTCTCAGGGTAGATGTTGGGGGGGTTGAGGTGTGTGTGTGGGGGGGGGGGGGGGGGGGTGATCTGAAGTGAGGGACTAGGGAGCGAGAGGCAGGCAGACTGCTTCAGTCTCTGTCAGTATTAATTGTGCAGCAGAGCAAAGGGAGCGAGACATATGGTACTCCCCTAATTAACCCCTAGGGTTGAAGAGCGTGCTGCATTTGCGTTGCTGTTGAATTCATTATTAACATACTGTATGTTCTCATGTTATACGCCTGGTTCAGCATAGTTATAGAAAAAACATTACTCTTAAAAAGAAGACTCTTTAGGCAATCAATATATTAAATACGTTTCTTATGAATAACCAGATTGTTTAGAGATTACGGATGTGTTGTGAATACTTTGAATAGATGTAAACTGTTACCAGAGGTTCATATCTATCTGAATGTCATTTATTACAGTGGCTACCAGTTTGCTGGTCTGGAGTATGGGTCGGAGTGTTACTGTGGCAACCACATCACCAGCCTACGTGTGAGAGACAAGGAATGTAACTTGGACTGTAAAGGGGAGAAAGGCTCGCTCTGTGGCGGTGTTGGACGCCTGTCAGTATTCACGGTGGAGGATATGCTTCCAGGCCAGAGGAGATGTGAGTATGAGGGACCTGGTCCAATCTTGAGAGCTGGGGAACAGCAGGAGATTGGGTGAAGTTGATATCGCATCGCATTCACTTGAGACTTGCAGCTGTGCAAACTACATCTCCTGTGTTTGCAGACAGGAACGTGCGATACCGCGGCTGCTTCAGGGAGCCTGAGAACAGCTCCTCTACATCTCTGGTCCATGTGCTCCAGCTCAACCTCACCTCCCAGTCCTGCATAGAGGCCTGCATGAACAAGGTTGGACCCCTAGGGGACCATTGCCAGGATTTTGCAGTATGACTTTTTGAATGCCCTATATACCCATTAAATCAAATCAAATCAAATTGTATTTGTCACATACACATGGTTAGCAGATGTTAATTAATTATACGTTTTAGTTTGTTTGAAGTGTTATCCAATTTGCCTGGCCTAGGAGTTTCCACTGGCTATGCTGAGGAGTCCGGACTGTTTCTGTGGTTACGCTACTCCTGACTTCACTCTCCATGAGCCGGCTGAGGAGGAGCACTGTTCACAGAGCAACACCACTGAAGCTTCCTTACCATCAACCCTCCAGCACTTCTACCAGGTCTACCAGACACCTGTCCAAGGTAACACGGTCAGACAACCACAAAAGCATTCTTCCTTCAAATCCAGGACTGCCAACCTTGTGAAATAATTTTAAGCACCACTTTGGCTTGACACCAAACTCCACTTTGCACCACGGAAATTCAAATATATCACTCAAATTGTGTTGGACTTTGTCTTCTGCAATTCGGTATGCTTCTGAGCAGGCTATTTACAAATCCCATCCTAACTTAAAATGTTACATTCCTTTCTCCTAGACTCCAGATGCACAGACAAGAATTTCCTACCAGAGAAGTCCAGTTCATTGGTAGCGCTTTCCAGCTTCCCAGGAGCAGGCAACACCTGGGTCAGACACCTCATAGAGTTGGCCACAGGATACTACACAGGCAGCTACTACTTCGATGGGACCCTTTACAACAGAGGTCAGCTCCTATACTGTACAGCCACTGTATGTTTACACTGGATAGGAAAGAGGGCACCCACACATTAGGAAACCATTTTTGTCCTTGGCCGTCTGTTGTGCAGATCCAGCTATTTGCCTCAGTCCATAATGAATTCAATAATTTTTTTAAAAAGTTATCATCCATACCCCTCTGTCTTGCTTGGTTTATATGGCCAAAGATAAAAGCAAAATATTTCCCATATGGTTTGTGCATCTGTGTCTTGGTGTTTTGTAGGCTTCAAAGGCGAGAAGGATTACTGGAAGAGTGGTCGGACCATTTGTGTGAAAACACATGAAAGTGGGAGGAGAGAGATAGAGATGTATGACTCTGTCATCCTGCTGATCAGGAGCCCGTACCGTTCCCTCATGGCTGAGTTCAACAGGAAGTGTGCAGGACATCTGGGATACGCCTCTGATCAGCACTGGAAGACCAAAGGTACAGAGCCAGCCTGGAATCTGGGTTTTATTGTGGCTTGTATTAATCATGTACAGTATAGTACACCAGCCAGTAGGAGTCCTTCTGGGACCGTGTTTTGTTTTTTATTGAAGGGGGGAGTGTCTGTGTGTCTGTCTGCATTGTGTGAGTTGATGTTCTTTCTGAAAAGCACTGCACAATAACATGCCCCCACCTCCACACTTCTCGTAGAGTGGCCTGAGTTTGTGAGCAGCTACGCCTCCTGGTGGGCATCCCACGTACTGGACTGGCTGCGGTTCGGCCAACGGGTCCTAGTGGTCCACTTCGAGGAACTCCAGACAGCGCTGGTGCCCCGACTACGATCCATCGCCTCCTTCCTCAACACCACAGTGACCGAGGACAGACTGCTGTGTGCCGAGACCAACCAGGATGGACACTTTAAACGCTCCGGGGCCCGGCAGCCCACCTTCGACCCCTTCACACCCGACATGAGAGGACTGATAGATGGACTGATCCGTGCTGTAGACCAGGCTCTCCGGGACAGCAACCACACAGGCCTTCCACTGGAGTATCTGCCCAGATGATGGACCGCTAAACTCTGATAACCCTGATCTCTACCTTGTCCACTACCCTGTCCCTCCTCAGTTTTCACTGCCTTAAAGCTGTGGTGGCACGGATGGATGGATACCAACTCAAGAGAAAGCGTTTCAAATCAGGAACGTGCCCTGCAAAGGAAACATAAAGGCTATTCTCACAAAGCACTTTTTATGCTTTAGAAACGCTGGTTTATTAAAGCTCTGTTTTTCTGTTTTAGATGTGTTTTGGTTTTTGGGACATTGCCTTATTGGAGGTAAACTGATAAGTGTACCAAACAACGGAAACAGTTTCCTCTGTTTTAAATCAACTCAAAATAAACTGTACCTCCTATAAAAACTATAGGCTACATCCTGTGGTACAATCCACTTTTCAGTTTTGTTTTTGTGATCAAAATATAAAAACTCAATATATTGGATTACAACATAATAAAGTGCCATTTCAAATATACAATGCAGGCAACATCTTCAGAAAAGGGATACTGTTATATGAGTTAACATTGGAGTGTTTGTAAGGTGGTGTTTTAGGCATATACAGAATTAACGGGTTCCTATGGTAATACTGACAAAATATAATCAAATAACCAAAATATACCTTTATCCAAAAAATATCTACACTACAGCCAAGGGAAGTGGAACAAATCTGTCAGGTATTTTGAGTGCTACATCCCCAGAGAACAGTGGTGGAAAAAGTACCCGATTGTCATACTTGAGTAAAAGTAAAGATACATTAAAGGGAATTGACTCAAGTGAAATTCACCCAGTAAAATACTACTTGAGTAAAAGTCTAAAAGTATTTGGTTTTAAATATACTGAAGTATCAAAAATAATTTCAAATTCCTTATATTAAACAACCCAGATGGCATGATGTTCTTGTTTTTTAAATTTACGGATAGCCAGGGACACACTTCAACAATCAGACATAATTTACAAACGAAGCATTTGTGTTTAGTGAGTCTGCCAGATAAGAGGCAGTAGGGATGACCAGGGATATTCTCTTGATAAGTGTGTGAAGTAGACCATTTTCCTGTCCTGCTAAGCATTCAAAAAGATATCGAGTACTTTTGGGTGTCAGGGAAAATGTATGGAGTAAAAAGTACATTATTTTCTTCAGGAATGTAGTGGAGTAAAAGTTGTCCAAAATATAAATAGTCATGTACAGATACCCAAAAAAACTGCTTAAGTAGTACTTTAAAGTATTTTTACTTAGGTATTTTACACCACTGCCAGAGAGGAGATGGAGAGTGTGTAGGTCCATGACAGAATGATCTGTCCCAGGTCGAGAGCAGCACTGGACCAGGCCAGACAGACAGTCCCAGCCTGCAGCCCAGGGAAGAGGGGCAAGTCACTAGTCCTCTATACTAATCTGTACTGAGCTGATAAGAGCAGCAGCACTGGTTGTGTGGGCGATGCACTTTGGACCAAAGTGTCTGGATTTACAATTGTATAATATGGTACTCTCTCTTTCTCTCTCTCTGTCTCAGTCTCTATCCCTCCCTCCCTGTCTGCAGCATCGAATACACTCATGGAAAATATTTGTTAAATGTTTTTTGGAAAACAGCTTAGTGATATATCAAAACAGCTTAGTGATATATCAAAACAGCTTAGTGATATATCAAAACAGCTTAGGGATATATCAAAACAGCTTAGGGATATATCAAAACAGCTTAGGGATATATCAAAACAGCTTAGGGATATATCAAAACAGCTTAGTGATATATCAAAACAGCTTAGTGATATATCAAAATACCAAACTACATCTTGCATTCCTATTAGGCCTTATTACACAAATACACATAAAGCATGTACATCCTGAAAATAAAAGGGTATATTTCAGCAGAGACCATGGGTATGCAATGTTGGAATTATGGGTAAAAGGATAGTTCCCTCAATATATACTATTCTCAATTTACTTTGGCTGTAGTCGATTCACCATCGCCATACCACTACTGCAACAATGGAAGAATAAACAAACATTTAATCAAGAGGTTACTAAAACGTGTTGTGTCTGAACCTGCAATTTACCTCAACACTGATAAAGTACACTGTGATAAGTACATATACCTTAATGCTGTCCACATCATACCTAAATCACCAGTTCACATTGTCTTTTCTATATCAGGCATTGTAATATAAAATCCACCAGATGGTGTCAGGGTAGGACCTATAGAGCATCCTAACAGGACCAGTAATGCATGCTACAGCCATTCCATAAGCATATTTTCCAGATATGACAACAATAAATATTATTTTTTTAATCCATGGACAGGTTTTTGACAAAACTGCACGATAGAAAGCATGTGTACACATTCATTAATTTCATTAGTATGATTTGTGTGTGGTGATTTTGTATGTTTAGTTGGTGTCTTCCGCTGAGGCGTCATTTTCTCCCCTATTTCTGGCAGCAGGAGAGAGGTGCCAAGGTGTTACATTTAAGAGGCTCATCAGCTTATTTAGGATATGGGTCAGCAAAGGTGGAGTTGCTTTTCAACCCACCTCCCAGCACTCTCTCTCTCTCTCTCTCTCTCTCTCTCTCTCTCTGTGTTTCTCTCTAATGCACACATGCACACACACACACACACTGCCATAGCCTACCACCCAGGATTCAAATTAATCAATAAAGGCCTATCTATTCATAGGAGATAATCCCCGATATTTAGTAGGTCTGTCCATATTCAAATATAGTAGGCCTATCCATATTCAAATATATTAGGTCTGTCCATATTCAAATATAGTAGGCCTGTCCATATTCAAATATAGTAGGTCTGTCCATCTTCAAATATAGTAGGTCTGTCCATATTCAAATATAGTAGGTCTGTCAATATTCAAATATAGTAGGCCTGTCCATATTCAAATATAGTAGGTCTGTCAATATTCAAATATGGAGGTATGTCCATATTCAAATATAGTAGGTCTGTCAATATTCAAATATAGGCCGGTGCATGATATCTATCTTACATTTCTCTATGTTGTGATGTCGAAAGAGATTCCCTAAAAACGCGCCACAACTTTTTTGTAGCAGGTTAGGAGAATTTACGCAGCAGATTAGAATAATTAACGTAGCAGGTTTGGAGAATTAGCTTAAGGGTTAGCAAAAATGCTTTCCTAACCTGCTATGAAAAGTAACTTGCTTCAAAGTGACGTGTCTCTGAGTCCCGATGCCGAAAGCCAGTTGTTTGTATCTAGGCTAGTGGCCAATCCTCAAAAAGGGCTTTAGGTTTTGAGATACCCCTACAAAGCACAACCATATTTTTTCACATCTCCCATGTCTCCCGTTTATGAAATTCTTTGTTGCTGATTAATAGACAACTCTCAAGTCAAGTTTGCTCTCATTCAGTGCTGTATTGTCCTGCCTGACAAAAATACATTCAGTTACACGTGTTTTGATGTTGTGGCTATTGCAATTGGTTCTAAGGAAAACACCCCCTAAACTCAGTAAGTGTAGAATAATGGTTGGCTGGAGGGGGTGGGGTGTTGAAGTTTATACATGCATAATCTATGAGCAGAATGACTGTTTTACCTTAATTAGCCACGAAATCCCTAGTTGGGAAGTGGTTGTTTACTGGAAGGTAAACATTTTCCCTCATGTGGGCCAGCCCCCTAGAAATTCGAGTTCAAATCAATGAGCTTTAGCCCCTAGCCATTTGAGTGACAGCTAGCAAGATCCACACACAGCAGAGCGAAAGACAGAGCAATGATGTGGTGCACATATCTGCACTTGTGACGTAATGTAGTACGCAATTTTCGGGGACCACTTCTGGCTCATGGGTGTTACTTTCAGAACTACTGGCTAAAAAGCATACAAAGTACCAGAGAATATCTTTGAAAGACAACTTTCCAAGTCAAATTTGCTCTAATTCAGTGCTGTATGGCTCTGCCTGACAAAAACACATACAGTTACAAGTTTTTTTTGTGTTGAAGCTATTGTAACTGGCTCTAAGGAAAACAAGTGGGCTGAGACAGTGAAAATTGTCTCAGAAAATTGTAATTTCTGGGTCCTCCCGAGTGGTGCAGTGCTAGCTGTGCCACTAGATATTCTGGGTATTCTGGGTTCAAGTCCAGGCTCTGTCACGGGCGGGACACAATTGGCTAGATGCATATGATATCCTAATGCGGTTTATTTGTGTATGTCAGGCAGACAACTGACTATTTGTATTCCAAATTTGAGCAATATCAGCGCTTGCAATATTGGGTTACATGAGTTTATGTGACCCATCCCCCCTCCAGCCAGCACGTTTTGAGTTTAGTTTTTGAGTAAAATATTTTTTCATAACCAACCATTTAATAAATGGGAGGCATTAGAGATGTGAAAAAACATGGTTGTGTTTTGTTCGACCTCGGGTAGGGGTATAATTTTTGGGGGGAGGCCCTGCCACTAGCCTAATCTGTCTAAATTGGTACTGTGTTCCTGAAATGCGACGTCAAAACAGCTGAAATGACTGACGCAGGCAAATATTGAGGAGCTCGGGGGATACACGAGCAGGGAGAACCCTTCGTTAACGTTAATTATTCCCTCAACACCTGAGAGCAAATTCAATTTAAGTGTGAGGCCTATCATTGTCACATAAACGCATCAGACCAATTATTGCTCGGTGCATATTGTTCATGCAACAAGCTGTCTCCATGGCAAAGGAAAAAAATAAGTTAAATTACCCTAGAAAAACTACTTTCAGTTTTTCATCTTCATCACTGTTATTAGTGGCAAATAGAAAATGTCTAATTATATTTCTTTAGAGCCCTCTCTGTAAATAAAAATGTGATATTCTATAGAATATAAGGCTACTATCTTGACAAGGCTTTGTGGGACGGTAATGTGTTTCAGAGACTCCAACGTGCATTGACAATCCTCTTATAGTATGCCTTACCGAATATGGATTAGGTCCGTGTGCAGCACCCGTTTTGCCTACAGGTCACTTTGAAAGGGCTTTGATTGAATTGGCGTGGTTGATCTTGGCCTGTTATAATGTACAATATATATTCGTTAGAAATTCAATATAAATAAGTTTGACATTGAAGAAAATATCGCTTTATTTTGAATGCTTTAGTAATCTAAGTTTCTGCAACCTGTTGAGCATCAGGTAACCTTGACTTTCCAATGATACCTTACAATAATACATAATGTTAGTCTGTTTGAATCTAATGAGCTAATATTATAAGGTGAGAAAAATGTAACTTGCGTGTGGAGTGAACCTGTGTAGCGCGCGATAGCCTCGTGAAGCGCGAACAGCGGGATGTAAGGAGCTCTCTAGGGTGCTGAAGTTGACAGACAGAAGGGAGCTCCTGCCTCTTCCTCACTCTATCATACAGACCAGAAAGATAATGAGGTGTTGTGTCTTCAACTGGGCAACGGTAGGACATTTTACATGTGTTAAAATATAGATAATACTGAAATGGTGAGGTAAGGATTACTGGGGAAAAAATCAGGAGTGTTAAAAAACTCTCTTCGGGCTTCTCAGCTTTCAAGAAGGCCAAGAAAAGCAATGGTAAGTGCAACCTATTATGCTTCAAGTTATGCTATTTCACGAGTGTATCTTTGGGAAAACATGCTATCAAATACAGTGATCTCACTTTCACATAGCCTACTTTGTTTTAACGCTATGCAGTTCAATGAACTTTGAAGTAGCCTAACCCTAATTAGAAATTATGTTCAAATAAATAGGCTACTCTAAACTTTTTTTTGCAGGTGTCTTTGGTTTGGTTTATAATGCTCTGATGTAGGATCACAGTTCACCAATACGGATACTCAGGCAGGATAATGCAACATATTCCTCTAAATGTTGGAGGTGTGCTATGGGACTTATCCAACTATCCATACAGCCCCACCATCTTCAAGAGCAGACAAAGCCTTACAACGCTGCCATTCTATAACTTTCTGCTATGGGTCCTGCTCGGGGTTTTGACGTTTCCATGCTGTGTCCAGTGTTTAATCTTCAAAGTTGGGGTCCTTGGGCCCTGGAACTGCGACCCGGTCTACTCCAAGGCCCTACCTGCGGTGGCCGCTAAATTGGCCGTGGGTAGAATAAACGAGGATTTCAGTTTAGATTTGGGAAGCAAATTGGACTTCGTGATCCTGCAAGAAGCATGTGAAACGTCTAAAGCGTTGACCACATTTGTGTACTACGAGAAAATGGTGGACGGTTTCGTCGGCCCCACGAATCCAGGATACTGTGACGCAGCCTCACTTTTGAGCAAAAACTGGGATAAAGCTATATTTTCCTGGGCTTGTATTAACTATGAGTTGGATCGAATCAAGGGTTACCCAACCTTCGCACGGACACTGCCGTCACCCACACGGGTGTTGTTCACGGTGTTGAAGCATTTCTGTTGGGCCAACATCGGCATCGTGTCTTCCAATGAGGATATCTGGATGGACACCGCCGGTAAAGTGGCCAACTCCCTGCGGAGCCAGGGACTTCCCGTTGGCATAGTAGCGTCGGTGGGAATGAACGAGACGGAGATGGAGAGTACATTGAGCAGAATCCAGGCTGCGGGGGAGATCAAAGGCGAGTGTTTTTAACCATTTCTTTACCGTCTCTTTGCGGAAGTTTTAGTTACTGAAGAGATACGAGTGAAGTATGTGCAGGTTATGCTATCAAGCCTCACAAGACAGTAGGCCTACACAACTATGTGATTGATCAGTTTAAAAGGGTCATCCTCAACTGAAACAATAACAAAGCATTTCCCTGCCCTGGTTTCCGTAATAAACTGAGGGATGGGGTAGAAGAAATCTAACCCCTTTCAAATTCATAGATAGAGCTATGGATACAATTACTAACCATCCATGATATCAACATTATAGTTTTAACCATGTTAGAGACTATACAGTGTTTGTTTACATTTACTTTGTTTACAAACATTGGAGTACAATGAGCTTTAATTTCGGGTTCTGATGGGATAAGACAGTTGGAATAAGCTAATGAGACATAAGTTATATTGTTCTAGAATCAATGGGTACATATCATTCATTTATAAGTCCCAAATGTTATGCAGCAACTACAGATTGACCCTTTAAGGTAGGGTCATGTTGGCCAATGATGAATGTTACCTCAACCTGTGTTGATTAAGTTATTTTTAACTTGATTAGGGGTTGTCTCTGAAGTGTGAATCAATGAATGAATAATTTGTTTTTACAGTAGGATGATTCAGCAACATGCACAGAGATGCAATTCCTTCATGCACATGGTCATTCCAGGTGGCGACCCCTCACTGTCTCTGTCCTGTGTGTTCCAGTGATCATCATGTGCATGCACTCTGCTCTTATTGGTGGGGAGCAGCAGACAGCCTTCCTGCTGAAGGCCCATGAGATGGGTCTGACGAAGGGCCGATACGTGTTTCTCCCCTACGACACCCTGCTCTACAGCCTGCCCTACGCCAACACATCCTACTTCCTCCTGCAAAACAACACCAAGTTGCGGCAGGCCTACGACGCCGTGCTCACCATCACTGTGTCCTCAGATCTGATGTCATTCAATGAGGCGTTCAACATGGCCAAGAGGTTTGAGGAACTCACCATATCACTGGTCCCACAGCAGGTGAGGAGGGTGCTTTTTTGATATTTTCACTTTTGGGATGTGAGTGGATTCCATCTGAATTTCAATTGATTGTTATGTTATCACATTGTTATTACAATAGTATTATAAATATGCCATTGATTGCATTTATTGAATATTGGTTATATGGAGAAACACCATAGTCTTCAGGTCATTTGATGATTTTATCTGTTTTAGGTCAATGTATCACTCTCAGTTTTGGAAAAGCTAATCACTTTAGCCAAATAAACAATTTATCAATGGCCTCCTTGCATTCCAGGTCAACCCCCTGTTTGGAACCATTTACAACGGTATTTACCTCCTTGCCAAAGCCATGCACAATGCCAGAAGAGCTGGCAAGTGGCTCTCTGGGACCAACCTAGCTTATTTCACCAGGAACATGACGTTCTCTGGCTTCAACCAGAAGATCCAGATAGACACTGAAGGGGAGAGCCAGACTAACTATGTCATCTTGGACTCCGACGGATGGGAGGGTCAGCTGTACCGCTCCTATATGGTGGACCTGAGCGCTGACATGGTTCGCTTCGCGGGGAAGTCCATTAACTTCCCCGGGGGTTCCCCTCCTCCCTCAGACTCCAGCTGTTGGTTTGAACCGAACACAATCTGCACTGGAGGTAGAGAATCTGTTTAAAATCAAATCGTATTTTATTTGTCATATGCGCCGAATACAGCAGGTGTAGGTAGACCTTACCGTGAAATGCTTACTTACAAGCCCTTAACCAACAATGCAGTTCAAAAAATAGAGTTAAGGAAATATTTACTAAATCAATTAAAGTAAAACATAAAGTTGTTAGTTTGTGTCTTTCATTCTTCCATCACACAACCAAACTATGTCTTTAGTCTCCATCTCTTACCTGTGTCTCAGGTGTGGAGATAACCTTCGTCATAGTGGTGTTTGTGATCCTCTTCGTTATGATCGTGGGAGGACTTGGTCTAAGTCTGTTTGTAAGGTAACTCTTCTCACTGTTCTGTTCTGTTTCTTACTGTATTTTTATGCTGTTCAGATACATAGAGACTATAAACCCAGACAGAGATAGTTGGTATTGCTGTGCTGTGATCTTGGCTGACATGCTCTCTGATTGGCTGGCAGGAGGAGAATCCAGCAGATCCAGTTGGTGAAGGGTCCCAATCGGATCCTACTGACTCTAGAGGACCTCACATTCATCAACCCTCAGCTTAGCAAGAGAGTAAATATATTGTCCCATGTGATTCTCTACAACATTACCTCTATCTGATATACTGTATGTTCATTCATATATTTTATGCCTCATAGAAAATCACTCTAGAGGACCTGGGTGACTCTAAAAGTGCGATAGACAACAACAGTATGCATTCAGGAGACCCGCACCACTCTGTGGACAGCATCACAACAGCAACACATGAGACCACAAATGTAGCTGTCTATGAAGTAAGTAGACGACGTTGACCGCTGAACCACAAGTCAAATTTTCATTCCTATCCCAAAAGATTTCAACTTGACTTGTAGAGAATGGAGCCAGGATAAAACCACATATTTTTGTCCATCGCTTCACAGGGTGACTGGGTGTGGCTGAAAAAGTTTGAAGAAGGCCATTTCAAGGAAGTCAAGCAGAGCACGACCAAGATCTTTACAAAGGTAAAATAAAACATAACAACAACAGCAATTTCAAGCACAAGGTCAGTGAAATGCTTGCGAGCTCTACCCAACAGTGCAGAAATAAATATCTAAAATAGTATAGCTAATTAAACATTTAATATAAATGTATATAGTGCATTTTATTTCATATATATATTTTAAATTATTAGTATTATACTATTAAGAAAACATGAGAAATAATATAATGTATAGAATCTTGTCTGGGATGTGAGGTTGTTTTTGTTAACTTTGGGGTCTATTTTTTGTGTGAATGTGTCCAGATGAAGGATCTGCGAAATGAGAACATCAATCCGTTCCTGGGGTTCTTCACAGACTGTGACATGTTTGCTGTGGTGACGGAGCATTGTTCCCGTGGCAGCCTGCAGGACCTCCTGAGGAACGACGACGTGAAGCTGGACTGGATGTTCAAGTCTTCTCTGTTGCTGGATCTAATCAAGGTATGACATGTTTGACGTGTCATGTTACAGAACTTTTTCTGCTAGTCTAATTTGTCCCAATAAGATTTTAAAATATCTTATAAAACCTGATCATGTTAATTTAAATTGTTTTTCTAGTACTTTGTCATAAGTAACACCAATGGTTTACATGTGTTGATCATATTGGCCTCTCAGGGTATGAAGTATCTGCACCATCGAGAGTTCCCTCACGGCCGGCTGAAGTCACGGAACTGTGTGGTGGACGGTCGCTTTGTCCTCAAGATCACAGACTATGGCTTTAACGAGCTGCTGGAATCCCAGAAATCCCCCCAAAATCTAGTTCTACCTGAAGGTAACATCTATGCCTAGATCTGCACATTTTTGGGAAAGAAATGTCACTCTTTTTTTGACAGTGCAGTCAAAAATGTGATATATATTTCCACACTATGAGGTTGAAATAACTCTGTGAAATTTTGAAAATTATGTTAATGCCCTTTTAGTGTAAGAGTTATTTGAAAATACCGCCTTAAATTTCAGCTTGTTTTGCATGGGTGGTGTGTTGGACCACCAGGTGACATCATAACAAAGAGAGTTTTCCCTCCTCTCTGCCAATAACAGTTTTCAGGTTACACATCCCTCCCACTAGGATCCTCCAGTTAGGCCCCTCTCTCAGACCACTCCCAGACAGTCCTAGCAAAATTCTTGCTTGAGAAATGTCATTTTACTAAGAAGCTATTTTTGTAAGGTACTTATTAATTGTTACCCAGAAATGATTTGATATTGAAATTAAAATTGCTGCATTGGACCTTTAAAGATGGACTTCAAACACAACCATTTGTATTTCTAGTTTGTGAGCATACATCTATGTCATTTAAATGTGCTGCATTTAACTACCATGCCAAAATCATGACTCTGTGCTTCTTTATCTCAGATCAGTTTTGGACAGCTCCAGAGTTCCTCCGAGACGTGGAGAACTCTCGGAAGGGCACCTATAAAGGAGATGTGTATAGTTTTGCCATTATACTCCAGGAGGTGGTTGTCCGAGGACTTCCGTATTGCATGCTGGGTCTGACCCCTGCGGGTAGGTCTGGGGGATAAAAAACAGGCAAAACCATACAATCCACTCTGAGAGGAAATGTTTTGTTTTACCTTGAGGTCATTTTTTGGTATTTTGTGGATCAACATCAATTGATTGATTAGTTATACTGGTATATATCGAGTAATGTCAGAGTTGTAAATCACAATAATTTCCCTATCTACAGTGTATAATGTAGCTACATATTGTACAGCATTTCTGCTTTGCTTTGACAAACTGTCTAGTACCAGCTGCCAATAAGCTGTGTAATGAGTTGTTATGCTCTAGTGCTGTTGCTATATAACCTCTCACCTCTCTTTCTCTCTTCCTCCCAATCAGAGATCATCCGTAAGGTGAAGAAGCCTCCTCCCATGTGCAGGCCTACGGTGGCCCCAGATCAGGCTCCTCTGGAGTGTATTCAGCTGATGAAACAGTGCTGGAGTGAACAGCCTGACCGGAGACCAGCCTTCGATGAGATCTTTGACCGGGTCAGCAACACTCATCTGTCTCCATGGTTATATTAGCAGTTGACATTACTCTTCAATAAAACACACCCCAAATCAAATCAGGGGGAGAAAAATAGGTTTATTCAAAGAGGAGATGTTATACTGAGAGGTACAGTTTAAGTCGAAAGTTTACATACAACTTAGCCAAATACATTTAAATTCAGTTTTTCACAATTCCTGACATTTAATCCTAGTAAAAATTCCCTGTTTTAGGTCAGTTATGATCACCACTTTATTTTATGAAAGTGAAATGTCAGAATAATATTAGAGAGAATGATTTATTTCAGCTTTTATTTCTTTCATCATATTCCCAGTGGGTCAGAAGTTTACAAACAGTGTGGAGAACAAGTATTTGATACACTGCCGATTTTGCAGGTTTTCCTACTTTCAAAGCATGTAGAGGTCTGTAATTTTTATCATAGGTACACTTCAACTGTGAGAGACGGAATCTAAAACAAAAATCCAGAAAATCACATGGGAATTTCTGGATTTTTAAGTAATTAATTAGCATTTTATTCATGGTTGGGATGATGTTCTTCGGCTTGCACCTATAACCCTTTTTCCTCCTAACATAACAATGGTCATTATGGCCAAACAGTTCTATTTTTGTTTCATCAGACCAGAGGACATTTCTCCAAAAAGTACGATCTTTGTCCCCATGTGCAGTTGCAAACTGTAGTCTAGCTTTTTTTATGGCGGTTTTAGAGCAGTGGATTCTTCCTTGCTTAGCGGCCTTTCAGGTTATGTCGATATAGGACACGTTTTACAGTGGATATAGATACTTTTCTACCTGTTTCCTCCAGCATCTTCACAAGGTCCTTTGCTGTTGTTCTGGGATTGATTTGCACTTTTCGCACCAAATTACGTTCATCTCTAGGAGACAGAACTCGTCTCCTTCCTGAGCGGTATGTGTGGTCCCGGCTGAGTGGTCCCATGTTTTTTACACTTGCGTACTATTGTTTGTAAAGATGAACGTGGTACCTTCAGGCGTTTGTAAATTGCTCCCAAGGATGAACCAGACTTGTGGAGGTCTACAATTTTTTTTCTCAGGTCTTGGCTGATTTTTTTTCATTTTCCCATGATGTCAAGCAAAGAGGCACTGAGTTTGAAGGTAGGCCCTGAAATACATCCACCATTTGACTCAAATAATGTCAATTACCCTATCAGAAGCTTCTAAAGTCATGACATCATTTTCTGGAATTTTCCAAGCAGTTTAAAGGCACAGTCAACTTAGTGTATGTAACATTCTGACCTACTGGAATTGTGATACAGTGAATTATAAGTGAAATAATCTGTCTGTAAACAATTGTTGGAAAAATGACTTGTGTCATGCACAAAGTAGATGTCCTAACCGACTTGCCAAAACTATAGTTTGTTAACAAGACATTTGTGGAGAGGTTGAAAAACGAGTTTTAATGACTCCAACCTAAGTGTATGTAAACCTCCGACTTCAACTGTAGTTCATTCTCCCCTGTCCTCAGTGATTCTCTTCAGTGATTTTTTCCTGTGATTCTCTCCTGTGATTGTCTCATCAGAACAAAGGGACAGGATGTACTTTAGAACCCAGCCCTAGCCTGTGGTTGAACAATTGGATTTCCTTGTAATAAAACTGGGCCAATGGCTAAATAACAAGTATACTATTTCAGGAATCAATTTGGACCAATGAGAACTTGCCATATAGCTATGAGTCCCAGACTGAAATTCCTCCCATGTCTCTGACCCATTGATCATTAATCCCCTATTACAGAAAAAACACTATTTCCATTAATCGTTAGTACTCTATTGACTTTTAGTCCTCTTGACCTTTTGTACTCTATTGACCTCTCGTCCTCTGCGTTGTGTATTTATCTTGGGAAATATTCTTACAGTTACCTGCTGTCAGTGTCATAGCAAGATAATGCAGGGAATATGTCTGGGTAATTATAGGCTGTGGACAGCAGAAATTGGTCTCTCAGCACTCATGGGCCGGGTCCAAAATCAGTCTTGCCTACTACTTAATAAAACGAGATACTGTGTACTAATCGTATTACACACTATTTAGAACGTACGGTTTAGTAAAAACAAATGCAGTACGCAACAACTAACATACTCGGCTCACCCATCCTGAGAATGTGTCATCAAATAATGCTCAATTTAAAGCATACTTGAGTTTTGAAATTTCACTTACTATGAAACGTTCTATTTTTGCATACAGTACCAGTCAAAAGTTTGGACACACCTACTCATTGAAGGGTTTTTCTTTATTTTTTACTATTTTCTGCATTGTAGAATAACAATGAAGACATCAAAACTATGAAATAACACATATGGAATCATGTAGTAACCAAAAATATATTTTAGATTCTTCAAAGTAATGTCACGCTCGTCATAATGAGTGGACCAAGATGCAGCGTGATATGTTTCCATCCTTTATTTAGAAGAGAAACTTAAAGCACAAAAATAATAAAGTGAATAAATGAAACGTGACGCTACATGCAGTGCAGAAAGCAACTACACACAAACATAGTCAAGATCCCACAAATACAATGGGGAAATGGCTACCTAAATATGATCCCCAATCAGAGACAACGATAAACAGCTGCCTCTGATTGGGAACCATATCAGGCCAACATAGAAATGCAATTCCCCTAGATAACCCACCCTAAATCACACCCCGACCCAACCAACATAGAGAATAAACAGCTCTCTATGGTCAGGGCGTGACAAGTAGCCCCCCTTTGCCTTGATGACAGCTTTGCACACTCTTGGCATTCTCTCAACCAGCTTCACCTGGAATGATTTTCCAACCGTTTTGAAGGAGTTCCCACATATGCAGAGCACTTGTTGGCTGCATTTCCTTCACTCTGCAGTTCAACTCATCCCAAACCATCTAATTTGAGTTGAGGTCGAGTAATTGTGGAGGCCAGGTCATCTGATGTAGCACTCCATCACTCTCCTTCATGGTCAAATTGCCCTTACACAAACCGGATGGGATGGCGTATCGCTGCAGAATGCTGTGGTAGCCATGCTGGTTAAGTGTGCCTTGAATTCTAAATACATTTATTTCACCTTTATTTAACCAGGTAGGCTAGTTGAGAACAAGTTCTCATTTACAACTGTGACTTGGCCAAGATAAAGCAAAGCAGTTCGACACATACAACAACACAAGTACACATGGAATAAACAAACATACAGTCAATAATACAGTAGAAAAAGTCTATATACAGTGTGTGCAAATGAGGTAAGATAAGGGAGGTAAGGCAATAAATAGGCCATGGTGGCGAAGTAATTACAATATACCAATTAAACACTGGAGTGATAGATGTGCAGAAGATGAATGTGCAAGTAGATACCGGGGTGCAAAGGAGCAAAATAAATAAATAAATACAGTATGGGGATGAGGTAGATTGGATGGGCTATTTACAGATGAGCTATGTACAGGTGCAGTGATCTGTGAGCTGCTCTGACAGCACTAGAAGAGGGGGATTTGAAGAGGGGGATGATCGTGGCAGCTTTCCAATCTTTGGGAATCTCAGACAATACGAAAGAGAGGTTGAACAGGCTAGTAATAGGGGTTGCAACAATTTTGGCAGATCATTTTAGAAAGAGAGGGTCCAGATTGTCTAGCCCGAATGATTTGTAGGGGTCCAGATTTTGCCGCTCTTTCAGAACGTCAGCTATCTGGATTTGGGTGAAGGAGAAATGGGGGAGGCTTGGGCGAGTTGCTGTAGGGCGTGCAGGGCAGTTGACCGGGGTAGGGGTAGCCAGGTAGAAAGTATGGCCAGCCGTAGAAAAATGCTTATTGAAATTCTCAATTATAGTGGATTTATCGGTGGTGACAATGTTTCCTAGCCTCAGTGCAGTGGGCAACTGGGAGGAGGTGCTTTTGTTCTCCATAGACTTTACAGTGTCCCAGAACTTTTTTGAGTGTGTGCTACAGGATGCAAATTTCTGTTTTAAAAAGCTAGCCTTAGCTTTCCTAACTGGCTGTGTATATTGGTTCCTAACTTCCCTGAAAAGTTGCATATCATATAAATCATATAAATCACTGACATTGTCACCAGCAAAGAAACCCCACACCATCACACCTCCTACTCCATGCTTCACAGTGGGAACTACACATGTGGTGATCATCCTTTCACCTACTTTGAGTCTCACGAAGACACTGCAGTTGGAACCAAAAATCTCAAATTTGGACTCATCAGACCAAAGGACAGATTTCCAACGGTCTAATGTCCATTGCTCATGTTTTTTGGCCAAAGCAATTCTCTTATTATTATTGGTGTCCTTTAGTAGTGTTTTTTAGTAGTGTTTTCCAGCAATTTGACCATGATGGCCTGATTCATGCAGTCTCCTCTGAACAGTTGATGTTGAGATGTGTCTGTTACTTGAATTCTGTGAAGCATTTATTTGCGTTGCAATCTGAGGTGCAGTTAACTCTAATGAACTTATCCTCATGAGCGCAAGTTTCATCATAGCACTTGATGGTTTTTGCGACTGCACTTGAAGAAACTTTCAAAGTTCTAGAAATGTTCCGTATTGCCTGGCCTTCATGTCTTAAAGTAATGATGGACTGTCATTTCTCTTTGCTTATTTGAGCTGTTCTTGCCATAATATGGTCTTGTTTTTTTACCAAATAGGGCTATCTTCTATTTTCCACCCCTACCTTGTCACAACACAACTGATTGGCTCAAGAAGAAGGAAGGAAATTCCACAAATTAACTTTTAACAAGGAACACTTGTTAATTGAAATGCATTCCAGGTGAAGCTGGTTGAGAGAATGCCAAGAGTGTGCAAAGCTGTCATCAAGGCCAAAGGTGCTTACTTTGAAGAATCTCAAATATAAAATATATTTAGATTTTTTTAAACACTTTTTTGGTTACTACATGATTCCATATGTGTTATGTCATAGTTTTGATGTCTTCACTATTATTCTACAATGTAGAAAATAGTAAAAAATAAAGAAAAACCCTTGAAGGTGTAGGTGAGTCCAACCTTTTGACAGGTAATGTACCTAAAATGCATACTATTTAGAACGCTAGTATTCAGGTTTTCAGACACGGACATAGTCTTGTATCAGCTTTATGGATTTTTACAGAGATCATAAGTCATACCTGATATTACATAATGTAGTGGTAAACCGATGTTGATGGTGTATGTCACAGTTCAAGCTGATCAACAAGGGCAAGAAGACCAACATAATTGACTCCATGTTGCGGATGCTGGAGCAGTACTCGTCTAACCTGGAAGACCTGATCAGAGAGAGGACAGAGGAGCTGGAAGTGGAGAAACAGAGGACAGAGAAACTGCTCTCTGAGATGCTACCTCCGTGAGTCAAGCATCATGTTATAACACTCACAGAGACAACTAAATAAGACAATGGGCATCTTGTTATTATAAGATACCATTCTTGTTTGATGCCACGGGTATTATCCTTTTATTACATGATGTAGTACTTTACTTTCAACTTCGAATGATTGTTTGTTGCTCTATGTCATGTTACCACTAACACGTTACCACTAACACAAAATGTCCCCTGTCACATTACAGTTCTGTGGCAGAGGCTCTGAAGACGGGTGCGACGGTGGAGCCAGAGTACTTTGACCAGGTTACCATCTACTTCAGTGACATAGTAGGCTTCACCACCATCTCTTCCCTCAGTGATCCCATCGAGGTGGTGGACCTGCTCAATGACCTGTACACGCTGTTCGACGCTGTGCTCAGCAACCACGACGTATACAAGGTCAGTTATACTATTTTCACACTACTGTGTTGAACCAAAATGAGTTGAGCCGAGGCATCATAGTTGCTGGAAACGGGTTGGGGTGTCGTGCCAGGGGAGCTTCACAACAGCACAGATCAAGTGACGTGATGATTTTTTTTAGTATCAACGTGCCAATGTTTCACTGTATGCCTGCTTGTTTGCATTGTATAGGTGGAGACCATTGGTGATGCCTACATGGTGGCATCAGGTCTACCCAAGAGAAATGGAAACAAACACGCAGCGGAAATAGCCAACATGTCCCTGAACATCCTGAGCTCTGTGGGCACCTTCCAGATGCGCCACATGCCCGGCATTCCCGTCAGGATACGAATAGGGATACACTCAGGTGAGAGAGGGCATTGGGTTGTCCCTGCCTGGCAGACACACTCTGAAGTTTGGCTGATTAGCTAGATGATCAATCTTGCTCAATGGTTGTATGCCAAAGTAAGGTGTTTATAAATATGAAGAGTTTCTTTCCAAAACACCATATATCCATTTTCTGAAATGTTGGTAAATTAGCTTATATTGTTTAAACTTCTTATGGCTGGGGGGGCAGTATTGAGTAGCTTGGATGAATAAGGTGCCCAGAGTAAACTGCCTGCTACTCAGGCCCAGAAGCTAAGATATGCATATTATTATATTTGGATAGAAAACACTCTGAAGTTTCTGCAACTGTTTGAATGATGTCTGTGAGTATAACATAACTCATATGGCAGGTAAAAACCTGAGAAAAAAATCCACCAGGAAGTGGGAAATCTGAGGTTTGTAGTTTTTCAACTTTTTGCCTATCCAAGATACAGTGTACATTTGGTCCAATTGCACTTCCTAAGGCTTCCACTAGATGTCAAAAATCTTTAGAACCTTGTTTGAGGCTTCTACTGTGAAGGAGGAGAGAATAAGAGCTGATTGAGTAAGAGGTCTGGCAGAATGTCATAAGCTCAGTCAGGCGCTGCCCGTGAGAGGTAGCTGCGTTCCATTGCATTTCTAAAGACAAAGGAATTCTCCAGTTGAAACATTATTGAAGATTTATGTTAAAAACATCCTAAAGATTGATTCTATACATCGTTTGACATGTTTCTGCGAACTGTAAGGGAACGTTTTGACTTTTCGTCTGGCCTGCGTGTCGTGAATTTGGATTTGTGAACTAAACGCGTGAACAAAAAGGAGGTATTTTGACATAAATTATGGACTTTATCGAACAAAACAAACAGTTATTTTGGAACTGGGTTTCCTGGGAGTGCATTCTGATGAAGATCATCATAGGTAAGTGAGTCTATCTAAAGTTCCATGCATAACACTTGTATCTTTTAGCAATGTTTATTATGAGTATTTCTGTAAATTGATGTGGCTCTCTGCAAAATCACCGGATGTTTTGGAAGCAAAACATTACTGAACATAACGCGCCAATGTAAACTGAGATTTTTGGATATAAATATGAACTTTATCGAACAAAACATACATGTATTGTGTAACATGAAGTCCTATGAGTGTCATCTGATGAATATCATCAAAGGTTAGTGATTCATTTTATCTCTATTTCTGGTTTTTGTGACTAGGTACTGACCTAAATGGCTGTGTTTTTCTGTAACTAGGTATTGACCTAACATAATCGTTTGGTGTGCTTTCGTCGTAAAGCCTTTTTGAAATCGGACACTGTGGTGGGATTAACAACAAGTTTATCTTTAAAGTGGTGTAAAATACTTGTATGTTTGAGGAATTGTAATTTGTTGTTGTTTGAATTTGGCGCCCTGCACTTTCACTGGCTGTTGTCATATCGATCCCGTTAGCGGGATCTCAGCCGTAAGAAGTTTTAAAGAACTTATGAAAGAGATTGGTGTGTTTTTTCAATATCTAATCAAGGCATGGGTTTGTTCAATGACAGACATGTATTTGTTTAAAATCTATCACTTGATCGTTTCATTTTAGAGAGACAAATAATCAGTTGTTTTCTCAAAACACGATATATTCACCTTACTCTTCAAGAAATAAGTAGTATTGCTAGGTTTTACACATTCAAATGTAACAAATAACTACATTTTTAATAAAGAACTGTACAAATGGTACATTTGTGATATATGTAAAAACGTCTTATGGCTGCAATCCCGTTAACGGGAGCGATATGACAACAGCCAGTGAAAGTGCAGAGCGCCAATTTCGAAACATCAAAAATCTCATAATTAAAATTCCTCAAACATACATGTATCTCATACCATTTTAAAGCTAATCTTGTTGTTAATCCTATCACAGTGTCCGATTTCAAATGTGCTTTATAGCAAAAGCACCACAAACGATTATGTTAGGTCACCACATAGCCACAAAAAGCAGAAATAGAGATAAAATGAATCACTAACCTTTGATCATCTTCATCAGATGACACTCATAGGACTTTATGTTACACATTACATGTATGTTTTGTTTGATGAAGTTCATATTTATCAAAATATGAGTTTACATTGGCGCGTTACATTCACTAGTTCCAAAAACATCCAGTGATTTTGCATAGTCACATCATTCAACAGAAATACTCATCATAAATGTAGATGATAATACAAGTTATACACATGGAATTATAGATATACCTCTCCTTAATGCAACCGCTGTGTCAGATTTTTTTTCAACTTTACGGAAAAAGAAACCCATGCAATAATCTGAGACGGCGCTCCGAAGTAAAAGTCACAATAGCCGCAACGATGGCGTCAACATAAACAAGAAATTACATGATAAATATTCCCTTACCTTTGATGATGATCTACATCAGAAAGCACTCCAGGAATCCCAGGTCCACAATAAATGTTTGTTTTGTTCGATAATGTCCGTTATTTATGACCAAATACCTTCTTTTGTTAGCGCGTTTGGCATACATATCCAAACGCTCATTCTGGTCAGCGTTAGATCGGACAAAAACTTCAAAACGTTATATTACAGGTCGAAGAAACATTTCAAACTAAGTACAGAATCAATCATTAGGATGTTTTTAACATATAGCTTCAATAAAGTTCCAACCGGAGTATTCCTTCGTGTCTTCATGAGCAATGGAACGCAAGTGAATACCATGAGGAATGCGCGTGATCAGAAGATGGCTGACTGCCAGACATCTGATAGATTCTGCTCTCATTCACTCCCACAACACCGTAGAAGTCTCATTCAATTTTCTATTGATGGTTGACATCTAGTGGAACCCCTAGGCAGTGCAACGTGATTAATATCTCAAGGGGATTTCATTGGAGACTCTGGTGAATACATACAAAGCTCAGATTTCTCACTTCCTGTTTTGATTTCTCCTCAGGATTTTGCCTGCCATATGAGTTCTGTTATACTCAAAGACATCATTCAAACAGTTTTAGAAACTTTAGAGTGTTTTCTATCCGATACTAATAATACTATGCATATATTAGCAACTGAGACTGAGGAGCAGGCCGTTTACTTTGGGCAACTTATTCATCCAAGCTACTCAATACTGCCCCCCAGCCATAAGAAGTTAAATTAAAAAATGTTTTATCAATACAGTTATATAAGACATAAACATTAACATTTGACATTTTTGTCATTTAGCGGAGGCTCTTAACCAGAGCAACTTACCGTGAGTGCATTCATCTTAAGGTAGCTAGTTGAGACAACCACATATCGCAGTCAAATATACAGTGTGCGAACATTCCATTCTAGCTAAACAATGCATAGGGTTTTGCAAAAAATAACTACATTTTAATACACACTTAAAATCGATGAATTGGAAAAGTAATGTTTAACACGAATATGAAGCTACCCATAAGCACCAATGTGAACAATTTGTGGATATAGTGTTTTGGAAATAAGCTCTTCATATCACAATCAATCACTTTGATTCTATTTCCTTTTCTAACTGTCTGTATGTAGGGATCCATCATTCATAACGAGGGCGGCTGAAACAGTAGCAGGCCAGGGTTTGGTTTCTCAATGTGATGTCTGAGATGTGATGCTCATGTGTTGTGTGTGTACAGGGTCATGTGTTGCTGGGGTGGTGGGTCTGACCATGCCTCGGTACTGCCTTTTCGGAGACACAGTCAACACCGCCTCGCGTATGGAATCCACTGGGCTGCGTGAGTATCAGAGGTTCTTGGTGTTGATTTACAAAACATTAAGAACACCTTCCTAATATTGAGTTGGAACAGCCTCAATTCGTCAGGGCATGGACTCCACAAGGTGTGGAAAGCTTTCCACAGGGATGCTGTCCCATGTCGACTCCATTGCTTCCCACAGTTGCGTCAAGTTGGCTGGATGTCCATTGGGTGGAATATTCTTGATACACACGGGAAACTGTTGAGTGTGAAAAACCCAGCAGCGTTGCAGTTCTTGACACAAACCGGTTCGCCTGGGCTGGCACCTTCTACCATACCCCGTTCAAAAGCACTGAAGTATTTTGTCTTGCCCATTCAGCCTCTGAATGGCACACATACACAATCCATGTCTCAATTGTCTGAAAGCTTAAAAATCATTTTTAATCTGTCTCCTCCCCCTTCATCTACAATTATTGAAGTGGATTTAACAAGTGACAGGATGTCTGCATTATTTTGCTGGTATGGTTTGTCGTGACAGTGTTATTTCCTTTCAGCTTATAGAATTCATGTAAACATGAGCACTGTGAAGATCCTGCGCTCCCTCAACGAGGGCTACAAGATAGACATCAGGGGCATGACAGAGCTGAAGGTATAAACACCTCACAATACATTATCCTATGTGTTCACCTGTAGGATTTCTTTCAACTGTTTATAAATAAATCATGAATAATGATGTGTTCCTACAGGGTAAAGGCATTGAAGAGACATACTGGCTGGTTGGGAAAGAAAACTTCACAAAGCCTTTACCGAAGCCTCCAGAGATTAAACCAGGGTAAGACCTCACAATACCGTACCTTATGTTGAGACCCTGCCGAGAACTAAGTTAATCTTAACATGTCTACATTTCATTCAGTGAATATTTGTTAATTGATTATACAGCAGTTTATGTGTAATAATTTCACTCATTTTCTCATCATTCACTGCATGAGAAAAATGGAGTCCCAATGAGTACCAGGATGTGATTGAGGCTGTTATGGTGGTGTTACAGTACATGTGTTGTCTACTTTAGGGATGACAATCATGGACTGAACCCAGAGGATATAGCAGCGTACAAGAGAAAAAAAAGCAAAGAAAAAGCTTGATTCTCTGAGTCAAAATCGAGGAGGTAGCTAGCAATTTGCATGCCGTGCTCTGTTGTGTCATGGTGAAAATCTAGTTGTTGTGTGGTGTCTTCCGTTGCATGTGGTTTGTGGCTTTCACAATCTGTGTGGTTTTGTTGAGCCCCCTCTACTACCCCCACCCCCTATACTGTCCATCCATAGTCTCTTGATCTGATCTCTTCTCTAATCTTCTAATCTTATCACCTTCAATACCGTTAAAAGCAGAGCAGACCTTGACCATCCCAGAAAAGCTCTATTCATTTTGGTTAATCGAGTGGTTCACCGTCATTACCGTCCTTCCGTTCTTTTCACCTTCTTATTTTAGGCAGCACCTCTAAGACACAGGTGGGGAGGATGGGCTCGTAGTAATGGCTGGAACGGAATAATTGGAATGGTGCACATCAAATACATGGTTTCCATGTGTGTGATACCACGTAATTCACTCCATTCCAGCCATTAATATGAGCCGTCCTCCCATCACCAGCCTCCTATCCTCGAAGACAATTAACATTCTGCTTCTTCTGCCATGTCATCTTGTCTCGTCTTGTTTCTCCAATTGCCATGTTTGCAATAATCTGATAGTCCTTCTATTGTTTGAAGTGGAAGTACGTAGAGTTTAAATGTTTTTGGATCTTCCATTCTCAGGGACAACTGGCAAGAGATGGTGACAGATGAGATCAAGACGATATTTCGCAAGGCCAACCGGGAGGTGGACAAGCCTAAAATCTGAGCAGATGAGACAGAGATAGAGAGAGACAAAAATGGGGAGAGGAGGAGGTCACATCCGAAGAGAGAGAGAGGAAGAGAAAAGGATGATGAAGGACTGGTGGACAGAGGGCATGGACCGGCCTACTCACTGCGGCTTACATGGTCTCCTTTAATAGGATTTGCCTGGCTGCTGTCTGTGTAATCTGCTTGTGGCCAGCACAGCAGAAAGGGAGAACACTAATGAAATGAAGGTTGTTGAATTACTGTCCTGCGACAGGGATAGTGCATGTCTTCTTAATGAACTATGCACTTATTTCTCTGGACTCCCATTGGCCACTAAGTGGCTTCGTGTCAGTGGAGTATTTTTGTCTAGATGGGATACAGTTTATGTCAAAACAAACTTATCATTGCGGGTTAGGAGAATTTACGCAGCAAGTTAGGAGAATGAATGTAGTAACTTATGAGAATTAAGTTTAATTAAGGTTAGGAAAAGGGTTAGGGGTAAAGTTAGCTAAAATGCAAAACATTTCAACTTTTGACATCAGTTTGACATAAACTGTAACCCATCTGGACATGGCCAAGTGGAGTTGAAGTCCCAGACCTCAACAGAATGATCTACTGTATCTCTCCACTCCCATACTGTACTGTAGCTTTTAATCACATGCATAATGGAAATGATTTTCTATTTTTGTTATTGTTTCATCACTCTTCTAAACATTTTGAAAGGAGCACTCACCTGAAGAGAGTTCATTTTAGTTAGTTATGGGAAAATATGAAATTCAATTTTTAAGTTATGGCCAAAAACCTTTGTAAGAATGTAAGGTTAGCATTCCAAAGTTGTGAGAGGAAATATACTCTACCGTTAAAAAGTTTGGGGTCACTTCGAAATGTCCTTGTTTTTGAAAGAAAATCAAATTTATTGTCCATTAAAATAATATCAAATTGATCAGAAATACAGTGTAGACATTGTTAATGTTGTAAATGACTATTTTAGCTGGAAACGGCAGATTTTTTATAGAATATCTACATGGGCGTACAGAGGCCCATTATCAGCAAAAATCACTCCTGTGTTCCAATGGCACGTTGTGTTAGCTAATCCAAGTTTATCCTTTTAAAAGGCTAATTGATCACTTGAAATTGTTTTTTTTTTAGCACAGCTGAAAACTGTTGTGATGTTTAAAGAAGCAATAAAACTGGCCTTCTTTAGACTAGTTGAGTATCTGGAGCATCAGCATTTGTGGGTTTGATTACAGGCTCAAAATGGCCAGAAAAAATACCTTTCTTCTGAGACTCGTCAGTCTATTCTTATTCTGAGAAATGAAGGCTATTCCATGCGAGAAATTGGCAAGAAACGAAACACCAGTCTCAACGTCAACAGTAAAGAGGTGGTGCTGGCCTTCTAGCCATATCTCAGACTGGCCAATAAAAAGAAAAGATTAAGATGGGCAAAAGAATGCAGACACTGGACAGAGGAACTCTGCCTAGAAGGCCAGCATCCCCCAGTTGCCTCTTCTCTGTTGATGTTGAGACTGGTGTTTTGCGGGTGCTATTTAATGAAGCTGCCAGTTGAGGACTTGTGAGGTGTCAGTTTCTCAAATTAGACACTCTAATGTACTTGTACTCTTGCCCAGTTGTGCACCGGTGCCTCCCACTCCTCTTTCAATACCCGTTAGAGCCAGTTTGCGCTGTTCTGTGAAGGGAGTAGTTCACAGCGTTGTACAAGATCTTCAGTTTCTTAGCAATTTCTCGCATGGAATAGCCTTAATTTCTCAGAACAAGAATAGACTGACGAAGAAAGTTATTTGTTTCTGGCCATTTTGAGCCTGTAATCGAACCCACAAATGCTGATTCTCCAGATACTCAACTAGTCTAAAGAAGGACAGTTTTATTGCTTCTTTAAACATCACATCAGTTTTCAGCTGTGCTAAAATAATTGCAAAAGGGTTTTCTAATGATCAATTAGCCTTTTAAATTGATAAACTTGGATTAGCTAACACAACGTGCCATTGGAACACAGGCGTGATGGTTGCTGATAATGGGCCTCTGTACGCCTATGTAGATATTCCATAAAAAATCTGCCGTTTCCAGCTAAAATAGTCATTTACAACATTAACAATGTCTCCACTGTATTTCTGATTAATAAGTTATTTTAACATACAAAACAAAGCTTTTGTTTCAAAATCAAGGATTTTTCTAAGTGACCCCAAACTTTTGAACGGTAGTGTATATATATCTATCTGTATTGTCAGTAGATTGGTATATAGATAAATAATTCCCTATATTAATCATGTGTTTGTTTGTATGAGAAAAAAATAGTGTTATTTGGGGACAATGATACAATGCAATAAATAAGGACAGACACATATATTCCATTTTTAATTTGAACTGTGGATTTCTGTGTTACATTGACCTCTAGAAATTCAAAAAAAATGTATATGCATGCTGTATCCGCTTGTTATAGATTGTCTATGTAATATTTCTGTGAAAAAGTCTTGCCATTTTTAAGCGGGGCATTTGGAGCCACTGGGTATAGTGATTCTCAATAGACAAGACAAGTAAAGAATTGTCATGTCCAATGTCGATGACTTCATTGATAAGCGTACTATCTTTTGTTTGGTTGAAGGTATGACTTGTATGAATGACAATGAATGAGCGTCCATTACAAGCACTATGAGCGCATACTTTAGGGTTACCTATGCAGGTAAAAACATGTATAGATCAGTACCAAATAACATGAGCAATGATATATGCATATGGTTGTTTGATGATATACAGTATATTGGTAAGCTTTTAGTGTCTTATGTATATTAATTCATCTATTTAATAGACTAAGAGAACAATTAATTAAAATAATGTACAGTATGCAACATACATTTTTAAGATGCACAGTGTTGAAAAATGTAATCTGTTACTGATTACAGTTACATAAAAAATAAAGTAATCAGTAATGTATCCGTAATCAGAAACGTAAAGATGCATTCATTATATGTTATTTGTCTTGAATATTTATGAGACACAAAGACTCATGTAAATATTATATATATAATTAAATAAATCACTGTGGTTTTATTTATATGTATGCATATGACACTGGGTTACAATAATTTCTTTGGCTCTTCTAGACAAAAAGAAAGGGAAAGTGTTATCCACGTGGTTGCTCTATTTGCCAGAAGATGGCGGTGAGATCACATCTCTTGATCTTTCTGTCCTCCATCACCTTTGTCCATTACTCTCTAAATTGTTTGTTCATGGGAACGTGATGATGAAAGACTACTTTGTTTCTAACACCCCATATTCTACAAAATGTCTGTTTTTCATAATTATTTAGGATGGTTGATGAACAGTTTCGTGTCTAAGGTCTCAATTGACAATAGAGATGTGTCATAAGTTTTGCTTCCTTGTTGAGTAGATCTTCTCCCTGTCTCACCATGCTAACCCTGCACTACAACCTCACCCAGCTAGGTTGATTATCTTCTTAATGGGGATTTCCTATCTTAATGATCTCTATATTAAGCTCCGGCAGTACTAACTCATGTGTTAAATAGGTAAGGCCTGTAAGGTTTGGGAATCCTTTGGAATTGTGTGCCTTTGGCAGGTTTAAAAGTTAGCCTATGTAAAGGTCCCCCACGAAAGATTCTCCACATTCCATTCTGGAGACAGAGGAATGTTCACCCTCAGGCCGACTGGAACGATTGTTATCATTTTCCTCACTGAACACAGACAGTTAGATACACAATTGCATACTCACTGCACAATTTAGTTAATTTCAGAGGCTTATATCCTGATTATGGCCCCTTATGTTAAATCTAATATTTTCTTAATCATGATGTATCAGTATGCTTAGACAAAACTGACCAGAGTCTTACACTTATCAACTTTGAATGTTAATCACACACAAAGTTCATTTTGTGTTTATTTTTATTGAAAAATAGTCAAAAAAGGACACAACATTGAATCATGGCAACATTCCAAGGTTTTGTGGTAAATGCCTACAACATAAAGTCACACAGTTTGATTGGCAAATGGCATAGATAATTCAATTAAAACAAAGAGTACAGAGGAACAGTTTCAGTGCAGCTGGAAGGCAAAAACTGTGAAAGCCTGATAAATGTACTTTGCTGGTTGGAAAGTGGAAGATAGTATGTCATGAAATTTGCTTGTGCAACAATATTTCTCTTTAAACAAAGATAATGCAAGTAAACACACAGATCAAACTCAAAATAAGAGAGAAGCCAAACCCATACTGGTGAAAATAATGGTGGAATATGTCTGATTTTATGGAAGGCAGAAATCTGAGAAATCATAGCTAATTAATATAAGCATGCTGTCAGGTCATCTGCTATTCAATGTTCAGGTACTCTATAAAGGCACTTATGGTGTTTGGCTATTTCCTGAAATGTGTTGAAATGCAGACTTTAACAATGTTATTCATTATGGCACATTGCAAAGGCCAAACAGCATTCATTCAAATGTATACACTCCTGTTCCCTGAGAGTGCTTAATGTGTCTGTGATACATTAGTAGGCCTAGCTATTCAGTCCACAGGTTACCTGTTGGAATGTGTTCTTGAGGTAACAGTGATACCATGATACACATACCATTTCCTGGCATGATTCAATCAGTAAACCGTAACTCACATCCATGAACTATTATAACTCATCACGCATCTTGTCTCCTTTGGGTCGCACCATTCTGCCGATGAAGAGGATGGAGTTGGTCTTGTTGTCCTTCACCAGGAAGATGAAGGGATGGTCAGCATAGAATAACTTGGGGTTCCTCAGCTTCTCGCTTCCGAAGATGCTGGTGTCAAAAGGGTTCCCCTCAATGTCCCACTCCATGGCAGAGGCATGGAACACATTGGAGAGGTACAGGTCCTTCTTGCCAGAGATGTTGGAAAAATCAGCCTTGGTTTTGTCCACAGCTTCAGTCAGACCAAGCTCACCAAGAGTTTTCTGGAGAGAAGAGTACAATAGAGAGTGAAACATGGAGAAATGGTTTATATGTAGGTCAAATATGTTCTTTCATAGTCAAGCTTGCGAGCTAACTCATAGATTATGAGATAAGTCATTAATAACCATTAAATCTATTGAAAACAATATAGTCGCAATGTTGTCTTTACCTGGAGGTTGTGGCTAACTTCTACACTGACTTTGGGCAGAGAGATGGCCACGGCCCTCTCCTCCATCTTGCCCATCCAGGTTTCCAGCTGCTTGCGGGTCAGCAGCTTCTCCAGCCTGTCCAGGGGCTCCAGGTGGTAGGGCATGATGAACACCAGGCTGGACTGCTTCTGGCCCAGGGGCATGTCCAGCACAAACAACATGTTCTCTGTGTCATCATGGAACTTATAGAGACCTGTGGAAAACAGTCATGAGATAAGAATAGATGAGTCAACTGATCTTGATAATGTCTTATATTAAGGCTTATAGTATGGTATGTCTCTATTCAAAAGGTTAATGAAACCTACCAGTGCGATGCATCATGGGAACAGAGACTGTGAATGAACGGGTCACCAGGAAGCCACGGTTGTCTACCATCTTCTCATGGAACTTCTCATCCCAGTGAGCTGTAGACAGAGGATGTTTGTTTTCTAAAGATATTCACATCTCACAAGCTCACTGTTTAATACTCCCCAATATCAACAGTAATAGCAGTAGCGGAAGGTACTAACTACTAGGCTACAGAGTGTTTTTGAAGAACTCTACTCACGCTTGAAGAACATAGCGTTGGCGATCATGGCTCCATCAGCATTCTGCACATCCTTGGTGATCTCAGGCAACTTGCCGTTTGTCGACTTGGCCGCCCATTCGTTGATGGAGTTCACTGCGCTCCGCTTGTCCCTGAGGTTGATCTTTGAATGGTCATAGTTGTAGTGCTTCTTGCTGCTCTTCACAAAGTCATCGGCAAAGGTGACCGAGCTGGGGCCGTAGAGGCGGTTGCTGATCTTCCATGTGACATTACGGGTCTTGGAGTAGCTGACCTCATTCAGGAGCTCTGACAGGCCTGTGTGCAGGTGCTCATCCTTCAAGGCGTCAGCGCTGAGGACAGACTTGACCTGGGAGGCGGTGGAAGCCTTGCCCCCGAGGGCCACCATGCCCAGGGAGGAGGCCACCACCACAGGGGATATCAGGATGTTGTCAAGGCCCTTCTCCTTGGCCACCGTGTGGTAGAGTCTGAATGCCAGGTTGGCGCTCTGGTCAGCCATGGTGGTGGCGTGGCTGCTCAGCTTCTTCCTGTCTTCTCCATAGGCCACAATGGCCAGCAGGCACAGAGCTACGACGGTCACCCACATCCTGTCTTTCTTCTGGTTCTTGAGCAGCTATAGAAGCCTGAAAGCAGACAAAAATACAAGAATGTAGGAATTTTGTGTTGGTATTTGAGGCCACTGTTTTAAAAGGGTCTATGATTGTGTAGAAAATAAGTGTTGGAGTGTAGTTTTAGACCGAGGACACTTATTCAGCAGTTAAATTACAATAGTCACCACAAATTACAATGTTGAACCCAGAAGAGGGCAGGGTTGGCTGCACAAATGAATGGCTTCCAATTTCAGGCAGCCATGTTTCTAGCCACGTCAGCAGCTGAAGAACACTTGAGCTATAGCAGCACCCTAGTGTGCTGGGCTCTGACTGAAGGTGTATTTTGTATACCTCTGTGTTCTTATTCATTGTAGAACAATGAAAAAAGTATAAATTCACAATTTCTAAAAGAAAATGTGATATTCAGAAGTTCCCAGAGGTATCATTAATGCACATTGTTATGAATTTCCACATAGAACCTATGCGGGTACTTTTTGCCCGTGAACAGAAGCCCACAGTCTTTTTTAAATAAAAAAGGAGCAAATGTTCAGCCGCAGGATACGTCTAACAACTATTAATCCTTTGATTTTCGACTACTTGTAAATTGCTTCTCTGCCTTCAAAAACATGGCAGTAGAGCTGGTTTTCCCTTATTTAGCATTTTTCACTTTGTATATCTTTGCATCATCTTGGGATACCTTGAAATGTTTTCATACTGATGCCAAGGTTTTCGTTTTTCATTCTGAAAGAAAAGAGGTGCATGGGATAATCTCCATACAGCAGGTGATAAAGCATTAGTCAAACCCACATGGAGCTTTTTTTTTTCATAACATTTCTTTGAAAATAAGGGTCATTCTTGAATTTGATATTTTCTTGAATAATGATTCATAGCTAGGTATATCGTGCATACACACATGTAAAACGTATTTTATTGATCAGTGCATGATCCACAGGTTTTGCCGTCTGCAGCGCAGGAAAAGTCTTTGTTCCATAATTTTTATTTTATTTTTAGAAAACATCGCAGCACCCACCCCAAATGACTTCCCACCGCTATGAACGTCCCACCACTCCCAAAATCATATATGCAATGTAACTAACAAGTCAGCTTGTTTGTATGTGCAATTACCCACAATCAAATAATATCCCCAATGAAGTTAATGCAATGATTTGTCATTTTCTCTCTTCATTTATTGAATAACTGTAACCCAATAATCGACATGCATCATCAAGCAACGATATTATCTCAAAATACAGTTATAACTGCCATATCTAATACCCTTTATAGATAAATTGCATGAACATCAATGCGACATCCTATCAGCTACTCCAGTTCTCACCAAACAGTTGAGATAATAGCGTATATGTGCCGTTTGATTAAACGTAAAGATTGTGCAAGAGTGCCTGAATCAGAATTACATACCAAATTCTACAAAGTTATGTTGAAAATAGTTTCAGAACCTAAATGCATGCAGTACTTTTACTTTAAACCATTAAAACAAAACAACAGCTTTCCCCCCAAAACATCGTTAAAACTGAGCATTCTCCCAGTCTCTCCCAGTCCTTACCTGGCACAGCTTGGCACGACCTCTTCCAGATATCACTCTTTGGGTTAGCTCCTCTGTCGATTGATGTTCTTATTATTTTTACTCCGGCCTATATATCCCACAGAAAAGAAACTTCTGGAAGTTGGGAATGGGGTATGCAAATGAAAACCTCTGGCTCTCCTTAGGAATCCTAGACGTCAGACCCCCCCTGGATCCATTTGCTGGAGTCCTCTGCATGGTCCTAATGCTGCTGGCTGACTCAATCCCACACACAGCTTTCATCATATAAAACTTTCACACATTTTCTAACTCTCATTCACCAGCACAGTATATATGGGTAAAGTACAATAGTGTGTATTTTTCAACAGAGGATATGTGCATGTCAGTGATGATGACATCCCTTTGGCTTCCTCTTGTAGTTGTGAATGAGTACATTGGGCACAATGCTCATACTGTCTGCATGATTTGTATTTTCAATAATCCTGTTCAAAAGCAATGATTATGGAAGGGATTCCACACGATTTTTATAACAGTAATTGTAACCATAGTTACTAGAAGTTTGTCAAAGTAATTCGTTTCAGCCTCCTCATCACTCCCCCCTCCCCCATACTGCCACGTCTTCCCAGGCTGATTGCAGGCTTGTTCAGGATGGGGGTTGTGGAGCAGGAGCTATAGCAACAGTGCTGTAAACGAGCTAGAAATCAAGCTCTGACCTAAACACGTCCTCACCAGTCTCAATACAAGCAACTGCAACCACTTTTTACATAATTTCAACTAAAAGTAACCTTTTATTGAATTACAATTTGAAATTCTACTGGTACCATGTGGTACATCTCTTAAATAGGTATAGTGAAATGTAGTTCTGATGCCATCAGTTCGATATCCAAATCACATCATTCCACTGTGGATGTAACATATTTTCCCCTCCTCTTTTTGCAGCCCTGTCTTAACTCTTGTGTAGTCTTAACATTCTGTATACTCCCCATGTGCTAAGGGTAAAAAATTACCCGCCTTCACTAAACCCCTAAAATAAAGCAGCTTAACTGAATTTTAAACCCCAAATCTATTTTGCATGAAGAAACAACCTGTCATTCATCACAAACTTTGTGAATATCTGGGTTTTCCCTCTTCACAATGCAGAAAGACTGCATTTAATCAGGTTCTGGCGCCGTGGCATCGGGGTCAGACTGAGGCTCCTGCGGTGGCCGACTGGTTCAGGCACGCGGAGGAGACATGGGAGGCCAGCCAAGTTCACCCCCCTGCGGACCGTCACCGCAGTGAGGCCCCGGTGTTCGCACCGGGGGACCGGGTCTGGCACTCGACCCGAAACCTGCCCCTCCGCCTGCCCTGCCGGAAGCTGGGTCTGCAGGTTTGTGAGGCCATTCATAGTCCTGAGGAGGGTGAACGAGGTGTGTTACAGGTTACAGCTTCCCTCCGATTACCGTATTAACCACTCGTTCCATGTGTCTCTCCTCAGGCCGGTGGTGGCTGGTCTGCTCCAGGAATTTGAGGTGCGGGAGGTTCCTCCGACCCCTCTGGACATATAGATCAACTGGTCACGGACAGTAGACGGAACGTACATACGCCCGACGGGACACTGGAGGGGAGCGGGCTCTGTACGCAATGCCTGCTCAATGTCCGCGTCCAGCTCCCACATGACCGGCGCTACCAGGCAGGAGGCCGGGAGTATGGGAGTCTGATCCATACTGGGGGAGAATGTTCCTGAGGCTTCTACAAACACAACTCCGCTACCATACCCATGCCGCAGTCCCATGTCCCCACCCGCTCCCCCAGGCTTCGTTTTTTTATTCTAATAGTCAAATACTCTGAAATTCCTCATCCCCTGCATGAGGCAGGGTAGGCCTAGTTCAATCAAGCCTGGTCCAATCCCCAATGGAACTAATATACATGCAAAGATGGCCCTATCCAGAGTAACAATAGATTTGTTTTTGAGTGAGGACTATAAAACTCACCAGGGCCTCATTAGTGCATATTCCATTTTAGTTCAGCAGACCAACATGGACTTAAAGGTGCTCCTGTGAAAGAATGTATATTCTATACTACTGAGCCATTTTCTTTATGCTAGTATTCTTATCTTGTATTATTTATTATTGTTGTTCTATTGTCGAGAAGAAACTTTCAAGAAAGCATTTTGTTGGCCAGTGTATACCATGTGTATCCTGTACATAGGAGTAATACAACTTGAGACTCCTGTGAAACGATGTAGCGACAAGTAGACCTACGCCTGGTGGAGATAGGGACATATGTTATACAGTTCTGTTGCTCTTCTGTACCTCTGTACACAGCACTTCTATATGAAATAAAAAGCCGTAGGGGGTGCTACTACTTCTTACTTAACCCACAGGGTTGAAAGGCTAGGGTTGTGTTTCGGAGGACACACAGCTCTCGACCTTCGCCTCTCCTGAGTCTGTACGGGAGTTGCAGCGATGGCACAAGACTGTAACTACCAATTGGATATCACGAAATTGGGGAGAAAAAGGGTAAAAAAAAAACGGTCATTTTGCTCCCATGCTGAACGTTAGATACACTATCAGCATTTTCTGTGTTTGAGTTTTTGTGTTTCTACATGATTGGACTTGTAAAACACTACCGCTATGCAGGATTCTGTACCTTCACTCAGCGAATATGACAGACACAAGGGATCTATTGAGTTAAAGGAAGCTTGGGTGGTGCTGCCAAGACGAACATATGATGTAAGACCTCAGTGATGTTTCCACGATGCTGCAGGATGTACATTTCTGAAGCATTACCTTTAGGTCTTGTAGATATGTAAAGAGCAGCGTAATTAAAGAATCAGCAAATGTATCACGATAATGCAATTCACAAATCGTGAATAGTCTACGATGAATAATACATCTATAAACTCGTTATGTTATAGGAGGTATTTTGATTCCATGTCAATATATTTTTATACTGTGGTTGATAGTATGTGTAACCATTGACCAACAACAATACATTGAAAAAACAACTATTGCATATTTCTGTCAAGTTGAAGTAACTAAACTTCCATTGCTTAGAATCATTCATTTTGTTCCAACATCCAGCTCTTGTTCCAAACTTTTGAACATTACATATAAACTTGATTTGTCTTAATTATGGTTTGATTAACTTTTGCTCCTCTTCAGGTCTGTGTCTGTGCTGGGCTGACAGAATAGGCTAATTAATGACTGCCTGTAGGTGGGACAAAGACCGTATAACAGGGTAATCTAAGGGAAGGGCTCGTAATACTTGGCTATTTGATTAGCAGGCCCTCTGGTGGTCTAAAGAGATTCACATTTTCCCAAACGGCAACTAAGTTTCCTTTTCACTGTGCAAGTGCAGTACTTGAGGGAGTCTCAAGTTGATCTAGTTTTTAATTGAGTTCACATTTTGGCACTTTAAAATAATTGAAATAATCTTGTTGTGGCTTTAATATAACCCTGAGGTTAGTTCTGATTGGACTCCTATTCTCATTATCTATCTTCTAAATATAGACTTCATATTTTATTATTATTTATTCATACTAATTCATCTGTTTATTTTCCTATTTAGATAAGCATACGGATTAAAGACGTGTCAAAGTGAACCTGTAAACATTCACAATGAGACGAATCCCATGCCATTCTACACATAGCCACTGGATGGTGGTCAAAACAAATAAACGCCTTGTCTGATCTGAAGTTGAAAGTTTTGAACTGAGATAGAGACAACACTTTGTAATAAGTCTTTGCAATTGTGATCCAATTGGAGGAGAAGGTCAGTCAAGTAACCTTGGATCTTCTCCTCTAATGCATTTTGAGAAAGAGGGCAGGGGAGAATATGCAAGGTATTAAGGAAAGACGATTGAAAAAGAGCCCAGTTCTCCATCACCTGAGTGGCCGCAAGCTGTTACATCCTAATTTGACCTTGCTTCACACACCTTCACCTGTACAAAGACCCCAGTCTGTGATGGCCCCAGTACCTCTATCACCCAGCCACCCTTCCTGCTGCTTGGCCTTTTGGAGGAGAGATGTACAGAATCATCAAACCAGCTGGAGCCTCTGACTAATGCCTGCCTAGGGAGAGCAGGGTGTCTGCTACTCTGCTGCTGCTCCCTCACACATCAAATGTCACAGGAAGTAGTCCAAACACCATGCTGCCTCCCCTCCTCTGTGCATCCGCACACTCCCAGCCTGGAAGTGGAGCCCTGTGTGAGTGTGTGTGTGTATGTGTGCGCGTGCGTGTGTGTGTTTGAAATGTGGATGGATGATCCGCTGGCTGTCATGCATCATTTCATATGAAGAGATTAATTGGACTTAAATCATACATTTTCCATTACTTCTATCCGTGGGTTGTTCACTCTCTTGCTAATTGAGAATTACAAAGTATAAATGAACCAGATGGATGCATAAAGGATCTACACTACTACAGTACTAAAATTAAGTTCAATCATTTTGGGTGCCAACCATAAAATTACACTTGTACATGTCCTGACAACAATCACTGTGCAATTCTCATTCAAGGTTCTCCCTCTGTCAAATTCAATTGACGTCAGAATGATAGCAATGAAAGCATTTTCTGTTTCCTTAGTGATACATAGAAATATATATTTATTTTCTGGTCACAATTCCCCTTCCGCTTGAGATAGGGATGTACTGTCATGCCAACCACAGATTCAACTACTTGATAGAAAGAAAGTTACACCTATAACTAGTGCCTAGAGTTTTTCCTGATCAGGTAACATGGTCAGGAAAAAACATCAGGCCTTAATTATGATGAAAACTATAACACTATGAACATAAAACATATACTATGAAATGTAGAGTTAATTTTATTCTGCACTTTTTAGGGCATTCTAATGTTGCTATTCTTTGTGTGGGAAATCTGGATGTGTGCAATTGCTAGAATCAACTTGGGCAGAGATTAAATGGTATGAAATTAACAGCTGAGCCCCAACCAGAACAGAAGCTACTGTTTATCAAAGCCCGGTTCTGTTAACGACAGTAAGTTCCGTTTGGGTGAGTGAGAATCAATGACACAAGCCTTTTTTTACCCTCAATTATGCAAACAAAACAACATAATATTGCCCTGAGAGTTGCATAATCTACATTTTAAAAAATCCTTACATTAAAGTTTTACATAATGAATGAAGAGAGCTGACAGTTTATTAGCACCTGATATTACACTAAAAGAATGTGGGGTCCAACAAGGGTTCTTCTAAGATACTAAAAGTTCCATGAAGAACCTTGGGGTTCTTGGCACTGAAAAATGCACCCGAAAGGTTCTTCCAAGAACCCCAAAGGGGGTGGGGTTCATCGAGGAACCTTCTTGAACCTTCTTAGTTGGTGGGGGTTCTTGCAGGAACCTAACTGCCCAACTTAAACATTTGGATTTGAGATGACAGCAGGAGCAGGCAGAGAAAAATGTAAAGATCTCCTCAAGGTAAGGTTTCTCCCTTGTTTGATCTAAATGTATATTGTTTTGTGATTATACCATCTATTTTTTTATATCTTTGTAGAAATGGTAGTGTTATTTGACTTTTTGTCCATTTTCTAAAACAGAAAATGGACACAATTCAATGGATATCAATCAACAAAGAGGTAAGAATATGTTAAAGGCTGCAGCTGCATTGGGTGCAGATGACTGAACTTTTGTGTGTGTCTGAGTCTGCATGTATACTGACCAGTAGGCAGACAAAGGTATGTACAATTGGTATTGGTATGTTGTGCAGATCACATGTATCATCTACAGTTCATTTTGGTTTCTCTAAACCGTTACAAGACTCAGTCACAGCAGCATCCCTTACCTCTTCAATGAAAATCCCAGAGACGTCTACATTATGGACAAGGGATGTGTATAAAAAACATGATCAAAAGTGAAAAGTTGTTTTTCATTCACATTTACCACAGAAACCAAGGTATAAAAACTGCCATGTGCACATAAAAAAAAAATCTGTATAATTGCTTTTTTTTGGATTCACACTCTTCACCCTCCCACAATCTGAATAAATGCTCATGGCTGTAGTGACAGATTCAGATTTGTGACAGCAGTGGGGTTCCTGTTCCTCTAGTCTACTGGGTGGTGTTGACTGTCCACCAACAGTCTCAACTTGTTTTAACACTTTTTCTTTATTAGATTGCTATTGAGTCAGTGATGCTTTTGGCCGTGCCCCATCAGACCCACTATATATAGCATTTTACTGTGTGTATGATGTGGGTTATGGAGCTATATTTGATTACTTTTACATGATCATTACCTCATCCTTTGTTTTTCAGCCTTTTCAGGCTTCTTAGAATGGGAGACGTCGCGTGCCGGGAAGATGGGTGACGCTCTTTCGCTTTAAAATAAAACCTACAACTCCGCCCACTGGTACTCAGTCGATTGATTTTCTCTCCCGGTGTTCATAGGCAAGGCTTGCATTAACCTCAGAAGACTCTAACCTTGGAATATTTACTGAGAAAACGAAGTTAAACTGATACACACTTCAATGTAGCATAAACCCACGAGGTTGAATTTAGTAGAATAACTCTGGGTTGAATGGTTTTCCTTTATTGTGACAGGACACATTTCCTTTTGACAACATTTGGTGGCCACCCACCTCAACACGTTTGACGCAGACAGCAGCCCATTTGTCGCGTGGTGTGAGGACAGTTGGTCTGAGGACTTCGTAAAATATCCCTACAACTTCACATGGGAGAAAAAGCCTGAAATAATTGATAAAGGTAAGTGTTGTCATATCCAAGCGATTATATGAGCAGTTGAAGTAAGTGGGTGCCATGTCATGGTATCAAAGTAGTTTTTTGTTGAAAAGGAACACAGCAGAAGTTGTTGCATTTTTATTTCTGTAAATGTTGTAACTTCAGAAGCTCACATGCATGGCACGCTTAATCATGAAATATTAATTAATTCACACCTCGAATGAACCTAATAGGCTACAAAGGAGACGCCCGTGTATGCGAGACAGCCTATGGTTGGAAAACCCTCACTGCATTGGGAGAAAATACGACTATATTTAACTAAGGATGTATTATTTATCTATTTATAGGCTACACACCACCTCAGACAACCAACCTATACAGGCATTTTCATCTGTCCAATTTACAGACAAATATCTGGCATCAATGGCAGTAAATTAAACTATTCTTGAACATGCAAGTTTGTTTCACTTCCAGATGTATGAAGCAGCAGTAAAACATAGTCAAAGGGGGGCTGTTATTCTAATGCACATACCCTAATTCACATGCATCTCTGAATTGTGGTATGGCATTGGCGGCCCTCCCATTTGGGCGTTGGGGCGGCGCTCCACTTGTAATTGCCCCCCCCTGGTTTGATTCCAGGCTGTATCCCATCCAGCTGTGATTATGAGTCCCATACGGCGGTGCACAATTGGCCCAGCGTTGGCCGGGGTAGGCTGTCATTATAGATAAGAATTGTTCTTAACTGACTTGCCTAGTTACGCTAGCTCTAGTCTCCCTCCCAATATTTATCTCGCACCATACGGCTTACTTCCGCACGACTAGATCTGCTCTATCAGGTACAGATGGCGCTAAAGTAAAAAGCTAATTGTAATGAACTTGTAAATAAATAACTGATAAACCAGACCTCTACATCCAACTAACTAGAACACTATCTAGAACCTTCTCATGGCAGATCTGGTAGGACAAAAAAGCAAGACTGTGGTTTATTGTTTCCCCCCCATGTTGTTCATCAGGTTCGAATGTAGCTATGTGACAGGGCGACATGTGGACTACAACTGTATTAAACCGGGTGTATCACAAAGCATGATAAAATGAATTAGGCAGCTACAGTAATTTTGAGAAGCAGAAATATTTGTTTGGCTTATTTTATAACTTTTTTATTTTGAATAATTAACCAGTCGATCTACCATTGATAAGCGACTAGCTAGTTGGTAGCTTGCTAGCTCCCATGCCAATTTCATGTCTTTCAAAACTAATTTCATGTCTTTCAAAACTAATATCTGACTAACTCTGACATTTTGAAGTTATTTCAAAATGAAAGTTAACTGGCTAGTGCATCATGCTTTGTGACATTGTTAGCTAGTTAGATGTGTGTTCACTTATTGCATTTGCATGGTTGTTGCGTTCTACCTAGTGCACTCGTTTGCTGGCTGCTCGTTCTAAATAGTATAATCTAATCTGTTCAAAACACTGGCAGAATGTGCTGCAGTGAGCGTTTGGTTTTTGACAAGCAAAAGTGAAATGGGTGTATTTATGCTTTTCAAATGCACAGATTTCTTTGAGTAGATACATAAAGCAACTACGAGTAGTTCAAAAACTTGGCATCATATTTCTGTCCTGCTGCTTTGTTGACAACTCCAACCACTTCGTGCCCTGAGTATTCAGCCAATCAGCGGCCTTTACTGATGTATGGCGAATTTCAAATGCATAAAAACAAACTGCAGATATGTACACAGAGGAAATCATAAATAAGGTTGTGTGAACCTGCCAGTACTAAGTGGAAAACGCAGATTTTTTTTTTTAAAGGTATGCTATTAAAAAAAAAATATTTATTATTATTTCACCTTTATTTAACCAGGTAGGCCAGTTGAGAACAAGTTGCCATTTACAACTGCGACCTGGCCAAGATAAAAGCAAAGCAGTGCTACACAAACAACACAGAGTTATACATGGAATAAACAAACGTTTAGTCAATAACACAATATAAAAAATCTATATACAGTGTGTGCAAATGAGGTAAGATTAGGGAGGTAAGGCAATAAATAGGCCATACTGGCAAATTAATTACAATTTAGCAATTAAACACTGCAGTGAGAGATGTGCAGAAGATGAATGTGCAAGTAGAGAACCTGGGGTTCAATGGAACAAAAAAACAACATGGTGATGAGGTAGTTGGATGGGCTATTTACGGATGGGCTATTTACGGATGGGCTATTTACGGATGGGCTATTTACGGATGGGCTATTTACGGATGGGCTATTTACGGATGGGCTATTTACAGATGGGCTATTTACAGATGGGCTATTTACAGATGGGCTATTTACAGATGGGCTATTTACAGATGGGCTATTTACAGATGGGCTATTTACAGATGGGCTATTTACAGATGGGCTATTTACAGGTGCAATGACCTGTGAGCTGCTCTGACAGCTGATGCTTAAAGTTAGTGAGGGAGATGAGTCTCCAGCTTCAGTGAAAAAAAATAATATATATATTATAATTTTCTTTTTTGCAATTCGTTCCAGTCATTGGCAGCAGAGAACTGGAAGGAAAGGCAGCCAAAGGAAGAATTTGCTTTGGGGGTGACCAGTGAAATATACCTGCTGAAGCGCGTGCTACGGGTGGGTGCTGCTATGGTGACCAGTGAGCTGAGAATAGGCGGGGCTTTACCTACCAAGGACTTATAGATGACCTGGAGCCAGTGGGTTTGGCGACGAATATGAAGCAAGGGCCAGCCAACGAGAGCATACAGGTCGCAGTGGTGGGTAGTATATGGGGCTTTGGTTACAAAACAGATGGAACTGTGATAGACTGCATCCAATTTGCTGAGTAGAGTGTTGGAGGATATTTTGTAAATGACATCGCCGAAGTCAAGGATCGGTAGGATAGTCAGTTTTATGAGGGTATGTTTGGCAGCATGAGTGAAGGATGCTTTGTTGCGAAATAGGAAGCCAATTCTAGATTGAATTTTGGATTGGAGATGCTTAATGTGAGTCTGGAAGGAGAGTTTACAGTCTAACCAGACACCTAGAATATGTGGACAACTACAAATACCTAAAGTCAGAACTGTCCAGAGTAGTGATGCTGGATAAGCGGACAGGTGCGGGCAGCGATCGGTTGATGAGCATGCATTTAGTTTTACTTGCATTTAAGAGCAGTTGGAGGCCACAGAAGGAGAGTTGTATGGCATTGAAGCTCATCTGGAGGTTAGTTAACACAATGTCCAAAGAAAGGCCAGAAGTATACAGAATGGTGTCTGTCGTCTGCTATCTATGCTCTGTCAAAAATGCTATCAACTTTGACTGACGTGTGTTGTGAGGCAATGCATTTTACTTTGGCATCAAAAACCTGAGTGGTGAGTGTCAATCTCTCTACACTCTGATGTAGACAGACTAGATGTCTTGTATTATTGGTGAGTGTGAACTTAAAAACATCAGTCATAGATATTGGTGTCTAAATGCTGAAATTTGACATTTTTTATGGAGAACTCCGCATTATTGCAGCAGTCTGGCTAGGACAGGCACAGGAAAATGGACTAGAACATTCCATGGAATGCACTTGTGTCCTCAACAGTTATTCTTATTATGTGTTTCATGTGTACACACCAAACACTGATTGGGGTGCCCACAGCCTACTCCTTGACTAGAGGTTGAGTCACTTTCACTGTTAACCTATTTATAAATGGCTCATAATACAAATGTTAAGATGACATGAAATGTTACGTGATGGACTCTAATATCTGGAACCTTTTCTTAGACTGTTTATGTATTTCGAGCATAAGCTGTGTCCATTTGCACTGGTGCGGTTCTCAACATTTCTTTGTCTAAGAATATCATGCAGCCCATCTTGCTTGCTTAATTGCTCTTGGGGGCATAAACTGCCGGAGGAATGTTTATTCCATAAATGGTGCCATCGTTTTTTTAATAGCCAGTGTGTGTTCCTTGAGAAAGGCAACAGTCAAGATCTGCTGTTGGTCTTACATCTATCACTAAGGCTGCATGTAAACTGCATGTTTAGCAGTCGAGATGAGATGGCAGTGTGGTATTATCCTAATTAACATGTGGGAGCGGAAGATGGTGAGCGAGCCTATTATTACAGCCTGTCCCGTGGGAGTTAAGCCCTCCACCACCTACCCTCTCTCTGACACCCTACCTCCAGTAAAGACACACCCTCTTTCTGACCCCCCCATGTATCCTGGTGTAATGTGTAGGCCTAATGTAAGGACGGGGTCACTGCATGCCTAACCACACCCCTTTAGCACTACCACTGGAGGACAATAATGTGATATGGGGGCGTCAGTACCACTGCTAGACTGGGGATTTGAAATTCTCACCTTATGTATAGTACTTTCAATCATATGACTTCTATCTTTGGTTTTTGTATAAAGGCAAACAGCCTGTCTTAAGGCATCCACACGCTTCCCAAACGAAACCGTTCGGAAGAGTTCATGCATATACAGTTAAAGTCGGAAATGTATATACACTTAGGTTGGAGTCATTAACTTGTTTTTCAACCACTCCACAAATTTCTTGTTAACAAACTATAGTTTTGGCAAGTCGGTTAGGACATCTACTTTGTGCATAAGTAATTTTTCCGACAATTGTTTACAGACAGATTATTTCACTTATTCACTTATTTCACTTCACAATCACAATTCCAGTGGGTCAGAAGTTTACATACACTAAGTTGACTGTGCATTTAAACTGCTTGGAAAATTCCAGAAAATGATGTAATGGCTTTAGAAGCTTCTGATAGGCTAATTGACATAATTTGAGTTAATTGGAGGTGTACCTGTTGATGTATTTCAAGGCCTACCTTCAAAGTCAGTGCCTCTTTGCTTGACATCATGGGAAAATGAAAAGGAATCAGCCAAAACTTCAGACAAAAATTGTAGACCTCCACAAGTCTGGTTCATCCTTGGGAGCAATTTCCAAACGCCTGAAGGTACCACGTTCATCTGTACAAACAATAGTACGCATGTATAAACACCATGGGACAACGCAGCCGTCATACCACTCAGGAAAGAGATGTGTTCTGTCTCCTAGAGATGAACATACTTTGGTGCGAGAACTGCATATCAATCCCAGAACAACTGGACAATGACCCCAAGCATTCTTCCAAAGTTGTGGCAAAATGTCAACCTCTAGTGACACCCCATCCCGTGAACGGGACCGTTATCATCATCTGACACTAATTAGCATAACGCAACGGACATAAATCTTCCGACAAAATATTCCTGTTCATGAAAATCACAAGTGAAATATATTGGAACACAGCTTAGCCTTTTGTTAATCACCCTGTCATCTCAGATTTTCAAAATATGCTTTACAGCCAACGCTAGACAAGCATTTGTGTAAGTTTATCATAGCCTAGCATAGCATTATGCCTTGCTAGCAGCAGGCAAACTTGTCACAGAAATCAGAAAAGCAATCAAATGAAATAGTTTACCTTTGAACTTCGGATGTTTTCACTCACAAGACTCCCTGGTAGACAGCCAAAGTTCATTTTCTCCCAAAATATTATTTTTGTAGGCGAAATAGCTCTGTTTGTTCTTCACGTTTGGCTGAGAAATCGCCCGGAAATTGCGGTCACCGCAACGCCGAAAAATATTCCAAATTAGCTCCATAATATCGACAGAAACATGGCAAACGTTGTTTAGAATCCATCCTCAAGGTGTTTTTCTAATATCTATTCGATAATATATCATTCGGGACAATTCGAATCTCTCTCGGAGCCACCATGTGACCACTTACGCAATGTGGCTGCCTACGGCTATTCTTCAACAGAAATGCGTAAAACTACGTCACAATGCTGTAGACACCTTGGGGAATACGTAGAAAGCGTAAGCTCGTTGATGGTACATTCACAGCTGAATAGGAAGTCATTGGAACGCAGCGCTTTCAAAACCTGGGGCACTTCCGAATTGGATTTTTCTCAGGCTTTCGCCTGCAACATCAGTTCTGTTATACTCACAGACAATATCTTTACAGTTTTGGAAACGTTAGTGTTTTCTTTCCAAAGCTGTTAATTATATGCATATTCTAGCATTTTTTCCTGACAAAATATCCTGTTTCAAACGGGAATGTTTTTTTTCCCAAAATACTGCCACCTAACACCAACAGGTTTTAAGGACAACAAAGTCAAGGTATTGGAGTGGCCATCACAATGCCCTGACCTCAATCCTATAGACAATTTGTGGGCAGAACTGAAAAAGTGTGTGCGAGTAAGGAAGCCAAAAAACCTGACTCCGTTACACCAGCTCTGTCAGGAGGAATGGGCCAAAATTCACCCAACATATTGTGGGAAGCTTGTGGAAGGCTACCTGAAACGTTTGACCCAAGTTAAACCATTTAAAAGCAATGCTACCAAATACTAATTGAGTGTATGTAAACTTCTGACCCACTGGGAATGTGATGAAAAAAAATAAAAGCTGAAAATAAATAATTCTCTCTCCTATTATTCTGACATTTCACGTTCTTAAAATAAATTGGTGATCTGACTGACCTAAGACAACACATTTTTACTAGGATTAAATGTCAGGAATTGTGAAAAACAGAGTTTTTTTTTTTTTTTTTGGCTGTTCAGGCACTTTTTTCTCGAGGCAAGCTGGTCTATGCCCCTTCGTCGGTGATCGGTCAACAGTAGGGATTCTTCAATAAAGTATTTGCTGCTGATGACTAGTTTCCATGCACATTTTTTTTCCTTGAGAAATACTGCACCAAGCATCTTATATGTAAAATTTCTCAACTAAGATCTCCTTGGCAAGAACTGCAAAATTAATCAAATCAAATGTTATTTGTCACATGTGCCAAATACAGGTGTAGACCTTACTGAGAAATGCTTACTCATAAGCCCTTAACCAACAATGCAGTTCAAGAAATAGAGTTAAGAAAATATTTACAAAATAAACTAAAGTAAAAAGTAACAGAATAACGAGGCTATATACAGGGGGTACCGGTACAGAGTCAATGTGCGTGGATATTGTCACGACTTCTACCGAAGTCGATACCTCTCCTTGTTCAGGCGGTGGTCGACGTCGCCGGTCTTCTAGCAATCGCCGATCCATTTGTTTTGTCTCATTTTTCCACACGCCTGGTTCTCATTTCCCTCATTATGTGTTGTGCATTTAACCTTCTGTTTCCCCCCATGTCTTTGTGTGGTATTGTTTATCTGTTTCATGTATGCACACGTATGTCTGGTTGCGCTGGGTTATGTCAACCCGTATTGTATTTCGTGTTTTCGTTGTGCCGTGTACTTTTGGTTCGCTGAAATAAAAGGCTCCGTTTGCTACACACTATCTGCTCTCCTGCGCCTGACTCCCTTGCAGCCATTTACACATACCTGACAGAATACCACACCCATTATGGAGTCAGCAGGAGCAGGTACCTATGGTAGCGGAGTTGAGGAGCGCGTCCAGGAGCACACAGCGTTGATTCACCATCTCGGCACCGCCATAGACCGCGTCGTTCAGACAATGGATCGCTGGGAGAGACAGGGAGGTCCTCCAGTACCTCCCCCAGCACAACAGGGGTCCTCACTACTCCTGTACCCGGTCTCGCCCTTCCTGGAGAGTATGATGTGACGGCGGCACGGTGCCAGGGCTTCCTGCTACAGCTGGATCTCTACCTGAGCACCGTTTATCCAGCTCCCTCGGGAAGGGAGAGTGTGTCCGCCCTCATCTCGTACCTCTCAGGGTGAGCTCTGGAGTGGGCCAACGCCGTGTGGGGAGAAGGAGATGCGGCATTGGATGACTTCACGGAATTCACCCGCCGCTTCCGGGCAGACTTTGACCACCCTCCCGAGGGTAGAGCGGTGGGTGAACGTCTGTTCCACCCGAGGAAGGGGACGAGGAGTGCCCAGGAGTTCTCACTGGAATTTCGGACCTTGACCGCCGGAGCGGGATGGAATGACAGGGCTCTCATCGACCACTACCGTTGCAGCCTGCGTAAGGATGTCCGTCAGGAGTTGGCCTGCAGGGATACCACTCTTACCTTCGACCAGCTGGTGGACATGTCCATTCGGCTGGATAACCTGCTGGTCACCCACGGACTCTGTCGATTCCTTTTCCCAGCACCACCGCTCTGGTGCCTGTGGAACTTGGAGGTGCTGCGCACAGGGAGACCGGAGGCGGGGCTTTCACAGTGTACCATCTGTGGCTGCAGAGGTCACACTGCCGGTCGGTGCCGTGTTGGTTCAGGACACTCTGGTGTCACCCAGAACCCTCTGTTGCACACATGTTTTTGTTTGTTACTTTTCCTGAGTTTTCCCAGCATAAGGCGCTCGTCGATTCAGGCGCGGCTGGGAATTTTATTGCCAGATCATTTTCCCATAGTTTAGGGATCCCCATCGTTCCCGTGGATGTGCCCTTCCCCGTTCACGCCATAGATAGTCGACCATTAGGGTCAGGTTTGATTAGGGAGGTCACCGCTCCTTTGGGCATGGTGACGCAGGGGGGGTCATACGGAGAGAATTAGTCTCTTCATTATTTACTCTCCTGCGTTTCCTGTGGTGCTGGGCCTACCCTGGTTAGTTTGTCATTACCCCACTGTTTCTTGGCCACAGAGGGATCTCCCGGGGTGGTCGCGAGAGTGCTCAGGTAGTTGTTTAGGGGTTTCCGTTGGTGCTACTACGGTGGATAGTCCAGACCAGGTCTCCACTGTGCGCATTCCCCCTGAATATGCCGATTCAGGCGATAGATCTCCTGGTAGGCGCTGCACTTCCCAGGAGTCATGTGTATCCCCTCTCAAAGGAGGAGACGGAGGCTATGGAAACATATTTCTCCGAATCCCTGTGTCAGGGATACATTCGGTACTCCCCTTCCCCCGCCTCCTTGAGTTTATTTTCTGTGAAGGAGGGAGGTCTGCCCACGAATATTGACTATTGGGGTCTGAATCAGATCACAGCGATTGAGTCAATGCACGGGGCGCGCTTCTTCACCAAACTAGATCTCAGGAGAGCTTATAATCTGGTGTGTATCCGGGAGGGAGATGAGTGGAAGATGGCTTTCAGTACCACCTCTGGGCACTATGTCATGTCGTACGGGTTGATGAATGCTCCGTCAGTCTCCTAAGCCTTTGTAGATGAGATTTTCAGGGACCTGCACAGGCAGGGTGTGGTGGTGTATATTGATGACATTCTAATATACTCCGCTACATGCGCCAAGCATGTGTCCCTGGTGCACAAGGTGCTTGGTCGACTTGGAGCATGACCTGTACACCAAGGCTGAGAAATGCCTGTTATTTCAATAGTCCGTCTCCTTCATAGGGTATCGCATTTCCACATCAGGGGTGGAGATGGAGAGTGACCACATTGCAGCCGTGCGTAATTGGCCGACTCCCACCACGGTAAAAGAGGTGCAGCGGTTCTTAGGGTTTGCCAACTACTACCGGAGATTTATCTGAGGTTTTGGTCAGGTAGCAGCTCCCATTACCTCACTGCTGAAGAGGGGCCCGGTGCGCTTGCAGTGGACAGCTGAGGCGGATAGTGCTTTTAGTCACCTGAGGGCTCTGTTTACCTCGGCTCTTGTGCTGGCTCATCCCTCTTTGGCGTTCATAGTGGAGGTGGATGCGTCCGATGCTGGGATAGGAGCTGTGCTCTCTGTGCTCGGGTACGCCACCAAAGTTTTAACCCCACGTTCTGTGTCGGCAGTTTTGTTGAGCAGGCATTTCAATGCCGTTACTGATTGTATCACGTCTGCTGCGTACACAGTAGATGAGCTTATTTCTCAAGTGAGTTGTTCAAATGGAGCTAGGAGTGTATTCATGTTCTCAAATGCCATTGAAATGGCAGCAGCGGTATGAGAACCAGCACATTCTTGAGCATGCAATACTGCTTTCCTCAGTATGAAATCCTCATCGACCCACTGTGCTGTCAGATTCGGCATGCTCGTGGGGCTGACATCGCTGGTCCAAATGTTAGTCGTGAAGCTAATAGCAGTGACGTCCATAGCAAGTAGCTCAGGGATATGCATTTCAACAATACTTTAACTCCAGTAGGGCAACATCTGGAAAAATAGCGCCTACTTGGCAGTGTGTACCGAGGCTTGACGTACTCGACCAGTCGGCAAAAGCCAACATCATCCACGACAGAGAACGGTTGATTGTTAAGAGCAATGAATTTCATTATCTTGGTGTTAATGGATTTTGCCTTTGAGGTGTTTCGCTGAAATGTTCTTACTCTTTCAAATGACTGCTCGACTTGAACTTTTTTAGTTGTTGGAAGTGTGTGCTTAGTGTTTTTCTGCTTTTGTTCTGTGTAGCACTGTATTTTTCTTGTCATCTACCTACATTATATGGGTATGTCCGTCAGCTTTGACATAAGTTTAACGCCGATGTGCAAAACTTAACATCGTGCCGATGCTGGCATTTTTAGCTAATATCGTCCAATTCCGATATGCTTACCGATTTTTATATCGCGCATCCCTAATATGTACGTACGGTCACTGTGGGGAAGATGTCATCGATGCACTTATTGATGAAGCCTCTGAGGTAGTATACTCCTCAATACCATTGTATGATTTCTTGAGTTTGAGGAAAGTGTATACTGGCTGCAGCATCTCTAAATGGACAAACGGTACTATTGCCGCTTTTCCCTCATTTTTCAAGTCATGGTCTTAAGGGAGTATGCGCACTAGCTGAGCGCACTAGCTGAGGCGCCAGCTGTACTGAAGCATGATGATTCCTTTACTTGATTAGATCAGTAAGGATTTTGCCCCGCTTATTGCTAGCAATTAAATCTTCTTTGAACATCATTGGCATAAGGGCTGGGAATTGCCAGGGACGATACGATATTATCACAATACGATATGTATTGCTATTCTCACGCTTATCTCGGTTTCTGTATGTATTGCGATTTCCCCCCCCCCCCCCCCCCATCGCTAATTGACATGTTTACTTAGTCTCCATAGAGACTCAAAGCAAGAGGAACCCAATGATGTCATATTTATACCCCCACGGTGAAAGGCAACACTAGTCTAACCATATGGTGAGTCAGAGCCAACAGTGTTCCTTCTCTTTGCGGACACAAATGTTTATCCTGTAAAACAAGCATGAAACGAACCTTCCAATGATTAAAAGAGTCAGTAGCGCCCCAGCTCTCTCTATATGGGAAAGAGATTTTCAAGGAGAAGGACTGCTTAACAGGCTGGGCTTGTCTGCCTGTCTGTCCCTGACTGTCTACCTCAACTCTGTGAGGAGAACGTCATAGCTCTGTGTGATGCCAACAACCGACAGATGGCTACCGTACCGACCAACCATCTTTTGCCCATCCATACAGATGGCACCTGCCTGGATACTGCCTGCGTCTACGTTCAGTACAGTAAAACACGGGCTGTACTGTAGAGCACACAATGAGTTAATGAGAATGGCGATGGTGTTTGTTCGTTCACACAACTCAACAATAGTTCCTCCTGTGTCTGCATGCCACAGAGGCCTTTGTCAGCAGTTTCCTTTCCAGGCCACTGTATCAGCACCTATGATTAGGAGCCAACACCAGAATTACTTTCACAGGCCTACGTCGACCTGCCGGACAGACTGGGAGGGAGAGCTGAGCCATTGTTTTAATACTGAGCAGGCAACACCAGCATGATACGGGGAACATTGTGTGAGGCAGACAGGACAAGGTTTGAGGAAGCGCCCCAGGTGGAAGTGTATGCAATATGAGATCGGCCAGTCAAAGCACTGTTTGTTCAGACAGAGGACCTGGTTATGTTGCTCCTTCATCTGAGAAGCTGCTTCAGCCAACAAACTAGAGGCAGTTAAAAGGGAAATATTTTTATAGGGGTTATTTTTCATGTGGAGGTATAACCATGCCACTGAGATACATCTCTACAGTCTTTGACAGAGGTTCTCTGCTGGCATAACCAAGAGCCTTTTTTGTTGTAAAAGAGCAGGAATCCATGTGATTTGTTAGGTAAGAATCCCCAGCTGTGTGGGGGAAAGGTCAAAATGAGAGGCGAACCGCCCCGTTGGGAAGAGCGTATCGGGAATTGTAAAGCGTTCTTACCAAACAGTAGGCCTACTGTGTCTGTCCTGGAGCAGCTGGGCAAATTGTTGCAATTACACATTACGAATTACTATATATTTTGCAGTTTTATCAAATGGACCATAGCATAATTAATGAGTTCTCTCCATTCCACTATCTAGTATGTCCTGAGTATCCATAAATAAGTATAATTTCGGATTTAATTTCATCCCTAAAAATTCATGGTCCATAACAAGTCATTTTACAAAGACAATTACGTGGCTGAGTGATGAGAGTATTACTAAGTATCCTTTAGTGCACTGTAATAGCTCTAGCTATGTAGCCTCTGTATCTAAAAGTGTTCTAAAAACCAACCACACGGAACATACTTTCATAGCTTCTTGAGACTGCAAAAAAAGTATAGAAGACATACTTTCTTGATATGAAACTCAGGTGGAGAGGAGGGATCCCCAGATGGCCTACACCTGCTGTCAGTTTTGGTATAGTAGAGAAGCAGCAATAGAGGCAGGTGCCAGCCAGCCTTGCCCACAGGTCTGCAGGACAGTGTTAGAACACATCAGACTTGCTTCTGTTCTGCATGGAGATTGCCTGCCAGTATCTCATATTACACCAGGCCTGGTTGATGGTGAGGAAGGCCTCAGGTCTCAGACAAGCCTGCAGGCAGCAACATCCTCTAAAAGGCCTGAGGGTAATGATCATTAATGGAACGGTTCACCCATTTTGAATGTTATATTGTTTTTGTGCATCTCTGAGTGATGATCTATCGATTCCCTGGGTTAATTCATGTGTATCTGAGTTACTGGTGTTCAAGCAGGCAGAAATCCAGCAGGTATGACGTAGAACCGTGATGAAGTCAGTCCCACTACACTGGAAGTTAATAGGAATACGACTTTTAGATCACGGAAATGTCTATCATACATGTCAGATTTCAATACTGGCTGATCTCATAACTCTTGAGGGTGTCTTTTCTCAAATGAGCCATTTATCATATTTTTGCGACATTCCTACCTCGAGGAAATGTGTAATTTAACGAAGGGTCTAGCACATTTTTCCTATTTGTCTGCCTCTTTAGGCCAGGGTGCATTGCATGGTGCAGTGTTGCCAACTCCTCAGTAAGGAAAGTAGCTATTGGCTGTCCTAAAAGTCGTGAAATTGCGTCATCGCCTAATTTGCATAATTGGCCATGTGCATGTAATTGTGATGGACGCTGTAGGAGAGAGGAATAATGTCATGGGAGAGGCAAAAAGTGAGTTAAACACCCTAAATATGTTTAGAACTACAAATGAACTTTCGTCTGTCGATTTTCTTGTTTTTTTGTCACAATTCCAACCCTCCTCCTCTTATCAGGGCTTGGGACCGGCAAAAGTGACCCGAAGTTACTTAGTTTTTTATTATTTTAAATTTTTTAATTTTAGTTTTCTTAATTAGTTTTTGTTTTTAACCTCTCTGGGATTTGTAGGACGGTAGCGTCCCACCCCGCCAACAGCCAGTGAACGTGCAGGATGCCAAATTCAAAACAAAATCTCATAATTAAAATTCCTCAAGCATACAAGAATTTTACACCATATTAAAGATAATTCTCATTAATCCAGCCGCAATGTCTGATTTCAAAAGGCTTTACAGCGAAAGCACCACAAACGATTGTTAGGTCACCACCAAGTCATAGAAAAACAGCCATTTTTCCAGCCAAAGAGAGGAGTTACAAAAAGCAGAAATGGAGAGAAAATTAATCACTAACCTTTGATGATCTTCATCAGATGACACTCATAGGACTTCATGTTACACAATACATGTATGTTTTGTTCGATAAAGTGCATATTTATATCAAAATCTAATTTTACATTGGTGCGTTACGTTCAGTAGTTCTAAAACATGCAGTGATTTTGCAGAGAGCCACATCAATTTACAGAAATACTCATCATAAATGTTGATGAAAATACAAGTGTTATACATGGAATTAGAGATATACTTCTCCTTAATGCAACCGCTGTCAGATTTCAAAAAAACTTTGCATAAAAAGCAAACCATGCAATAATCTGAGTACAGCGTTCAGACAACAAAGCAGCCAAAAAGATATCCGCCATATTGTGTAGTCAACATTAGTCAGAAATAGCATTATAAATATTCACTTACCTTTGATGATCTTCATCAGAATCCACTCCCAGAATCCCTGTTCCACAATAAATGTTTGATTTGTTCGATGAAGTTCATAATTTATGTCCAAATAGGTTCTTTTGTTAGGGCGTTTGGTAAACAAATCCAAACGCGCATGCAGGTCCACCCGAACGTCGGACGAAAAGTTCAAATAGTTCCATTGCAGCCCGTAGAAACTTGTCAAACTAAGTATAGAATCAATCTTTAGGATGTTTTTATCATAAATCTTCAATAATGTTCCAACCGGAGAATTCCCATGTCTGTAGAAAAGCAATGGAACGAGAGCTAACTCTTTCGTGACCGTGCGTCACGAGCCTGTGGCACTCTGCCAGACACCTGGCTCAATCCCCTCTCATTCTCTCCCCCTTCATAGTAGAAGGCTGAAACAAAGTTCTAAAGACTGACATCTAGTGGAAGGCTTAGGAAGTGCAATATGACCCCATTTACACTGTATATTGGAATGGCAAAGAGTTGAAAAACTACAAACCTCAGATTTCCCACTTCCTGGTTGGATTCTTCTCAGCTTTTCACCTGCCATGTGAGTTCTGTTATACTCGCATACATCATTCAAACAGTTTTAGAAACTTCAGAGTGTTTTCTATCCAATACTACTAATAATATTCATATATTAGCATCTGGGACAGAGTAGCAGGCAGTTTACTCTGGGAACCTTATTCATCCAAGCTACTCAATACTGCCCCCTGTCACCAAGAAGTTAACCTTATGGTCCACTTAGAAACCTACATCAAGTCACAGTAAAACTTGAACATTTTTACTATAATTTTTTAAAAATATATTCTTTGTATACAATCTAAATGGACCAAAAAAAGACGATAGAAAAAACTGTCAATTATGTTAACTAGTCGGGCCCTAATTCAGGTTAATAGTTAAAAAAAATAAAAAATTAGCCAGGGCTTGATCAGCCAGCGGCGGCTTCCCATATGCGCGATTCATTTGCAGTCTGGATGTGGAGGAGTGAACATCTCCTGCTCTGACTGCAGCTGGGAGGGACTGCTACGCGAGGACTGGGCCGCCTGTGAGTTTTGGGACGGGGGGCCCAAAGCAGCACCAGCTGCTCGTTGAGAAGAGTAAGAATGATACGTACTTTCACTTCAGAGTCTCCAATAACACCAGAAAAAGTTGCTAGATTTGTTGCTAGTCACTTTTTTGAAAATGTGCCGCTGAGGGGTCTGAATACTCACTAAATATAGCGACCAAGTCACTAAGTTGGCAACACCGGCATGGTGCCGTTGCTGGGGGTATTATAGAAAGGAGATAGGAATCCAATTAATTAATGTAATGAAGGAATGTATAACGCTCCACCCAGCAGACTGTCGATCAATCGCGTTCATGTTATTATGCTGCGTCACGCGCTTGCTAAGCTAATCATCGCGCAATCCCTTCTCGATGTCGAGAAACTTGCCTATTTTCCACAAGTACGCAATGTCACGATTCCAAAGCTATACGATACTAAAGGTAGCCAGTTAATTATCTCAAATCTCTGAAAATATTTGTAAATTTGTTGTACGTGTTGATGACATTTGGGTTGTTTGGTTTTTGAGCTGGCGCCCAATAGACTCCCATTCACTCCTTGAAGGAGAGTGCTCCTTGTCCCAGAATCGGCCATAATGCACCATGTGGCCCATTGACGCAATGATTCCCATCTCCTCAAAAGTAAGGTGACCGGATTTCTGAAATTAAAACCGGGGATATTTCCAGTTCGGCGGTCAATATATCATTAAAATATCAAATGTTATTGTCTATGAAATAGAAAAGGAGGACAATTCCTGTTTCATGTATTTAGTCTAACAGGCACACTGTGATAGAGAAAACAACTATATTACAGAAACACTACAGACAAGACATAACTGTCCAATCTGAACAGTGGTCCTGGTAGTCTGGGTAGAATAAGAGCAGAAGAGAACATAAGCAAAATTGAAAAAACAGACAATAGTATATGTGAAATACTTAGGATAATAAATAAATAAGATGATGATGAGATTGGTAACTACATAATATACTTATACCAACCTAATCTGTATATTTCTCAGAAGAATGTATCTGCTTCAGGATTGCTCTCTTTGGCCAGCTTCTCCATGAACTCCTGGCAGGGGAGGTTTAAGTTTGTTGTCACAATAAGCATGGCCTTGATGGTAGGAACAGTGAACCTATTTCTTGCTGCTGTCCATAAATCATTAATTTGGAAGAACACTCTCTCGACTGGTGCATTACTTCCAGGTAAGCACATGACAACAGACGCTAATCTAGCCAGGTTAGTGTGTGGGATGTCGTTCTCTTTGAAGTGGGTAACCACCGTGCTCCATCTCTGACTAAGCTGTGTCTCAGATGTTTTCCATTCTTCAAGCGATCCCCCCTTTAGGAACTCTTGCAGGCCAGTAACCTCGTCAAACAATGCATCCTCATTGATGGTCACATTGGGGCATTTTTCCTGCAGTGTGCCTGCTGCCTTCTGGATCTCTTCACGCTGAGGTTTGCCTTTTTAAAAGGAGACAATGTAAATCTTTTAGATTATCTGTGTGCTTTCCCCATGCTTGCAAGTAGTTCACAGCCGTAGTGAAGAATGATTGGGATGTTTTGAGAGAACTCTCTCTAGACATGGCTCCATTTCCCTCTAGCTCTCTCAGAAGTCCTCTGACCAAAACTGGAATGAAGTTGTCATCACATCTTGCAGTCAATTTTGCCTCAATGTTTCACAGAATTGCAGCTGACTCCACAGCACAGCAGTCCTGGCATTCAAGCATCTTCATCATGTCACTGAATACAGTCAAGTTTCCATGGACAAAGACCAGCCAAAGTTCAGTGAGTGGATCTTCAAACATTGTTTGCAGGACAACAGGGCATTTTTCTTCAGAAAGAAAAAAGGATTTCAATGGCACATACCTTTTCAGCACTCTTTCTAGAGCAGGGAGCATGGACAGCCAGCGAACGTTGCTGTGTCCTAAAATGTTATGATACTCCTGGCCAACAAACTCACAAAAGCTCTTCAGTCTTTCTACTCTGACGGTGAAAATTTTGAAAATATCTTTGTGAGCAGGTACTCAACATCAAGGGGAATCATATCCTAAGCTGTTCTGGATGTGTTATGAATGATGTGTGCAGGAAACCTAAGCCAATCACCTCCCGCTGCAGGGCATTTTTAACTTTGGTATGGACACTGACCCTCCCCAGCCTATTCAGTCCTCCAAAGTTGGTATTTGTGTTGTCGGCAGAGAGTGCCACGACATTGTTTTGCAGATTACATTTTTGTATGACCACCAGGAACTCAGCTGCAATCTCCTCTGCTGTTTCTCTATTCAATTCAACAAAATCATGCAGTTTTGTTTTCAGATGTGTTGCCACCATATATCTTACAATATCTGACTACTATTGGCAGCAGCTTTACATGTCCATGATTGGACGCATCAATGGACAGGGACACATTCAACCTGGTCTATGTCCTGTTTTACCAAAAAGGTTGCCCATGGTGCTAACACGTTACTCACTATGGCTTCACATTTTGTCCTAGCACATGTAAACTTTGGCTCATAAAGCTTTTGTGTCAGTTGTGCTGTGCAGTTCTTAGATCTGTAACAATGATTGTGTCACAGTGTGGTATGCAAAGACCCTCCTGCACAGCTAAATCATATTATTCTTGGGAAGGCTCTACCTTCTTGAAGAATGTGTGAGGGCATACCAACACGGGCAATCAGAGAGGCTTTATGCTTTTTTGTCTGTTGATGTTCTACCACTGCCGTTCCTGCCCCGCTGCCAATTGAAAAATAGGAATTACAAAGGGTGCAGTTAACCAGTCTATCGTCTTGACCTGAGCGTATAAATGGAAATTCTCATGTCATTAAAATGGCATTTCCATTTCTTGAAAGATCTATTGTACCTTATCTGTCTGCTCTTCTTCACTCTTCTTACTCACTTTTTCTTCTCCTCCAATCTTTCTCCACTTGTCTTCCTGCTCTTTTTTCCTTTCCTTCTCTTTACCTTTCTTTCCACCTCACTCTTCCACACTCCTCGCTTCACTATTTTTACTCCCTTAACTTCTTTGGAACTGGGGGGCAGTATTGAGTAGCTTGGATAAAAAGGTGCCCAGAGTAAACTGCCTGGTACTCAGACCTAAAAGCTAGAATTTGGATAGAAAACACTCTGAAGTTCCTAAAACTGTTTGAATGATGTCTGTGAGTATAACATAACTCATATGGCAGGCAAAAACCTGAGAAAAATCCAACCAGGAAGTGGGAAATCTGAGGTTTGTAGTTTTTCAACTCTTTGCCATTCCAATATAGTGTCTATGGGGTCATATTGCACTTCCTAAGGCTTTCACTAGATGTCAACAGTCATAGTACCTTGTTTGAGGCTTCTACTGTGAAGGAGGGGGGAATGAGAGCTGATTGAGTCAGGTGTCTGGCAGAGTGCCATGAGCTCAGTCTTGCACGCTCCCGTGAGAGTTGGCTGCGTTCCATTGCATTTCTACAGACAAAGGAATTCTCCGGTTGAAACATGTTTCTACGAACTGTAATATGACTTTTCGTATGAACTTTCGCCTGGACTTGCCCGCGCCTCCTGAGTTTGGATTTGTGTACTAAACGTGGAAACAAAAAGGAGGTATTTGGATCAAACATTTATTGTGGAACTGGGATTCCTGGGAGTGCATTATGATGAAGATCATCAAAGGTAAGTGAATATTTATAATGCTATTTCTGACTTCTGTTGACTCCACAACATGGCGGGTATCGGCATGGCTTGTTTTTGTGTCTGAGCGCCGGAATTAGATTATTGCATGGTTTGCTTTTTCCGTAAAGTTTTTTTGAAATATGACACAGCGGTTGCATCAAGAAGAAGTGGATCTAAAATTCCATGCATAACACTTGTATATTTTAGCAATGTTTATTATGAGTATTTCTGTAAATTGATGTGGCTCTCTGCAAAATCACCGGATGTTTTGGAACTACTGAACGTAACGCTCCAATGTAAACTGAGATTTTTGGATATAAATATGAACTTGATCGAACAAAACATACATGTATTGTGTAACATGAAGTCCTATGAGTGTCATCTGATGAAGATCATCAAAGGTTAGTGATTAATTTTATCTCCGTTTCTGCTTTTTTTGACTCTTTGGCTGGAAAAATGGCTGTGTTTCGCTGTGACTAGGTGCTGACCTAACAATCGTTTGGTGTGCTTTCGTCGTAAAGCCTTTTTGAAATCGGACACTGGCTGGATTTACAGCAAGTTTATCTTTAAAATGGTGTAAAATACTTGTATGTTTGAGGAATTTTAATTATGGGATTTCTGTTTTGAAATTTGTCGCCCTGCAATTTCACTGGCTGTTGGCGAGGTGGGACGCTACCGTCCCACATATCCCAGGGAGGTTAATTTTTCCTTCTCCAATCTTTAATAATAAATAGTACACTATTAGATAAAATACTTTGGTTAACAGATTCCCATTGCTTGCCTCATTTTTGTATTTTATCTAAAAAAAATAGTTTGCAATAATAAATTGGCAGGCTCTGTAATATCTAACTTTCTTCCTCTCTCTTTCACTCTTCTTCCTATCCAGTCTTCTTCCTCTCCACTCTCTAACAGAAAACATTATGCTAATGTTATCCATGAAAATGTCATATTTTTTTACACTACTTATGTCAAACCATTAAAATTGTAATCTACGAATAAATATTCTCATAATTGTGCATTAATTTAATATAATCATATTTTCAAATAGCCCTTCCACTGCATGTTTACATGTGAACGTTTTTTAACCTAGCTACCACGACAGTAGCTGGCTAACCTAGCTAGATAACTTAGTCGACAGGTTATGCTAGCTAACATTAGCTATTTAAAACCTTATAAAGCAGAGCATCTATATAGCGAGCAGCCATCTCTGCTGAACAAAACAAGCACAACGTTATTGAGACGTCAACCGGTAGGCTCTGCTGCTCGGTCTTACCACATCAAATATTATTTCTCTTTGCTGTCTGTTTTTAACGCACAGTTAAAAACGGGGACATTTCTGGGGACAGCTCCAGCCGGGGACAGGCCACCAAAAATGGGGACTGTCCCTGGAAAACGGGGACGTCTAGCCACTCTACTCAAAAGTATATTTGCGTTGCAAATGTTAGACTCCTTTCTGAGGCACATCGATCTACAGGTTGAACATGAACGTGAGATTGTAGACTCCTAAATCAATAGTGCAGTTTGTTTAGCCTATTTTACAGCTAACTAGTTACGTTACATGGTGATATTGTCTTTTGTATTATTGTGTGTAGGTATGTTTGTTTGCTAGCTAGCCAGAGAGCATTGCATTGTAGATTTTGTAGTCGACTTGAGCTGCAACAGATTTCCAGTGATTTTCCATGTTGCTGCCAACCTTATTATAATGCCAAAATGAAACATTTGCTCACAAATAATATTGTTCTCCCATATTAGTGTTATTTAAAACTGTAAATATTAAGGAATTGGTGGTTTTGGGTGTTCTAGCATGTGTTGCCTCATGGAATAATGAATGTGCTGCACTTTACTCTGGACAGTTAAACTGTTGTGTGGGTGACTTGGAAACTGTACTACTCCACATCGCCACTTTTGCTTAATGGCAACCAACCCCTGCTGTTGTCTTTTGATTATAACCCCACTCATCAGGTCTCTAAGCACCATCCTGTTGGTTAGCGCTGCTCTCCTCCACTGTTTCTGTGGTAGCCTTAATCACAGGCTTTCACCTCTGAGACGAGGCATCTGCAAACATACATTGTGCCCATATGATGACAGGCTCACTGTTACTGAGACTGCATGACTCAATTAAATGCATCACCACCTGACAGGTTGAAAGAGAGCTACTGCTTGTTGATGCTAGTCTGATTTAATTAGATGTTTGATCAAGGAGAACAAAACTGTTTGAAACCAAGTAGTGTGTGATTATGTAAAAGTCTGCCTTGTGTATCCAAGCAATATCTCCTTTACATGGTGTCTTCACATTTTTATCTTAATATGTAATCCTTTAAAATCTGTGGAACATAATTCTGGATTACAGCATATCTCCCTTGCCTGCCTATGTAAAATAAAAAATGTATGTATGTCAGCAGCAATATAAATGAGGACACCTGTTGTAACTGATGCTTTGGTGCCCCAGCAGGTGATGCCTCCCTCTAACTCCCCAAGGAGAAGGCTATATTTACCTAAATCTATTATCATCTGATCAATCACCTTCTCCTCGGGCTCTGATTCCAGATGCACACTGGATGCAGTATAACCCAGTATTACCAACCGTCTGACTCGGCTCTTTTCCCCCTGCCTGTGTCCTGCCTGCGACAGATCACATCTCTCCTTGGCCCATGAGAGGAGACAGGGCCTGAGCACTTCCTCTGAGATATCCTTTTTCTCTAATGAAAAAATGAGAGGAGGATCTCTTTATGGATGGCATCTGACCCAGTTCTACTGTACCCCTCCTGGCTTCTGGTGCTCCTTCAGGATGCCTATGCTGACCTGTCCTGGCAGGTTTCCGGTGCTCCTTCATGATTCCAATGAGCTGGGTGACAGCTGTTCCTTTATTTATTCATTGTACTAATTTTAATTTAAATGAATGACCCCTTGTCACCCCCCCATCATTCTCTGTAATACCAAAGCGTTATTAGACGTCCATTAGATGTTAGATTACCAGTGACCCATTTTTCAGAATGATGAATGTGGCTTAGTCTCAGCCTCGCCTTTCATGCTGTACAGCATCTCTGTTGAGAATTTAGAGCTGGGGAAATTCAGTGCTTACAAATGTTGGATCTGTTAATGAGGCAAACCGCAGTGACTGTAAATCTTAAGACATTAGGATTTTTCTTCATTGCTTGCTTCAGTATTATTATGGCCAAGGGAAAACTGTGACGTTTCCTGTGCCTTCTGGCAAAAAGACAATGACTTTTTTAGATTATCTTTCCTTCATGTCTCACTTGCTGTTACAGTGAATGTACCAACATATCATTCCACAACTATCTCGCAGTCTGTCTCCTCCTCACCGGATGCCTGCCTATGACGGTGACACTTGAAAACTAATTGTGCATTTTATAGTCCATTTGTGGAATTCACACTCGTTGATCTACGGTTGGCCTATTCCCTTTTTAAACTTTTAGCTGAAAAAATATCTGTTGGGATTATTTTACTTTGAATATCTTTAATTTGCAGGATTTTGCTTATATAATATCTGTCTAGACCAGTACAAAATGGAGACTAACATGCCCTAGTTTTGCAGATGTTCTCCTAAAGTAGCCTAGAATGGGTCATTAGTTCTATCTTGACTAAGGACAGTGCTCAAAGTCTCATGTTCCCAATTTTATCATGGATATCTGGAAACTTGTTGGACCTACACTGCACATTTTCAGTCGTGAACAATATTGGGGTAACTGAGTCTCAAATCAACTCATGTTCAACTATAATTACCCACCACCTCTGAACCTTGCTTGTATTTCACATGCTTGTATTGAATGTGGTATGTGTGTGTGTGTGTGTCACCAAAAGGTAAACAGATCAACGTGTCTATAGTTTCATCATGTCACCCTTCAGTATCACAAGATAAGATGGGCTTATTCCGTCAGGCGCCCTTGTTATGCTTGGGTGATATCCAGATTGTCATAACTTCATACCGTCCTTGTGCCATACCTGGATATTCGGTAATGCCAGCATTGAACACAAAGGGAGCGGTTTTCAAACTCCACTGATGCTCTGTAATCTGAAGGTTAGCGACGCTAACAAGTACATGTATAATCCCATAGAGCATGGGTGTCAAACTCTGGCCCGTGGGCCAAATTTGGCCCGCGGGGTAATTATATTTGGCCCGCGAGACAATACCAAATTACTACTAGAGCTGGCCCGCCGGTATTATACAGCGCATTCACCACTAATACTACGAATCCCATAATGCTCTGCTGTTTTCGCGCGCCAATCAGGACAGGACCCAGAAACGCTCTCTCCTCTGTGACAGTAGTCATAGCAACATAGACGCTACAACTGTCAGCGAGCTAACCCTTCCCAAAAATGGTGAAAAGAAAGGCAGAAAACAGGAGCTTTCTGGACAAGTGGGAGGCAGAATATCTGTTTACATATGTAAACGACAAACCTGTTTGTCTTGTTTGTGGAGTCAACGTGGCTGTAAGTAAGGAGTACAACATTAGACGACACTATGAAACTAAACACCATGACAAATACAAGGACCTGGACATGACTCAAAGGAGCCAGAAAGTAGAGGAGATGAAAAGAAGTTTGGTTTCACAACAGAATATGTTTAAAAAAGCCACATCACAAAGCGAGGCTGCTGTAAAGGCTAGTTATATAGTGGCAGCAGAGATCGCAAAATCAGCCCGGCCCTTTAATGAGGGAGAGTTCATGAAAAAGTGCATGATGAAGGTTTGTGACCTCGTATGCCCAGAGAAAAAACAAGCATTTTCAAACGTGAGCCTGAGCAGGAACACAGTAGCTGATCGCACATGTGATCTTGCCACCAATCTGTATGACCAGTTGATGGAAAAGGGAAAAGATTTTGTTGCGTTCTCCCTCGCTGTGGATGAGAGCTGCGACGCATCTGATACTGCTCAGCTGTCAGTCTTCATCTGTGGAGTGGACTCAAATCTGTGTGTTACGGAGGAGCTATTAGGATTCAAATCAATGCATGGCACAACCACAGGAAAGGAAATCTTTGAGGAGGTTTCCAAATGTGTAACTGAAATAAAGCTGCCGTGGGATAAACTCGTTGGATTAACGACAGATGGTGCGCCAGCGATGTGCGGTAAAAAGAGTGGACTGGTGGGCATGGTTCTGGAGAAGATGCGGGAAGAGAACTGTGCAGGTGAGCTAACTGTTTACCACTGCATCATACATCAGGAAGCACTGTGTGCCAAAGCCCTAAAGATGGAACATGTTATGACCACAGTAACACAGGTAGTTAACTTTATAAGAGCCAAAGGTCTAAATCACCGCCAGTTTAAATCTTTTCTGGAGGAGTGTGGTTCGGAATACGCAGACGTGCCGTATCACACAGAGGTGAGATGGCTAAGCAGAGGAAAAGTACTGAACATATATATATGTCAATTCCTGGAAACCAAAGGGAAGGATACAGCAGAGCTCCGGGAGCAAAAGTTCCTGTGTGAGCTGGCCTTTCTCTGTGACATCTCGAGCCATCTCGATGCGCTGAACCTGCAGCTTCAGGGGCGGGGGCGCATCATCACAGACATGTACGCTGCAGTGAGGGCCTTCAAAACTAAACTGTGCCTGTGGGAGAATCAGATGCTGCAAGGAAACCCTTGCCATTTTCCCTGCTGCCAATCCATAAAAGCGCAGATCTCTACCGCCGTGTTCCCATGCGCACAGTTTGCTGAAAAACTCAGTGTTCTCGCCGCTGACTTCGATGCCCAGAAATGCAAGTTTGAACTGCTTAGTAATCCCTTCGCAGTTGATGTGGAAAATGCACCAACCAACATTCAAATGGAGCTGATTGAACTCAGTGCAACGACACGCTGAAGTCAAAGTATGATGCTGTGGGCGCCGCACAGTTTCCACGGTTCATCCCTGACACAATGCCTCAGCTCCGCACCCAAGCTGCTCAGATGCTCTCCATGTTCGGCAGCACTTATCTATGCGAGCAACTTTTCTCCTCGATGAAGATGACCAAAACAACTCACAGGAGACGTCTGACTGATGAACATCTTCGCTCGATACTGAGGATTTCTTCAGCTCAGAGCTTGAGCCCAGACATTGATGAACTAGCATCCAAGAAGAGATGCCAGGTATCTGGCTTGGGCACATCAGATTAGACCAGTGTGCAATAATTAACGTTTTCTTTATGCACTTTTTCTTGCTACAAGGCATGGGCTTGAATGGTTGATTGATTTATTATCATTTTATTTGTAAAATTATTAGCCAGTGGAAAAAGTTTATTTTGGTATTTAAATCAGAAGGCTGCAAATAGAAAAGAGGCATACAATTTTTATTTAAATTTTATTTATTTAGTAAATGAATGCCAATGATTTGTTTTTTCATTTGAAATTCGATTTTGCATGTCTCCACTATTAAATTATATATTGTATGGTAATAAGCGATGCTTGTTCCATATTCAATGTTAAAGCAAAACTTGTTTGGGTCCATATTAAAAGGTTAATTTGTTCAATGTTGGCCCGTGACTTTGTTCAGGTTTTACATTTTGGCCCACTGGGTATTTGAGTTTGACACCCCTGCCATAGAGAATGCTAATTAAATGTTTCTGACCTAAACTATACAAGTAACTCAAATGCTACTCAGTTTGCGCTAAGCATAAAACAAATATTAGCCAGTAGGGGATTCTCTGCTGTTACCAAGTGAATGCTTGATTTTGGAAGAAGCTAAGCACTTAGCTAGATAGCTAACTAAGCTCAGCAAACAAACATCCTCTCACAGTCAACTGCGTTTATTTTCAGCAAACTTAACATGTGTAAATATTTGTATGAACATAAGATTCAACAACTGACATAAACTGAACAAGTTCCACCGACGTGACAAACAGAAATCGAATGTGTCCCTGAACAAAGGGGGATCAATATCAAAAGTAACAGTCAGTATATGGTGTGGCCACAAGCTGCATTAAGTACTGCAGTGCATCTCCTCAAGGACTGCTCCAGATTTGCCAATTCTTGCTGTGAGATGTTACCCCACTCTCATTGCGTTCATTTCATCTGTCACATTATTATGAAGCACCTGCAAGTTCCCGGACATTTCTGGGGGGAATGGCTATAGCCATTACACCCAGAATGAGCAGTATGGCTGGTGGCATTGTCATACTGGTGTCAGAGTCATTAGAAAGGCCTCTTTAGTGTCCTTAAGTTATGATAACTGTGACCTTAATTTCCTGCTGTCTTCAAGCTGTTAGTGTCCTAACGACCGTTCCACAGGTGCATGTTCATTAATTGTTTATGATTTATTGGACAAGCATGGGAACCAGTGTTTAAACCCTTTACAATGAAGATCTGTGAAGTTATTTGGATATTTACGAATTATCTTTGAAAGACAGGGTCCCGAAAAAGGGACGTTTCCTTTTTTGCTACTAAATTATCAAACCAAATGCACAACAACCTTCTTATGGCTTTTTCCAAATACCCCGGTATACACTATATTTTATTTATTTCACCTTCATTTAACCAGGTAGGCTAGTTGAGAACAAGTTCTCATTTACAACTGTGACCTGGCAAAGATAAAGCAAAGCAGTTCGACACCTACAACAACGGTTACACATGGAATAAACAAACATACAGTCAATAATACAGTAGAAAAAGTCTCTATATACAGTGTTTGCAAATGAGGTAGGATAAGGGAGGTAAGGCAATAAATAGGCCATGGTGGCGAAGTAATTACAATATAGCAATTAAACACTGGAATGGTAGATGTGCAGAAGATGAGTGTGCAAGTAGAGATACTGGGGTGCAAAGGAGCACGATAAATAAATACATAACTACAGTAAGGGCATGAGGTAGATTTGATGGGCTATTTACAGATGAGCTATGTACAGGTGCAGTGATCTGTGAGCTGCTCTGACAGCTGGTGCTTAAAGCTAGTGAGGGAGATATGGGTCTCCAGCTTCAGTGATTTTTGCAGTTCGTTCCAGTCTTTGGCAGCAGAGAACTGGAAGGAAAGGCGGCCAAAGGAGGAATTTGCTTTGGGGGTGACCAGTGAGATATACCTGCTGGAGCGTGTGCTACGGGTGGGTGCTGGCTATGGTGACCAGTGAGCTGAGATAAGGCAGGGCCTTACCTAGCAAAGACTTGTAGATGACCTGGAGCCAGTGGGTTTGGCGACGAATATGAAGCGAGGGCCAGCCAACGAGTGTACAGGTTGCAGTGGTGGTTAGTATATGGGGCTTTGGTGACAAAATGGATGGCACTGTGATAGACTGCATCCAATTTGCTGAGTAGAGCGTTGGAGGCTATTTGGTAGATGACATCGCCAATGTCGAGGATCGGTAGGATGGTCAGTTTTACGACGGTATGTTTGGCAGCATGAGTGAAGGATGCTTTGTTGCGAAGTAGGAAGCCAATTTCTAGATTTAATTTTGGATTGGAGATGCTTAATGTGAGTCTGGAAGGAGAGTTTACAGTCTAGCCAAACACCTAGGTATGTGTAGTTGTTCACATGTTCTAAGTCAGGACCGTCCAGAGTAGTGATGCTGGACTGGCGGGCAGGTGCTGGCAGCGATCGGTTGAAGAGCATGCATTTAGTTTTACTTGCATTTAAGAGCAGTTGGAGGCCACAGAGTTTTTTTTTATGGCATTGAAGCTCGCCTGGAGGTTAGTTAACACAGTCCAAAGAAGGGCCAGAAGTATACAGAATGGTGTTGTCTGGGTACAGGTGGATCAGAGAATCACCAGCAGCAAGAGCGACATCATTGATGTATACAGAGAAGAGAGTCGGCCTGAGAATTGAACTCTGTGGCACCCCCATAGAGACTGCCAGAGGTCCGGACAACAGGCCCTCCCATTTGACACACTGAACTCTATCAGAGAAGTAGTTGGTGAACGAGGCAATCATTTGAGAAACCAAGGCTGTTGAGTCTGCCAATAAGAATGTAGTGATTGACAGAGTCGAAAGCCTTGGCCAGGTCGATGAATACGGCTGCACAGCAATGTCTCTTATCGATGGCGGTTATGATATCGTTTAGGACCTTGAGCGTGGCTGAAGTGCACCCATGACCAGCTCTGAAACCGGATTGCATAGCGGAGAAGGTACAGTGGGATTTGAAATGGTCGGTAATCTGTTTGTTAACTTGGCTTTCGAAGACCTTAGAAAGGCAGGGTAGGCTAGATATAGGTCTGTAGCAGTTTGGGTCTAGTGTGTCTCCCCCTTTGAAGAAGGGGATGATCGCGGCAGCTTTCCAATCTTTGGGAATCTCAGACGATACGAAAGAGAGGTTGAACAGGCCAGCAATAGGGGTTGCAACAATTTTGGCAGATCATTTTAGAAAGAGAGGGTCCAGATTGTCTAGCCCGGCTGATTTGTAAGGGTCCAGATTTTGCAGCTCTTTCAGAACATCAGCTATTTGGATGAAGGAAAAATCGGGGAGGCTTGGGCGAGTTGCTGTGGGGGGTGCAGGGCTGTTGATCAGGGTAGGGGTAAACGGGTGGAAAGCATGGCCAGCCGTAGAAAAGTGCTTATTGAAATTCTCAATTATAGTGGATTTACCGGTGGTGACAATGTTTCCTAGCCTCAGTTTAGCTGGGAGGTGATGCTCTTATTCTCCATAGACTTTACAGTGTCCCAGAACTTTTTTGAGATTGTGCTACAGGATGCAAATTTCTGCTTGAAAAAGCTAGCGTTAGCTTTCCTAACTGGCTGTGTATATTGGTTCATAACTTCCCTGAAAAGTTGCTTATCACAGGGGCTATTCGATGCTAATGCAGAACTCCACAGGGTGTTTTTGTGCTGGTCAAGGGTAGTCAGGACTGGAGAGAACCAAGGGCTATATCTGTTCCTGGTTCAACATTTTTAAAATGGGGCATGCTTATTTAAGATGGTGAGGAAGGCACTTTTTAAAGAATAACCAGGCATCCTCTACTGACGGGATGAGGTCAATATCCTTCCAGGATACCCGGGTCAGGTCGATTAGAAAGGCCTGCTTGCTGAAGTGTTTTAGGGAGCTTTTGACCGTGATGAGGGTTGGTCGTTTGACCGCAGACCCATTAACAGAGGTGTGTTTGGAGGGCAAGTTGGTTAGGATGATATCTATGAGGGTGCCCGTGTTTATGGACTTGGGGTGTACCTGGTGGGTTCATTGATAATTTGTGTGAGATTGAGGTCATCAAGCTTAGATTGTAGAATGGCCGGGGTGTTAAGCATGTCCCACTTTAGGCCACCTAACAGCATGAGCTTTGACGATAGATGGGGGGCAATCAATTCACATATGGTGTCCAGGGCACAGCTGGGGGTAGAGGGTGGTCTATAGCAAGCGGCAACGGTCAGAGACTTGTTTCTGGAAAGGTGGATTTTTAAAAGTAGAAGCTCGAATTGTTTGGGTACAGACTTGGATAGTAAGACAGAACTCTGCAGGCTATCTCTGCAGTAGATTGCAACACTGCCCCCTTTGGCAGTTCTATCTTGTTTGGAAAATGTTATAGTTAGGGATGGAAATTTCAGGGTTTTTGGTGGTCTTCCTACGCCAGGATTCAGACACTGCTAGGATATCTGGGTTGGCAGAGTGTGCTAAAGCAGTGAATTAAACAAACTTAGAGGACGTTTCTAGTGTTAACATGCATGAAACCAAGGCTGTTACGGTTACAGAAGTCAACAAATGAGAGCACCTGGGGAGCAGGAGTGGAGGTAGGCACCGCAGGGCATGGATTAACCTCGACATCACCAGAGGAACAGAGGAGGAGTAGGATAAGGGTACGGCTAAAGGCTATCAGAACTGGTCGTCTAGTATGTTTAGAACAGAGAGTAAAAGGAGCAGGTTTCTGGGCGCAATAGAATAGATTTAAGGCATAATGTACAGACAGGTATGGTAGAATGTGAGTACATTGAAGGTAAACCTAGGCATTGAGTAATTATGAGAGAGATATTGTCTGTAGTGACGTTTAAACCAGGTGATGTTACCGCATATGTGGTAGGTGGAACTAAATGGTTGGTTAAGGCATATTGAGCAGGGCTAGAGGCTCTACAGTAAAATAAGACAATCACTAACCAGGACAGTAATGGACAAGGCATATTGATATTGGAGAGAGGCATGCGTAGCCGAGTGATCATAGGGGTCCAGTGAGTGATTGGGCTGGCTGGAGATACGGCGATTCAGACAGCTAGCAGGCCGGGGCTAGCAGAAGGGCCTTAGATGCACGTCGCAACGGAGGAAAGCCTGTTTTAGCCTCTGCGTGCGGTGACGTCGATAGACCAGTCGTGATGGATTAGTAGGGTTCCGAGTAGCAGAGGGGTCCAAGTCCAATTGGCAAAATTGGTATAGTGGCCCAAGAAATTGGCCGATGGATCTATTCAGCTAACAGTCCAATATGCTCTAGACAGCTAGCGTGCCGCTGCTAGCAGATTGGCATTCAGGGGGCCAGTTGAGTACCCCCTCGAGCAGGTTACATCGGTAATCAAGTCATGAAGGATCGGCGGGGTTCCGTGCCCCGTACCGGCAGTGGAAGGGGTCCGGGTATTGTAGCCTCTTCAGCTCGCCGGGAGAATGGGCCTAGCATGAGCTAGCTCCAGGCTAATTGGTGCTTGCTTCGGGACAGACGTTAGCCAGGAGTAGTCACTCGGATTGCAGCTAGCTAGCTGCGATGATCCAGGTGAAAAGGTTCAGAGCTTGCGGTAGGATTCCGGGGATATGGGGAGAAAATAGGTACAGTATGCTCTGGTTTAAGCCGCATTGTACAAACTCGCAAGAGCTTAGCTGATGACCGCTAGCAGTGGTTAGCTGACTACTAGCTAGTAGCTACTGAGCTGGCTAGCTTCTGTTGGGGGATTCTGGTTCCGAGGTAAATAAAAATACTTTAGAGAAAACAGATCCACACCACATTGGGTGAGGCGGATTGCAGGAGAGTATTTTTAAGTTGATGTTTAGAAAAATATAAAAAGATATGCGAAGAAAAATATATAAAAAGATATACAAGACGAAGGACAAAGATGTCTGACTGCTACGCCATCTTGGATAAGACCGATATATCGATATTCCGCCCAAGCCTTTGTGTAAGTAAGACTTTTGAGAACTTTCCAGCTGAAGTCTTCCTAGAAAGGTGTTTCATAAGCACTGCAGTCGGTGCAAAATCTTCAATTCACTCAATTCCTCTGGTTGTTTTCTTTTACCCACAAAGTAGACCCCTCCCTCGGCAGAGCTTTGAAGAATGTTCCCTGGCTCCTCTGTGCTTGTGTGGATAGGGACTATGGGGAGCAGTGGTGGTGAATAGTTTGCTGTGAGGTAGGGGGTAAACTCTACTTCCCTGATGCTTCTGGTAGTAGCTCGCTAGCCCTGGTCTCACAGGCCCTGGCATAGAGGCATGCTTTCTACTGGTGTCTCTCTGGTAGCCAGCTATCCCTTGTCTCAACAGGCCTGACAGGGATGCTTTATTTCCCTATACTCCAAGCCTTCCTGTTACAATTTGAGTTGATGCATGACTCATCTGCTGCTGACATATTAAAGGCAGCAGCCTGTTTGCCTGCCTTCAATATGCCAGGCAGCAAGCCACAGGGAGAAACTACTAACTGTATTCGACTTGTCACTCATTCTTTACAGTGCACACAGCTCTTCAAGCTCTTATTGCTCTGTTCTGTCTTCTGGGCATGCACATTGAGTGAAATGACTTAGTACTACTAGATATCTATGACTATCTTTCTCAACATCTCAGGTGGAATAGAATATGCCTTGTTGGTTCACCTAATGGTAGCTGTAAGGTCTTGATCAGAATCAATAAAAACGACTCTAGTGCCTGTTGAAATGTGCAGAATGTAAGTGTTGACAGATCTGTTAGGACATATTATGCAACTTCTTTTTTTAATGGGCCTCTCTAAAAGAGGCCAAAATGTTCTGGCAGCCGTGTTTCTTTACAAGCTGTTGTTGAATACTCTGGTTTGTTGTTTTAACCCAGTGTCGTGGGGTATAGAAATCCAAGAGTCAATGTACCTTGAACTGCCATGCCACCGGTCTTGTGTGCTTACATAACATCTATATTCATCCAGGTGATTGTGCGTTTGGAAGGACAAAAACTTGAGTCAACCACAATTCAGTCAAAAATGTGATTTTCCTATGTTTTCATATATATACAGTACTAGTCAAAAGTTTGGATACCTACTCATTCAAGGGTTTTTCTTTTCTTTTACTATTTTCTACGTTGTAGAATAATAGTGAAGACATCAAAACTATGACATGTGTTAAACAAATCAAAATATATTTTAAAGTAGCCACCCTTTGCCTTGATGACAGCTTTGCACACTCTTAGCATTCTGTCAACCTGCTTCACATGGAATGCTTTTCCAACAGTCTTGAAGGAATTCCCACATATGCTGAGCATTTGTTGGCTGCTTTTCCTTCACTCTGCGGTCCAACTCATCCCAAACCATCTCAATTGGTTCAGATGATTATGGAGGCCAGGTCATCTGATGCAGCATCCCATCACTCCTTCTCAACCTGGAGGTGTGTTGGGTTATTATCCTGTTGGAAAACAAATGATAGTCCCACTGAGCGCAAACCAGATAGGATGGTGTATTGCTGCGGAATTCTGTGGTAGCAATGCTGGTTAAGTGTGCCTTAAATTCTAAATAAATCACTGACAGTGTCACCAGCAAAAAACAACGCTCCTCCTCCATGCTTCAAGGTGGGAACCACACGTGGAGATCATCCGTTCTCCTACTCTGCGTCTCAAAGACACGGCTGTTGGAACCAAAAATCTCTCATTTGGACTCATCAGACTAATGCACAGATTTCCATAGGTCTAATGTCCATTGCTTGTGTTTATTGGCCCAAGCAAGTCCTTCTTCTTATTATTGGTGTCCTTTCGTAGTGGTTTCTTTGCAGCAATTCGACCATGAAGGCCTGACTCCTCTGAACAGTTGATTTTGAGATGTTTATCTTGAACTCTGCAGCCCAAATAAATGCTTCAATCTGAGGTGCAGTTAAATAAATAAAAAAATAAGTTTTTTTATTTAACCTTTATTTAACTAGGCGAGTCAGTTACCTTCTTGAGGGGCGGTGGCAGTATTCGGTATTTCGGATGACTGGCGTGCCCAAAGTAAACTGCCTGTTACTCAGGCCCAGAAGCTATGATTTGCATATAATTGGTAGTATTGGATAGAAAACACTGCAGTTTCTAAAACTGTTAAAATAGTGTCTGTGAGTATAACAGAATTGATATGGCATGTGAAAACCCGAGAAGAATCCATCTGGAATAAAATTTTTTTGAGGTGTCTGCCCATCCAAATCCTTGTTTATGGGAAAATCAAAGGAATACCGCCCAGATAGATTGCAGTTCCTATGGCTTCCACTAGATGTCAACAGTCTTTAGAGTTCCAGGCTTGTTTTTTGAAAAATGAGCTAGAATTTGTAGTTTTTCTAGGTGGCTCCCATTTTTGACTGTATTATTGTGGCACGCGTGGATGAGGGTGCGCACTTCATTATTTATCTCCGGTAATGAACATACTATTCTCCGTCTTAAATTGTATTGTTTATTTACATATTAGGGTACCTGAGCATTGATTAACGTTGTTTGACTTATTTGATGAAGTTTATTGGTAACTTTCAGGATTCCTTTGTATGCATTTTGAACGAGGGAAACGGGTGGATTACTGAATCAAGCATGCCAACTAAACTGACTTTTTTGGGTTATAAAGAAGGACTTTATCGAACAAAACAACAATTTGTTATGTAGCTGGGACCCTTGGGATTGCAAACAGAGGAAGATCTTCAAAGGTAAGTGATTTATTGTATCGCTATTTCTGACTTATGACACCTGTGCTGGTTTGGAAAATGTTTAATACCTTTGTGTGTGGGGCGTTGTCCTCAGATAATCGCATGGTATGCTTTCGCCGTAAAGCCTTTTTTGAAATCTGACAAAGTGGCTGGATTAACAAGAAGTTAATTATGTAGGATACTTGTATTTTCATGAATGTTTAATATTCCGATTTTGTATTTGACAGGCTCCGATTTCACCGGATGTTGTCAAATTTTATCCCGCTAGCGAGATTTCCGCTCTAAGAGGTGTTGAGAACAAATTCTTATTTACAGTGATGGCCTACTGAGGAACAGTGGGTTAATTGCCTTGTTCAGGGGCGGAACGACAGATTTTTCCTTGTCAGCTCGGGGATTCGATCCAGCAACCTTTCGGTTACTGGCCAAACGCTTTAACCACTAGGCTACCTGCTGCCCCAAGAATGAACTTAATGGACTTATCCTCTGCAGCAGAGGTAACTATGGGTCTTCCTTTCCTGTGGCGGTCCTCATGAGAGCCAGTTAAATCATAGCGCTTGATGGTTTTTGCAACTGCACTTGAAGAAACTTTCAAAGTTCTTGAAATTTTACAGATTGACTGACCTTCATGTCTTAAAGTAATGAATGATGGACTGTCATTTCTCTTTGCTTATTTGAGCTGTTCTTGCCATAATATGGACTTGGTATTTCACCAAATAGGACTATCTGTATAACACCCCTACCTAGTCACAACACAACTGATTGGCTCAAACGCATTAAGAAGGAAAGTCCACAAATTAACAATTAGCAAGGCACACCTTTTAATTGAAATGCATTCCAGGTGACTACCTCATGAAGCTTGTTGAGAGAATGCCAACAGTATGCAAAGCTGTCATTAAGGCAAAGGGTGGCTACTTCGAAGAATCTCAAATATATTTTTGATTACTACATGATTCCATATGTGTTATTTCATCATTTTGATGTCTTCTATTATTCTGCAATGTAGAAAATAGTAAAAAATAAATAACCTTTGAGTAGGGGTGTCCAACCTTTTGACTGCCACTGTATATTCACACTGAGGTTGGAATAATACTATGAAAAGACGGCCTGCCATTTTAGCCTGATTTGGTGCTCTGGAGTTTTGGCCTTCCATGGTGACATCAACATGCGTTTTAAATTAGATAATAGACCAATAAGGGTTCGAAACCTCTGCCAATAATAGCAAATTTTCCGTTTTACCCTCCCCACTCCCAGACAGTGCTAACACATTTCTTGCTTGAGAAATGTCTCTCTGCTAAGAAGGTATTTTTTGCCATTTTAATTGAAAACTGAGTTGTTACACATAAATGATTTGATATTGAGATAAAAAAAAAATAATATCTGCATTGGATCTGTAAAGGGATCCCTCATCCAGAACCACCTGATTAGGAATGATGGGACGTGACAGTAGGAATGACGGGGAGCGATGGTAGGCACTTTGAGAAATATACAGTAGTCTGAGTACTGCTTTTGCTTCCCTGCATGGCTTTTGTCATTTGTCCACTGGGGTGGTGTATACCTGTTTTTGTTATGGCTTTGCAGAGCACGGTTGTCCATCTCCATAAAACCCAATGGCTCTTTTGAGATGCATGAGGCATAACCCCTCTAAAGGTTGAGCTCCCTGGCCCAGCGCACTGCATGCATGCTCATCTCAGGACACATCTGACAGGTGATGGCCTTTCTGCTGCCCCAGTGGGTTCTGGGAAGTCAGCTTGCTGGGAAGGATCTGGTCGCTTCCTGTCAGCTGTCATGAAATGGCATTTAGTCTGCAGCAATTGCGCACAGTTACTCCGAGGGGTCAGGCCTATGGAGCTGGCTGTTGGAAAAGGACTCCAGAGGAGTGAAGTTTAAGAAGCTTAGTGCTGTGTTGTGACTGCATGTTTTATTAGAATCCAATCCTACATGCCTAACTACCTACCGTAGGCCAGGGTTAATGGAAACGATGGAGCTGATGAACTTGATGACTCAACTGTGGAGTGCGGACTACTTCCCAAGTGTGTGGGTGGTGGTGATGGTCAGGCTTTTTCAACCTGGATGCACCATATAATGGATACACCACGTAATGAATGTACTGCTAGTGTTAATGCTCTTGTGAGTTTTCAGGCATAATATTAAGGCTACCTGTGGTCTTGGTGCCTCATCAGTATCGCCCCCCCTCCTTCTGAGTGAGTAGCTGGCTAATTAGTGTCCCCCAATGTCCCTAAGAAGAGACAATGTCTCAGATTGATTATTCACAAGCACGCTCATCTGTTTCCAAGGCTAGCTGCCTGCCCCAATTAAAGCTCAGAGAGCCAGGGCGCACACATCTGTTTTATCCATACTTAACAGTGCAGGCCAATAGGCCATTGGAGAACTGGGACATTTTCAGCTTCCAGGAATTGTTTACAGATCCTTGCGACATTTGGCTGTGAATTATCATGCCGAAACGTGATGGCGGATGATAAATGGCATGACAATGGACCTCAGGATCTCGTCACGGTATCTCTATGCATTCAAATTGCCATCGATAAAATGTAATTGTGTTCATTGTCCGCAGCTTGTCTGTCCATACCATAACCCCACTGCCACTCTGTTCACAATGTTGACATCAGCAAACTGCTCCCCCACACAACGCCATAAACGCTGTCTCCCATCTGCCCGGTACGTTTGAAACCGGGATTCATCCGTGAAGAGCACACTTCTCCAGCGTGACAGTGAGCATTTTCCCACTGAAGTCGGTTACAACGCCGATCTGCAGTCATGTCAAGACTCTGGTGAGGACGATGAGCACGCAGATGAGCTTCCCTGAGACAGTTCCTGACAATTTGCTCAGAAATTATTTTGTTGTGCAAACCCACAGTTTCATTAGCTGTCTGAGTGGCTTGTCTCAGATGATCCCGCATGGTAAACAAGCCGGATGTGGAGTTCCTAGACTGGCATGGTTACACGTGGTCTGCGGTTGTGAGGCCGGTTGAACGTACTGCCAAATTCTCTAAAAGCACTGAGGCGGCTTATGATAGAGAAATTAACATTCAGTTCATTGGCAATAGCTCTTGTGAACATTCCTGCTGTAAGCATTCCAATAGCGCTCTCCCTCAACGTGAGACATCTGTGGCGTTGTTTGACAACAGCACATTTTAAAGTGGCCTTTTATTGTCCCAAGCACAAGATGCACCTGTGTAATGATCATGATTTTTGATATGCCACACCTGTCAGTTGGATGGATTATCTTGGCAAAGGAGAAATGCTCAGTAACAGGGATGTAAACAAATTTGTGCAAAAAATTAGAGAAATAAGCAGTTTGTGTATATGGGATGAACACTTTACGTGTTGCGTATATATTTTTAAAATGTATAGTATTTGATATCTTTCCAAAAAAGCTGAAAGGTTGTGCTTAACTTAGCGAGTCTGACACGATGGCACCTAATGGAATAGTCCCAAAAGTTTAAAACCCACCCACCTGGAACTCTGCTGAACAATGGTTGTTGATCATCAGGCTCTCTCTCTGATGATCGGGGATGCCAGGACATTCCCCTGCCTGTCCAGTGGAATGTGCCAACTGTATCCTTCACATTTGCATTAGAGTTACGCTGACGAGAGTACTTTTGGAAAGTGTTTTGTGTGTTAGCCTGCTATTGTCCTCTATGTTTAGCAGTTGTGGGGGTGAAGGGTGTATATGAGTGTGCTGGGCCTGGGATGCTCTGACTGTGCGCGGCACGCAAAGCCATGCCACAGCACACCGTTACAGCTGTCTGTGTGATTTATCATAGACTGTGTGATAGGGTTGCTGTGATTTTTGTGTAGCTTGAGGCCACGTGCATCATGTGCATGTTCAAGGCTAGTAGGCTACAAAATCAAATCACATTTTATTTGTACATGTGCCGAATACAGCAAGTGTAGACTTTACTGAGAAATGCTCAATTACGACCCCTTTCCCAACAATGGGGTGATTTGAGGTAATTGGGGTGATTTGAGGTAATATGTCCAGGACATGCTGGAGGATGTTGCAGGCAGCAGAACGTTCTCCATGGCGTCTCCAGACTGTCACGTCTGTCACATGTGCTCAGTGTGAACCTGCTTTCATCTGTGAAGAGCACAGGGCGCCAGTGGCGAATTTGCCAATATTGGTGTTCTCTGGCAAATGCCAAACATCCTGCACGGTGTTGGGCTGTAAGCACAACCCCCACCTGTGCACGTCGGGCTCTCATACCACCCTCATGGAGTCTGTTTCTGACCGTTTGAGCAGACACATTCACATTTGTGGCCTGCTGGAGGTCATTCTGCAGGGCTCTGGCAGTGCTCCTCCTGCTCCTCCTTGCACAAAGGCGGAGGTAGCGGTCCTGCTGCTGGGTTGTTGCCCTCCTACGGCCTCCTCCACGTCTCCTGATGTACTGGCCTGTCTCCTGGTAGCGCCTCCATGCTCTGGACACTACGCTGACAGACACAGCAAACCTTCTTGCCACAGCTCGCATTGATGTGCCATCCTGGATGAGCTGCACTACCTGAGCCACTTGTGTGGGTTGTAGACTCCGTCTCATGCTACCACTAGAGTGAAAGCACCGCCAGCATTCAAAAGTGACCAAAACATCAGCCAGGAAGCATAGGAACTGAGAAGTGGTCTGTGGTTATCACCTGCAGAACCACTCCTTTATTGGGGGTGTCTTGCTAATTGCCTATAATTGCCTATAATTTCCACCACAAGGTGTTGGTGAATGAATATGCGCCTCAGTTCCTGGCAAGTGATTTAGCGCAAGTGGGACGAGGAGCTGTGTCAGCCTTTTGGAGCCATGTGGGAGAGTGACTCGAGGTAGGAAGTCACTCGTTTCGCAATTGACCAAATGAAAACCAACCATCTGTTAATTAAATGTGTTGATGGATCACAGAGGGAGAGAGGAGAGGGCAGACGTGACAGGCTGTGACTGTCACCACTCCACTGACTCATCAACTCTCCCTGAGACTGAGCTTCTTTTAACATCAGTGATCTAATTACTATCAGCCTGCTTGTTGAAATGTACTCTTCACTGGGTGTTTCATTAACCAAAGCCTCCCCTATTCATCTATATGCTTGATGGCTATAGCTCAATTCTCCAAGGAGATGGTTATGGTTTTTAATGGCAATGAGGAGAGATTTATTAAAGCAATAAATTCTTTAATGAGGTGGTCTTATGATAGAATGTCAGGTACTAATGAACAAACTAATCTATCATTTGAAAAAGGGAATCCATGCTTGGAGCTCCATCTCAACAATTGACCCTTTGCGCAGCCCTGTCCCCCTTGATTACTGTTGCGGCCTCGGACAACATTTTCCCGGAAGCCCAATTTCCCATTCAATCACTGCCGAAATCCCCTCACAATGATCTCAAACTGTGTTTCTAATACCCAATTAAAATAAATGCAGACTACCCCTTGCTAGTCGGGAGACTTGGGTATGTTGTGGTGGACTGTCATTACAATGTGAATGGGTCTTAATTCACTGTCAGCATGCAGTCAAAGCTACAACCACTTTTGGAGCTAGAGGTTTCAAATCATATCCTGATGTCGACAGCAGATGGGAGTTGTATTCATAACATTGCTAACTTAGCTAGTTAACTTGCTTTTTCAAAATGTAAGTTATATTAAGTAGCTAGCTAGCAATGCTTGGTGGTTAATGAGACTGAGAGCTAGCTAACCAGCTAGTAAACAATGTAATAAAAGTATCAATTTGGATAAAAAAAAAATACCCCCAACAGGCTCTGCATTTCAGGAATCAGAGTAGCAAGTCCTGCTGTTGCACTGGTGCATAAAAAAAAAAATCAATTCATGCGATTATAAGATTAAATATTTTAGTAATAATACAAAACATAGACATACAAACGACTACATCATACACACATGACTATCACATCTGCCCAGACCCACTAGCCCCCACCCCTATCTCCAGCGCCCTTATCTGCCTCATGGCCTCAAACTGCACAATTTTGTTTCTCCATGTTGCCCACTCTCTTTACATTTTTAGAATAAAGCATTTGACCTTTCCATTGCGTGAACGACGGAGTTTTGGCTGAATTTTCCAGTTTCATGTGATTTTAAACGTGAGCTTGTCGGAGATGTCGGACTCGATTGGAGCGCTGCGATTGGTTGTCCAAAATTCTGAGGCGGGGTTTAGCGTATGGTCAATTGTCTATAGATTTAAGTTTGCACAAAGTCCATCTAAAATAGCCTTGGGAATCTGAATCTGACTGACGCTGTGAAGTTTAGCTGCCTATGGGTCTTTGAGCTCCAGCTAGTTGGGGCGGCAGGTAGCCTAGTGGTTAGTACGTTGAATCCCTGAGCTGACAAGGTAATACTATTTTGTTCTGCCCCTGAACAAGGCAGTTAACCCACTGTTCCTAGGCCATCATTGAAAATAAGAATTTGTTCTTAACGGACTTGCCTAGTTAAATAAAGGTTTTAAAAAAATACAATTTCCAGTGTGTTACCTCTGCTGAGAGGAGAAGCTATGAAAGTCAGAGGTGTCTCTATTATGTTATCTGTAACACTCCTGCCCAATGGCTTTGGCCTGACATCTGGTCATGCTGAAGGCCTGCGCTTCTTGGCCTCAGTATACTTCTAGTCTGTTTGGTGGTTAATGGAGTCTCACTCTCCCCTCTCTCTCTGCTGGCCTGGGAAAAGTGCTGAAGCATTTCCTACCCTGCCTCTTTGATTGAAGGAAATGAGGCAGCAGATTCTGAGATGAACAATTTGGGCCTTCCTCCCCCTTCTGTCTTATTTCTCAGACATTAGGACAGAGAGCATTCAAGGCAACATGTGATTTGCTGTCTGCAACAAATATTTTGAGAACGTTGGGCTTTGTAAAGAAAGAGCTGGTCTTGTTTAGCAGACGGTCACAGACAATGTGTGACTTTGTTGGGGCAGCCCACACTCCTAACAGTATGCTGTCAGGCTTCTTTACTTGCAATCGGTCACCATTGCATAATGCTCAGGCAAATTAACAATGGTGTGAAAAATGCACTTTAGACACATTTCAGTCGTGCCTTTACTCAATTGGATCACATTGGAGATAACGAGATCAAGATTGCTCTGCAAATTGTCTAAACTGCATAGGCTATATTTACATTAGAAACATCACTTAAAAAACGTAAGCCTATGCAACATTAATCAATACAAAAAATTCACCACTTCAATTTACTCCTATGACCAGAGAAAGTGAAATATTCCTTGATATAAAAAAAGACAAGCCGCTAATAATAACAATGGCAGTTTAGCGGAACACTTTTCTGTAGTCATTCATTACAGCTGCAGTGTATATATTGTATATATATTTGGTGATTAACAAGGAATGCCTTAGAGATAGACATTGATCGTGATTGACCTGTTGATGACCACAGGCCTTTACTCGTCTCTCTTTGTCTGTTCATTATCTAATGCAAACAACCTTTCTGTCAATATCGAATTGTCTGCATTCTGTGCAGTGTAATGTATTAGTGACTAATGATGAACTGGAACAGCTAGTCTAAGAGTACGCCCAACCATTGTCATTGGTCATGCCTTTCCATTGGTCCATTTGAAAATACCCATCCACTTCGTTGGGCAATGGATATTCTGTAACGATCAATCTCTACTCTGGAAACCTGACTGGACTAGAAACCTAAATACAAATAATTATCAGAGAATGGCATGATCCAAGATATTCACTACAGTGAAGTTGAGTGCTGTTTATTAACCCCACTACGTAATAGGATGACCTAGAATAGGTGTGTGTGTATATGTTTTACTTGAGCTCATATTTGAAGTTGGTTAGTTCAGTGTCATCATCCTGCCTATGGGACTTAGACCCTCCCAAGTCCTTTCTTCTCCATATTAATACATACACACACGCGCGCGATAGTGCTCAAGAATAGAAGCCGGAACTACTTCATTATGCAGTACTCCCTTTAATATATCCATTCCTCACCCCCTCCTGGGAGGTTGGAAGTCTTTGGACAGCAGTTTGTTTCCACAGCAGATTTTATAAGACCATGGTTTGTACTTGTGTTATGCATCCATCCACCCCATCCACCCCATCCATCCATCCACACAAAAAGCTGTGCTGCTGCAAGGCAGAGAAGGCAGCAGTGTCTGATCCTCAGCTAAACCCTACAGCACCCTGAAGCTCCTCAGCCAGGACTAGTCTTACTCCACCACATGGCTCAGCCTGATTTTGGTCTGGTCACGGAGCTGCACCACAGGGCCAGCTGGGGCATGACAGGGTGGTCTTGACAAGCCCCCTGCCCTCCTCACTGCAGTTCCACTAATAACAGGAAGCACAGCCCCTCCTACGATGCAAATAAACAGCTGTCTAGAGCAGCAGAGCTCACATCGCCCTGATTGCATGCTGATGAGTGTAATTAACATGTATTTCAAATCCCTCCTAAAACACAGCGCTGCTCACAAAGACAGCCCATAGAATCACTGCAATTAAAACCTGCGCAGTGGGAGGACTAGCAAGTCAGGCAAAGCCTTCAATTGAGAAACATGCTGATAATATTGCATTCTAATCTCCATTTGTAATCATTTTCATTAATCACCAAGCCATGTTTACTAACAGTTTAAACTCACATCCTCGGTTGTAATCTTGTGTACAGATCAATTATTTACACTCTTGATAACATCTTAGATTGTTTCACTTTCAGATTGTAATCGACATGCATTTTTCAGAGTAAACTTGATCAGCATGCTCATTCATACCCCAGGAGGACTGTGACGCATAGAGTATGGAGCCAGCCAGGCACAGGCTTAATGTTAATGTCATTATTGTTATTATTACAGCTGATAAGAGTTGCTGCTGAGCCAGCAGGATCTTTCAGTCAATCTCTGAGTAATTCATCTGTGATTAGTCAGAGTAGACCCAGGCCAAAACTGACTCCTGCCCCGCCTGCCCAGTCCTTTAAATTATGACTAGATTGTAATTTAGCTCTGACCTTGTAGGTATCGATGGAAGCCACAAGAGGCAGACCGTTGTCATTGGAAACAGGATTTGACAATGGCAATTCGAATTTGTGTCTTGGCTTGATATCAAAGCACTGAAAGGGCTTGTCATTGTACTGTGCAGGGGCGGACTGGGACCAGAAATCGGCCCTGGAATTTCTAACACAAGTAAAAAAAAAATCCCCCCTTGAGGCCCCCACACCAGACATTTATTTTCCCCTTGAGGCCTCCATTACTAGCCAGATAATTATCATTTTGCGCAATAAAACCAAGTTAGACAGACCCACTGCGCTAAAAATAGACCAACCCATCTGGCATTTGCCTGTCATGCCACTAGTACTGTGTGTTCTATTTTACTATTTTACTGAGGTACTTCAATGACACTTGAGAACATCTCATTTTTTTGCTTTGATTAGGGATGCACGATATATCGGTGAACATATCGGAATCAGACGATATTAGCTAAAAATACCAACATCAGTATCGGCAATGTCTAGTTTAACGCCGATTTGCAAAACCAATGTCAAAGCTGACGTGCATACCTATATAATGTACAGTTGAAGTCGTAAGTTTACATACACTTAGGTTGGAGTCAATAAAACTCGTTTTTCAACCGCTCCACAATTTTCTTGTTAACAAACTATAGTTTTGGCAAGTCGGTTAGGATATCTACTTTGTATGACACAAGTCATTTTTCCAACAATTGTTTTCAGACAGATTATTTCACTCATTATTTCACTCTGTATCACAATTCCAGTGGGTCAGAAGTTTACATACACTAAGTTGACTGTGCCTTTAATCTACCCATCGTGGCCATAAGAAGTTAAACAGCTTGGAAAATTCCAGAAAATTATGTCATGGCTAGAAGTTTCTGCTAGGCTAATTGAGATAATTTGAGTCAATTAGAGGTGTACCTGTGGATGTATTTCAAGGCGTACCTTCAAACTCAGTGCCTCTTTGCTTGACATCATGGGAAAATCCAAAGAAATCAGCCAAGACCTCAGAAAACAATTCTGGTTCATCCTTGGTAGCAATTTCCAAATGTCTGAAGGTACCACGTTCATCTGTACAAACAATAGTACGCATGTATAAACACATGGGACCACGCAGCCGTCATACCGGTCAGGAAAGAAACGTGTTTTGTCTCCTAGAGATTAACATACTTTGGTGCGAGAAGTACAAATCAATTACAGAACAACAGCAAAGGGCCTTGTGAAGATGCTGGAGGAAACGGGTACAAAAGTATCTATATCCACAGTAAAACGAGTCCTATATCGACATAACCTGAAAGGCCGCTCAGCAAGGAAGAAGCCACTGCTCCAAAACCGCCATAAAAAAGCCAGACTACGGTTTGCAACTGTACATGGGGACAAAGATTGTACTTTTTGGAGAAATGTCCTCTGGTCTGATGAAACAAAAATAGAACTGTTTGGCCAAAATGACCATCGTTATGTTTGGAGGAAAAAGGGGGATGCTTGCAAGCCGAAGAACACCATCATGTCCGTGAAGCACGGAGGTGGCAGCATCATGTTGTGGGGGTGCTTTTCTGCAGGAGGGACTGGTGCACTTCTCAAAATAGATGGCATCATGAGGCAGGAAAATTGTGGCTATATTGAAGCAACATCTCAAGACATCAGTCAGGATATTAAAGCTTGGTAGCAAATGGGTCTTCCAAATGGACAATGACCCCAAGCATACTTCCAAAATTGTGGCAAAATGGTCAAGGTTGGAGTGGCCATCGCAAAGCCCTGGCCTCAATCCTATAGACAATTTGTGGGCAGAACTGAAAAAGCGTGTGTGAGCAAGACCTTCAAACCTGACTCAGTTACATCAGCTCTGTCAGGAGAAATGGGCCAAAATGCATCTAACTTATTGTGGGAAGCTTGTGGAAGGCTACCCGAAACATTTGACCCAAGTTAAACAATTTCAAGGCCATGCTACCAAATACTAATTGAGTGCATGTACTTTTTTGACCCACTGGGAATGTGATAAAATAAATTAAAGCTGAAATAAGTAATTCTCTCTATTTTAAGAATGTGAAATGTCTGAATAATAGTTTAAGTGTTGATCCTAACTGACCTAAGAAGGGAATTTTTACTAGGATTAAATGTCAGGAATTGTGAAAAAACTGAGTTTAAATGTACTTGGCTAGGGTGTATGTAAACTTCCGACTTCAACTGTAGATACATGACGTAATGACGCCACGTAAAACTTTGCGCTACATGTGTAACACAATATTCCCAACCTAGCCCACAATGTCTGCTGTGTGGATTGAGCAGTCAACAAGTCGAGCAGTTATTTGAAATAGTAAGACAATTTCAGCGAGACAACTCAGTCGAAATTCATTAAAGCCAAGAAAATAGAATTCATTGCCCTTGTCAGTCAACCGTTCTCATTCGTGGGTGATGTTAGCTTTCACCGACTGGGCGAGCACCAATACACATAACCAAGTGCGCTATTTTTCAGATATTGCCCTAACGGAGTTAAACAGTAATAGTGTCACTGCTATTAGCTTCACTACATGCATACTCATCGCTGCAACTCCCGTATGGACTCGGGAGAGGGGAAGGTCGAGAGCCGTGCGTCCTCCGAAACACAACCCAACCAAGCCACACTGCTTCTTGACACAATGCCCACTTAACCCTGAAGCCATCCTCACCAATGTGTCGGAGGAAACACCATGCACCTGGCGACGTACACTGCGCCCTGCCCGCCACAGGAGTTGCTAGTACGCGATGGGGCAATGACATCCCTGCCGGCCAAACCCGGACGACGCTGGGCCAATTGTGCGCCTCCCCATGGGTCTCCCGGACATGGCCAGCTGCGACAGAGCCTAGACTCAACCAGAATCTCTAGTGGCATAGCTAGCACTGTGATGCAGTGCCTTAGACCACTGCGCCCCTCGGGAGGCCATAGTAGACTTAACTAAAGAGATCCATCAAGACGCTTTAATATTCTGGGGGAATTGTTGATTTGAAGTTGAGCAATATTCCAATTGTAGGCCTATTTCTGTAAAGTGGTAGTGAAATCAATCTGCCATAATTAATGAATGTGTTAGGTAGTTATATACAATTAAAAGTTACATGTTTATTGTAATTCAACGACCACTTATGTCTTTCTAGTTCAGTACAATATGTTGGTATTGAAGTCAAATCAAATCAAAGTACATGTTTAATAACTTAATGTGATGTAACATTAAAATTCTGAATACAGGGTAAAACAAAAGAGAACAGAAAACGTTCATGGTTGTCCCAAGCTATAATCCAGTGATTCCCTAACAAACCACCTCCCTTCAGGATGACACTTAGAGATAAGGTTTCTGGAGACTCTCTCGGCCAAATACATTTTAGCAGCGCCCCCACCCCTCATCGTTCTGTAGCAATTCTCTCTCGCTGTATCCCAATCACAAATAAAACCATTTTAATAAATTATCCAACCAAAATGTAGAATGACAGTCCTTAGTGCTGACTTTGAGTCTAGGACTCGAATTCCAGCTTCTCAATTTAGCACACATCATCCCTGTTTATGAACAATTGCTGGTAATGACTTCTCATTACAGCCCTTTTTTGTCCCTGTTTTGCTGTCACGAGTGGCCTGGTAATAAAAGATCAGTATCTCAATGTATTCTTAGTCTAAATAGTTAGCAGGGTGTATATCACCCCCCCACACACTTTCCTTCACCCGACACTTATCATTCTAGCGTGTCTTCTTCAGATAGCATTTACAGTTCATTTTCCCAACGGAACATTTGCCTGTGACATTTCATGGCCCTTGATAATGTCCCAATTCTTAATATCCAAGTAGATGGTTCCGTTTCTCCCATGTACACGAGTCTCACCTGAGCTGTTCTCTCTCTCTCTCCACACTCACTCCACAGGTGCTCTCAGCACCCCGGCCCTGGTTTATGGCTCGGACTCAGATAGGAGTGGTAAAAGTCACTGTCTCTCATTGCACGCCTTTGTCGCTCTTTCGTCAGCCGGTTAGGGAGGGTTTTGTGGTTTACACACACTCTGTGGTCAAATTATTCCTACCATGCATTAAGACACTATCTGACCACCTTCCCATGATAACCTCAAAGTACAGATCATAACAATAGTTTAGTTCATTTAATTTCTGTTTCAGGAAATCCAGACAAACATTGACTATATGATGAATTTTGACATTAACCTTTTCTTCATAACATTATCTCAACGACAAATGTCAAAAAGCATAACGTATTGTTACGGCTAAAACCATTTTTCTAAATTAGTACATACTCCTTTATTCTACTGGCGACCTCTCGGGAGAGTTACCAGATTATGAAGTTAGCACCCTAACCACTCACAGAATTCCACACTCCATTATCCAATCTGATAAAATTTGTATCAATACAAAAACACAAAATGAAATCAGCAATACATATATCACAATCCATTTAAAAAAATGGTCATCCCTTATTAACATTTTCCTTTCTATAAGCAGACTGGACACTGTACCACTGTATAAGTACACAAGGACCAGGACCTCAGGGAACTGGTAATTTTCCCCTTTGGAACATGTGATTCAAAAACATGTTAAATCAAAAATAAACAAATTCAAATAACTAATCAACTTAGAATTACAACTCTTTAACTCCCTACGGAAATAATAATCTCCTAAAGTAATGGTACAATTTGGATCGAGACTGGTGTTTCTCATTCATTTTATAATTAAATCCCCGTGTTCCGTTAATTTCTAGTGAGGTTGATCATTGCTCACGAGAATTTTTTAGGATACAGGGCATTCGACACCATTAAAATGTTTCCTCCACCTTTTCTTTCCTTGTCTTCAGAAACAATTTAAGTACCTTTTCAAAAAATTCCATCCTTATGCATTCCCAATTTAACTGAATTGAAAAGACCCCAGCCAATAAATCGCACAGTATCAATACACCACTAAACGCACATTCGGAACCAGTAAATGGTGTGTGCGTGCTAGTGAACCGTAGGTCCAGATCACACATGAACCGGCCTCACTTATTATCTTGAACTCGTTTATGGCCTAATCCAATTACATTAATACCTCAAACTGCCAAATATCACTAACTGCTCTCCTCCCTCAATCTCAGGGGACCTTCCAAATCAAAATAATGAAACCGCTCTTTTGGAAAAGTGTACATTCCATTAGCATTCACTATGCAACATTTTAATCAGCAATCCAAAAGTATTAATTATAAACTAAACCTGTTAATTGTAAATTCACTGTCCTTACTCCAATCATGAAATGTTTGTTTTAATCCACCCCATTATTTATTTAGCATGTACTATTTAGCATGTACTTAGACACGGCGACATTATCTTACCACCGAGTCTAACACTGGTCTTCTTACCTCATTATTCTCCATAACCACCACATAAAACATTTTAAATTTCATTTTAGGTTTGGTAACCCCTATACCAATTCCTCGTGACCCCTCCACCCTTTCGAACATTCTAGAATAAATTCCAGAATAAGACTACATAAAACGTAAATCTATTTAAAAATAAAACCACAAAATGTCTCATGATATCAGAAAAAACTAAACAAGGCATTCAGAGTTTGCAAGGAGTGTTTAGCCATCTAATTTAAATGTGTTACCTTTAGAGTCCATTCCCCTGGCATTTCGCCTAGATTCTTCAACCCAAAATAAGTTTTCCTGTGGCAAATTTAGCCAATTTCCCATTGTAAGGAATCCGCAATATTTCATCCCTGGCTTCTACTAAAAAGTTAGGTAAAACGTGATCTCATACGTCTTCCTTCACATAGAAACTGTAATTTCTATGAATCATTAATCGATTGAACAGAGCCTATACACCGCTAGGTGAAAGTGTAATTCCTGCTACTTTCCGGAGGACTTTCAGGAGTTTTTCAGTCTTTTTGTCCCAGCTTTGATGCACCTGTGCTGACCTCGCCTTCTGGATGGAAGCAGCAATCTTTTTTGCCTTCCTGTGACATCGGGTGTTGTAGGTGTCCTGGAGGGCAGGTAGTGTGCCCCTGGTGATGCGATGTGCAGACCGCATCACCCTCTGAAGAGCCCTGCGGTTGTGGGCGTTTCAGTTGCCATACCAGTCAGTGATGCAGCGCGACAGGATGCTCTCAATTGTGTACCTGTAAAAGTTAGTGAGGGTTTTCGGAGACGAGCCAAATTGTTCAGCCTCTTGAGGTTAAAGAGGCACTGTAGCGCCTTCTTCACTACACGGTCTGTGTGCGTGGACCATTTCAGTTTGTCGGTGATATGTACACGAGGAACAAAAAACTTCCCACCACCTCCACTGCTGTCCCGTCGATGTGGATAGGGGGGTTCTCCCTTTGCTGTTTCCTGAAGTCCACAGTCATCTCTTGCTATGCAGACATTGAGTGAGGTTATTTTCCTGACACCACACTCCAAGGGCCCTCCCCTCCTCCCTGTAGGCTGTCTTGTTGTTGTTGGTAGTCAAGCCTACCTCTGTAGTGTTGTCTGCAAACTTGATGATTGAGTTGGAGGTGTGCATGGCCACGCAGTCGTGGGTGAACAGGGAGTACAGGAGGGGGCTGAGAACGCACCCTTGTGGGGCCCCAGAGTTGAGGATCAGCGGAGTGGAGATGTTTCCTACCTTAAACACCTGGGGGCGGCCCGTCAGGAAGTCCAGGACCCAGTTGCACAGGGTGGGGTCGAGACGCAGGGTCTCAAGCTTAATGATGAATGTGAAAGGTACTATGGTGTTGAATGCTGAGCTGTAGTCAATGAACAGCATTCTTACATAGGTATTTCTCTTGTCCAGATGGGATAGGGCAGTGTGATGGCGATTGCATCGTTTGTGGAGTGGGTCTAAGGTGGAGGTGATATGATCCTTGACTAGTCTCTCAAAGCACTTCATGATGACAGAAGTGAGTGCTACAGGACGATAGTTATTTAGTTCAGTTACCTTAGCTTTCTTGGGAACCTGAACAATGGTGGCCATCTTGAAGCATGTGGGGACAGCAGACTGGGATAGGGATTGATTGAATATGCCCGTCAACACACCAGCCAGCTGGTCTGTGCATGTTCTGAGGACGTGGCTAGGGATGCCGTCTGGGCCGGCAGCCTTGCAAGGGTTAACATGTTTAATTTATTTTACTCACGTTGGCCACGGAGGAGGAGAGCCCACAGTCTTTGGTAGCGGGCCGTGTTGGTGGCACTGTATTGTCATGAAAGAGCGCAAAGAAGTTGTTTAATTTGTCTGGGAGCAAGACGTCGATGTCCACAACGAGGCTGGTTTTCTTTTTGCAATCCGTGATTGTCTGTAGACCCTGCCACATATGTCTTGTGTTCGAGCCTTTGAATTCCGACTCCACTTTGTCTCTATAACATAACATTGAAGGTTGTGCAATGTATCAACAATATTTAGACTTAGGGTTGCCACCCGTTTGAGAAAATACGGAATGGTTCTGTTTCACTGAAAGAATAAACATTTTGTTTTTGAAATGATAGTTTCCGGATTTGACCATATTAATGACCAAAGGCTCGTATTTCTGTGATTATTATAATAAAGTCTATGATTTGATATTTGATAGAGCAGTCTGGCAATACTAAAGTGTCTATTAGAACATCCAATAGTCAAAGGTATGTGAAATACAAATGGTATAGAGAAATAGTTGACGAGTCATAATTCCTATAATAACTGCAACCTAATGTTTCTTTACTGGGAATATTGAAGAACTGGGAATATTGAACTATCAGCTTTCATATGTTCTGAGCAAGGAACTTAAACGTTAGCTTTTTTACATGGCACATATTGCACTTTTACTTTCTTCTCCAACACTGTGTTTTTGCATTATTTAAACCAAATTGAGCATGTTTCATTATTTATTTGAGACTAAATGGATTTTATTTATGTATTATATTAAGTTAAAATAAGTGTTCATTGTTCATTCAGTATTGTTGTAATTGTCATTATTACAAATATATATATATATATTAAAATCGTCGGAGTAATCAGTATCGGCTTGTTTTGGTCCTCCAATAATCGGTATCGGCGTCGAATAATCATAATCGGTTGACCTCTAGTTACAATCCCGGATATCTCTTTGGAAAGCAACTCTTGCCCTAATTTCGGCGACTTTGTTAACCTCTTTGGGGTATGTGGGACGCGTCCCACCTGGCCAAAAGCCAGGGCAAATGCAGAGCGCCAAATTCAAATAAATTACTATAAAAATCAAACTTTCATTAAATCACACATGCAAGATAGCAAATGAAAGCTACACTTGTTGTGAATCTAGCCAACGTCAGATTTCAAAAAGGCTTTTCGGGCGAAACCAAACAATGCTATTATCTGAGGATAGCACCTCCATAAACAAAGAGAAAGCATATTTCAACCCTGCACAACGCAGAAATAAAAATATAATTAATGTCTTACCTTTGACGAGCTTCTTTTGTTGGCACTCCAATATGTCCCATAAACATCACAAACAGTCCTTTTGTTCGATTAATTCCATCAATATATATCCAAAATGTCCATTTATTTGGCGCGTTTGATCCAGAAAAACACCGGTTCCAACTTGCTCAACGTGACTACAACATATCTCAAAAGTTACCTGTAAACTTTGCCAAAACATTTCAAACTACTTTTGTAATACAACTTTAGGTATTTTTATACTTAAATAATCGATAAAATGTAAGACTGTGTTCAATACAGGAAGAAAACAAACTGAAGCATGCTTTCTGGTCACGCGCCTCTATCTAACAGTACACTTCAAGTGACCCTTGTTCAAGATGGCTGTACTTCTTCATTACACAAAGGAATAACCTCAACCAATTTCTAAAGACTGTTGACATCCAGTGGAAGCGATAGGAACTGCAAGAAGGTCCCTTAGAAATCTGGATTCCCAATGAAAACACATTGAAAAGCGTGACCTAAAAAAAAAAAAAAAAAATCTGAATGGTTTGTCCTCTGGGTTTTGCCTGCTAAATAAATTCTGTTTATACTCAGACATGATTCAAACAGTTTTAGAAACTGCAGAGTGTTTTCTATCCAAATCTTCTAATAATATGCATATCTTGTCTTCTGGGGATGAATAGCAGGCAGTTGAATTTGGGCATGCATTTCCTCCGGACGTGAAAGTACTGCCCCCTGTCACCAAGAAGTTAACTAGGGACTGGACATTAGCGAGTAATATACTTGGAAGTGGTGGGTGATGTATGTGCATCCGAAGGAAGACCGCTCCTCTAGAAGACTGCTAGAAGACCGCTCCTCCTCCGGCGTTGTTTTGGGTCGGCCTCTGTAATCAGTTCAAATGCCCTGGAAGGTGCAGACAAAGGATCCGCTTTGGGAAAGTTGTATTCCTGGTCATTGTGCTGGTAAGTTGACGTCTCTCTGATATCCAGTAATTCTTCCCGGCTGAATGTAATAACACTTAAGGTTTTCTGGGCTAACAATGTAAGAAATAATACATAAAAAAACTAAATAATGCACAGTTTCCGAAGGACTTGAAGCGAAGCACAGTTAGAGATGGCAGCTATCTTTCTTTTCTCATTCAGTGCGTAAATAAGCGTGTGGCATGTTGCTATTCAAATTTAATCTTTCTTGCTGACTGTTGATGTTCAAATGTCACCTCAGTGAAATACCCACAACAATCAACCTTGTACTGGTCTTGTCCTAATGGATACAATATTTCCTTTTAGAATGTATTGTAGGCAATACTAATGTTTCTGTTTTCTTGTTGCTCTCCCATGCAGGTTTCCTGTTTGGTCAATGGGATGTTAGAGGTCTGGAGGCGTGCCAGAACTGAAGGAGCATGGTGAAGCACCAACCCCTGCAGGTTTACGAGAGGCAGCTGTGTTTGTCATGTCTCACAGGGATCTATGGGTGCCGGTGGAAACGGTACCAACGGTCACATGATGACACCACCAAGGTGAGTTCTGCCTAGCAGACCTTACGTTTGTACCTAAATGACCATAATGGACATGGCATATTGGTGTTGGTATATGGAAGTTAGTAATTTCTGGAAGATCTATTATCGGCCAAATGTCAGTTGGTTGACTGGAGCGAGTGTAATCGAATGGTACCAGACAGTCCACTTTTATTTTTTTTCGTTCCAAGTTCACTGCAGGATTACAGCACCACACTGCATCTTATATCTCACTATTAATTAAAAACACTCTAATTTGGCGTGTCTGTGAGAGCGTGCAGTGCATGTGGGAAGGATTCCTCCCTTATGCCATCCATTACCCATGCCCCATCTTTCAAGATGCATTTATAAAAAGCCATGTAGACCCACTGTTCCCTGGGCGCCGAATATGTGGATGTCAATTATGCCAGCCCCCCCCCCCCCCCCCCCCCCCCGCACCTCTGATTCAGAGGGGTTGTTTTAAATGCGGAAGACACATTTCAGTTGAGTGCATTCAGTTGTACAGCTGACTAGGTATCCCCTTTTCCCTTTCCCATCCCGTAATAACCTGTCCTTGGGCTGTCACTGGAGGTGCCTTTGGCCTTGCAGAGCACCTACATGTCCTGGAACTGTGTTTAAGTCTGTACGTGCTGCAGATAGTATTCCATTTTTTTTATCAAGCATTCAGAGCCTCCCCTTGGTCACATTCATCGCAGTCTTTATTTGTTTAAGTAGGTTTTCTATAATGCCAAGTTGCCCTGGTCTGTCAGATTTAGTACCATATGGTAATTGGAGCACAATAGTCCACCATCATCTAGCTAGCCTGAGACAAGTAGACAGAGCTGAGAGGGCTGAAACCTGTGTGTGAAATATAACGTACCGTAAATGTTTTAAGTGGCATAGAAATGTGATATACAGTGCCTTCGGAAAGTATTTAGACCACTTGACTTTTTCCACATTTTGTAACATTACAGCCTTATTGCAAAATGTGTTTAAAAAGAAAAGTTAATAATCAATCTGAACACAATACCCCTTAATGACAAAGGAAAAACAGGTTTTTGTAAATGTTTGCAAATTTATTAAATTAGAAACTGATATCACATTTACTTAAGTATTCAGACCCTTTACTCAGTACTTTGTTGAAAGCACCATTTGGTAACGATTACAGCAGGGTGTCTTATTGGTTATGACGCTAGAAGCTTGGCACACCTGTGTTTGGGTAGTTTCTGCAATTATTTTCTGAAGATCCTGTGCACCTGAAGGATGATCAATGGAAACAGGATGTACCTGAGCTCATCGCAAAGGGGCTGAATATTTACGAAAATAACGTGTTTCTATTTTTTATATACATTTGTAAAAATGTCTAAACCTGTTTTCTCTTCGTCATTATTGAGTATTGTGTGTAGATTTGAAATGTATGGAAGGATCCATACGGGGAGGGAGAAAGGTAAAACGCATCAATCAGTCAAATGTATGTATAAAGCCCTTCTTACATCAGCTGATGTCACAAAGTGCTGTACAGAACCCTAACCCCAGCCTAAAACCCCAAACAGCAAGCAATGCAGGTGTAGAATCACGGTGGCTAGGAACAACTCCCTAGAAAGGCTGGAACGTAGGAAGAAACCTAGAGAGGAACCAGGCTATGAGGGGAGGCCAGTCCTCTTCTGGCTGTGCCGGTGGGGATTATAACAGAACATGGCCAAGATGTTCAAATGTTTATAGATGACCAGCAGGGTCAAGTAATAATAATCACATTGGTTGTAGAGGGTGCAACACCTCAGGAGTAAATGTCAGTCGGCTTTTCATAACCGATCATTCAGAGTATCTATACCGCTCCTGCTGTCTCTAGAGAGTTGAGCAGCAGGTCTGAGACAAGGTAGCATGTCCGGTGAAACTGGAGCAGCAGCACAACCAGGTGGACTGGGGACAGCAAGGAGTCATCAGGCCAGGTAATCTTGAGGCATGGTCCTAGTGCTTAGGTTTTCTGAGAGAAAGAGACAGGATACTTAAATTCACACAGGACACTGGATAAGACAGGAGAAATACTTCAGATATAGCAGACTTACCCTATCCCCCCGACACCAACTACTGCAGCATAAATACTGGAGGCTGAGACAGGAGGGGTCGGGAGACACTGTGGTCCCATCCGACGATACCCCTGGACAGGGCCAAACAGGCAGGATATAACCCCACCCACTTTGCCAAAGCACAGCCCTCACACCACTAGAGGGATATCTTCGACCACCAACTTACTATCCTGAGACAAGGCCAAGTATAGCCCACAAAGATCTCCCCCGTGGCACGAACCCAAGGGGGGGCGCCAACCCGGACAGGAAGATCGCATAAACCTTGCCTGGTTCACCAACTACTTCACAGACAGAGTTCAGTGTGTCAAATCAGAGGGCCTGTTGTCCAGACCTCTAGCAGTCTCAATAGGGGTACCACAGGGGTCAATTCTCAGGCTGACTCTTTTCTCTGTATATATCAACGATGTTGCTCTTGATGTGGGTGATTCCCTGATCCACCTCTATGCAGACGACACCATTCTGTATACATCTGACCCTTCTTTGGACACTGTTAACTAATCTCCAAACGAGCTTCAATGCCATACAACACTCCTTCCGTGGCCTCCAACTGCTCTTAAACGCTAGCAAAACAAAATGCATGCTTTTCAACCGTTCGCTGCCCGCCCGTCCAGCAGCAATACTCTGGACGGTTCTGACTTAGAATATGTGGACAACTTACAAATACCTAGGTGTCTGATTAGACTGTAAACTCTGCTTCCACATGAAGCATCTCCAATCCAAAATTAAATCAAGAATCGGCTTCCTATTTCGCAACAAAGCATCCTTCACTCACGCTGCCAAACATACCCTCGTAAAACTGTCTATCCTACTGATCTTCGGCGATGTCATTTACAAAATATCTTCCAATACTCTACTCAGCAAACTGCATCCAGTTATCACAGTGCCATCCGTTTTGTCACCAAAGCCCAATATACTACCCACCACGGCGACCTGTATGCTCTAGTCGGCTGGCCCTCGCTACATATGGCTCCAGGTCATTTATAAGTCTATGCTAGGTCACTCGTCACTCAGCTCACTGGTCACGGTAACAACACCCACCCGTAGCACGCGCTCCAGCAGGTATATCTCACTGGTCATCCCCAAAGCCAACATCTCCTTTGGCCGCCTTTCCTTACAGTTCTCTGCTGCCCATGACTGGAACGAATTGCAAAAATCACTGAAGCTGGAGACTTATTTCCCTTACTAACTTTAAACATCAGCTATCTGAGCAGCTAACCGATCACTGCAGCTGTACATTGCCCATCTGTAAATAACCCACCCAATCTACTTACCTCATCCCCATGTTGTTTTTATTTACTTTTCTGCTCTTTTGTACACCAGTATTTCTACTTGCACATCATCTGCTCATCTATCACTCCAGTGTTAATTTGCTAAATTGTAATTACTCCGCTACCATGGCTTATTTATTGCCTTACTCCTCACCATTTGTGCACTCTATATATACATTCTTTTTTCTCCATTGTGTTATTGACTTTACGCTTGTTTATTCCATGTGTAACTTTGTTGTTTGTGTTGCACTGCTTTGCTTTATCTTGGCCAGGTTGCAGTTGTAAATGAGAACTTGTTCTCAATCAGCCTACCTGGTTAAATAAAATGAAATTAACTCAGCCCACTACCCGGCATGGTAGACCACCAGTAAGCCAGTGACTCAGCCCCTGTAAATACGGTTTGAGGCAGAGAATCCCAGTGGAGAGAGGGGAACCAGCCAGGCAGAGAGAGCAAGGGCGGTTCGTTGCTCCAGTGCCTTTCCGTTCACCTTCACACCCCTGGGCCAGACTACACTCAATCATAGGACCGACTGAAGAGATGAAAACTCTCTAAAGACTTAAAGGTCGAGACCGAGTCTGCCTACCCTACATGGGTAGGCAGACCATTCCATAAAAATAGAGCTCTGTAGGAGAAAGCCCTGCCTCCAGCTGTTTGCTTAGAAATTCTAGGGACAGTAAGCAGGTCTGCGTCTTGTGACCGTAGCGTATGTGTAGGTATGTACGGCAGGACCAAATCGGAAAGATGGGTAGGAGCAAGCCCATATAATGCTTTGTAGGTTAGCAGTAAAACCTTAAAATCAGCCCTAGCCTTAACAGGAAGCCATTGTAAAGAGGCTAGCACTGGAGTAATATGGTCACATTTTTGGTTCTAGTCAAGATTCTAGCAGTGGTGTTTAGCATTATTGAAGTTTATTTAGTACTTTATCTGGGTAGCCGGAAAGTAGAGCATTGCAGTAGTCTAACCTCGAAGTGATAAAAACATGAATACATTTTTCTGCATCATTTTTGGACAGAAAGTTTATGATTTTTGCAATGTTACGTAGATGGAAACAGTTATATTTTAGATGACTGTACAACCATCAAGATTAATGGTCAGATTCAACAGAAGATCTCTTTGTTTCTTGGGACCTAGAACTAGCATTTATGTTTTGTCCGAGTTTAAAAGTAGAAAAGTCCCTTCGGGTGTGGCATACAATTTGACACACTGTAACATGTATTGCAGTGGCATCCTACATCTCACGTGCACCTCAATCAAAAATATGTCCAAGTACCCTTTATTCTAGTTATAGGAATGACCTCTCGTCCTGTGAGCTTAGCATGCAAACTCTGCTGAGTGGTGGATGGATGAGCTAAACGTTTTGACCTTTCATTCCTACCCTATTTGCCCTCAGGAAGGTAATGCTGCATGAGTTCTTTAAATCTTCAGATAGATGGAGCACATTCATGTTTGACAGGTCGAAGGCCACATGGAGAATTTTTTTTCATCCTTTGGTGGGAATAGGATCCTGTGGCTGTGTTTCCTGTTGTCTCTGAGACTGGTAGATATGGTACTGCAGAGTCAGCTGTGTGTTTGTGTGTCGCCTTGGCCACCATGGTCATGTGTGGCGGGCGCGTTGGCCCACTGGGGGAGAATTGGCCAATCAGCAGCCTGTCTGTGTATAGTACCACAGGATTATATTGGACCTGCTGTGGTGCTACTCTGTGTGTTTACCAGTCTCCTCCTTTGCCAGAATCTGCATCCCAACCTCAGACCCCCACTATGCCATGTTTCAGTAGCATATTTTTCTGTTTCCTCCCATGAGCCTATTATTATGGAAGTACTGTACTTTTGAATGCTGCTAACTAAGCATGAATAACTTCAGTATAATGAATAAAAACTCAGTAAAAGTATAACTGTAAAAATTAAGTTAAATTGGATGTCTACAGTCTACAAATTGGCATTACATTTTTTTTGCGTTTTGTGTAACTTATTTTTTTACTTATTGTGTACATAATGTTTCTGCTACAGTCTATGACCGAAAAATAACTTCTATGACATCAGAAAAACGATTACTCACCACGGACTGGAAGACATTTTTTCTTTTAATGAGTCCGACGAGAAGGATATCCTGCTTTCACTTGAACAGGCCCAGATCCAAGCCTATTGGCTGTCCTTCTGAGAAGCCGGGGGCGAGCGAGTAAACTCCCACTGCCATCTGTTCTTCTTGCTAACGTGCAATCATTAAAAAATCTAATTGATGACCGATTTATTAAGATTATCCTACCAACCAAGATTATCCTACCTTCGTTCGGTCACCAAGACGTGTCCAAACGAAGAAATGGACAATATAGAGCTGGTGGAATTTTCAATGCACCGGCAGAACAGAGACACTACCTCTGGAAAGACAAGGGATGGGGGGGTGTGTCTTTCTGTCAATAACAGCTGGTACATGATGTCTAATATTAAAGAAGTCTCGAGGTATTGCTCACCTGAGGTAGAGTACCTTATGTTAAGTTGTCGACCAAACTATCTACCAAGAGTTCTCATCTGTATTATTCGTAGCAGTCTATTTACCACTACAGGACTGTTTTGCTAGCACAGACTGTAATGTGTTCCGGGATTTATCCAATGGCATTGAGGAATACACCACCTCAGTCATCATTGCCTTCATCAATAAGTGTATTGATGATGTCTTCCCCACAGTGACTGTACGTACATATCCCAACCAGAAGCCATGGACTACAGGCAATGTCCGCATCGAGCTAAAGGCTAGAGCTGCCTCTTTAAAGGAGTGGGAGACTAATCCGGACGCTTATAAGAAATCCAGCTATGCCCTCAGACGAACCATCAAACAAGCAAAGCGTCAAGACAGGATTAAGATTGAATCCTACTACTTTGACAGGCTGGTCATGGCTCACATCAACAGCATCCTCCCAGACACCCTAGACCCATTCCAAATCGCATACCGCCCCAACAGATCCACAGATGACGCAATCCCAATCGCACTCCACACCGCCCTCCACACCGCCCTTTCTCACCTGGACAGAAAGAACCACTATGTGAGAATGCTGTTTATCGACTACAGCTCAGCATTCAACACCATAGTGCCCACGAAGCTCATCACTAAGCTAAGGATTCTGGGACTAAACACCTCCCTCTGCAACTGGATCCTGGACTTCCTGACGGGCCGCCGCTAGGTGGTAAGAGTAGGCAACAATATGTCTGCCACTCTGATCCTTATAACTGGGGCCCTTCAGGGGTGTGTACTTTGTCCCCTCCTGTATTCCCTGTTCACCCACGACTGTGTGGCCAAACACAACTCCAACACCATCAAGTTTGCTGATGACACAACAGTGGTAGGCCTGATCACCGACAACGATGAGACGGCCTATATGGAGGATGTCAGAGAACTGGCAGTGTGGACAACAACCTCTCCCTCAATGTAAGCAAGACAAAGGAGCTGATCGTGGACTACAGGTAAAGACGGGCCGAACAGGCCCCCATTTAACATTGACGGGGCTGTAGGGGAGCAAGTCGAGGGTTTCAAGTTCTTTGGTGTCCACATCACCAATTATTTATTATGGTCCAAACATACCAAGACAGTTGTGTACACGACAAAACCTTTTCCCTCCCAGGAGACTGAAAAGATTTGGCATGGGCCCCCAGATCCTCAAAAGGTTCTACAGCTGCACCATCGAGAGCTTCCTGACCGGTGGCATCACTGTCTGGTTTGGCAACTGCACGTCATCTAAGGCGCTACAGAGGGTAGTGCGAACGGCCCAGTACTTTACTGGGGCCAAGCTTCCTGCCATCCAGGACCTATATAATAGGCGGTGTCAGAGGAAAGCCCATAAAATTGTCAGAGACTCCAGTCACCCAATTTATAGACTGATTTCTCTGCTACCGCCACGGCAAGAAGTACCGGAGAACCAAGTCTAGGACCAAAAGCCTCCCCAACAGTGGTTAGAGCGTTGGACTAGTAACTGGAAGGCTGCAAGTTCAAATCCCCGAGCTGACAAGGCACAAATCTGTCGTTCTGCCCCTGAACAGGCAGTTAACCCACTGTTCCTAGGCCGTCATTAAAAATAAGAATTTGTTCTTAACTGACTTGCCTGGTAAAATAAAATAAATAAAAAAATACCCCCCCCCGCCTTTGTATAGTGCCCCGCTGTATGTTGCCTCGCTATTGTTACTTTTATTATTACTTTGTTATTTTAGCCTACTTGGTAAATTATATATATTTTAACTGCACTGTTGGTTAAGGGATTTTAAGTAAGCATTTCACGGTTAAGTCTACACTTGCTGTATTCAGCACATGTGGCAAATAAAGTTTGATTTGATGTCCATTTATGCAGCTCCAACAGTCGAGGCCCTAGTGCTACAGCACCAAAGGGTCTCTGCAGAGATGGACTGACATCCAGGCCAACACTGAATATAATTGTGTCCCACATGGCAGAACAGACACACAGTCCCACACAAAGTCCTGGCCTACATTGTGAACCATTTTTGTTCTCTTTCAAATGAACAGGATGACTTTAAAGGGATACCTAGGGATTTAGGCAACGAGGCCCTTTATCTACTTCCCAGTCTGATGATCTCGTGGATACCATTTTTATGTCTCTGTTTGGGGTTTGAAGGAAGTTGCTAACTAGTGTTGGGGAATAATCAGAATTAGTTGGTAACATAGGTAAGATGTTTTATATTCATCATATGTTTGTAAGTTACTTCTCATCAGAATGTGTTTGTATAATACTGTGGCGGGGTTGCAGTATCTGTTCTATGTCAAGACTAAGTTGCTTGGGCCGGAGAGAGGGGAAAGGTCAAGCGTGTATCTCTTGGCTCCACATAGTCTGTGTGCCAGTCAGTGTGTCTCTGTGATCTTGTCAAGATAGGATGGATTTGATATATGCCTGTTGATATGGAGGATTGGTTTATGGTTCTGAGTTTGAGAAAACAACATAGTTTAGGAGACAAAGCTGAACGATATATTATGCCTATGCTGTCTGGCTATGTGTGTGTCTTTGCTATAAAGGATCTCAGTTGCAATGTGTAAGGGACTCTCAGAGAATTCATTGATAGACACTGAATTGATCTGAGAGTCACAGGGTTGTGATAGAGCTCATATAATTAAAGATGGACTTTTGTGATAACTAACTCTGACTTGTGTGTGGTTTGCTCTCATGATTTGGTAAATAGAGGAAACTTCCACGACACTAGCGCTAGTGCAGTTGCTAACTAGCGCTAGTGCAGTTGCTAACTAGCGCTAGTGCAGTTGCTAACTAGCGCTAGTGCAGTTGCTAACTAGCGCTAGTGCAGTTGCTAACTAGCGCTAGCGCAGTAACTGGAAGTCTGAGTATCTGCTAGCAGATACCATGGACTTCTTCACTGTGCTAATTAGCCTTGGCTTGTGAAACTACCTCTAACTTCCTTCATACTGGACACAGAGCCATGAAAATGCTATCCACAAGTTCATCTGACTGGGGAAGTAGGTAAATAGCCTTATTGCCAAAATCTCAAAGTATCCATTTAACTATGGATGCTGTGCTGCCTTGTATTGGAGGCCTATAATCATCTCACATTGGCAGATCACCTGTTAAGTGTGCCAGCACTGCCTGGTCAGATGACATCATAGATGCATATTTAATAGCAAATGTTACCAATCAGTGTTGCTAATCAAAAGATCGATCACTTACATGATGTGATGTTTAAACATGACAGGCAGCGTCACTGAACCATTACCATGAGAGGTCTTAATGTGACATGGACTCGCTTCGTAATGCCCAGATTCAGAACAGAACAGAAGTGGTTGCTGTCGTCATCTCCCCTATGAGCTGGATAATAAACAGGCCAGTGTTCCTGAGCCTCCCTCTTTGTTAACTTGGTCTTTGAGTTAGTGGTTTGTAGAAAGGGTGGCCACGTCACTGGCACTGCAAGCTGATCTGCCCTCAGTAATAATTGAGTTTTTCCATTTAGCCAGTCTTTACCTGGAGCAGAATGGGTCTAGAAATAGGAACAAGCATAATTCTGTAGACTTGGTCTGTTAAATAAAATAGAGACACGTGAAACTGAAATCCTGTTCAAATAATTTGCTATCATCACTGTTTTATGGCGCAACTAAAGTCCGCACTAAACTAGAAAACCAGATGGGCAACATTCTAATATGGCAGGGAACATTCATGCAACATGCAGGGAGCATTCTCTTTGCTATCTTTTTCCTGTCTTCCTCTCAAGTCTTCCATTACTTCTTTAGTTCCCTGACAGAATAAAAGGTCAAAAGCTTCAACACCTCTGCAGAAAACACATTTACAGGCTGTCAGCTGTAGAAGTTACTGAGTAAACAAGCGTTAGGAGGATGTCTCTATATTCCTGTGGGACAGGGCCAAGAGGGCCTTGGAACACAAACCACGATGTGCAGTGATGGTGTTGGTGGGCCCAGGAGCGTTCTGTGATACAGGTGCGTATCCAGCACTCATCCTCAGACTTCTGTGTGATTCTCGACTAAACCAGCAGCCGCTAGGCTAGCTGAATGAGGGGTTGATGGTGGTCTGTCATGATCGTTAGTAAAGCTTTAGAGCGACTAGAAATCACAGTCCTAGGTTTTCTAATGTCTGATCATTTTAATGATGGAAATTTATTTTGATGGTAATTGAATTACGTGAAATGGAATTTGACTAATTTAAGCACTATGTTCATATAAGACATTCAGGTAAGCAATTATATTAATACCCTTTGGCGGAGGTCACGATCAATTGTCTTTGAAAACAAATTAACTGGTAACCTTTGTACTAATAGTGCCTTGTCTACCTGTCTCTATAGTTCAATAATCATATGTAAGCACCTTTCAGTCAGCCTGCACTCACATCCAGTAGTGCTGACATTCAAACAATTTCTCTCCAAAATATCTAGGGTATCATATTAGTTGTAGCTATGAGGTCAGCAGCTCCACAGAGCTGAAGAGGCCATTCTGTTCTATAATAAGTAAAGCCACGGCCAGTTGGTGCTCCTGACAGTTCTGTCATAACTGGAGAGAGGGTCGAGGACCAGAGGGCTGGAACCCTCTAACCCTGATCTTCTCAGGGCAATGTTGTTGGTCTGATAGGTGGGCCTTAGCTGGGTGGGGAAACACACTAATGATTTTGAGGGAGTTGTGAAGGGATTAGGGCTGTGATGAGCTGTGGGACATTCAGTGACAACCCCACCAGCTGCTGGTCTGGCCCAGGACAACAAGGGGACTGGGCAGACCACTGCCTGAGGAAAGGGTGGGTGATGGTGGGAAGGACTCTCGCTCGCTATCCCGGCCTGTGTACACCTGCTTCAGTCCCTAGTTGCATTCTTGAAAAAAACTAAATGTATTGAATATTTAAATCATACAATATACTTGCTGTGAAGCCGCTCAACAACTACATCACATTAGTCATCTAATGGACTCCCATCCAGAGCGACACACAGAAGCAAACAGGGTCAACGCCCTGCTCAAGGGCACATCGACAGATCTCCCACAAGGTCAAAAATGGGGACCCGATCCATCAGCCTCCGGCCCAAGCTCCCAACCGCCAGGCCACCAGCCCTCCAAGATCCCTCCCACAGTTCCCCAATAGCTGCCCCTCAACCATCAGAGACCCCTCCCACAATAAAATAATCCATTCCCCACCTCCAAGACCACCCCCCCCCCCCCCCAATAACCAAGAAAATGAACAAAAGACAAAGTGCTTTTAAGTGATGACATGTCTGCAATCTACTCCTCATATTTGGTTCTGAGAGACAGTGGAGGATCCTCAGATTTTTAGCAGTAATACGAGGGTTTACGGTTCCACAGAAGAGAATTATCCCCTGATCCTTTTCATCCCTCTATTTTTAGCCTCTGTTGGTCAATGAGGCTTAGGCTATGATGTATTCCATCCTTATTCAGGTGCCTGCCTGCCTGCCTGCCTAGTGCCCTTCAGACAAGCAGTACAGCAATTTTCATGACATTTCAAAAAATATAAATTTTTCCCGGTAGAGGAAAGTAATTTCCTCACCCAGCTCCCACTAGCAGAGTACAAGGCCGAATGAGTCGGCTCTGTTGGGCTTGAAAATCTCCCATTCAATACAATTTAAAACCTTTTATTTCCTCTCAGACCCATTAAATACTGTACTTTTACAAAAAAATATTCCTGACCTCTCTTGATTGGTAGATAAAATTGACCATTTAACCTCACTTGGACACGTTTTGTGATAAATATAACAAAAAGGTTTCATCCCTCATTTTTTAATGGAAGTTCAACATACTGTATGATTCAACAGACTACTAGATCTATTACACTCAGTACATTTTGAGTTGGTTCCTTGTTTCGGCTGTAGTCAGAAAGCAGTTTTTAATGCTATGGTGTCGGCTCTGGCCTGAAGGCATATGTTCCTCCCTAAATAAAGCAAGCCTTGCAGAATGCAAATGTGATATCAGGCAGGCAGGCAGGCCGTATCATGCCAGACATCTCTGATTTGATCAGCTCCTAAACAGCAGCAGAGAAGAACAGTGAGACAGGATTAATGTTCAGTCATACTGTACACGTTGCACATACTAAACAATGATGCTGGCTTGGCTGAATATTAATTGAAGGAATAAATGTGACAGCCAGCCTAATAATGCTCCAAACACGTTTGAAATTATATGTTCATTTGAAGCTTGAATTGCACATTATTTACATACACATTTATTGCACATTGTATGTAATCTTTGCCACTCACATAACTGGCCTGGCAACTTGATTAGCTCCCAAACAACCAGGTTAAAATGATCCCCAACGTTTTGTCTCCTTTGTTGTCCAAACACTACCTACTAATTGACAATCCAGTCCCTCTCCCAGGGGTGTCACCTCTGTAATCCATTTTGCCATCAGCACGTGAACAATGTCCCCTTGCATGACCTCAAGGTGTCCCTCTCCCAGATGTTTCTGGGTAGTCATTAAAAGCCAGGGGGACAGGGCCAGAGCAGTTGGATCAGTCAGCAGGGCCCAGTCAGACCCTAGCCTGCACCACAGGGACCACCTCCCTACCACAGGGTTAACCCTATGGTTACCTTGATGTCTGGCTTTCTCACGTTGCAATCAATAGGAGATTTGGAAGTGTAGCCATGTGAAACTAACTCTATGGTAACCGTTCTGGAGTCCGTAGTACTCTGATTTCTGAACCAGAGTGATTTTCTTAGTACGGTCATAGAAGGAAGTAGTAAATATAAAGAATAGCCTAATCTTCATGACTAATGTTCAAACTTGGACGTCAAACAGTAACAAGGTTCTGGTCTATATATAATAATAATAATTTAACATATGTTGTTTTCCTGTTTTTTATAATTACTTATCCGGAAGAGATTGGTGGCTAAAAAGAATCGTCACCTACAAATCCCACATGCTTCCTTCCCTCATACTACTATATTCTCAATCCCTGCCCCAAATCACCAAATCTGCCCCATCATGTTACGTAATAATCCTCATACCATCCCGAACATGTACTTTAGTGTCCCCCTAGTTAAACTGCTGTTTGGCCTGGGCTGAACTTAACACATGTAGGCTCTCCTCTCAAGTGCCCAGGGAGATGGGCAGAAGGTATACAGGGCTGGTATCTGTCACCACCCAGCCATTAGACCTGGCCCTGTCTTACATCCTGTGCTACTGCCAGCCGATGCCCTCCATGGAACAGTCATCCAAGGTGAACGTCCAGACAGCTTTGTTTGTGCTCTCATATCACCTTGATATCCCCTATCACAGCAAGGCTAAGTACAGGGTCAACTGGGTCTTATTCTGGATGGTGCAATGTAAGAACATTATTACAGATAGAAATGTTATGTATAGAGCTGGAACAAGTGTTTTATTTTGTATTTTTATAATTTTGTTGCAAATCAAACTTTCTACATCTTTATCTGAGCGTTCTCCAGTCCTCCAGACTCTGAAGAGCAGCCAGGCTTGCTGTCTGTTTGAAAAGCTCACATTTTGTGCATTGTCTTCCAAGGTGTGTGCATGTCCGCATGCTAACATTATATCTTGTATCTCTTTTATTAGAGCTCTTATTACAGCTTGCGGTGGCATTTGAAGGCTGACCAATAGTTGGTTTATGGCCTTATTGGCTATTTAAGTTAATGTGAGTAATTACTTGATAGGGACGACAGTGGATTGGGGGGGATGTGAGTTTGAGCCCCCCTGCTTTTTTACTGAGACCATGTTGCCCTATGACCGTTCAGATCTCATTTTATTGAAGGCAGACATGTGGTTCTCTTTTCAATCAGTTGCAAAGCGGCATGAATGTTGTCTTGTCTTTGGTCATGCAAGCTTTGTGAATGTGTACACAAAGTGGGAGTGTGAAATTATTTCTGAACAGAATTGACAGTACATTCACTATAAAACATGAGCATTATTCTATTGACTTGTTCTCCAGACCATTCCTCATTTGTTTGTGGTTTACCACGTTAAACTGATGCAGCTAGCGAATGGTGTTTAAAATGTTTGACATGCCTCCAGGTTTGAGCCATCAGTCTGTGTGGCTGCACCGTCATCAGTCTCTCTACATCCAGATTATAGTCTTTGGCTTTCTCACGTTGGCTGGATTAGGGCAGATTGCCCAATGATGACTCTGCCGGATATCTAGGAGACTGTTGTTGCTTCCATTTCTGTTGTCAGTGTTGATTGTGATGTTGATGTATGGGGGTAATGTTAAGTGATGTGCCAGTCTGGGGTGGAGAAAGCACTTTCTCATCAGTCCTTTGCTCACTTGCAATCAGAGAAAGAAATACAGTGAATGTACCAATAGTATTCCAATGTTTCCTCACCTGTTTCAACACAACACTGGCCAAAGTGCTTTATGTTAATCTGATGATATTTGACTAATGGTACTCTGGTAAAGGTAATAATCCTTCCTTTGTGTGTTTTGATTCCCAGTGGGAGTTCCTGTGGTCTCTCATCCTCTTCTTCACCTTCTCTCTGCTCCTGGTCTGGTTCTACTTCTGGTGGGAGGCACACAACGACTACAATGAGTTCAACTGGTGAGTCCTGCTGTACTGTGTGTATGCTAGTTATACAACTCATAGATTAATGTCTCTTAGTATATCGGCGTCATCCGTCAGTGGTCTGTTCACTAAATGCTCCTATGACCGTCCCCTACATTGATTCTCTGGCAATTACTTAGCTTAATGTTTTACTTTTAAAAGATGCCATTTTGTCTCCATATGTTTTTGCCTGAACTGAAAATGCTAACTCTAGATTGTAGTTTTTTTTGGTTGGCCAAAATCATTTTGGGATAATCCTCTTCCCTAATATGGGTGCGGATGTATAGGCCTTAGGGCCTCTATCACTGCAGATTATAGTTAGCATGATTACATAAAGCAGGAATACCCTTTGACCCCAAATCACCTCTCAGATTATTCCATTCATGTCTTCCCCACAGTTACCATAAAACCAATTATACTTGGAGACAATTCAGGTGTTGGTTTTGCCATGAGACAAGAAACATTGCGCATTCAATTGAAGAATATACTACCACTGAAATTATGAATTGGGTTTATTTAGTTGAGCTTTTGACCAAGCTCTTGACCAAGTCCTCAAAGCCTTCTACATTGAATGTGCACGCTATGCCCCAGAGTCCACTATGATATGAGAAACTCCTACATGGCAGTATGTGCCTCTAAGCTTAAGTCCAGCCATATCCGTGTGTACTGTAGTTTCATAGTGTTCAGTGGCATTTCATTCACGCTGGGTTGTCAGACCAGACAGACACACGGTCAGGTCAGCTTGTGTCTGACGATCATTCTGTCACCCAGAAAACCGAGACTAAAGGCTAAGTTCTCGGACACACCAACAGCGTTTGCTGGCCGAGAGCACTTTGCACCTCTGAGCGTAATTTGCAAACCGAGTGCTTACCGATTTTACATGTAGAATTGCGTGAAAAATGTTGGCAGTCAGACGTTTGGTGCAATGTGTGCGTGCCTTGAGAGAGAGAGCAAAGCTTTGGTTCTTCTTGTAACGTGCAATTTGCTTTGTCCCCCCAAGGTCATTCCCCACACTCTCTCTGTTCGCCACCGCCTTTCTCTGCCACGTTAACTTCCGACTTCAACTGTATGTTAAAATACACTTATGTTGGAGTCATTAACTTGTTTTTCAACCACTTCACAAATTTCCTGTTAACAAACTATAGTTTTGGCAAGTTGGTTAGGACATCTACTTTGTGCATGACACAAGTCATTTTTCCAACAGTTGTTTACAGACAGATTATCACAATTCCAGTGGGTCAGAAGTTTACATACACTAAGTTAACTGTGCCTTTGAACAGCTTGGAAAATTCCAGCCGCCATACCGCTCAGGAAGGAGACGCGTTCTGTCTCCTAGAGATGAATGTACTTTGGTGTGGAAAGTACAAATCGATCCCAGAACAACAGCAAAGGACCTTGTGAAGATGCTGGAGGAAACGGGTACAAAAGTATCAATATCCACAGTAAAACGAGTCCTATATCGACATAACCTGAAAGGCCGCTCAGCAAGGAAGCTGGTTGGCCTACTCCTGGTTGGCCAGTGCTGGTTTCTACGATCTTGCGCTCATCTCAGAGACCAAATCAACACTAACTGTAGCCTGCCCTGATATCCATGAGACGCTACTATTGTGTAACTAGCTTCCGTTTGACAGGTTTTTATATAACCGCTCTGGGGAGTGGAGCGACGGGACCATTCCAATCCTGGCCACTACCGCTGCCGGCTTCACTTATATTACATTTTTAATGGTGAGTTGTGTCATCTCATCAAACTTTCACTGTGAGATGATATTGATACTGTGTCTAGGCCCTGGGTAACAGCCAGGTAATGTTAGGGGTGTAACCTGGCAGGGCAGAAACGTGTTGCCATGTATGTCTGGACCAAGTCCACATGTGAAAGTTATGATGGCACAGGCAGCTGTTGACCTGTTTTGAAAACAGTGGTTGTGGAAATTCACGTGATGTGATTTATTTGTGTGTCTATTCTTTCAGATTTTAGCACTTTGCCACATAGCAGTGGGACAACAGCTGAACTTGCACTGGCTGCACAAGGTAATGCTCAAGTGTGCGATTTTTGGAGTGTTTGTTTGTGTATGTACAGTTAAAGTCGGACGTTTACATACACTTACGTTGGAGTCATTAAAACTTGTTTTTCAACCACTCCACACATTTCTTGATAACCTCTCTAGGGTACGTGGGACGGTAGTGTCACACCTGGCAACACCTGAAAATGTGTTATACATCAAAATAAAGCTTAACTTCTTGTTAATCCAGCCACCATGTCAGATTTCAAAGGCTTTACGGCGAAAGCAAACCATGCGATTATCTGAGGACAGCACCCCGCATACAAACACATAAATCATATTTCAACCAGGCAGGTGCAACACGAAAGTCAGAAATAGCGATATAAAAAATGCCTTACCTTTGATCTTCTTCTGTTGGCACTCCAAAAGGTCCCAGTTACATCACAAATGGTAATTTTGTTCGATAATGTCCTTCTTTATATCCATAAAAACTCAGTTTCCCTCCATCAAAATGCATACAAAATGAATCCCAAACGTTAATAATAAACTTTTCCAAACAAGTTAAACAACGTTTATAATCAAACCTTAGAATTTATTTGAGTATTAGGATACCTAACATTTAAGACGGAGAATAGTATGTTCATTACCGGAGCTAAATAAGAAAGAACGCGCTTTCCTCCACGCGCTTGGAAACACTACAGCCAAAATGGGAGCCGCCTAGAAAAACTACAAACTCTGAAACTACAAACCCTGAAACTCTTTCTAAAGACTGTTGACATATAGTGGAAGCCCTAGAAACTGCAATCTGGGAGGACATGGCCTTATTATTAAAATACTAGCCATTGAAAATAGTGGTAAACTGAAATTGTTTTTGGGGGGGATGGTTTGTCCTCAGGGTTTAGCCTGCCATATCAGTTCTGTTATACTCACAGACATAAGCTTAACAGTTTTAGAAACTTTAGTGTTTTCTGTCCAAATCTACCAATTATATGCACATCCTAGCTTCTGGGCCTGAGTAACAGGCAGGTAACTTTGTGCACGCTTTTCATCCCGACGTGAAAATAGTGCCCCCTTCCCTAGTGAGGTTAACAAACTATAGTTTTGGCAAGTCTGTTAGGACATCTAATTTGTGCATGACACAAGTCATTTTTCCAACAATTGTTTACAGACAGATTATTTCACTTATAATTCACTGTATCACAATTCCAGTGGCTCAGAAGTTTACATACACAAAGATGACTGTGCCTTTAAACAGCTTGGAAAATTCCAGACAATTGTCATGGCTTTAGAAGCTTCTGATAGGCTTATTGCCATATTTTGAGTCAGTTGGAGGTGTACCTGTGGATGTATTTCAAGGCCTACATTCGAACTCAGTGCCTCTTTGCTTGACATCATGGGGAAATCAAAAGAAATCAGCCAAGAGCTCAAGGTTCATCCTTGGGAGAAATTTCTGAACGCCTGAAGGTTCTACGTTCATCTGTACAAACAGTAGTACGCAAGTATAAACACCATGGGACCACGCAGCCGTCATACCGCTCAGGAAGGAGACACGTTCTGTCTCCTAGAGATGAACGTACTTTGGTATGAAAAGTGCAAATCAATCCTAGAACAACCGCAAAGTGTCTTGTGAAGATGCTGGAGGAAACGGGTACTAAAGTATCTATATCCACAGTAAAACATGTCCTATATCGACATAACCTGAAAGGTCGCTCAGCAAGGAAGAATCCACTGCTCCAAAACCACCACAAAAAAAGCCAGACTACGGTTTGCAACTGCACATGGGGACAAAGATCATGGGGACAAAGATCGTACTTTTTGGAGAAATGTCCTCTGGTCTGATGAAGCAAAAATCGAACTGTTTGGCCATAATGACCATTGTTATGTTTGGAGAAAAAAGAGGGAGGCTTGCAAGCCGAAGAACACCATCCCAACAGTGAAGCACGGGGGTGACAGCATCATGTTGTGGGGGTGCTTTTCTGCAGGAGGGACTGGTGCACTTCACAACATAGATGGCATTCTCTCTACTATTATTCTGACATTTCACATTCTTAAAATAAAGTGGTGATCCTAACTGACCTAAGACGGGGAATTCTTACAAGGATTAAATGTCAGGAATTTTGAAACTGAATTTAAATGTATTTGTTTAAGGTGTATATAAACTTCCGACTTCAACTATATGTGCTTTAGTGTTTGACTGTAATTACGCATACAGTGAAGGGAAAAAAGTATTTGATCCGCTGCTGATTTTGTTTGCCCACTGACAAAGAATTGATCAGTCTATAATTTTAATGGTAGGTTTATTTAAACAGTGAGAGACAAAATAACAACAACAAAATCCTGAAAAACGCATGGCAAAAATGTTATAAATACATTTGCATTTTAATGAGGGAAATAAGTATTTGACCCCTCTGCAAGAGATGACTTAGTATTTGGTGGCAAGACCCTTGTTGGCAATCCCAGCGGTCAGACGTTTCTTGTAGTTGGCCACCAGGTTTGCACACATCTCTGGAGGGATTTTGTCCCACTCCTCTTTGCAGATCTTCTCCAAGGTATTAAGGTTTCGGGGCTGACGTTTGGCAACTCAAACCTTCAGCTCCCTCCACAGATTTTCTATGAGATTAAGGTCTGGAGACTGGCTAGGCCACTCCAGGACCTTAATGTGCTTCTTCTTGAGCCACTCCTTTGTTGCCTTGGCCGTGTGTTTTGGATCATTGTCATGCTGGAATACCCATCCACGACCCATTTTCAATGCCCTGGCTGAGGGAAGGAGGTTCTCACCCAAGATTTGACGGTACATGGCCCCGTCCATCGTCCCTTTGATGCAGTGAAGTTGTCCTGTCCCCTTAGCATAAAAACACCCCCAAAGCATAGTGTTTCCACCTCCATGTTTGACGGTGGGGATGGTGTTCTTGGGGTCATAGGCAGCATTCCTCCTCCTCCAAACACGGCGAGTTGAGTTGATGCCAAAGAGCTCCATTTTGGTCTCATCTGACCACAACACTTTCACCCAGTTGTCCTCTGAATCATTCAGATGTTCATTGGCAAACTTCAGACAGGCATGTATATGTGCTTTCTTGAGCAGGGGGACCTTGCGGGCGCTGCAGGATTTCAGTCCTTCACGGCGTAGTGTGTTACCAATTGTTTTCTTGGTGACTATGGTCCCAGCTGCCTTGAGATCATTGACAAGATCCTCCAGTGTAGTTCTGGGCTGATTCCTCACAGTTCTCATGATCATTGCAACTCCACGAGGTGAGATCTTGCACGGAGCCCCAGGCCGAGGGAGATTGACAGTTCTTTTGTGTTTCTTCCATTTGCGAATAATCGCACCAACTGTTGTCACCTTCTCACCAAGCTGCTTGGCAATGGTATTGTAGCACTCCCTTTAAGAGTGTTCTCCTAATCTCAGCTCGTTACTTGTATAAAAGACACCTGGGAGCCAGAAATCTTTCTGATTGAGAGGGGGTCAAATACTTATTTTGCTCATTAAAATGCAAATCAATTTATAACATTTTTTTTTTGTTGCTATTGTGTCTCACTGTTCAAATAAACCTACCATTAAAATTATAGTCTGATAATTTCTTTGTCAGTGGGCAAACATACAAAATCAGCAGGGGATCAAATACTTTTTTCCCTCACTGTATGTGTATATGGCCTGTATACTGTGTGTGTCTTCAAGTGTCTGACTGAACACTGCCTGAACCCCACATTTTGAGTTAGTTTTCCTGGGGGTTGTGAAAGCAGTGACATCATGCCCCAGGGTGCTGTTATCTGCCAAACACACTACAGATGGTTGGAATAGTTAGCCTTGGGAGGAGGGGGAGGAAGAATGTGTGTGTGATTGTCTGTAACACTCTCTGTTTGCCCCCATAGATTGGAGTGAGTGCTGCCCTGCTGACCACTGCCATCGGATTCATATCTGTCAATCAAACATGGGGGGAGGAGTGGGCAGTCATCCCTGTATCACTCCAGGTCAGTTGAACAACCCATGCCCCTTTAGGGCTCTGCATCACACTGTATTACACAGGACACCTTCCCGATATGTGGTTATATACTTGAAAAATCATGTGAATGACTGTATTGAACTACAGTACCAGTCATAGGTTTGGACACCTACTCATTCCATGTTTCTTCTTTATTTATTTATTTTTTAAATTTTCTACATTGTAGAATAATCGTGAAGACATCAAAACAATGAAATAACACACATGGAATCATGTGGTAACCAAAAGTGTTAAAGAAATACATTGTATATTTGAGATTCTTGAAAGTAACCTTGATGACAGCTTTGCACACTCTTGGCATTCTCTCAACCAGCTTCATGAGGTAGTCACCTGTAATGCATTTCAATTAACAGGTGTGCCTTGTTAAAAGTTAATTTGTGGAATTTCCTTCCTTCTTAATGCGTTTGAGCCAATCAGTTGTGTTGTGATTAGGTAGGGGTGGTATACAGAAGATAGCCCTATTTGGTAAAAGACCAAGTCCATATTATGGCAAGAACAGCTTGATTAAGCAAAGAGAAACGACAGTCCATCATTACTTTAAGACATGAAGGTCAGTTAATATGGAAAACTTTGAAAGTTTCTTCGTGTTGTCGCAAAAAAACATTAAGCTCTATGATGAAACTGGCTCTCATGAGGACCGCCACAGGAAAGGAAGACCCAGAGTTACCTCTGCTGCAGAGGATAAGTTCATTACCATTAACTGCACCTCAGATTGCAGCACAAATAAATGCTTCACAGAGTTCAAGTAACAGACATATCTCAACATCAACTGTTCAGAGGAGACTGTGTGAATGAGGCCTTCATGGTTAAATTGCTGCAAAGAAACCAATACCTAAGGACAACAATAAGAAGAAGAAACGACAGTCCATTACTTTGACTAGGTATGTCCAAACCTTTGACAGTTACTGTACATAAAATTGCAACATTCAATTGAAATGCGTCTAATATATATATCATTAAGACTGAGTCAATATGTTAATTAATCATTTATTTTATTGAATAATTTTTGGTTTTTAGTAATCATGCAGTAGCCTACAATATGTCATACTATTGACAACTGTGATTGAGAGTAGTAATTCCACACCTTCAACACTGAATGATTTCATTAATAGAATGGGTCTCCTTTGGTCCCCTGTCCAGGCCACGGGTCCCTTCCTACACCTAGGAGCTCTGGTGGCTGTCACCGCTCTGGCCTGGCTGGTGGCTGGGCAGATCGCCCGCACAGAGAAAATAAGTAAGCAGCTCGACCCGACCCCGACCTTGTTACTGACCATGGTAGTGTTGCACGGTATACTGAAACTTCTGTACTAGAGTTTTTGTTACTTTCGGTACTTCTGTCAAATGTGTCTCAAGTCATATATGGATTGAGTCTTTTTAGTAATTTGTCTGAATCTTCTCAAGGGAGCAGTAGTAAGCTAGCCAGGCTACTTGCGCTTGTACATGCAGCTGACACAGCGCCAGCCATTTTTAATAAGCAAGCGAGAGGAGAGCGAAAATGCCGACATCATGGCTTCTTCAAAAGAAAACATCATACCTTCACGTCCGCAGCTTGTTGACAAAACTGTCTCCAGAAGCGAACTGTGGGAATACTTTGCTTGCGGAGCAGATGAGGGCTAGCCCACCGAAACAACTAAGCAAAATATGTTACAAAGCAGTGCAAGGGACGTTTAGTTCCAAATCTACATACAAAAAAATACTCTCTTACACATGACATTTGCATTGTAACGTTGTAGTTATTCTACGAAATTGGAATTGTTTTTGTATGAACATATTGTAGCAACCTTGTTTTATAAGCACGTATATCGACTCAGCTACACGAGCATGCTTTTGTACTACAGTCGATGGCACGCTGGGCTTCGGGCCATAAGGTTGATGGTCCGAACCACGCTCCCTGCCTGTTTCGTTACAATATATTTAGCATGACATTCATGTGAGCATTATAATATGATTACACAACCCAAAAGTTTGGTGAAATGCACTCATAACTTGACAGCAATATATTTAGACTACTTCACATTTGTCTGGGCTTGCTAGCAGTAGCCACTAGCCTGCCAGCAGCCCTAGGAAGAGCATTGCACCATGGGAAGTGAAATGCACTCTGGGAATCATAGTATACTGTGTAAATTCCATTGTACTTCTATTGCATGTAGACTATAGAAGTTTAAGAAATGAGCTTCAGTGTTTTTTTTGTGGTTTTGGAACTAAACTGTTCATTTAGTACATTATTTAGCTGTAATGAATTATAGGTCTAATGAATGTAATTTGACCCAATATTTTGGCCATAGATAAGCAAATTAACCATTTTGTCTGCTCTGAGTCAAGCAAAGTTGAAGATATTCTTATGTTATTTAATGGTGTTTATTTTTTGCAAGACATTTGATATAAAATTGAAGATATACTATTTGTTATTTTAGTAGTTCTACCAATTATGAACACATTGCTCAATGTTTATTTATTTTTTTAATCAACCCCAGTGGTTTTCTGGGACTAGCTACAGTAATACACTTTCTTTTTTTGTTGCAGTGGCAGCGTTTCAGTATTGAGTAGCCTTTTGGTAATGAATATCGTTTTGATATCTAGTATTATGATGATAAACCTGGTATCGGTATTGAAGTTTTAAAAAAATCTGCTATTGTGACAACACTAGAGCATGTTACCAACTGTTCACCTCACTGAAGAAAGCTCAGCCACTACTGCCAGATGACTTAAAGGAAATCTCCACCCAAAAACAATATTTTGGTATCTTTCATTAGTCCATTGTTGACATCATAGGATGCAAAATGAATCATACAGGGATGATTTCTGTTTTTTGAAAGTTACATATCTTGAAAACTTGATTGCTGACAAGCAAAACTTTTTGGTACTATGTCAACAACGGACTAATGAACGAAATGCCAAAAGATTGTTGGGTGGAGTTTTCCTATAACAGCCTCAGAGCCCTGGGCGTTAAATGATTAACACCATGTACACAAAGGGCAAGCCCCTGTCAGGTTGGCAGGGATACTAGGCATTCCTCTGGCCTCACATGACACCACCAGTCCACAGGACATTATTAGGCCCTGTCTGTTGACATGGCCAGTTAGACATCAAGTACTGGGGTATTTTTGCCATCCTTAAATTTGTCAGAGACTAGTACAGGGGAGGCAGACTAGTGTTAGTTGCTTGGGGATCTAGATTAAATACTGAATCATCAGTGCTATTTTTGGAGGCACATTACTTTAATGAATATTCAGTTGTAGTTTATAGACACTCCAGTTCCATTTTTTTTTATACGTTGTATTTGGGTAGAACAGTGGATTTTTGTGCACAGACACAACGCCGTAGCAGTTTGTTTGCTCTCACAGTAACTCTTAACGAAGAGTTACATTATTAATGTGTGCTGTAATATTGCTACAATATAAAAACCCTATAATTTATTTGTCCTTAATTTTACCAGGCTATTCTTATTGAAATACAGTATACAGTGCATTCGGAAAGTATTCAGGCCCCTTTTTCCACATTTTGTCACGTTAGATCCTTATACTTAAATCGATTCAATTTGTTTTTTTCCTCATCAATCTACACACAATGCCCCATAATGACAAAGTGACAACATTTTTTATTTTTTTATTTACACAAGTATTCAGTCTCTTTGCTCTGAGACTTGAAATTGAGCTCAGGTGCATCCTGTTTCCATTGATCATCCTTGAGATGTTTCTACAACTTGATTGGAGTCCACCTGTGGTAAATTCAATGGATTGGGCATGATTTGGAAAGGCACACACCTGTCTATGTAAGGTCCCACAGTTGACCGTGCATGTCAGAGCAAAAACCAAGCTATGAGGTCGAAGGAATTGTCCATAGAGCGCAGAGACAGGATTGTGTCGAGGCACAGATCTGGGGAAGGGTACCAAAAGATTTCTGCAGCATTGAAGGTCCCCAAGAACACAGTGGCCTCCATCATTCTTAAATGGAAGAAGTTTGGAACCGCCAAGACTCTTCCTATAGCTGGCCAGCTGGCCAAACTGAGCAATTGTAGGAGAAGGGCCTTTTTCAGGGAGGTGATCAAGAACCCGATGTTCACTCTTCCAGAGTTCCTCTGTGGAGATGGTTGTCCTTCTGGAAGGTTCTCCCATCTCTGTAGCACGCCACCAATCAGGCTTTTATGGTAAAGTGGACAGATGGATGCCACTCCTCAGTAAAAGGCACATCTCTGGTCTGATGAAACCAAGATTGAACCAAGTGTCACGTCTGGAGGAAACCTGGCTTACTGTGAAGCATGGTGGTGTCGGCATCATGCTGTTGGGATCTTTTTCAGTGGCAAGGACTGAGAGACTAGTCAGGATCGAGGGAAAGATGAATGGAGCAAAGTAGAGATCCTTGATGAAAACCTGCTCCAGAGCACTCAAGACCTCAGACTGGGGCAAAGGTTCACCTTCCAACAGCACAATGACCCTAAACACACAGCCAAGACAACGCAGGAGTGGCTTCTGGACAAGTCTCTGAATGTCCTTGAGTGGCCCAGCTAGAGCCTGGATTTGAGCCTGATCGAACATCTCTGGAGTGACTTGAGAATAGCTGTGCAGCAACGATCCCCATCCAACCTGATAGAGATTGAGAGGATCTGCAGAGAAGAATGGGAGAAACTCCGCAAATACAGGTGTGCCAAGCTTCCAAAGAAGACTCAAGGCTGTTATCGCTGCTAAAGGTGCTTCACCAAAGTACTGAGTAAAGGGTCTGAATACTTATGTAAATGTGATGGTTTTGTATTTTTTTCATTTATTTCTAAAAATGTATACAAACCTGTTTTTATTTTGTCATTATGAGGTATTGTATGTAGATAATTTTTTCTTATTTTTTTTTAGGATAAGGCTGTAACGTAACAAAATGTGGAAAAAGTCAAGGGGTCTGAATACTTTCCGAATGCACTGTATATCTCTTCAACAAATGAAATCTATTTCAGTGCAGAATACATTAGCCTGTGGTTTAGCGGTGGCTTACAGAGGTCAGTAGGTCCTGGATGTGAGGTTAGATGTGTAGCTAGCTGGTGTGCCTCTGTGAATGCCAGAGAGGTTCTGAGGGCAGAGGGTGTGTCTGTAACAAGAGTTCTTCTGACGCAGTCGATCTGGCCTAAGTACTGACCTTGAAATGAATCCGACCTCCTGTGTCAGTGATGTACTCTAGCTACATTCATCATCACTTACCTGCACTGCAGCGCACAGAGATGGAACAGGAGAAAGTGTGGCTAGAGGCTGGCTGGCTTTGACACTGTATATATCTCAACCCAAACTGTCCACGTAAAATGTTAAGAAACATTGAGTGAATGGTCTTCCTGCTCATAGAGAAACTACTTTCAGATGTGCTATTTCTTTCTTTCCTTGACCATCTCAGTATAGTAGACATCCGTGACAAGAGCAAATAAGTATTCCATGACATTGAAGCTTTTGGCCATAGCTATTCTATATACTCAGGTATTCTATTTTGTTTTAATTGTCTACCCCAGGGTTTTTATTCATTATCTATCTATTTTGTGTTCTACGCCCGCCCCAGGGTTTCTATTCATTATATATCTATGTTGTGTTCTACGCCCGCCACAGGGTTTCTATTCATTCCATATCCATGTTGTGTTCTGCCCAGGGTTCCAGGTGGTGGTTCTCCTGCTCTACTTGAGTGTTCTACTGGGCCTCTACATGGCCCCCCTTTCCATCACCTCCCCCTGCATCATGGACCACGCAAACCTCACTCCACACCCTGATGTCATTGGCCACCAGGGCGCCCCCATGGTGAGTCAGCTGAACCAGCTGCCCAATCAGAGGACTTGTAGGGGGAGGCACCTCCTACACTATGCTTATAGAGTATACAATAACAGACCCATAGAGATGTAACCTACATAGAGGGCACTAAAGAAATCATGCTGGCCAACAGTTTCTTCATATTTACACCCACTCACTTCCTTCATACTACCTATGGCCCTATTCTAGTGTATTAATGACCCTCTGAACCCGAGCTGAAAATAGCCCAGAAATAGATGCTGTAAACAGACTTCTGGGCTTTCTGTAAGCACTATATAGAAACTATAGGCTATTGTATGTGAGAGTCCTTACCTATCAGCTCAATCTATAGACGTAAGATTTCATATGATACCATGTTTAGTATTTCTTCACTTGTTTTCTTCATTCACATCACGTAGTGCTGCATTTCTCCCCAGGCATGCTTTTCCTTTCCGGCATCTAAAAGCATTTGTTTGTTGTATTTTATTAAATTTAATTGTGTATTTGATTGAGAGGAAGTGTGAGTGTGTGAGAGAGCCCACGCCTGCTTTGTTTGTCTTGATTTGTTTGACTTGTCAGCCAAACGCTGTATGACTGTATACTATATAAGCCTAGTGCATGAAGAATTCTCATGCTGTTGCTAAAACCTCACCGCTCAACTCCTAACACGGGGTTTCCCAAACATTTTTGGCCCGTGACCCCATTTTGCTATTAAAAATGATTTGGGACCCCACCAATTAAAATATGTTTTATTTAATCACCAGCCAATGTTTACTTTTTTTAATTTGGGCTATAACAGTCTTACAAATCAGTCTGGCAGTGTTTTTGACAGTATTTCAATCTGAAGCTGATATGGTTTGAAGTGACTGAAATGCATCAGAAAGGTATTGGGAAGTTCAGAAGATCATCAGGCAATAATGTTGTATGATCTTTTGTGTAGAAAATAACATCATTAGCTAGGTTTCCATCCAATTGAAAATAGATTTTTCATGCGAATATTCTAAAATCTGCATAAAGAAAATATGCCAATTTTCCACCAAACTGACTTGTTTGCAGATAAAAATCAGTGCATATTGACAGTGCACATAAAATGTACTTTTTCACGTAAGTGTTGATGTACCAAATAAAAATAGAATGTTCAATGTGTTTCCATGGCATTTTCAACACTTCCAATAGTTTTGTCACAAACTGTTGTGTTAAATAGCAAATGGGCCTACTCTGGTCTTTGCACGTGCACTCTAGCCAACAGCTCGCAGATACAATGAGCAAAACAATATTTGCTCATAATTAATTTTACAGACACCACAAGATCCCACCATGTCGAACTAACATTACTTTTTGGCATCTATAAAATGGTACCGAAACTTCCTGTTTCCATCACAGCTGTCGTGATTTTTTTACTGTATGACTTGCATATAAACTGTGGATGGAAACGTGGTTACAGATTTTCTTTTTCTCCCTGTCTAATTTAGTGCTTGGTCTTGTCCACTCGGTTCTAACAGCTTGTGGGCAAAGTAAAGGGAAACCACACATACCAACATGTTCCTGAGAGTCATGTCTTTCAGTAATGGGGTCATAATAATTTGTAGCTTAAACTAAGGAAACAGAAACCGCTCTGTTTAATATAACTGCATCTAGTGGTTACCAGATGTTACTGACGTAACCCCTTGTTCGATGAACTAAGTGTCAATTTGCTCTCGCGACCCCAATCAGGCTTCCCCTAGTTTGAGAAACACTGTCCTAACGACTCGTACACATGACACATCCAGCGAGCTGCAGACAGACACACACACCCCTGCTATGCTCCCCAACCAGCCAGTTGGGGCATGTTACAGTAGTTGATCACCCCAGAAGTAAAACACTGTGGTGGAATTAACAGTCTTAAAGACCTGAGAACTCCCCCAGGACACACCACATGACCCACTCTGTTTACCAGCAGCACTTTACATTGACTTTCCCAGGCTTCCAGTCCCTCACAGTATTACAGTTTGAGCTACAGTATCACTGACTTATCAGTTTGACCCATGTGGCCTGGTATTGTGTATTGCACAAGTCATTATGTTCAATAGTCTGTTGTTTATCAAACATGAGCTCATAACCCATGACTTTTAACTGGAATCATTCTCCAAGTTTCCTCACAGACATTTAAAGGGACATTTAAAAAAATTGTCATTCATTCATCTCCAGCACCACCCCAACAACATACTATGTGAAAATGGCGCATTTCAACTGAGTATTATACTTCTGACACCTATATGAAACTGTGAACTCTCAGATTGCAGTAAGGTATATGAACCTCTCTGACCTCCAAGATACGTCAATATAATGTATGTGCTGATGTTCCTCTCTGTCCGTCTGTCTGTAGCTGGCTCCAGAGAACACTATCCTGTCTTTCCAGAGGGCTCTGCAGATGAACGTCAGTGGGCTGGAGGCTGACGTGGCCATCAGGTACACACACACACACACACACACACACACACACACACACACACACACACCGAAAGAGACTCACAGTGCAGCCAAACTAGATCAGTAGGGAGTCCAGTCAAGTCTGTTGTGGTTGATGGAGGAGTCCAGCCAAGCACAGGTCATTCTGCTGGTCTGGCCCTCCTGTCCAGGATTCAAACCCTTAGTCAGGCAGGCAGGCAGCATGACAGAAAGCCAAGTCTAGGTCCAAAAGGCTTCTTCTTCTTCTTTTCTTCTTCTACCCCCACAAGCCATAAGACACCTGAACAGCTAATCAAATGGTTACCCAGACTATTTGCATTGCCCCCCGCCCCCATCAGTTGCTGCTACTCGCTGTTTATTATCTATGCATAGTCACTTTACCACTACCGACATATTACCTCAACTAACCGGTGACAGTTTTAGTAGCAGTGGTGGTAGCAGCAGTGGTAGTAGTTGCAGTTTTAGCAGTAGCAGTTTTAGTAGTAGCAGCGGTGGTGGTGGTGGTAGCAGCAGTGGTATCAGTAGCAGCGGTAATAGTTTCAGTTTTAGTAGTAGTAGTAGTAGTAGTAGTAGTAGTAACAGTTTTAGCATTAGCAGCAGTGGTAGTAGTAGCAGCAGTGGTAGTAGTAGTTTTAGCAGTAGCGGTGGCGGCAGCAGCAGGAGGAGGACGACACCGGAAAGCTAAGTCTAGGTCCAAAAGGCTTCTTAGCAGCTTCTACCCCCAAGCCATAAGACGACTCCTGAACAGCTAATCAAATGGTTACCCAGACTATTTGCACTGACCCCCGCCCCTTTCAGCTGCTGCTACTCGCTGTTTATTATCTATGCATAGTCACTTTAACACTACCTACATATTACCTCAACTAACCGGTGACAGTTTTAGCAGCAGTAGCACTGGTGGTAGCAGCAGTGGTAGTAGCAGCGGTAGCAGTAGCAGCCATAGTAGTTGCAATTTTAGCAGTAGCGGCGGTGAAGGTGGTGGTGGTAACGGTGGTGGTAACAGTGGTGGTGGTGGTGGTAACGGTGGTGGTGGTAACGGTGGTGGTAACGGTGGTGGTAACGGTGGTGGTAACGGTGGTGGTGGTAGTAACGGTGGTGGTGGTAGTAACGGTGGTGGTGGTGGTAACGGTGGTGGTGGTGGTAGTAACGGTGGTGGTGGTGGTAGTAACGGTGGTGGTGGTGGTAGTAACGGTGGTGGTGGTGGTAACAGTTTTAGCATTAGCAGCAGCGGTAGTAGTAGTTTTAGCAGTAGCGGTGGCGGCAGGAGTAGGAGGACACCGGAAAGCGAAGTCTAAGTCCAAAAGGCTTCTTAGCAGCTTCTACTATTTGAATTGCCCTACCCCTTTAAGCTGCTGCTACTCTGTTTATTATCTATGCACTGTCACTTTAACACTACCTACATATTACTTCAACTAACCGGTGACAGTTTTAGCAGTAGCAGCAGCGGTTTTAGTAGTAGCAGCAGCAGTTTTAGTGTTGGCAGCGGTAGTAGCAGCGGTTTTAACAGCAGCAGTTTTAGCAGTAGCAGCGGTAGCAGTACTAGCCATTTTAGCTGTAGAAGTAGTAGCAGCAGCAGTTTAAGCAGTAGCAGCGGTGGTGGTAGTTGTAGTAACAGTTTTAGCAGCGGTAGGGGTAGCAGAAGTTTTAGCAGTAGCAGCGGTAGTAGTAGCAGTTTTAGCAGCGGTAGTAGTAGCAGTTTTGGCAGCGGTAGCAGTTTTAGCAGTAGCAGCGGTAGTAGTAGCAGCAGTGGTAGCAGTTTTAGCAGTAGCAGCGGTTTTAGCAGCAGCAGTTTTAGTAGTAGCAGCGGTAGTTGCAGCAGTTTTAGTAGTAGCAGCGGTAGTTGCAGCAGTTTTAGCAGTAGCAGTACTAGCCGTTTTAGCTGTATTAGTAGTAGCAGCAGCAGTTTTAGCAGTAGCAGCGGTGGTGGTAGTTGTAGTAACAGTTTTAGCAGCGGTAGTAGTAGCAGTTTTAGCAGTAGCAGCGGTAGTAGCAGCAGCGGTAGTAGTAGCAGCAGTGGTAGTAGTTTTAGCAGTAGCAGCAGTAGTAGCAGTAGTAGTTTTAGCAGCAGTAGTAGTAGTAGCAGCAGTGGTAGTAGTAGCAGTTTTAGCAGTAGCAGCAGTAGCAGCAGTAGTAGTTTTAGCAGCAGTAGTAGTGGTAGTAGCAGTGGTAGCAGCAGCGGTAGTAGTTGCAGTTTTAGCAGTAGCAGCGGTGGTGGTGGTAGCAGCAGCAGCAGTAGTAGTAGTAGTGTACTGTTTTAGCAGGGCACCGGAAAGCCAAGTCTATTTCCAAAAGGCTTCTTAGCAGCTTCTACCCCCAAGCCATAAGATGACTGTCGATTTAGTAGTAGCAGCACTGGTAGTAGCAGCGGTTTTAGCAGTAGCAGCACTGGTAGTAACAGCGGGTTTAGCAGTAGCAGCACTGGTAGTAGCAACGGTTTTAGCAGTAGCAGTAGCAGCAGTAGTAGCAGCAGTTTAAGCAGTAGCAGCGGTAGTAGCAGCAGTTTTAGCAGTAGCAGCAGTTTTCGCAGCAGTGGTAGTAGTAGTAGCAGTTTTAGCAGTAGCAGCGGTAGTAGTTTTAGCAGGAGCAGCAGCAGTTTTAGCAGTAGCAGCGGCAGTAACAGTTTTAGCAGTAGCAGCGGTAGCAGTTTTAGCAGTAGCAGCGGTAGCAGTTTTAGCGGTAGCATCGGTAGTAATACTAGCCGTTGTAGTAGTTGTTGTTTTAGTAGTGGTGGCAGCGGCGGCAGCAGCGGTGGTAGTTTAGTAGCAGCAGCAGCAGCGGTGGTAGTTTTAGTAGTAGTAGTAGTAGTAGTAGTAGTAGTAGTAGTAGTAGTAGTAGTAGTAGTAGCAGCAGCAGCGGTAGTTTTAATAGTAGTAGCAGCAGCGGTGGTAGTTTTTGTAGTTGTAGTAGCAGCAGTGGTAGTTGTAGTAGCAGCAGTGGTAGTTGTAGTAGCAGCAGTGGTAGTTGTAGTAGCAGCAGTGGTAGTTGTAGTAGCAGCAGTGGTAGTTGTAGTAGCAGCAGTGGTAGTTGTAGTAGCAGAAGCGTTAGTTGTAGTAGCAGCAGCGGTAGTTGTAAAAGTAGCAGCGGCGGTAGTGTTAGTAGTAGTTTCAGCAGCGCCGGTAGTTTTCAGCGGCAGTAATTTTAGTAGTAGTAGCAGCGGCGGCGGTAGATTTAGTAGTAGTATGGGCGGCGGCGGTAGTTTTATTAGCAGCGGCGGTCATTTTAGTAGCAGCTGTCGCGGTAGTTTTAGTAATAGTAGTAGTATCAGAAGTGGCGGTAGTTTTAGTAGTAGTAGCTGCGGCGGTAGTTTTAGTAGCAGTGGCGGTAGTTTTAGTAATAGTAGTAGTATCAGAAGTGCCGGTAGTTTTAGTAGTAGTAGTAGCGGCAGCGGCGGTAGTTTTTGTTGTAGTAGTGGCAGCTGCGGTAGTAATAGTAGCTGCAAGCGGCGGCGGCGGTAGTTTTAGTAATAGTAGCTGCAAGCGGCGGCGCCGGTAGTTTTAGTAATAGCGGCGGCTGTAGATTTAGTAGTAGTAGCAGCAGCGGCAGATTTAGAAGTATGGGCAGCAGTGACGGTAGTTTTAGTAATAGTAGCTGCAGGCGGCGGCGGTAGTTTTAGTAGTAGCAGCAGCAGCTGCGGCGGTAGTTTTAGTAATAGCGGCGGTGGTAGATTTAGTAGTAGTAGCAGCAGCGGCGGAAGATTTAGTAGTCGTATGGGCGGCAGCGGCGGTAGTTTTAGTAATAGCGGTGGCGGTAGATTCAGTAGTAATAGTAGTTTTAGTAGCTGCGGTGGTAGTTATAGTAGTAGTATCAGAAGTGGCGGTAGTTTTAGTAGTTGTAGCTGCTGTAGATTTAGTAGTAGTTTTGGTAGCAGCAGTGGCGGTAGTTTTAGTAGTAGCGGTGGTAGTTTTAGTAGTAGCGGCTGTATTTTTAGTAATAGTAGCTGCAAGCGGCGGTAGTAACAGCGGCGGCGGTAGTTTTAGTAGCGGCGGCGGTAGTTTTAGTAGCGTCGGCGGTAGTTTTAGTAGCGGCGGCGGTAGTTTTAGTAGCGGCGGCAGTAGTTTTAGTAGTGGCAGCGGCAGTAGTTTTAGTAGTGGCAGCGGCATTCGTTTTAGTAATAGTAGCAGCGGCGGCGGTAATTTTAGTAGTAGCGGCGGTAGTTTTAGTAATAGTAGCAGCGGCGGCGGTAATTTTAGTAGTAGCGGTGCCGTTAGTTTTAGTAGCTGCGGCGGTAGTTTTAGTAGCGTCGGCGGTAGTTTTAGTAGCTGCGGCGGTAGTTTTAGTAATAGTAGCAGCGGCGGCGGTAATTTTAGTAGTAGCGGTGCCGGTAGTTTTAGTAGCTGCGGCGGTAGTTTTAGTAGCGTCGGCGGTAGTTTTAGTAGCTGCGGCGGTAGTTTTAGTAATAGTAGCAGCGGCGGCGGTAATTTTAGTAGTAGCGGTGCCGGTAGTTTTAGTAGCTGCGGCGGTAGTTTTAGTAGCTGCGGCGGTAGTTTTAGTAGCGTCGGCGGTAGTTTTAGTAGCTGCGGCGGTAGTTTTAGTAGCTGCGACGGTGGTAGTTTGAGTAGCTGCGACGGCGGTAGTTTGAGTAGCTGCGACGGCGGTAGTTTGAGTAGCTGCGACGGCGGTAGTTTGAGTAGCTGCGACGGCGGTAGTTTTAGTAGCTGCGACGGTGGTAGTTTGAGTAGCTGCGACGGCGGTAGTTTGAGTAGCTGCGACGGCGGTAGTTTGAGTAGCTGCGACGGCGGTAGTTTTAGTAGCTGCGACGGCGGTAGTTTGAGTAGCTGCGACGGCGGTAGTTTGAGTAGCTGCGACGGCGGTAGTTTGAGTAGCTGCGACGGCGGTAGTTTTAGTAGCTGCGACGGCGGTAGTTTCAGTAATTGCGGCAGCAGTAGTTTTAGTAATTGTGGCGGCGGCAGTAGTTTTAGTAGCGACAGCAGTTTCAGTAATTGCGGCGGCGGTAGTTTTCGTAGCAGTGGCGGTAGTAGTAGCAGTATTAGCAGTAGTAGCAGCGGTAGTAGCAGCAGCAGCAGTAGTAGTAGTAATAGCAGCAGTTTTAGCAGAAGCAGCGGTAGTAGCAGTAGCCCTTTTAGCAGTTGCAGCGGTAGTAGCAGTAGCCCTTTTAGCAGTAGCAGCCTTGGTGGTAGTAGTTTTAGCAGTTGTGGTGGTAGTAGCAGTAGCAGCCGTAGTTGTAGCCCTTTTAGCAGAAGTTGTGGTGGTGGTGGAAGAAGTAGCAGCCAGGACAGCACTTTCATAGACCCATGGCTGTTTTTAGATAACATGAGATGGATGACAAGATGAGCTAGAAAAGAAAATTCCATAGAGGACATGCTTGTGAATGAGTTGGCTGGAGTGTGCGTTTGCGCACAGATGTTTGTTTATTTATTTATTTCACCTTTATTTAACCAGGTAGGCAAGTTGAGAACAAGTTCTCATTTACAATTGCGACCTGGCCAAGATAAAGCAAAGCAGTTGAGAATCTGTGGTATGATTTAAAGATTGCTGTACACCAGCGGAACCCATCCAACTTGAAGGAGCTGGAGCAGTTTTGGCTTGAAGAATGGGCAAAAAACCCAGTGGCTAGATGTGCCAAGTTTTATAGAGACACCCCAAGAGACTTGCAGCTGTAATTGCTGCCCAAGGTGGCTCAATCAAATCAAATATTATTTGTCACATACAGTGCCTTGCGAAAGTATTCGGCCCCCTTGAACTTTGCGACCTTTTGCCACATTTCAGGCTTCAAACATAAAGATATAAAACTGTATTTTTTTGTGAAGAATCAACAACAAGTGGGACACAATCATGAAGTGGAACGACATTTATTGGATATTTCAAACTTTTTTAACAAATCAAAAACTGAAATATTGGGCGTGCAAAATTATTCAGCCCCTTTACTTTCAGTGCAGCAAACTCTCTCCAGAAGTTCAGTAAGGATCTATGAATGATCCAATGTTGACCTAAATGACTAATGATGATAAATACAATCCACCTGTGTGTAATCAAGTCTCCGTATAAATGCACCTGCACTGTGATAGTCTCAGAGGTCCGTTAAAAGCGCAGAGAGCATCATGAAGAACAAGGAACACACCAGGCAGGTCCGAGATACTGTTGTGAACAAGTTTAAAGCCGGATTTGGACACAAAAAGATTTCCCAAGCTATTAAACATCCTAAGGAGCACTGTGCAAGCGATAATATTGAAATGGAAGGAGTATCAGACCACTGCAAATCTACCAAGACCTGGCCGTCCCTCTAAACTTTCAGCTCATACAAGGAGAAGATTGATCAGAGATGCAGCCAAGAGGCCCATGATCACTCTGGATGAACTGCAGAGATCTACAGCTGAGGTGGGAGACTCTGTCCATAGGACAACAATCAGTCGTATATTGCACAAATCTGGCCTTTATGGAAGAGTGGCAAGAAGAAAGCCATTTCTTAAAGATATCCATAAAAAGTGTAGTTTAAAGTTTGCCACAAGCCACCTGGGAGACACACCAAACATGTGGAAGAAGGTGCTCTGGTCAGATGAAACCAAAATTGAACTTTTTGGCAACAATGCAAAACGTTATGTTTGGCGTAAAAGCAACACAGCTGAACACACCATCCCCACTGTCAAACATGGTGGTGGCAGCATCATGGTTTGGGCCTGCTTTTCTTCAGCAGGGACAGGGAAGATGGTTAAAATTGATGGGAAGATGGATGGAGCCAAATACAGGACCATTCTGGAAGAAAACCTGATGGAGTCTGCAAAAGACCTGAGACTGGGACGGAGATTTGTCTTCCAACAAGACAATGATCCAAAACATAAAGCAAAATCTACAATGGAATGGTTCAAAAATAAACATATCCAGGTGTTAGAATGGCCAAGTCAAAGTCCAGACCTGAATCCAATCGAGAATCTGTGGAAAGAACTGAAAACTGCTGTTCACAAATGCTCTCCATCCAACCTCACTGAGCTCGAGCTGTTTTGCAAGGAGGAATGGGAAAAAATGTCAGTCTCTCGATGTGCAAAACTGATAGAGACACCCCAAGCGACTTACAGCTGTAATCGCAGCAAAAGGTGGCGCTACAAAGTATTAACTTAAGGGGGCTGAATAATTTTGCACGCCCAATTCTTCAGTTTTTGATTTGTTAAAAAAGTTTGAAATATCCAATAAATGTCGTTCCACTTCATGATTGTGTCCCACTTGTTGTTGATTCTTCACAAAAAAATACAGTTTTATATCTTTGTTTGAAGCCTGAAATGTGGCAAAAGGTCGCAAAGTTCAAGGGGGCCGAATACTTTCGCAAGGCACTGTACACATGGTTAGCAGATGTTAATGTGAGTGTAGCGAAATGCTTGTCCTTCTAGTTCCGACTATGCAGTAATAACCAACGAATAATCTAACCTAACAATTTCACAACAACTACCTTATACACACAAGTGTAAAAGGATGAAGAATATGTACATAAAGATATATGAATAAGTGATGTTACGGAACAGCATAGGCAAGATGCAGTAGAGGGTATCGAGAACAGTAGTAATGTAGGGTATGTAAACATTATATTAAGGGGCATTGTTTTTAAAGTGGCTAGTGATACATTTTTTACATACATTTTTTCATTATTAAAGTGGTTGGAGTTGAGTCAGTATGTTGGCAGCAGCCACTCAATGTTAGTGGTGGCTGTTTAACAGTCTGATGGCCTTGAGATAGAAAGTGTTTTTCAGTCTCTCGGTCCCTGCTTTGATGCACCTGTACTGACCTCGCCTTCTGTATGATAGCAGGGTGAACAAGCAGTGGCTCGGGTGGTTGTTGTCCTTGATGATCTTTATGGCCTTCCTGCGACATCGGGTGGTGTAGGTGTCCTAGAGTGCAGGTAGTTTGCGCCCGGTGATGCGTTGTGCAGACCTCACTACCCTCTGGAGAGCCTTACGGTTGTGGGCGGAGCAGTTGCCTTACCAGGCGGTGATACAGCCCGACAGGATGCTCTCGATTGTGCATCTGTAAAAGTTTGAGTGCTTTTGGTGACCAGCCAAATTTCTTGAGCCTCCTGAGGTTGAAGAGGCGCTGCTGCGCCTTCTTCACCATGCTGTCTGTGTGGGTGGACCAATTCAGTTTGTCCGTGATGTATACGCTGAGGAACTTAAAACTTACTACCCTCTCCACTACTGTCTCGTCAATGTGGATAGGGGGGTGCTCCCTCTGCTGTTTCCTGAAGTCTACAATCATCTCCTTTGTTTTGTTGAGTGTGAGGTTATTTTCCTGACACCACACACCTCTCTGTAGGCCGTCTCATCGTTGTTGGTAATCAAGCCTACCACTGTACTGTCGTCTGCAAACTTGATGATTGAGTTGGAGGCGTGCATGGCCACGCAGTCGTGGGTGAACAGGGAGTACAGGAGAGGGCTCAGAACGCACCCTTGTGGGGTACCAGTGTTGAGGATCAGCGGGGTGGAGATGTTGTTACCTACCCTCACCACTTGGGGGCGGCCCATCAGGAAGTCCAGTTACACAGGGCGGGGTCGAGACCCAGGGTCTCGAGCTTGATGACGAGTTTGGAGGGTATTATGGTGTTAAATGCTGAGCTGTAGTCGATGAACAGCATTCTCACATAGGTATTCCTCTTGTCCAGATGGGTTAGGGCAGTGTGCAGTGTGGTTGCAATTGCGTTGTCTGTGGACCTATTGGGGCAGTAAGCAAATTGGAGTGGGTCTAGGGTGTCAGGTAGGGTGGAGGTGATATGGTCCTTGACTAGTCTCTCAAATCACTTCATGATGACGGAAGTGAGTGCTCAGTAGTCGTTTAGCTCAGTTACCTTAGCTTTCTTGGGAACAGGAACACTGGTGGCCCTCTTGAAGCATGTGGGAACAGCAAACTGGGATAAGGATTGATTGAATATGTTTGTCAACACACCAGCCAGCTGGTCTGCGCATGCTCTGAGGACGCGGCTGAGGATGCCGTCTGGGCCTGCAGCCTTGCGAGGGTTAACACTTTTAAATGTTTTACTCACATCGGCTGCAGTGAAGGAGAGTCCGTAGGTTTTGGTAGCGGGCCGTGTCAGTGGCACTGTATTGTCCTCAAAGCGAGCAATGAAGTTGTTTAGTCTGTCTGGGAGCAAGACATCCTGGTCCGTGACGGGGACGGTTTTAATTTTGTAATCCGTGATTGACTGTAGACCCTGTCACATACCTTTTGTGTCTGAGCCGTTGAATTGCGACTACTTTGTCTCTATACTGACGCTTAGCTTGTTTGATTGCCTTGCGGAGGGAATAGCTACACTGTTTGTATTCGGTCATGTTTCCGGTCACCTTGCCCTGGTTAAAAACAATGGTTCGCGCGAATTCTGCCATCAATCCACCGTGTCTGGTTTGGGAATGTTTTAATAGTTGCTGTGGGTACGACATCGCCGATGCACTTGCTAATAAACTCGCTCACCGAATCAGCGTATTTGTCAATGTTGTTTGACGCAATGCGGAACATATCCCAATCCATGTGATCGAAGCAATCTTGATGCGTCTAATCAGATTGTTCCGACCAGCGTTGAACAGACCTGAGTGCGGGAGCTTCCTGTTTTAGTCTCTGTCTATAGGCAGGGAACAACAAAATTGAGTCGTGGTCAGCTTTTCCGAAAGCTGGGGGAGGGCCTTATATGCGTTGCGGAAGTTAGAATAACAATGATCCAGGGTTTTACCAGCCCTGGTAGCACAATCGATATGCTGATAGAATTTAGGGAGTCTTGTTTTCAGATTAGCCTCGTTAAAATCCCCAGCTACAATGAATGCAGCCTCATGATATGTGGTGTCCAGTTTACATAGTCAAATAACGTTCGTTCAGGGCCATCTGTGTCTGCTTGGGGAGGAATATGTGCGGCTGTGATTATATTCGAAGAGAATTCTCTTGGTAGATTATGTGGTCGACTTTTGATTGTGAGGAATTCTAAGTCAGGTGAACAGAAGGACTTGAGTTCCTGTATGTTGTTATGATCACACCACGTCTCATTAATCATAAGGCATCTTCTTACCAGAAAGATGCTTGTTTCTGTCGGCGCGATGCGTGAAGAAACCAGGTGGCTGTACTGACTCCGATAGCGTGTCTCAAGTGAGCCATGTTTCCGTGAAGCAAAGAGCGTTAGTCTCTGATGTCCCTCTGGAATGCTACCCTTGCTCGGATTTCATCAACCTTGTTGTTAAGAGACTGGACATTGGTGAGTAGTATGCTAGGGAGTGGTGTGAGATGTGTCCGTCTCTGGAGCCTGACCAGAAGACCGCTTCGTCTGCCCCTTTTACACCGTCGTTGTTTTGATTCGCCGGCTGGGATCCGATCCATTGTCCTGGGTGGTGGGCAAAACAGAAGACCGCTTCGTCTGCCCCTTTTACACCGTCGTTGTTTTGATTCGCCGGCTGGGATCCGATCCATTGTCCTGGGTGGTGGGCAAAACAGAAGACCGCTTCGTCTGCCCCTTTTACACCGTCGTTGTTTTGATTCGCCGGCTGGCAAAACAGAGGATCCGCTTCAGGAAAGTCTTATTCCTGGTCGTAATGATGGTGAGTTACGTTGCTCTTATATCCAGTAGTTCCTCCCGACTGTATGTAATAAAACCTAAGTTTACCTGGGATACCAATTTAAGAATAACACGTAAAAAAGTTTTTTTACTGCATCGTTTCCTAGGAACGCGACACGAGGTGGCCATCTCTGTCGGCGCCGGAAATCTCTACAAAGTATTGACTTTGGGGGGGTGAATAGTTATGCACGCTCAAGTTCTTTTTTTTTTTTCTTTTTTTTCCTTATGTCTTGTTTGTGTCACAATAAAACATATTTTGCATCATCAAAGTGGTAGGCATGTTGTGTAAATCAAATGATACAAACCCCCCAAAAATCTATTTTAATTCCAGGTTGTAAGGCAACAAAATAGGAAAAATGCCAAGGGGGGTGAATAATTTCGCAATCCACTGTATGTACTGATGGACTGGGCTCTGGGCTGCACTGAGCTCATGGTGGAGATGACTAATGAAACCTAAACAGGGCCTGGGCCAGGCTCTGTACGTCTGCCTGACCAGAGACACAGGAGAGCTATGCACGCGTGTGCGCACACACACACATCTGAAAGGACAGAGGTCATTCTGGCACTTATTAAATATTTCAGTCACACTAAATGGTCACTAAAAACAATGAGGAATGATAGGTTACATGATGTTTTTGTCCGATTTAGTTGCTTGGGATGGAATCTGACAAAAGTGTTGCGATTCTTCTGTTGAATTTGACAAACAATTCCAAGTGTAGGTAATTTGTCGTTTTCCATGTCTTACAACCTGAGGTTAACTGAAAAGGAGGGGAAATGATTTGGCATTCAGCGAAGGCAAAGCATGCAACATGAAAGTAGCTGTGATGTAAAGCTTATGTTGTAAGAAATTCCACAAAATATCACGGGATATAAAAATCTGAGATTTTGAGAAATAAGATCATATCATATTGAAAAAACTGTACGGCAATGAATATACTATTTTATTAGTAGACCTGACTGTTTAACTCGTTCCTGTCCTAGCTTTGACGGGGTGCCATTTCTGATGCGAGACCGCACCTTGAGGAGGACTACAGACGTGGGGAAGGTGTTTCCAGCCAGACAGCTGGACGATGCCTCCTCCTTCAACTGGACAGACTTACACAGCCTCAACGCCGGCCAGTGGTTCCTCAAGGTACCACAATATTATTCACAACTCGCTAGGGAGGAATGGTACTGTCTGTCACACCCTCTCTGAGGAATGGTACGGTCTGTCACATCCTCTCTAGGGAGGAATGGTATGGTCTGTCACACCCTCTCTAGGGAGGAATGGTAGGGTCTGTCACAACCTCTCTAGGGAGTAATGGTATGGTCTGACACACCCTCTCTAGGGAGGAATGGTAATACTCTTATGCCATCTTTCGCTCTCTGAAGGTTTTTAATCATGCAGTAATCACACCACCCTTTCTTTCACTAGGCCTATATTTCTCCACCAAGCTTTGGGTCCATTTCATTGCCACTCGGCAAATAGGAAATCTGATAAATGTGGAGAAAGTGCCCAACTTTATAAATCAAGATTACTTCACTGGATTGAGTTCAAATAGAATTGACCCAAACCCTGATCTCATCTCTCATCATAAAGTGGTGTATTATTACGATTGCCATATAATCTTATAAATAGAGTAAATTGATCAGATTGACTGTGAGTACCTGTGTGCATTCTCCTCTAGGACGACCCCTTCTGGACGGTCCAGTCCATGGCTCAGAGGGAGGTGATGCTGGTGGGGAACCAGGGCGTGTGTAGTCTGGAGCAGCTGCTGAGGCTAGCCTCCCTCCATAACCAGACAGTGGTTTTCAGCCTGCGACGACCCCCGCACAGACACCCCTGCTACCACAGTTGGATCAACGATACCCTGGAAGTCATACGCCTGTCTGGGATTCCACAGCACCTGGTGAGACAGGCAACACTAGTGTACCCGACTCCGATAGGGGTCCTTCGTAGCTCAGTTGGTAGAGCAATGTAATGCCAGGGTAGTGGGTTTGAATCTCGGGATCACCCATACTTAAAATGTATGCACACATGATTGATTTAAGTCTCTTTGGATTAAAGCATCTGCTAAATGGCATATTATATAATATTATTATTATTATAGATAGTGGACAGAACCTTGTTAGGGCTCAGACACTGTCCCCCTGGGTTATCTAGGGAAATCAAGAGGAGGAAAACAGCACTCATAGTGGAGAGAGGGAACTGACTACTGTCAGCTTGAGGCTGACCTGAAGATTGCCTGTGACATCCATCACTGTCACCAATGTAATAATCATTACTCTGTCACCACTGATGTCACTAACTGCACATCTACATGTCCCATAAGTAATCTGAGCTGTTTGTGTGCGTGTGTCTGTCTGTTTGTCTGTGTGTGTGTCGGTGTGTGTGTGTGTGTGTGTGTGTGTGTGTGTGTGTGTTTGTGTGTGTGTGTTTGTGTGTGTGTGTGTGTGTGTGTTTGTGTGTGTGTGTGTGTGTGTGTGTCTGTGTCTGTGTGTCTGTCTGTCTCGGGCCGGTGTGTGTGTGTCTCGGGCCGGTGTGTGTGTGTGTGTGTCTTGGGCCGGTGTGTGTGTGTGTGTGTGTGTCTCGGGCCGGTGTGTGTGTGTGTGTGTGTGTCTCGGGCCGGTGTGTGTGTGTCTCGGGCCGGTGTGTGTGTGTGTCTCGGGCCGGTGTGTGCGTCTCGGGCCGGTGTGTGTGTGTGTGTGTGTGTCTCGGGCCGGTGTGTGCGTCTCGGGCCGGTGTGTGTGTCTTGGGCCGGTGTGTGTGTGTGTGTGTGTGTGTCTCGGCCGGTGTGTGTGTGTGCGTGTGTGTCTCGGCCGGTGTGCGTGCGTGTCTCGGCCGATGTGCGTGCGTGCGTGTCTCGGCCGATGTGCGTGCGTGCGTGTCTCGGCCGATGTGCGTGCGTGCGTGTCTCGGCCGGTGTGCGTGCGTGCGTGTCTCGGCCGGTGTGCGTGCGTGCGTGTCTCGGCCGGTGTGCGTGCGTGCGTGTCTCGGCCGGTGTGTGTGCGTGCGTGCCTGTCTCGGCCGGTGTGCGTGCGTGTCTCGGCCGGTGTGCGTGCGTCTCTCTCGGCCGGTGTGCGTCGGCCGGTGTGCGTGTGGGCCGGTGTGCGTGTGGGCCGGTCTGTGTGTGCGTCTCGGCCGGTCTGTGTGTGCGTCTCGGCCGGTCTGTGTGTGTGTGTGTGTGTGTGTGTGCGCGTCTCGGCCGGTCTGTGTGTGTGCGTCTCGGCCGGTCTGTGTGTGTGTGTGCGTCTCGGCCGGTGTGTGTGTGTGCGTCTCGGCCGGTCTGTGTGTGTGTGTGTGTGTGTGTGCGTGCGTCTCGGCCGGTCTGTGCGTGTGTCTCGGACGGTCTGTGCGTGTGTCTCGGCCGGTCTGTGCGTGTGTCTCGGCCGGTCTGTGCGTGTGTCTCGGCCGGTCTCTCTCTCTCTCTGTGTGTGTGTGTGTGTGTGTGTGTGTGTGTGTGTGCGCGCGCGTGCGTGCGTCTCGGCCGGTCTGTGCGTGCGTCTCGGCCGGTCTGTGCGTGCGTCTCGGCCGGTCTCTGTGTGTGTGCGTGCGTCTCGGCCGGTCTCTGTGTGTGTGCGTGCGTCTCGGCCGGTCTCTGTGTGTGTGCGCGTGCGTCTCGGCCGGTCTGAGCGTGCGTCTCGGCCGGTGTGTGCGTGCGTCTCGGCCGGTCTGTGCGTGCGTCTCGGCCGGTCTCTGTGTGTGTGCGTGCGTCTCGGCCGGTCTCTGTGTGTGTGCGTGCGTCTCGGCCGGTCTCTGTGTGTGTGCGTGCGTCTCGGCCGGTCTCTGTGTGTGTGCGCGTGCGTCTCGGCCGGTCTGAGCGTGCGTCTCGGCCGGTGTGTGCGTGCGTCTCGGCCGGTCTGTGTGCGTGCGTCTCGGCCGGTCTGTGTGCGTGCGTCTCGGCCGGTCTGTGTGCGTGCGTCTCGGCCGGTCTGTGTGCGTGCGTGTCTCGGCCGGTCTGTGTGTGTGTGTGTGTCTCGGCCGGTCTGTGTGTGTCTCGGCCGGTGTGTGTGTGTGTGTGTCTCGGCCGGTGTGTGTGTCTCGGCCGGTCTGTGTGTGTGTGTGTGTCTCGGCCGGTCTGTGTGTGTGTGTGTGTCTCGGCCGGTCTGTGTGTGTGTGTGTGTCTCGGCCGGTCTGTGTGTGTGTGTGTGTCTCGGCCGGTCTGTGTGTGTGTGTCTCGGCCGGTCTGTGTGTGTCTCGGCCGGTGTGTGTGTGTTTGTCTCGGCCGGTGTGTGTGTGTTTGTCTCGGCCGGTCTGTCTGTGTGTGTGTGTGTCTCGGCCGGTGTGTGTGTGTTTGTCTCGGCCGGTCTGTGTGTGTGTGTGTGTGTGTGTGTGTCGGCCGGTGTGTGTGTGTGTCTCGGCTGGTGTGTGTGTGTGTGTGTCTCGGGCCGGTTTGTGTGTGTGTCTCGGCCGGTGTGTGTGTGTGTGTGTGTCTCGGCCGGTGTGTGTGTGTGTGTGTGTCTCGGCCGGTGTGTGTGTGTGTGTGTGTCTCGGCCGGTCTGTGTGTGTGTCTCGGCCGGTCTGTGTGTGTGTCTCGGCCGGTCTGTGTGTGTGTGTGTCTCGGCCGGTCTGTGTGTGTGTCTCGGCCGGTCTGTGTGTGTCTCGGCCGGTCTGTGTGTGTGTCTCGGCCGGTGTGTGTTTGTCTCGGCCGGTCTGTGTGCGTGCGTGTCTCGGCCGGTCTGTGTGTGTGTGTGTGTCTCGGCCGGTCTGTGTGTGTCTCGGCCGGTGTGTGTGTGTGTGTGTGTGTCGTGGTGTGTGTGTGTGTGTGTGTCTCGGCCGGTTTGTGTGTGTGTGTGTCTCGGCCGGTTTGTGTGTGTGTGTGTCTCGGCCGGTGTGTGTGTGTGTCTCGGCCGGTGTGTGTGTGTGTGTGTCTCGGCCGGTGTGTGTGTGTTTGTCTCGGCCGGTCTGTGTGTGTGTGTGTGTGTCGGCCGGTGTGTGTGTGTGTGTCTCGGGCCGGTGTGTGTGTGTCTCGGCCGGTGTGTGTGTGTCTCGGCCGGTCTGTGTGTGTGTGTGTGTGTCTCGGCCGGTGTGTGTGTGTTTGTCTCGGCCGGTGTGTGTGTGTTTGTCTCGGCCGGTCTGCCTGTGTGTGTGTGTGTGTCTCGGCCGGTGTGTGTGTGTTTGTCTCGGCCGGTCTGTGTGTGTGTGTGTGTGTGTGTGTGTGTGTCGGCCGGTGTATGTGTGTGTCTCGGCTGGTGTGTGTGTGTGTGTGTCTCGGGCCGGTGTGTGTGTGTGTGTCTCGGCCGGTGTGTGTGTGTGTCTCGGCCGGTGTGTGTGTGTGTGTGTGTGTGTGTGTGTGTGTGTCGGCCGGTGTGTGTGTGTCTCGGCCGGTGTGTGTGTGTGTGTGTGTGTCTCGGCCGGTGTGTGTGTCTCGGCCGGTCTGTGTGTGTGTGTGTGTGTCTCGGCCGGTCTGTGTGTGTGTGTGTGTCTCGGCCGGTCTGTGTGTGTGTGTGTGTCTCGGCCGGTCTGTGTGTGTGTGTGTGTCTCGGCCGGTCTGTGTGTGTGTGTCTCGGCCGGTCTGTGTGTGTCTCGGCCGGTGTGTGTGTGTTTGTCTCGGCCGGTGTGTGTGTGTTTGTCTCGGCCGGTCTGTCTGTGTGTGTGTGTGTCTCGGCCGGTGTGTGTGTGTTTGTCTCGGCCGGTCTGTGTGTGTGTGTGTGTGTGTGTGTCGGCCGGTGTGTGTGTGTGTCTCGGCCGGTGTGTGTGTGTGTGTGTCTCGGGCCGGTTTGTGTGTGTGTCTCGGCCGGTCTGTGTGTGTGTGTGTGTGTCTCGGCCGGTGTGTGTGTGTGTGTGTCTCGGCCGGTCTGTGTGTGTGTCTCGGCCGGTCTGTGTGTGTGTCTCGGCCGGTCTGTGTGTGTGTGTGTGTGTCGGCCGGTCTGTGTGTGTGTCTCGGCCGGTCTGTGTGTGTCTCGGCCGGTCTGTGTGTGTGTGTGTGTGTCTCGGCCGGTGTGTGTGTGTTTGTCTCGGCCGGTGTGTGTGTGTGTTTGTCTCGGCCGGTGTGTGTGTGTTTGTCTCGGCCGGTCTGTGTGTGTGTGTGTGTGTGTGTCTCGGCCGGTGTGTGTGTGTGTGTGTCTCGGCCGGTTTGTGTGTGTGTGTGTCTCGGCCGGTGTGTGTGTGTGTCTCGGCCGGTGTGTGTGTGTGTGTGTCTCGGCCGGTGTGTGTGTGTGTTGTCTCGGCCGGTCTGTGTGTGTGTGTGTGTGTCGGCCGGTGTGTGTGTGTGTGTGTGTCTCGGGCCGGTGTGTGTGTGTCTCGGGCCGGTGTGTGTGTGTCTCGGCCGGTGTGTGTGTGTCTCGGCCGGTGTGTGTGTGTCTCGGCCGGTGTGTGTGTGTGTGTGTCTCGGCCGGTGTGTGTGTGTGTGTGTCTCGGCCGGTCTGTGTGTGTGTGTGTGTGTCTCGGCCGGTGTGTGTGTGTGTGTGTCTCGGCCGGTCTGTGTGTGTGTGTCTCGTGTGTGTGTGTGTGTGTGTGTGTCGGCCGGTGTGTGTGTGTGTCTCGGCCGGTGTGTGTGTGTGTGTGTCTCGGCCGGTGTGTGTGTGTGTGTCTCGGCCGGTGTGTGTGTGTGTCTCGGCCGGTGTGTGTGTGTGTGTGTGTGTGTGTCTCGGCCGGTGTGTGTGTGTCTCGGCCGGTCTGTGTGTGTGTGTCTCGGCCGGTGTGTGTGTGTGTGTGTGTGTGTGTGTGTGTCTCGGCCGGTGTGTGTGTGTGTGTGTCGTGTGTGTGTGTTTGTCTCGGCCGGTGTGTGTGTGTGTTTGTCTCGGCCGGTGTGTGTGTGTGTGTGTCGTGTGTGTGTGTTTCTCGGGCCGGTGTGTGTGTGTGTGTTTCTCGGGCCGGTGTGTGTGTGTGTGTGTCTCGGCCGGTGTGTGTGTGTGTGTGTCTCGGCCGGTGTGTGTGTGTCTCGGCCGGTGTGTGTGTGTTGTGTGTGTGTGTGTGTCTCGGCCGGTCTGTGTGTGTGTGTGTGTGTGTGTGTGTCGGCTGGTGTGTGTGTGTGTCTCTCGGCCGGTGTGTGTGTGTGTGTCTCGGCCGGTGTGTGTGTGTCTCGTGTGTGTGTCTCGGCCGGTCTGTGTGTGTGTGTCTCGGCCGGTCTGTGTGTGTGTGTCTCGGCCGGTGTGTGTGTGTGTGTCTCGGCCGGTCTGTGTGTGTGTGTGTCTCGGCCGGTCTGTGTGTGTCTCGGCCGGTGTGTGTGTGTGTGTGTGTGTGTCTCGGCCGGTCTGTGTGTGTCTCGGCCGGTGTGTGTGTGTCTCGGCCGGTCTGTGTGTGTGTGTGTGTGTGTGTGTCTCGGCCGGTGTGTGTGTGTGTCTCGGCCGGTGTGTGTGTGTGTTTGTCTCGGCCGGTCTGTGTGTGTGTGTGTGTGTGTCTCGGCTGGTGTGTGTGTGTGTGTGTGTCTCGGGCCGGTGTGTGTGTGTCTCGGCCGGTGTGTGTGTGTGTGTGTGTGTGTCTCGGCCAGTGTGTGTGTGTCTCGGCCGGTGTATGTGTGTCTCGGCCGGTCTGTGTGTGTGTGTGTCTCGGCCGGTGTGTGTGTGTCTCGGCCGGTGTGTGTGTGTGTGTGTCTCGGCCGGTCTGTGTGTGTCTCGGCCGGTGTGTGTGTGCGTCTCGGCCGGTGTGTGTGTGTGTGTGTCTCGGCCGGTGTGTGTGTGTGTGTCTCGGCCGGTCTGTGTGTGTGTGTGTGTGTCTCGGCCGGTGTGTGTGTGTGTCTCGGCCGGTCTGTGTGTGTGTCTCGGCCGGTCTGTGTGTGTGTGTGTGTGTCTCGGCCGGTCTGTGTGTGTGTGTCTCGGCCGGTCTGTGTGTGTGTGTCTCGGCCGGTCTGTGTGTGTGTGTCTCGGCCGGTCTGTGTGTGTGTGTCTCGGCCGATCTGTGTGTGTGTGTCTCGGCCGGTCTGTGTGTGTGTGTCTCGGCCGGTGTGTGTGTGCGTGTGTCTCGGCCGGTGTGTGTGTGCGTGTGTATCGGCCGGTGTGTGTGTGCGTCTCGGCCGGTCTGTGTGTGTGTGTGTGTGTGTCTCGGCCGGTCTGTGTGTGTGTCTCGGCCGGTCTGTGTGTGTGTCTCGGCCGGTCTGTGTGTGTGTGTCTCGGCCGGTCTGTGTGTGTGTGTGTGTCTCGGCCGGTCTGTGTGTGTCTCGGCCGGTCTGTGTGTGTCTCGGCCGGTCTGTGTGTGTCTCGGCCGGTCTGTGTGTGTCTCGGCCGGTCTGTGTGTGTCTCGGCCGGTCTGTGTGTGTGTGTGTGTGTCTCGGCCGGTCTGTGTGTGTGTGTCTCGGCCGGTCTGTGTGTGTGTGTCTCGGCCGGTCTGTGTGTGTGTGTCTCGGCCGGTCTGTGTGTGTGTGTCTCGGCCGGTCTGTGTGTGTGTGTCTCGGCCGGTCTGTGTGTGTCTCGGCCGGTCTGTGTGTGTGTGTGTGTCTCCGCCGGTGTGTGCGTGTTTGTCTCGGCCGGTCTGTGTGTGTGTGTCTCGGCCGGTGTGTGTGTGTGTGTCTCGGCCGGTCTGTGTGTGTGTGTGTGTGTGTGTGTGTCGGCCGGTGTGTGTGTGTGTCTCGGCTGGTGTGTGTGTGTGTCTCGGCCGGTGTGTGTGTGTGTGTGTGTGTGTGTGTGTCTCGGCCGGTGTGTGTGTCTCGGCCGGTGTGTGTGTCTCGGCCGGTCTGTGTGTGCCTCGGTGTGTGTGTCTCGGTCTGTCTGTGTGTCTCGGCCGTTCTGTGTGTGTGTGTCTCGGCCGGTGTGTGTCTCGGCCGGTGTGTGTCTCGGCCGGTCTGTGTATGTGTGTCTCGGTCTGTGTATGTGTTTCTCGGTCTGTGTGTCTCGGTCTGTGTGTGTGTGTGTATGTGTGTCTCGGCCGGTCTGTGTGTGTGTCTCGGCTGGTCTGTGTATGTGTGTCTCGGTCTGTGTATGTGTTTCTCGGTCTGTGTGTCTCGGCCAGTGTGTGCGTGCGTGTGTCTCGGCCGGTCTGTGTATGTGTGTCTCGGTCTGTGTATGTGTTTCTCGGTCTGTGTGTCTCGGTCTGTGTGTGTGTGTGTATGTGTGTCTCGGCCGGTCTGTGTGTGTGTCTCGGCTGGTCTGTGTATGTGTGTCTCGGTCTGTGTATGTGTTTCTCGGTCTGTGTGTCTCGGTCTGTGTGTGTGTGTGTGTGTGTGTGTGTGTGTGTCTCGGCCGGTCTGTATGTGTGTCTCGGCCGGTCTGTATGTGTGTCTCGGCCGGTCTGTATGTGTGTCTCGGCCGGTCTGTATGTGTGTCTCGGCCGGTCTGTATGTGTGTCTAGGCCGGTCTGTGTGTGTCTCGGCCGGTGTGTGTGTGTCTCGGCCGGTCTGTGTGTGTGTGTGTGTGTCTCGGCCGGTCTGTGTGTGTGTGTATGTGTCTCGGCCGGTGTGTGTGTGTGTGTCTCGGCCGGTGTGTGTGTGTGTGTGTCTGTGTTGGCCGGTGTGTGTGTGTGTGTGTCGGCCGGTGTGTGTGTGTGTCTCGGTCTGTGTGTGTGTGTGTCGGCCGGTGTGTGTGTGTGTGTGTCTCGGCCGGTGTGTGTGTCTCGGCCGGTCTGTGTGTGTGTATCTCGGCCGGTCTGTGTGTGCCTCGGTCGGTCTGTCTGTGTGTGTGTCTCATGGTCTGTCTGTCTGTGTGTCTGTGTGCAGGTGATGTGGACCCCAGACTGGGACAGGGGGCAGGTAAGACAGGTGGCTCCAGGGCTTCAGCAGACATCAGTAGAGAAGCTGCCGCCTCAAGTCCTTCACCAGCAGGGAATCAGCAGCCTGCTGCTACGTTACAGCCAGGCCAGCCCCTATGACATCCGGTGGGTTAACAGGCACAGACACACATGCACTGTGTGTGCTTCTTCTGTATATATGTGTGTATGAAATATGAATGTGTCTGTCTGCACCCTCCAGAGAGTTCTCCAGGAGCAACGTGAGTGTGACTCTGTACACGGTCAACGAGCCCTGGCTGTTCTCTGTGCTCTGGTGCAGCGGGGTTTCCTCTGTCTCCTCTGAAGCCCCCAACATCCTCAGAAAGGTGCCTTACCCCATCTGGCTAATGGTAAGTCCCTCACAGCACCCCCTTAGCACTCATACCATTACCCCCACAGCACCCCCCTAGCACTCACACCATTACCCGTCACAGCACCCCCTAGCACTCACACCATTACCCCCCACAGCACCCCCCTAGCACTCACACCATTACCCCCACAGCACCCCCTTAGCACTCACACCATTACCCCCACAGCACCCTCTAGCACTCACACCATTACCCCCCACAGCACCCCCCTAGCACTCACACCATTACCCCCACAGCACCCCCTTAGCACTCACACCATTACCCCCACAGCACCCTCTAGCACTCACACCATTACCCCCCACAGCACCCCCCTAGCACTCACACCATTACCCCCACAGCACCCCCCTAGCACTAGGGCAGCAGGTAGTGGTTAGAGCGCTGGACTAGTAACCGAAAGGTTGCAAGATCGAGTCCCCGAGCTGACAAGGTAAAAATCTGGCCTTCTGCCCCTGAACAAGGCAGTTTACCCACTGGTCCTAGGCCATCATTGAAAATAAGAATTTGTTCTTAACTGACTTGCCTAGTTAAATAAAGGTAAAATAAAAAACACCATTACCCCCACAACACCTCCCTAGCAATCACACCATTACCCCCACAACACCCCCCCCTAGCACTCACACCATTACCCCCACAACACCCACCTAACATTCACACCATTACCCCCACTGCACCTCCCTAGCGCTCACTCCATTATCCCCACAGTACCCCCCCCTAGTACCCACACCATTACCCCCCTAGCACCCACACTGCCCCAGGCCCTCCTGGCCCCCCTCTCTGGGTTAGCAGACTGACTCGTAGCAGGGAACACAATGGGTGGTGCAGACTAGAATATAGAGCCCATCCTGGGTGAGGTTGACATGGAGTTCAGGCTAGCACTGCATATGTTACCCACCCTGTGTCTGTCTGTCCTGTCTGCTTGCCTGCTAGTCAATATGGCCACTATCTACACCCACAATGTCTGATAGTATGGGATCTAGGTCTATGTGGGACTTACATTATTCTGACTAGAGTATTATTTTGTTATTGTCCCATCTGTAACTTGGAGTACCTTTTGATTAACGAGTCCATTATGCATTACACACGAATTACTGTACCACAATATTATATGAATTTCAATATTACATCATTTTAGGAAGGCATTCTTTGTTCTAGGTTTGTTGCTACCTGGCTGTGAGTTGTTTTAGGAGACAGTGACACCTGGTGGTCTAATGCTGCCATGTTGTGTTTCAGAGTCCAGATGAATACTGTCTGATCTGGGTCGCTGCTGATCTCATCTCCTTCACTGTAGTTATAGGAATTTTTGTATTCCAAAAGTAAGTACTCCTTAAAAAATATATATATAATAAGTTGTAATATCCAATTGGTAGTTAGTCTTGTCTCATCGCTGCAACTCCCATGCGGACTCGGGAGAGGCGAGAGCCATGCGAGAGCCATGCGTCCTCCAAAACAGGACCCTGCCAAGCTGCACTGCTTCTTGACACACTGCTCGCTTAACCCAGAAGCCAGCCGCACCAAGATGTCGGAGGAAACACCATACAACTGGTGACCGAAGCCAGCGTGCATGCACCCGGCCGCCACAAGGAGTCCTAGAGCGCGATGGAACAAGGACATCCCAGCCGGCCAAATTGTGGCCAATTGTGTCCCGCCTCATGGGTCTCCCGGTCACGTCCGGCTGCGACACAGCCGGGATCGAAACCAGATCTGTAGTGACGCCTCCAGCACTGATCAGTGCCTTAGACCGCTGCGCCACTCGGGAGGCCGAGTACTCTGATGTCATTTTTAAATGTAGTAATCAAGTGTTTTCCTCTCTCTCTTAATTATATGTAATTGCTGCCATAGTGCCTCTGGCAGCCTTTACACAGTTATCACATCTCTTCCTCCCTCAGTGTGTCTGCTTCACACCCTCTCTTCTTCCACACAGGTGTGTGTGTTTTACCTCTCAGGGGCTTAATGCATAATAATGATATCTGCCATTTAGCAGATGGTTTTATCCAAAGCGACTTAGTCATGCGTCCATACATTTATTACGTATGGGGTGGTCCTGGGATTCAAACCCACTATCCTGGCTTTGCAAGAGCCATGCTCTACCAACTGAGATACAGAGGACCAGCAGGCTCCATGTATACAGCAGGCGAGATGTTGTACAAGCACACATTAACAGATAACTCTACATACACACATTAACAGCAAGGCCATTTTACAGCAAGTGTGTTAAAACACAGGGATGGATGAAACACTAGTTATTTGATAAAGCTTATTTACAATGTCAACAGCTTGGCTTTGAGAATCAGAAGTATCTCTCGTCAACCAAACAATGTTTCCCCTTACAGTTGTTTGCACTTTGAAGTAACATTAAACCAGAAAGTATGCTTCCTTGAATCTTCTGAAAGACTATGGGAATATGCTAAAAGGAATTGAATCTTCCTTCCTGAGCCATAATACTGTTGTGGGATGGAGGACAGCAGACCAAGGCCTCCACCCTCTAGTCTTATGTGTGGGTTTGTTATGCTTAGCAAAGTGCTGGCCGCTGCTGGCTTCTAAAGTGACTTGTTTTAATCTCTCAGCCTTTTCTTCTTCCTCCTCTCCTCTGCCTGATGTGCATGCTCCTCCTCTCCTCTGCCTGATGTGCATGCTCCTCCTCTCCTCTGCCTGATGTGCATGCTCCTCCTCTCCTCTGCCTGATGTGCTGCCTCCTCTCCTCTGCCTGATGTGCATGCTCCTCCTCTCCTCTGCCTGATGTGCATGCTCCTCCTCTCCTCTGCCTGATGTGCATGCTCCTCCTCTCCTCTGCCTGATGTGCATGCTCCTCCTCTCCTCTGCCTGATGTGCATGCTCCTCCTCTCCTCTGCCTGATGTGCATGCTCCTCCTCTCCTCTGCCTGATGTGCATGCTCCTCCTCTCCTCTGCCTGATGTGCATGCTCCTCCTCTTCTCTGCCTGATGTGCATGCTCCTCCTCTCCTCTGCCTGATGTGCATGCTCCTCCTCTTCTCTGCCTGATGTGCATGCTCCTCCTCTCCTCTGCCTGATGTGCATGCTCCTCCTCTCCTCTGCCTGATGTGCATGCTCCTCCTCTTCTCTGCCTGATGTGCATGCTCCTCCTCTTCTCTGCTGCATTTTGGCATCTGGCAGCTATCACATTATCAGGTAACTGAGTCAACTCTGACCCACGATGGTTTCCCTTTTTATCTTTCTTCCTCTATCTCAGTGAAGCCAGTATCTCCATCCTTTATTTCTATATACGTCATCATTTACATCTTAGATCTCTCTCTTTTTCTCACCTGTATCGTTGTTGTATTTCACTGCTGCCACTCGTCCTCCCTGCTAGAGGGTACAGTAAATACAAGCGAGCCTACCACTATTGGCCTTTTAGTGGCAGACGGCAATGCTTTCTCCCACACAGCACAAATGCTTGTGTTCACTTTTATCCCACTTGAGTTTTACTGTTATCGACCGAATGACAGTCTACAAATTAATTCTAGAAATGTATGAGGGAAGCGCTCATTTTCATTTATGGTGTTGATTTGGACAAAAGCTCTGCTGGGTTATTTTTAAGTGCATTGATGCATTAGCCAAGACACAATATTGCTAATGTAATCATTTTGATTTACATGCCTCTATTTGGTAATTACCATAACCAAATGGATTAGGGAAGTAAATCTTCTTGCCTCAAATGTTACTCCAGTTGTTATGTTCAAAGCCAGTCACAACCAATGATGTACAGTGGGGAGGACAAGTATTTGATACACTGCTGATTTTGCAGGTTTTCCTACTTACAAAGCATGTAGAGGTCTGTAATTTTTATCATAGGTACACTTCAACTGTGAAACGGAATCTAAAACAAAAATCCAGAAAATCACATTGTATGATTTTTAAGTAATTGATTTGCATTTTATTGCATGACATAAGTATTTGATCACCTACCAACCAGTAAGAATTCCGGCTCTCACAGACCTGTTAGTTTTTCTTTAAGAAGCCCTCCTGTTCTCCACTCATTACCTATATTAACTGCACCTGTTTGAACTCGTTACCTGTATAAAAGACACCTGTCCACACACTCAATCAAACAGACTCCAACCTCTCCACAATGGCCAAGACCAGAGAGCTGTGTAAGGACATCGGGGTTAAATTGTAGACCTGCACAAGGCTGGGATGGGCTACAGGACATTAGGCAAGCAGCTTGGTGAGAAGGCAACAACTGTTGGTGCAATTATTAGAAAATGGAAGAAGTTCAAGATGACGGTCAATCACCCTCGGTCTGGGGCTCCATGCAAGATCTCACCTCGTGGGGCATCAATGATCATGAGGAAGGTGAGGGATCAGCCCAGAACTACACGGCAGGACCTGGTCAATGACCTGAAGAGAGCTGGGACCACAGTCTCAAAGAAAACCATTAGTAACACACTACGCCGTCATGGATTAAAATCCTGCAGTGCACGCAAGGTCCCCCTGCTCAAGCCAGTGCATGTCCAGGCCCGTCTGAAGTTTGCCAATGACCATCTGGATGATCCAGAGGAGGAATGGGAGAAGGTCATGTGGTCTGATGAGACAAAAATAGAGCTTTTTGGTCTAAACTCCACTCGCCGTGTTTGGAGGAAGAAGAAGGATGAGTACAACCCCAAGAACACCATCCCAACCATGAAGCATGGAGGTGGAAACATTCTTTGGGGATGCTTTTCTGCAAAGGGGACAGGACGACTGCACCGTATTGAGGGGAGGATGGATGGGGCCATGTATCGTGAGATCTTGGCCAACAACCTCCTTCCCTCAGTAAGAGCATTGAAGATGGGTCGTGGCTGGGTCTTCCAGCATGACAACGACCCGAAACACACAGCCAGGGCAACTAAAGAGTGGCTCCGTAAGAAGCATCTCAAGGTCCTGGAGTGGCCTAGCCAGTCTCCAGACCTGAACCCAATATAACATCTTTGGAGGGAGCTGGAAGTCCGTATTGCCCAGCGACAGCCCCGAAACCTGAAGGATCTGGAGAAGGTTTGTATGGGGGGAGTGGGCCAAAATCCCTGCTGCAGTGTGTGCAAACCTGGTCAAGAACTACAGGAAATGTATGATATCTGTAATTGCAAACGAAGGTTTCTGTACCAAATATTAAGTTCTGCTTTTCTGATGTATCCAAAACTGATGTCATGCAATAAAATGCAAATCAATTACTAAAAAACCATACAATGTGATTTTTATGGATTTTTGTTTTAGATTCCATTCCGTTTCTCACAGTTGAAGTGTACCTAAGATTATTTTTTTTTAAGTTACAGACCTCTACATGCTTTGTAAGTAGGAAAACCTGCAAAATCAGCAGTGTATCAAATACTTGTTCTCCCCACTGTATATAAACTCAGTGGTGTAAATTACTTGAGTAAAAATACTTTCAAGTACTACTTAAGTTGTTTTTCTTAGGTATCTGTACTTCACTTTTTATATTTTTGACAACTTTTACTCCTACATTACTAAAGAAAATAATGTACTTTTTACTCCATACATTTTCCCTGACACCAAAAAGTACTTGTTACATTGCCAGGATGGAGGCACGGTGGCTTCAACACAGCGCCCCCTATCAGTCATCTAGTGTATATATAAATATTCGTCACAGCTAGTCAGTAACTGATAAGTATGAGCTTTCAGAGAAGTGGGGATGTCTTTGGCTCAGACTCTATTTGTACGTGTCCTTGTAGATGCATAAATCATTTGATTCATTCAGTACAGCACCCAACTTCAATATATGTCTGTTTGCTTGGTGTCATTTTGAGGTCAGCCAATTAGAAGTAAAAGACTGAGGCAAAATGGTGCCCAGTGCCCACACTTGGTGACCTAGAGTATCTCCAAGAAAAATGGGTGACGCGGTTTAACATGCCGTTATCTCCATATAGAACAGGTCCTTGAGAGCAGAGACCACAGTATTGTGGTATGACCAGAGGCTCTATATCAGGGCTCTCAAACCTGTTCTTGGAGAGCTACCCTCCTGTAGGTTTTCACTCCAACCCCAGTTGTAACTAACCTGATTCAGCTTATCAACCAGCTAATTATTAGAATCAGGTGCGCTACAATAGGGTTGGAGCGAATACCTACCGGATGGTAGTGTTGGGGAATAATCAGAATAAGTTGGGTAACATAGATAAGATGTTTTATTTTCATTATATGCTTGTGAGTTACTTCTCATCAGAATGTCTATTTTTGGATAATACTGTTGGCCGGTTGCAGTTATCTGTTCTCTGTCATGGGGTCAGTTACTTGGGCCGCAGAGAGGAGAGGGGTCAAGCTTGTCTTCATATGTAAACATATCTTTTAAACCAATTATCTCTTGGCTCCACAATGTCTGTGTGCCAGTCACTGTGTCTCTGTGATCTTGTCCAGGAGGGGTGTATTTGATATATGCCTGTTCATGAGAATTTGTTTTATGGTCCTGAGAGTGAGATGAGAACATAGTTTAGGAGACAAAGCTGAACGATAATTTCTAGCCAATGCTGTCTGGCTATGTGTGTCTTTGCTATAAAGGATCTCAGTTGCAATGTGTAAGGACTCTCAGATAATTAATTTATAGAGACTGAATTGATCTGAGAGTCACAGGGTTGTGATGGAGCTCATATAATTAAAGATGGACTTTATGATAACTCTGACTTGTGTGTGGTTTGCTCTCATGATTTGGTAAATACAGGAAATTTCCACTACATTAGCTCTCCAGGAACAGGGTTCGGAGAGACCTGCTCTATATGATGCCCTGACCCCTGTGTGACCTTTCCTCACCAGATGGAGGTTGAGTGGCATGCACAGCTACAACCCTGAACAGATCATGCTGAGTGCCACAGTCCGGAGGTCCAGCAGAGACGTCAACATTATGAAGGAGAAACTCATCTTCTCCGGTAAGGAAGGACCCCACAGAGAGGAGAACTGGAATTCCTGTGTCTACTGTATTGTGTGTTGGTGTTTGTTTCTCTGGCTGTATCCCAGTACTCTGAAATGTCTTCCACTCCTTTTCTCCTGTCCTTATTTATTTACCACTGATCTGATGACATTGGATAGATGAAGTGGATGCCCGGTTGTTTTGGCCAGTCATATTGCTTTCTCCTATTAATCAGTGGACACAGAAAAGAAGACTAGGAAAGGCAGCCATTTTAGGAGTATCTGAGGATGCCAGTGTGTGACCGTATCCCAGCATGCATCTCTCTGAGTGTCTTATGTAATTGCCCTCCCCAAGGTCAACCGCAGTAGCAGTCTCATCCTGTGTGTGTGACCTGCACTCCTCTCCACTCTTCATCCTGCCATCTGTCCATCCTGCTGTGACCATTCTTCCAACCATTCCATCCATCCCTCCCTTCCCACCTCCCTCTGCCTGCCCCGCCCTTCCCCCCGCTCCTCCCCAATCGCCCACAGAGTCCTGCATCATGTATAAGGGCTCCTAGACAGCCCACTGTGACCCACCAGCCTCTCCTGGTGGGTGGTGAAAGGTAAGTCTAATGGAGATGCTGATGAGTCTTCAATGATCATCAGTCAGTCAAAACCACTCTAAAATCACACTAGTAGGTCTTAGAAGATACGTGGTGACATACAGAGCAAAGGAAGCTACGGCACTTCTCTGGTGTGGTTTGGATATGACGTTGCAGTGATATTGTTTTTGATGTCCTGTGTATTCAATGTGCATTGATGTGGTCTGTGTTATCAGTGAAATACCCTGTGAACACCTACTGATGTCCCTTCACTCTTCTGCCTCCCAGAGTTGAGCAATGGTGTGGGCAGTGCTGAGGACCTGTACATGGAGAATGGCTTTGACTACTACAACAACGAAGGCATCTCCCATTGACTCTCACTCTCCTAATGTGAATCTACTGAACGATACCTGATTCTACTAGCATGTGGAAACTGAGTAAATTAAGACTTCCAAGTGACTGTCTTGTCTGTCCTGATTACTCTTGTTTTACTCAGTGTATCCAGATAGTTATTGGTTTGTTCCTCCTACTTACTGACTGATTGATTGACAGGCTGCTGTATTGCTGAAGAATCGCAGGCAAGCACCACCCATTGCTTTGTACATTCTGTAAATAGGTTTGTTTTTGCTTGTTAAATACAAATGTGGGACTAAAATCACTTTTTATTGATGAACCAATTGATTTGTCAGATTTGTGGCCTCTTCTCACCTCTAGATCCCTTTTTAATTTTTTTTTTTTTTACAATTCGTTTGAAAATATATTGGCCCATTAAATATAATTTTTCACTCAAACCTCCCGTGCCCACCCCTGCTCTAGATGCTTTGGAGGCCCCCCCAGTTACCAATGCTTGTTTATTATTAAGAACCTTTTTTTATTTTTTAACTGTTATTTACTTGCAGTCACTTTATAGCACAGCCAATTCTTAGTTATTTAGAGGATTTTACTACTTGTGCAGCATTGCTCCTATTTCTTGCCACGTTTGGGTGCTATTCTAATTTTTAGGAACAAAAACAACACAAACAAGCTGTTTACAGAGGGTCCTGCCTTCTCCGACTAAGTGAAATATTTACATGATGTAAGATAATGATTTGAACAGCATTTCCTTCATCCATGCTTGTGACATACAATATCAAGTGACTTGTGGAGCTGTGCTGTCTCAGGCAGGGCTTGTGTTCAGGCAGAACTGCTGGGTATGTTTTCGGTTCATTGTGAATGTTTTGATTTTTAAAGGATGTGAACAGTGTATTATGGCAGTAGAGATTTCACCACCTACCCCAAGTATGCAGTTCTACATGGAGTGTGTACATGTTACAAAAGTTTTATATGCTATTACTGTCTGAGGATTATATTGGAAATGTGATGCATAATAATAGCAATAGTGTTGAAGTTTATGAAAGTCAAGTCATTTAAATATTTTGCAGACCAACTTCTCAATGGCATTTGAACAGCAAACTGCACCATAAAGAGTGACATTAAAGGGTATCTTTTATGTCGTGATGAAGTGGTGTGTGTTATATTAACTGTGAAAATAAAGCTCTAGGCTGTTGAAGGGACAACGCTGAGTATCAGAATAGTTCACACAGGGTCAAAGAATGGATTGACTTGTTCATTTACTAATTTGGTATTTGTGTGCCTCAGAAGTCAACATTAAAATGCTTCTGATACCAAAGTGATATCCTTTTATTGTGATTTTTCTAGATGGAAGATAACTAACACCATTTAGGTTGGTGTTACTGTTGACTGTGTAGATTTAGCTCAGGTCAACCATATTCCTAATGTATGTGAACGCTTGATGTACAGTGCCTTCAAAGTATTCACACCCTTTGACTTTTTCCACATTTTGTGTTAGACTGAATTTAAAATGGATTAAATTGATTGGCCTACACATAATATCCCATGATGTGAGTGGAATTATGTTTGTATTAAAAATGGAAAGCTGGAATGTCTTGAGTCGATATGTATTTAACCCCTTTGATATGGCAAGCCTAAATAAGTTCAGGAGTAAAAAGTCACATGTTGCATAGACTCAATCCAAGTTTGCAAAGCTCTTACACTTACCCAGAAAGACTAATCTTGCTACCAAAGGTGATTCTAACAAGGGGTGAATACTTAGGTATTTCTAAAAACGTTCACTTTGTCATGGGGTAGTGTGAAGAAACAAATCCATTTTGAATTCCGGCTGTTACACAAAATGTGGAATAAGTCGAGGGGTATGAATACTTTCTGAATGTACTATGCAGTAGCCCATGCCAGTAACTAAACATACTGATGTTTTTCCATCAATTGTACAGTTACGCGGCAAGATGTTACCACATTGCTGAAGAAGCTAGTGAGTGACAATGGTAAATGCAATTTTCAGTTGATATGTGCTGGGAACATTATCACAAATGTCCTTTTATTTTTTTCTTCCACCTGTACTAGAATGTCAGTATCATGGAATGCAGACAGCAAGATGCATGTTATTTTCTCTTACAGCAATGGCAATCTCTGTTTGGTCCTGAACTGTGTTTGAATGTATATTAAAGCTGGCTTTAATTTTGTTCGCTGCTCTAGAAAATGAAATGGTATTTCGGGTAATTCAGGATTTATTTAAAGCAGCATGTAGTACAAGCAGATATCTATGGGAGCCATTTGGAGGAGCAAAATTTGCAGTACAAAAATCTACATATTCCGTTGAAATGGAACGGTCCAGATAAATTCCTATAACATATCGCTAGAGAACTGTGCAGTATCTGAGGCACGTTCAACAAGATATGCATGCAAACTGTTTACCTTGAACAAACCTCTAAAAGGTATATTATTTAAATGTGTTCACTGTATCATGGAATGTCAATTGTCAACAAACATGTTTGTCCTCTAATTCCAGGGGCTGTAACAGCCTCAACCATTACTGTCCACCTGCAGTCTTGTGAGACACGGTAACACTTCAAACAGGCACCATAATCCTAGTCCTGTGTTTTTATGGCACTTACTTACACATGTCAGCCAGTGATTCTTAATTCAATTGCACCAGAATGATGATGCTGGCTCATAAGTTAGTGGAATACTGAGCATGTCCCTTATTTAGAAAATCTGTTAACCCATACAAAGCTGAGCATAGGCTATTATTTGAATGTAAAGCTAGTAACAATGTGTGCAAAAATATTTGGTCCAAAACTAATAGCATTATGCCTTCGTCAATAGGACCCCCTAAAGGACTGGTGGTTCTTCATATCAGGTGACTTAAAAGCACAAAGCCTAATAGTGCAGCTCTCTGAAAAGGCACAAGCACGTTGTCGTCCACTGAAAAACTACACCTCGTACACCCCCCCCTCCTCCCACAGTACAAGCACTAGAAATAAATAAATAAATAGCTGAAGGTGTCTTGGCTGGTCACAGTTCTCTAGAAATAAAGGTTGTTCCCTGAGTTTAACACAATTTTCAATCTATGACAGTTGGTCTAATAAGTTGGGTTGACAGTAAAAAAGTGATAGTGTAATTTGAGTTTCTCTGTGAGAACATATTACAGCTGAAGATCATATTTTAACCTCATAATACTATTGCACACCTTGTGAAGATGGAGAAGCACAATTAACAGTTAGAATGCAGACCATCCTTTAATATGGCAAGTATCTGTCTGGTGGCATCCTTGCTACCTCTAGACTAGATCAATTGAAGATGGTCTTGCGGAGGTGTCTGTTGGGGATCTCTATAGCGCTGACCTGTAGAGGCCAGGAGCCACCCATGATGCCAGCCTGGATGGCCACCCCAGTCACCACTGCCAAGTCTGGGTCCACTGAGGTGTTGGGCTCCTTCCCAAAGTACTCACTGATCAGCTTCCTGATCCTAGGGATGCGGGTGGAGCCTCCCACCAGAACTATCTCATCCACCTCCTCCTTCCCCAGGTGGCCCTCAGCCAGCACTGTCTCTACAGGCGCCAGAATCTTCTGGAAGAGGTCGGCGTTCAACTCTTCAAACAGCTCACGGGTGATGACTGCTTGGAAGATGACTGGGATTGGGTCCTTGGTGGGCCCCTGTGGTGGTTGCTTGGAGTCTCCTTGGGGCTCCAGGTGCAGAAGTACCCTGAGGTCGGCGCTGGGCTGCAGGGTGAGGTTGAGCTTGGCTGCCTCCACAGCCTGGCGGAGGTGGTGGATGTCCTCTTTGAGGGTGGGGGGAACGCCGTACTGCTGGCGGACCCTCTCCATGGTGTACTGGAGCAGCCTCTGGCTGAAGTCCTGTCCCCCCAGCTTGTTGTTACCTAGGAAATAACAACAGCAAGGATCATTCTCTGAGCCCAAGAATACTATCGGAGTTGATTCCATTTCAGGTCATGTACTGTATGATTTGAATTAGTTGTGCTAATTGGAAATGGTCATCTTTAACTACAATATGGCAAATGTTCCACTTGTACTGTATGCCCAATTTAAAAACAAGATAAATGAAAATGACCAACTAAACCATGCATATCTACAACAAAGAGTTGAGAGTAAATTAGCGTCTTACCTGCCATGGCTCTGGTGAGGAACATGCCCCCCTGTTTGTTGAGCAGAGAGACATCCAGCGTTCCTCCTCCCAGGTCTACCACCAGCACGTTGAACACGTCCACCTTGTGTAACCCATACGCCATCGCTGCAGCTGTGGGCTCGTTGATCACACGCAGGATGTCCAGTCCTGAGTGGTGTAAACAGAACAATCAGATGTTAGTTATAGTGGGTAGTGTAGATTTGGTCAAAGCCCTTAGGAATCTTAATGACTTTGGATTAGATGTCCAATATTCTACTCTGTATGTATCAGTGCATTCGTAAAGTATTCAGACCCCTTCACCTTTTCCACATTTTATTACTTTACAGCCTTATTCTAAAATTGATTAGATTGAGAGGGGAAAAAAACAATCTACACACAGACCATAAAGACAAAGCAAAAACAGGTTCAGAAATGCAAATGTATTAAAAATAAAATTGAAATATCACATTTACATAAGTATTCAGACCCTTTACTCAGTACTTTGTTGAAGCACCTTTTGGCAGCGATTACAACCTGGAGTCTTCTTGGGTATGACACTACAAGCTTGGCACACCTGTATTTGGGGAGTTTCTCCCATTCTTCTCTGCATATCCTCTCAAGCTCTGTCGGTATGGATGGGGTGCGTCGCTGCACAGCTATTTTCAAGTCTCTCCAGAGATGTTAGATTGGGTTCAAGTCCAGGCTCTGGCTGGGCCACTCAAGGACATCCAGAGACTTGTCCCGATGCCACTCCTGCGTTGTCTTGGCTGTTTGTTTAGGGTCGTTGTGCTGTTTTCCCCAGTCTGAGGTCCTGAGCGCTCTGGAGCAGGTTTTCATCAAGGATCTCTACTTTTCTCTGTTAATCTTTCCCTCGATTCTGACTAGTCTCCCAGCCCCTGCCACTGAAAAACATCCCCACAGCATGATGCTGCCACCACCATGCTCACACTGTAGGGATGGTACTAGGTTTCCTCCAGACGTGACGCTTGGCATTCAGGCCAAATAGTTCAAGCTGGTTTCATCAGACAAGAGAATATTGTTCCTCATGGTCTGAGAGTCCTTCAGGTGCCTTTTGGCCAATTCCAAGCGGGCTGTCTTGTCTTTTACTGAGGATTAGCTTCCGTTTGGCCACTCGACCATAAAGGACTGATTGGTGGAGTGTTGCAAAGATGGTTTTCCTTCTGGTAGGTTCTCCCATCTCCACAGAGTAACTCTAGCTCTGTCAGAGTGACCATCAGTTTCTTGGTCACCTTCCTGACCAAGGCCCTTCTCCCTCAATTGCTCCGTTTGGCCGGGCAGCCAGCTCTAGGAAGAGTCTTGGTGGTTCTAAACTTCTTCCATTTAAGAATGATGAAGGCCACTGTGTTCTTGGGGACCTTCAATGCTGTAGAAATCTTTTGGTACCCTTCCCCAGATCTGTGCCTCAACACAATCCTGTCTCTGTGCTCTACGGGCATTTCCTTCAACCTCATGGCTTGGTTTTTGCTCTGACATGCACTGTCAACTGTGGGACCTTAGGTGTCCAATCAATTGAATTTACCACAGGTGGACTCCAATGAAGTTGTAGAAACATCAAGGATGATCAGTAGAAACAGGATGTACCTGAGCTCAATTTTAAGTCTCAGTAAAGGGCCTGAATACTTATGTAAGTTTATTTTTTTATTTTTTATAAATTTGCAAGAAATGTCTATAAACCTGTTTTCGCTTTGTCATTACGGGGTAGTGTGTAGATTGATGAGGAAAAGTTATATTTAATCAATTTTAGAAAACCTGTAACGTAACAAAATGTTGAAAAAGTCCAGGGGTCTGAATACAGTGTATGTATGTAAGTATTAAGTAACACAGTTATTTTAGAACAAACACCTAATTATATCAGGGATTGACATTAAAGTCTAACGCAGTTGCACATCCGAAAATGTAAATTAGCTATTGACGAGCATTAGTGACATATTGCCTGCCTTTCACCTACCCATAGGAGAGGAATCAGAAAGATCAGTAATTTAATCATTTGTATTTTGGTTGTTATCACTAAAAAAATGTATCAGACCAAGCGCAGCTCGCCATAAATGATGTCTTTCCCTTACACAATGTGGATGAACCAGAACAGGCTCAACTTGCGCTCGGTTTTACTTGCCCCGGGCAATAGGGCAACCCTTAATGTCAATCCCTGTATGATAGACTGTTTCTAAATGAGACTACACTAAACTGCTATACAGTGTAAGTAATTCCTGTAGCAGTGTTTACACATCAGATATTGATACAGTTTTGCCAGATAGAGACTGACCGGCCAGGTTGGCAGCCCTGATGGTGTAGTTCCTCTGTCTCTCATCAAACTCAGCAGGGACAGAGATAACAGCCCTCTGAATGGGGACACCCAGGTGACGCTCCGCCATCTTCCTCATCTTCAGCAGCAGCCGAGAACCAATGAATTCAGGAGTAACTGTGAACGTCTGGTTGGTGGTGACCAAGAACTCTGCACTGCCATTGTTATTTATCACCTGAAAGAAAGGTATTACAAATGAAAGTCAGCAGTCATTGATATAGCATATTTATACACCTGTAATCACACATAGCCAAATGCTGATGATGTATTAAGCCATTTTCACCATGGTGTATTGACTGTCAAAGTAACTACAGGAGTATGTACTGTACCTTGAATGGATAACGAGCACTTTCCTGCTCAAGGAGCTCTTGTTCGAATATCTTTCCAATAAACCGCTTGGCATCATAGATGGTGTTTTCAGGATTGCTGTCGGCCAGATTCTGACCCTCGTGACCGGCGAGGACTTCGGTAGATGTGAACGACACCGCACTCGGGATGCTCTTCCGCCCCTCCTCATCCCCTATAACCTCCACATCCCCGGTACCCGGGTGGAATACTCCTACGGAGCAGAAAGTGGTCCCCAGATCTAGGCCGATCACTTTGGGTTTCGGTGGAGGCAGATACTGCTGGCCCAGATAGCCAGCCAGAAATAAAGCCAGAATGACCGATCCTGCGACACGGAAGATAAAGAAATTACGTGGGTTTAGGGCTGGATGTTGACTACGTAGCGAACTAACAACTGGTACCGATAGCCTACAAATTAATTCAGCTTTGGCAGTTCTGACACTTCGTTTATCTTTCCAGCTAACTTGACTACTGTGAATTAGGTAGCAACTAGCCAGCTGTTACCACCGGTAATTTGTCAGCCCACTTGCTACTTACTATTAGCTAGCTAAACAGCTGGTTAGTTACACAACAACAAAAACGCATTACAGATAAATCTTACTTACCGATCATAGACATTTCCCCAGCCATTGTCAAGTATTGATCACCACCGAACTGAAACGTAGTAAAACAAAATCTAGGCTAATCGCCTCATCAGTTTCGGAATGGATGAATGTTGTCACTATTTACCACAGCCACTAAGTCATAAACCCCGCCTATATCTACAATGTATCTTCTTCAAATGCAATTTTAAACTTAACCCTTAAATACACTGCTAACCTTATGACTAACCATATCCTTTTTACGATAGCCAATTGTGACTTTGTGACTGTAGTAATTAATGAAACCCCTCTTGACCTGTTCTACGTTCAGAATAATGTGGATGATCCACAGACCTACACGTCACCATTATAGGGTGCGTTCGTAAATTTACTCTGGAGTGCCAGAGGACATTGCCGCTCTGAATTTACGAAAGGACAATCTGACAACGCTCTGAATTTAAAAACACGCAGAGCGTTGTCAGATTGTCCTTTCGTAAATTCAGAGTGTTTCGCTCTCGGAGGGCATACTGGACGCTATGGCCGAGGAGTAGGGTTGATCCGAGCGTTCTGGCCTCACAACGGCAGTGAAGCACCCAAGCTAACTGGCTAAAGTTAGCTAGCATGCTAGCTACTTCCTGGCATAAATGAGAGAACACCTCACTCTGACCATTTTTCTCGCGCGCTGGTTATGCTGTGTTCATGTTATTCAGAGCGTTGGTGACGCTGATAGCAACAATTTAATTACGCCTTTTCCGAGGTTTACTGACACCGGCCATACTCAACGGGTGTTGAGCGTTCGTAAATTAATCAGTTACTCTGAGCGAATTTACGAACTCACCCATAATGTGGTCTAAAGCTTCTGGGTAACGTATTCCAATCCATGCGTTATCGCTTATATATACACAGGATGAGAAAGCAAAGAAACAACCTTTCCCATGAACACTAGTCGTGTATGACGTTCAAATGAGTGTGTTCAGCGTCGTAACATTTTAAGGCATGCAACATGTAGCAATATTGTACAACTGCAACACATTTTGATTGAAAATATATTATACATTCAGTGCAGTACAAATTAACGGATTAGTTAGACAGATGACTTGATGCATAAATACTTTATTAATGTGTGACATATTGCACTTATTGAGTTCTACAAGTATCTACATTTTGGTGGCAACTTAATTGGGGAGCACTGCTCGTGGTAAGGGCTGGAGCGGAAAAGGTAGAACGATATCAAATACATCAAACATATGGTTTCCATGTGTTTGCCATTCCATTCGATCGTTTCAGCCATTATTATGATCCGTCCTCCCCTCAGCAGCCTCCACTGGTACTGTACATTTTGTTGAACCAGGATTGTTCAAAAATAAATGTAAAAACTCCCGTGCACGCACACACACATGTTTGTTTTACTATCCTTGTTGGGACAAGGATAGTAAACAATGAATTTCCCATCAAAATCCCATTTTCCCTGACCTTAAAACTAACCTAACCCTAACCACAACCCCACAACTAAACCTAACCCCTTAAGCCTGAAATAGCCTTCTGTCACCACAAGGATAGTAAAACCAAACACACACACACACACACCATAGTTTCCAGCACAATACACAAACATTAAGATTTGATTTAAGTCAAATATAATTTGTCAGGGGTGTCATTCCATGGAGGGCCTAGTGTCTGCATGTTTTAGTTGTTTTCCTTTCAATTAAGACATAAACTACCAGGTGTGGGGAGTTCCTTTCTAATTTGTGACCTTAATTCATCAACCAAGTACAAGGGAGGAGTGAGAAGCCGCAGCTATTCGGCCCGCCGTGGAATGAGTTTGACACCTGTGCTTCATGTGAATGAATAGGTTAGATAAAAGGTGCATAAATGAGGAATAAATTCATTGGTTTTAAGAAAAATTGGCTACATTTAACATGTAATTAATTAAATCCCATCTTGTTAAACCAAATACAGACAAGACAAACATGGTGAGCCATCGTAATTTACATGTCAAAACCTGTTAGTTAGGATAGTCTGGCCTATCAGTGTGTGACTGGTTGGCTCTCTGTGTCCTCTTTGCTGTTTTCAGAGCACTCTGATAGAATAAAGCAGCCTGAGTCTCTTGGACAGTCGCTCTTCTCCACCTTCAAACTGTGTGATGAAGAGGGCTCCTCACTCTCCCTCACATCATCGCCTGCAAACACAAGAACAAAGCAGTCTGGTTGGTTGGATTCTCAGACCCAGACAGACACATGTGGGTTGCCAGCTTAGCTGCCCCGATCCAAGTCAATTTAAATCAATTTTGGTTGCCATTCTCAAACCATCCAAATGGAATTAAGCTTGATTTAATGACTAGATTCATCCCTGGCTGGTAATCTTTGCCAGGGTTAGCCAACAGCCAGTCATGGTCACTGCCAGGGTGGCAGTGCCATCTGTTTGGTCCGAAACTAGCCCACACTCACAATATCTGGTTTAGCCAGGGTGGCAGTGCCATCTGTTGGGTCGGAAACTAGCCCACAGTCACGATATCTGGTTCAGCCAAGGTGGCAGTGCCATCTGTTTGGTCCGAAACTAGCCCACAGTCACGATATCTGGTTCAGCCAGGGTGGCAGTGCCATCTGTTTGGGCCGAAACTAGCCACTGTCACGATATCTGGTTCAGCCAAGGTGGCAGTGTCATCTGTTGGGTCGGAAACTAGCCCACCGTCACGATATCTGGTTCAGCCAGGGTGGCAGTGCCATCTGTTTGGTCCGAAACTAGCCCACAGTCACGATATCTGGTTCAGCCAGGGTGGCAGTGCCATCTGTTTGGGCCGAAACTAGCCCACTGTCACGATATCTGGTTCAGCCAAGGTGGCAGTGTCATCTGTTGGGTCGGAAACTAGCCCACCGTCACGATATCTGGTTCAGCCAGGGTGGCAGTGCCATCTGTTTGGGCCGAAACTAGCCCACAGTCATGATATCTGGTTCAGCCAGGGTGGCAGTGCCATCTGTTTGGTCCAAAACTAGCCCACAGTCACGGTATCTGGTTCAGCCAGGGTGGCAGTGCTATCTGTTTGATCTGAAATTAGCTCAAACAGACATTTATGAACTTAATTTAGACCAACATAAATGGAGTTATGTGGGGACATAAACATAAATAACCTTTATGCTAATTGTACGCATCCTGTTTTGTAAGCAGCTGACAGAAACGGTCTAGTATTGCTCATTTCCTAATCTGGATTGGAGACCAATCTTTCTGTTTCATTTTATGTTTCAGAGCCTTGCAGTGTTTCATAGAGGAAGACATTTTGCCTCTTTAAGCAGTTTCTCTCTGACTGGTGCCAACTCAGCAGGATGAGCAATTCTAAAATAATAGCAGCGATAAGCATCTGCTTATTATAACATACAAAGATCAAGATGTTACTTCCTGAGTGTAGTGCTGCGCATCATAAAATGTCTGTGGTACAATTGGCTATTCCCTTTGCCCCAATATAAATCCAGTAGGGCTAGGCTACAGTAGAAATTGGTTTTGCTACTCACTCTCTGTATATCTGCAGTCGACAGCAGCCAGCAGCCTGCCTCTGTGTTCTGGATTCATCACGTTCAGCTCTATAAGGTGTTTCTCCTGCAGGTGCCTCAGGTCCTCTACTGTCTGGTAGCCATTCAGAAGCAGTGCAGATGCATACTCCTTGAATAAACAAGATACAGTTCCATCTCATCTACCTTTCATAATCTTACACTAATCTGTTCACATTTGAGTGCTTTAGGTTATGTTTATGCATATTAAAAATGTTTGTTGTGTATTTGAGACAACACTGATTGGTTACTGTAAAGAGGAAAGAACAAAATGTGTCTGTATTTGGAAGTCATTTAAAGAGTCAGAGCTTGACCATGGCTAGAAGCTATCTAGCTTTTGTCAAATTAACGTCATTTTAGCTAACCATAACCCTTTTCCTAACCTTAGCCCAATTATTCTAACCTGCTAGGTTAATTCTCCTAACCTGCTACGAAAAGTCAAATCTGAAGTTAATTTGACAATAGATGGATCCCTTCTAGCCATGCCATCCGAGCACTCACCTCTAGATGTAGCCGCTCCAGTAGTTCCAGTAGTGTCTTTGGTCGTGGTCTCTTGCTCATCCTCTGAGGCCTGATCTTTGGCGCCTCCTCCTCTATTTCTTTCTCCATGAGCATGTCAACATAGATGAACTTGAAATTGCCCACTTTGTTGTTCAGAATCCCTGTCCATATGCCCATGGGAGGTTTACTGATGATGCTGATAATGTCTCCAACCTGGGAAGAGACATCAATAGATTGGACTCATACATATAGATTATGAAACAGCTCTTACAAACAGCTTTCATAGCATTTCACAATACACCCATTCTGGAAACATTATCTTCTGTCTACCTTGAGTTTGAGGGAGTCAGTGTCATATGGGCTGGGAACAAAGTCTGTGTGGACCCGTGCTCTACCACAGAAGTGTCCGTTGTATGAGCCGTCCTCTTCTAGTCTCAGACTGTCTCTGGTACTGGAGCCATCTGAGACGCTGGCCAAACCACCTGAGCCAACAGGGTACAATACATCACAATATGATTACACTGCACATATTTACCCATGGACCAAGAATAGGTTGTGTGTGTATCCTTGTGTTGGAGGGAAGGTTACAAGCCTATCCTAATATTGTAATATGATGGTAATAATAAAATAAAATGTTATTTGTCACCTGCGCCGAATACAACAGTTGTAGACCTTACAGTGAAATGCTTACTAACCAACAATGCAGTAAAAAAAATAAAAATAAACGAATAAGATATAAAAGTAACAATTAAAGAGCAGCAGTAAAATAACAATAGTGAGACTATATACATGGGGGTACCGATACAGAATAGGTTTTGTCGTGCCCTTTTCACGACTGTCTTGGTGTGCTTGGACCATGTTAGTTTGTTGGTGATGTGGACACCAAGGGATTCAAAGCTCTCAACCTGCTCCACTACAGCCCATCGATGAGAATGGAGGCGTGTTCAATCCTCTTTTTCCTGTAGTCCACAATCATCTCCTTTGTCTTGTTCACGTTGAGAGAGAGGTTGTTGTCTTGACACCACACGGCCAGGTTTCTGACCTCCTCACTATAGGCTGTCTTGTCATTGTCGGTGATCAGGCCTACCACTGTTGTGTCATCGGCAAATTTAATGACGGTGTTCGAGTCGTGCCTTGCCGTGCATTCATGAGTGAACACGGAGTGCAAGAGGGGACTGAGCATTCACCCCTGAGGGGCCCCTGTGTTGAGAATCAGCGTGGCGGATGTGTTGTTACCTTCCCTTACCACCTGGGGGCGGCCCGTCAGGAAGTCCAGGATCCAGTTGCAGAAGGAGGTGTTTAGTCCCAGGGTCCTTAGCTTATTGATGAGCTTTGAGGGCACTATGGTGTTGAACGCTGAGCTGTAGTAAATGAATAGCATTCTCACATAGGTGTTCCTTTTGTCCAGGTGGGAAAGGGTAGTGAGGAGTGCAATAGAGATTGCATAATCTGTGGATATGTTAGGGCGGTTGGAGTGAGTCTAGGGTTTCTGGGATAATGGCGTTGATGTGAGCCATGACCAGCCTTTCAAAGCACTTTATGGCTACAGACGTGAGTGCTACGGGTCGGTAGTCATTTAGGCAGGTTACCTTAGTGTTCTTGGGCACAGGGACTATGGTGGTCTGCTTAAAACATGTTGGTATTACAGACTCGGACAGGGAGAGGTTGAAAATGTCAGTGAAGACACTTGCCAGTTGGCCGGCACATGCTCACAGTACACGTCATGGTAATCCGTCTGGCCTTGTGAATGTTGACCTGTTTAAAGGTCTTACTTACATCGGCTGCAGAGAGCGTGATCACACAGTCTTCCGGAACAGCTGATGCTCTCATGTATGTTTCAGTGTTATTTGCCTCGAAGCGAGCATAGAAGTAGTTTAGCTCATCTGGTAGGCTTGTGTCACTGGGCAGCTCTCGGCTGTGCTTCCCTTTATAGTCTGTAATGGATTACAAGCCCTGCCACATCCGAGAAGCGTCAGAGCCGGTGTAGTACGATTCAATCTTAGTCCTGTGTTGACACTGCCTGTTTGATGGTTCGTCGGAGGGCATAGCGGGATTTCTTATAAGCTTCCGGGTTAGAGTCCCGCTCCTTGAAAGTGGCAGCTCTGGCCTTTAGCTCAGTGTGGATGTTGCCTGTAATCCATGGCTTCTGGTTGGGGTATGCATGTACGGTCACTGTGGGGACGACGTCATCGATGCACTTATTGATGAAGCCAATGACTGATGTGATGTACTTCTCAATGCCATCGGAGCAATCCCGGAACATTTTCCAGTTTGTGCTAGCAAAACAGTCCTGGAGCTTAGCATCTGCTTCATCTGACCACTTTATCATTCATTGAGTCATTGGTGCTCCTGCTTTAATTTTGGCTTGTAAGCAGGAATCAGGAGAATAGAATTATGGTCATATTTGACAAATTGAAGGCGAGGGAGAGCTTTGCATGCATCTCTGTGTGTGGAGTAAAGGTGGTCTAGAGTTTTTTTCCCCCTATGGTAGCACATTTAACATGCTGATCGAAATTTGGTAAGACCGATGTAAGTTTTCCTGCGTCAAAGTCCTCGGCCACTAGGAACGCCGACTCTGGGTGAGCGTTTCCTGTTTGCTTATGGCGGAATACAGCTCATTGAGTGCAGTCTTAGTACCAGCATCAGTTTGTGGTGGTATGTAGACAGCCACAAAAAATACAGATGAAAACTATCTAGGTAGATAGTGTGGTCTACAGCTTATCATGAGATACTCTACCTCAGGAGAGCAAAACCTTGAGACTTCCTTAAATATCTTGCACCAGCTGTTGTTTACAAAAATACATAGTCCGCCACCCCTTGTCTTACCAGACGCCGCTGTTCTATCCTGCCGATACAGCATATAACCAGCCAGCTGTATGTTGATAATGTTGTCGTTCAGCCACGACTCCATGAAGCATAATATATTACAGTTTTGAATGTGCAGTAGTTTAATCTTTCGTAGGTCATTGATTTTATTTTCCAAATATTGCACGTTTGCTAGCAGAATGGAAGGCAGTGGGGGTTTATTCAATCACCTACGAATTCTCAGAAGACAGTCCGCCCTCCGGACCATTTTTCTCTGCTTTCTTTTCACGTTTCCAGGAAAGTAGTATGACATTCACGTTGGGCTCGTCGGACTCGTTAAAGGAAAAAAAGGATTCTGCCAGTTCATGGTGAGTAATCGCAATTCTGATGTCCATAAGAGAGCAGCAACATTATCAGTCATAAGAGAGCAGCAACATTATGTACAAAATACAAAATAAGTAAAAAAACAAGTTACAAACAACGCAAAGAAACAAACAAAAAAAACACAATTGGATAGGAACACGTAAAACGTCAGACTTCTTTTCCGGGGCCATCTTAATAATATGGTAATACAATGGTAAAATAAAATAAATGAAAACACATCACATTAGCTTATTCTTCATTTACAAACGTGTAACTTCATTTACAGACTTGTATGAGGAGAGACATGACTTTCTGTTGACATCCCTGTGGAGAGGACTTACTGGAGGAGCTCTGTCCGCTGCAGAGGCTCTCCAGAGAGTTGCTGGTCTCTTCAGAGCCTTTCTCAACAGGAGGACTGCTCTCTGTTTCCTCCTCTAGGTCTCTGTCAGTGTCCTCACCCTGCATGGGGAAATACAAGATGGACAAGCCACTATGTGAGTAAGCTAAATCATTTCAGGGTGGATTCCTTTGCTATATAAATAACAGTGCTATTTATATAAGGAAGGAAGTGTCATTAGGTTAACAATTCAACATAGCCACTTACAAATACTGACTAGGTTGTTGGATACTATTTTGTCACTTAGACCTAATTTCAATACAAATTGAGTCTTGCTTGGCCAGACTTACACTACATGACCAGAAGTATATGGACACCTGCTCGTTTGGCCCTGTCCGGGGATATCATCGGATGGGGCCACAGTGTCTCCTGACCCCTCCTGTCTCAGCCTCCAGTATTTATGCTGCAGTAGTTTATATGTCGGGAGGTCAGTTTGTTATATCTGGAGTGCTTCTCCTGTCTTATCTGGTGTCCTGTGTGAATTTAAGTATGCTCTCTCTAATTCTCTCTTTCTCTCTTTCTCCCGGAGGACCTGAGCCCTAGGACCATGCCTCAGGACTACCTGGCATGATGACTCCTTGCTGTCCCCAGTCCACCTGGCCGTGCTGCTGCTCCAGTTTCAACTGTTCTGCCTGCGGCTATGGAATCCTGACCTGTTCACCGGACGTGCTACCTGTCCCAGACCTGCTGTTTTGAACTCTCTAGAGACAGCAGGAGTGGTAGAGATACTCTTAATGATCGGCTATGAAAAGCCAACTGACATTTACTCCTGAGGTGCTGACTTGCTGCACCCTCGACAACTACTGTGATTATTATTATTTGACCATGCTGGTCATTTATGAACATTTGAACATCTTGGCCATGTTCTGTTATAATCTCCACCCGGCACAGCCAGAAGAGGCCACCCTTCATAGCCTGGTTCCTCTCTAGGTTTCTTCCTAGGTTTTGGCCTTTCTAGGGAGTTTTTCCTAGCCACCGTGCTTCTACACCTGCATTGCTTGCTGTTTGGGGTTTTAGGCTAGGTTTCTGTACAACACTTTGAGATATTAGCTGATGTACGAAGGGCTATATAAATACATTTGATTTGATTTGATTTTGATCCAGCCGAAGCTTGGTATTGCGCATGGTGATCTTAGGCTTGTGTGCGGCTGCTTGGCCATGAAAACCCATTTCATTAAGCTTCCAACTAACAGTTATTGTGCTGACGTTGCTTCCAGATGCAGTTTGAAACTTGGTAGTGAGTGTTGCAACCGAGGACACACGATTTTTACGCATTACGTGCTTCAGCATTCGGCGGTCCCATTCTTTGAGCTTGTGTGGCATACCACTTCGCGGCTGAGCCGTTGTTGCTCCTAGAAGTTTCCACTTCACAATAACAGCACTTATAGTTGACCAGGGCAGCTCTAGCAGGGCAGAAATTTGAAGAACTGACTTGTTGGAAAGGTGGCATCCTGTGTCCGTGCCACATTGAAAGTCACTGAGCTCTTCAGTAAGGCCATTGTTTATCTATGGAGATTGCATGGCGGTGGGCTCGATTTTATACACCTGTCAGCAATGTGTGTGGTTGAAATTGCCAAATCCACTAATTTGAAGGGGTGTCCACATACTTTTGTATATATAGTGTATTTTATAAGAGTGTTCTTATGACATAGGTAGACGTCACAATGGTGCATTTGAGTATGTGAGTTATAGCCAGTCAGATGGAAAATATACAATATTTTAAGAGCTCTAGATGTTTTTATACACTACGCAAATATAAGTACTGTGTAGGATGAGAAAGAGGCAGTCTGTAGTGTAACTCACAGCTTCCTCAGAGAAGGTTTTGAAGTGCTTCTTGCCCATCTTCCTGCGCATGGTTAGAGAGATGGCCTTCATCTTCTTCCCCAGGCTGCCTTGTTTGGTCTGATCAAAACTCTCACATCCAGACTCCTCCGTCACTTTTGTTACATTTTCCTCTAGTCTGGCTGGTGATGGTTGTCTGATGCCGTCAAATCGCCCAAAACTGGTGGAGCGCTGCATGGAGAGATCACAGATGAATATCTGGAAAATTATGCAATACATGTTGCACACCATCCCACCAAATCACTATGGGTTTTTGATGATTTCCTTTCCTTTTACGTTTCTTATGACATAGGTAGACGTTTTTATACACTACGCAAATATAAGTACTGTGTAGGATGAAAAAGTGACCAAATCAGTGGTAATTAATTATTTGATCCTACTCCCTTGATTTACAGTAATACTGCGCCATTGTCTTGAGCAATGTGTCTTGAGCCTAGAAGTCTGGCACATGAGGCTACTTGAACTCAATCCCATTTGCACTATGCGTGTATCTCTATCATGATGTGCTTGTGAGGTACAGCTAATAGATTTTCATAAACCTAAAAGTATTTAATGAATAATTCCAGTAAATCCCTATTACATACCAGGACCCCACACTGCAGGAATCTAGGGAACCTTTTGAGTAATTTGACAGACCCTCCCCCTCCTCACAACTTTGACCATATATCTGCTGCACTTCTACTCATCATCAGTCAAAGACACTGCTTCTTTTAGTTAGAATCACATTTTCGTGCTAACTATTGTGGGTAGTTAGCGCTAATGAGTTGCCAATTCTACACAAATAGTTATCAATTCAATGTATTTAAACGTGCTACTTAGAAATAATGTGTTTCCACCTACCTTTGGTTTACTGGGCTTTGGTTTGTCTGAAACATTTGAGGCTGCCCTCTGTAGCATTTTGTGTTGATGTTGTTTGGTTTTAGAGTTCAGTCTAATGTAATCTTAAAGAAGCCTATCTGTACTCTGACCAACTCTTATGGTAGTTAAGTGTTAACTGCACTAAACTAACCCAGAATGAATGCTTGGCTTCCTCAAAATGACAGGATGTGACATGTGAGGCAATCAACATTCTTTCTATTACCACGGTATCCGTTTCAGAAGGGGAAAAAACACATTCTGCTAGATGAGCACTTTGCGGTCTCTCTCTAAAAACATTTTAATTTCTAGGAACACTGTGATGAAGGTGACATAATTTTAGAACCTAGTTACCATTTGTGGTTGGGCTACATTTGCTGCATGACTCACACCTGGCATAGGCTATACAGTGCCTTCAGAAAGTATTCATACCCCTTGACTTATTCCACATTTTGTTGTGTTACAGCCTGAATTCAAAATTGAATAAATATATTTTTTTCTCACCAATCTACACACAATACCCCACAATGACAAAGTATTTTTTTAAAGTAGGACATTTTTGCTAATTTATTGAAAATTAAATACAGAAATATCTAATTTGCATATGTATTCACACCCCTTAGTCAATACATTTTAGAATCACCTTTGGCAGTGATTACAGCTGTGAGTCTTTCTGGGTAAATATTTAATAGCTTTGCACACCTGGATTATACAATATATGGACATTATAATTTTTAAAATTCTTCAAGCTCCGTCAAGTTGGTTGTTGATCATTGCTAGACAGCCTTGCATTAGATGTTAAAGCTGAGTCAAAACTCTAACTAGGCCACTCAGGAACATTCTTGGTAAGCAACCACAGTGTATATTTGACCTTGTGTTTTAGGTTATTGTCCTGCTGAAATTATGCCGATTTAAAGCATACCCATAACATGCAGCTACTACCATGCTTGAAAATATGGTGGTACTCGTGTTGGATTTGCCCCAAACATAACACTTTGTATTAAGGACATGAAGTTCATTACTTTGCCACATTTTTTGCAGTTTTACTTTAGTGCCTAATTGCAAACAGGATGCATGTATTGGTATATTTGTATTCTGTACTGGCTTCCTTTCTTTCACTCTATCATTTAGGTTAGTATTGTTGAGTAACTATGTTGTTGAGCCATCCTCAGTTTTCTCCTATTACAGCCATTAAACTCTGTAATTGTTTTAAAGTCACCATTGGCCTCATGGTGAAATCCAGAAGCTGTTTCCTTCCTCTCTGGCAACTGAGTTAGGAAGGACACCTGTATCCTTGTAGTGACTGGGTGTATTGATACACCATCCAAAGTGTAATGAATAACTTCATCATGCTCAAAGGAATATTCAATGTCTGCTTTTTTTTATTTGTACCAATAGGTGATCTTCTTTGCAATGCATTGGAAAACCTGTGTTTGAAATTCACTGCTTGACTGGTGGACTTTACAAATAATTGTAAACTCAGCAAAAAAAAAAACATCCTCTCACTGTCAACTGCGTTTATTTTCAGCAAACTTAACATGTGTAAATATTTGTATGAACATAAGATTCAACAACTAACATAAACTGAACAAGTTCCACAGACATGTGACTAACAGAAATTGAATAATGTGTCCCTGAACAAAGGGGGGATGAAAATCAAAAGTAACAGTCAGAAGTATCTGGTTTGGCCACCAGCTGCATTAAGTACTGCAGGACATTTCCTCCTCATGGACTGCACTAGACTTGCCAGTTATTGCTGTGAGATGTTACCCCACTCTTCCACCAAGGCACCTGCAAGTTCCCGGACATTTCTGGGGGGAATGGCCCTAGCCCCCACCCTCCGATCCAACAGGTCCCAGACGTGCTCAATGGGATTGAGATCCGGGCTCTTCACTGGCCATGGCAGAACACTGACATTCCTGTCTTGCAGGAAATCACGCACAGAATGAGCAGTATGGCTGGTGGCATTGTCATGCTGGAGGGTCATGTCAGGATGAGCCTCCAGGAAGGGTACCACATGAGGGAGGGGGATGTCTTGCCTGTAACGCACAGCGTTGAAATTGCCTGCAATGACAACAAGCTCAGTCCGATGATGCTGTAACACACCGCCCCAGACCATGACGGACCCTCCACCTCCAAATTGATCCCGCTCCAGAATACAGGCCTCGGTGTAACGCTTATTCCTTCGACAATAAACGCAAATCCGACCATCACCCCTGGTGAGACAAAACCACGACTCATCAGTGAAGAGCACCTTTTGCCAGTCCTGACTGGTCCAGCGACTGTGGGTTTATGCCCATAGGCGACGTTGTTGCCGGTGATGTCTGGTGAGGACCTGCCTTACAACAGGCCTACAAGCCCTCAGTCCAGTCTTTCTCAGCCTATTGCGGACAGTCTGAGCACTAATTGAGGGATTGTGCGTTCCTGGTGTAACTCGGGCAGTTGTTGTTGCCATCCTGTACCTGTCCCACAGGTGTGATGTTCGGATGTACCGATCCTGTGCAGGTGTTGTTACACGGGGTCTGCCACTGCGAGGACGATCAGCTGTCTGTCCTGTCTCCCTGTAGTGCTGTCTTAGGCATCTCACAGTGCAGACCTTGCAATGTATTGCCCTGGTCACATCTGCTGTCCTCATGCCTCCTTGCAGCATGCCTAAGGCATGTTCACGCAGATGAGCAGGGACCCTGGGCATCTTTCTTTTGGTGTTTTTCAGAGTCAGTAGAAAGGCCTCTTTAGTGTCCTAAGTTTTCATAACTGTGACCTTAATTGTCTACCGTCTGTAAGCTGTTTGTGTCTTAACAACCGTTCCACAGGTGCATGGTCATTAATTGCTTATGGTTCATTGAACAAGCATGAGAAACAGTGGTTAAACCCTTTACAGTGAAGATCTGTGAAATTATTTGGATTTTTACGAATTATCTTTGAAAGACAGGGTCCTGAAAAAGGGACGTTTATTTTTTGCTGAGTTTATGTGTGGGGTACAGAGATAAGGCAATTCAAAAATCAGATTAAACAGCATGTGTCTTTAACAAACGCTCCACAGGTGCATGGTCATTAATTGTTTATGGTTCAATGAACAAGCATGAGAAATGTGTGGGGTACAGAGATAAGGCGATTCAAAAATCAGATTAAACAGCATGTGTCTTAACAACCGTTCCACAGGTGCATGGTCATTAATTGTTTATGGTTCATTGAACAAGCATGAGAAACAGTGGTTAAACCCTTTACAGTGAAGATCTGTGAAATTATTTGGATTTTTACGAATTATCTTTGAAAGACAGGGTCCTGAAAAAGGGACGTTTATTTTTTGCTGAGTTTATGTGTGGGGTACAGAGATAAGGCAATTCAAAAATCAGATTAAACACTATTATTGCACACACTTATTATGTGACTTGTTAAGCACATTTGTACTCCTGAACATATTTAGGCTTGTCATAACAAAGGGGTTGAATACTTTTTGATTCAAGACATTTCAGCTTTTCATTTTTATTTACTTTGTAAAATTTTCTAAAAACAGAATCCACTTTGACTGTAGGGCAGTGGTGGAAAAAGGACCCATTTGTCATACTCAAGTAAAAGTGAAAGTCACCCAGTAAAATACAGCATGGATAATAGTGTATTTGGTTTTAAATATACTTAAGTATCAAACGTAAATGTAATTGCTAAAATATACTAAAATATACTAATATATAAGTATTAAAAGTAAAATAAAAAAAACGTCTAAATCATTTCAAAATCCTTATACTAATCAATCCCAGACAGCACAATTATTATTTTTTTGGACTGAAATTGTGGGATAAACAATGTTTTGAAACCTTCATCAATTACTAGTATTTGGGTTCAGTTCTTTTCAAAGTTCTTTCACACAAAACATTCCAGTAAGAAAAAAGCAGGAAATACAATTATAATTATATATATAATTATCCTAAATATACTATACTATACTGTCGATGTTGAACTTTTCTTTGCTCAAATGTCAAAATCTCGGGTGAATGTTTTGAGGAAGTGTTGAGGCTATGAACTGCAGACACAGAAAGATGGCAACTTTGTGATGTCGAAACAGTTTCCGTTTGAACATTTGGACTCCGTATGGACGTTTGACTAAAGCAAGCTCTTCTTGATCTACTTGATAATACATTTGACACATTAAATGTTATTTACTACCACATTAAATCAAACATGATGTGATTATCTTACATTAGGCTATATAAATAGCTATTCTAAGATAAATGTTGCCCTCAGAAAATTAGGGAATCAGTCAGCATCAATTACCTATTTCATTCATACTGTGGTTTTTAGCAAGCTAGTACGTTGATTATTAGGTCACAGTGTAACACCCTGATCTGTTTCACCTGTCTTTGTGATTGTATTTATACCTGTGTTCTCTGTTTGTCTGTTGCCAGTTCATCTTGTTTGTCAAGTCAACCAGCATTTTTGTTCTCAGCACCTGCTTTTCCCAGTCTCTCTTTTTCTCGCCTTCCTGGTTTTGACCCTTGCCTGTCCTGACTCTGAGCCCGCCTGCCTGACCACTCTGCCTGCCTGCCGACCCATACCTTTTCCCCGCCTGTGGATTATTGACCTCTGCCTGGTAGTGCGAACTGGCCATGACTGACCCAGCAGGCCCGGGCCAGCTGCGCAAGCCATCTCCTCTCAAGGAGCCTCCATTTGTGGGCACGAGGAATTGCTTCATGGTCATATGGAGGGGGTCCAAACGTTGGCTGAGTGCCATAACCGGGCATTAGACATGCTGCTGGAGCAATTCCGCGGGTAGTCTGGGGGGGGCAGCCTGCCACGGTGGTAACCCCTCCGCCCCTCAGTAACTCGGTGGTTAGCAGCGTCGCCCCACAGGCCACTCCACCTTCCCGGGAGCCCCGCTTACCTCCCCTGGAATGCTTTAATGGAGAACCGAGCACCTGTCGGGTGTTTTTAGCTCATTGTGCCCTCGTTTTTGAGCTTCAGCCCTCCTTCATATCCGTTGATCACTCCAAGATAGCCTACCTCATCACGCTGATGTCTGGGAGGGGTCTCACCTGGACTACTGCCATATGGGAACAACAGCCGGCCATGTGCGTGAGTCTGGAGGGGTTTGTGGGAGAGGTGAGAAAGGTTTTTGATGCCCCGGAAGCTGTCCGGAAGCAAATCCAGCTCCGGCAGGACACCCGCAGAGTGGCCGACTATGCGGTGGATTTCAGCACATTGGCAGTTGAGAGTGCGTGGAACCAGGAAGCACTGTTCGACATGTTCCTGCACAGCGTCTCGGAGGAGGTTAAGGACGAGCTTGCTGCTCGGGAGTTACCCACGGATCTTGACTCCCTCATTGCTTTGACCATCTGCATCGATGGGCGATTGCAGGAATTACAGATGGAGAGGAAATTTGATTTCGCTCGCACGTCCAGTGATTCCACCTCGCCTCCGAGTCATCCTGGAAGTCCCCAACGGTCCCATTGCCGAGAGCACCCGAGGTTTCCCGACCTTCCTCGAGAGTCCCCAAAGACGGCCGAGGCACTGTTTCCCTAGCCTATGCAGCTAGGCAGAGCTGGGCTGTCGCCAGCGGAACATCAACACAGGATCAACACAAGGAGCTGCCTGTATTGCGGGATATTTGGTAATTTTGTGTCCTCTTGCCTGGTAAAAGACCAGGTTCACTGGTAGGAGCGAGTACTCTGGTGAGCCATATGGAGAACTTTTCTGCTTCCCTTACTCGCACCTCTTTTCATGTCGTTCTGCTGTGGGGAAACAGGTCCAAATCTCTCTGGAGATTTGACTCTGGGGCCAATGAGAGTTTTTTGGACACTATGCTGGTGTCCGAGCTGAAAATCCCCACTCTGCCCCCTCCATTCCCATGAATGTTAGAATGCTGGATGGGCGCTCTATAGGTCGAGTCACCCATAACACCACTCTCATCAACCTACGTGTGTCAGGGAATCCTATCGAGACCATTCAATTCCTGCACATCAAGTCCTCCAGATTCCCGTGGTTTTGGGATTCTACTAGCTCCAGCGACACAATCCCCTCATCAACTGGTCTACAGGTGCTATCACGCCCATTGTCAGAAGTCGGTGCAACCTGCCCTGGGACGTCTTCCTGGGGGCTCGGAAGTTGCTCCTGACCTCTCCGCCATTTCCGCGGAGTACCAGGACCTCCGGGAGCTGTTCAGCAAGTCCCGAGCCACTTCCCTTCCACCGCACCGCCCCTATGACTGCGGGATCGACCTTCTCCCTAGCACCACCCCCCCCCCCCCGGGACGTCTGTACTCTCTGTTGGGACAAGAGACCAAGGCTATAGAGACCGACATTGGGGACTCCCTAGCTACAGGATTTATCTGTCCCTCTTCCTCTCCCATTGGCGCAGGGTTCTTCTTCGTGGAGAAAAAGGACAAGAACCTGCGCCCGTGCATTGACTACCGGGTACTCAATGACATTACTGTGAATAACTGTTATCCGCTGCCACTCATTTCCTCAGCCTTTGAGCCGCTCCAGGGGGCCACTGTTTTATCCAAGCTGGATCTACGACACGCCTACCACGTGGTGCGGATACGAGAGGGGGACAAGAGGAAGACCGCCTTCAACACGGCCAGCGGCCACTACGAATATCTGGTCATGCCCTTTGACCTCACCAACGCCCCTGCCGTGTTCCAGGCTCTGGTGAATGATGTTCTCCGCGACATGTTGAACCAGTTCGTCTTCATCTACATTGATGACATCCTCGTCTTCTCCCGCTCCCCCCAAGAACACGTGTTTTATCGCCTCTTTATCCAGGGTTACAGCACCCTGGCCTCCCCCTGTCTGCACTTACCTCTACCAAGGTTCCGTTCACATGGTCCTCTGCAGCTGACTGGGTGTTCCTGGACCTTAAACACCGCTCACCACTGCTCCTATCCTGGTTCATCCTGACCCTTCCCGTCAGTGTCTGGTGGGGGCTGTGACGGAGAAGTCCGTCACTGGCTGCGGGCAGCATTTGGTACACTGACACACACACACATTCATCGCGCCTCCCTGCTCCGTTATCAGCTACGTTAACAATGTGGGTCGACACACAAGTTAACGTCCCTATCTTAGTACATACATTTCACACTTACCTCCCGTCAGTACCAGGTTATGGTATAAGGAATATACAGACAAGTGTTCATGTTTAATTTAAGCAACGTTTATTATACTTATCAATGTTATGGATGAGCTTGTTGTTTGTTTGGTTCTGTTCCTCTCTCCATCTCTGTAGCTTCTGGGTATGCTGGTGTCATGACGTTGCCCTCTTTGGGTACAGAGAGCACCCTCCCCTTCTCTCTGCACCATCCCCCTCTCTCTCTCTCTCTCTCTCCTACACCCAGGCTGCTGTTAGGCAGGTCATAAATTACTGGAGGAGATTCTTCCTCATGGCCAGACAGTATAGAGAGAAAGTGAGTTTTCATAGAGAGAACAAAGGAATTTCTTCCACCTCACAGAACTTGAGAACTGAACAATATTCATGTTCTGAAGAATGTATGAAAGGTCGGTGAAATAGCCAGCTACGAACTGGTCCATTTGGTACAATTTTGTGAAACTCATGAGAGACAATACAGCCACATTACCATAACCATGTTTATACAAGAGTCTCAGTTATGAGGTCTGCATCTAATTATTGTATCAAATGAATGAGTAAAGATGAAACTATTTGTAAAATGATGTGATGCTATGTAATGATGTTAATGTGAGAGGATTGTATTTCTGTTTAAAGTTTCAATGAGTCATTGGCCCGCCCCCAGGAGGACAGACATGACCTGGCGTCATGGGACAGCTCTTTTCAATGTTCAGAATAAAACCCCCACCTGGGTTTTCCCACTTCAGACCATGCTTCACTCAATTACGAGAGGGCTAAGGTTTGAGTAGAGACCATGCTTCACTCAATTACGAGAGGGCTACGGTTTGAGTAGAGACCATGCTTCACTCAATTACGAGAGGGCTAAGGTTTGAGTAGAGACCATGCTTCACTCAATTACGAGAGGGCTAAGGTTTGAGCCCATTGCTAAATTCTTAACCATACCACGTGGTTAAACTCTGAATACTATCTAACCGACAGAATAAGAACAAATCTTTGATACTAATTACTAGTCTGCAGCTAGGAATTCGGTATCATTGAACGTGAAGACGGACAACCACCGAAACATCTATTCTATTACAACATTGCATGAATGTTACTCTGAACTAACCATTCTAACCACAGCAGAGAGAGAGAGGGCGGACAAACTCTCCAACAGAAACAAACGTTCCAACAGAGATCACGACGACACACTGAACGTAAATATATATATTGATTGCAATTATTCCCGAATGAGTGAGCGTTCATGTGCAAAGGATTAGCATTTCAATTGTTATAATTATCAACTTTGTAGTGTCTTTTATCTCAGTGGACCCCCACTTCCCATTTGTCCACCAAGCCTCCATGCTGGTTTAGCCCACTAGGGCACATTCCCCTATCATTTCCTTGTAACCATATCTACCTTTTTGTTTGTGCATTTCTGTGATTATTTAGTTAGCTAATAAATAAATGATTTAAGACAATTTAAGTATGGATGACTCATAGTGAAGACCGGGTTCGTGCAGATAACCAACAATTTATGACTGCTTTCCCCAGTCTCTCTTTTTCTCGCTCTCTTGGTTTTGACCCTTGCCTGTCCTGACCCTGAGCATGCCTGCCGACCTGTACCTTTGCCCCACCTCCGGATTTTTGACCTCTGCCTAACCTGAGCCTGCCTGCCGTCCGGTACCGTTGCCCCACCTCCGGATTTTTGACCTCTGCCTAACCTGAGCCTGCCTGCCGTCCGGTACCGTTGCCCCACCTCCGGATTTTTGACCTCTGCCTAACCTGAGCCTGCCTGCCGTCCGGTACCGTTGCCCCACCTCTGGATTGTTTGACCTCTGCCTAACCTGAGCCTGCCTGCCGTCCGGTACCGTTGCCCCACCTCCGGATTTTTGACCTCTGCCTAACCTGAGCCTGCCTGCCGTCCGGTACCGTTGCCCCACCTCCGGATTTTTGACCTCTGCCTAACCTGAGCCTGCCTGCCGTCCGGTACCGTTGCCCCACCTCTGGTTTACTGACCCCTTCTGCCTTGACCTGTCTAGCCTGCCCCTCTTGGATTATTAAACCATTGTTAATTCGACGTTGTCTGCATCTGGGTCTTACCTTCATACTGATACAGAGCGAGCTTTTCTACATGACTTCTTCCTTGCATTGGAATGTTCCAAACCGATAGTCCTTCTCAACATTACTTAGCACCTTTTTTTCTAAGTGTATATCTAGAACCTAAAAGAACCAAAAAGAGTTATCCTATGGGGGCAGCCGAAGAACCCTTTTGGAACCCTTTTTTCTAAGCATGTTTGGAGAGGATCCTGTTGTCATCAAAGAGGAACAAACAAACATTGTCCTCACAAATAATGGTCAAATTCACATCAGAAACAAATCAAATAGTGAGTTCATGCAGGAGTTGTATAGGCAGCGGTTTAACTCTTTGCCTTTCATGGTACTACAGTTGAAGTTGGAAGTTTACATACACCTAGGTTGGAGTCATTAAAACTTGTTTTACAACTACTCCACAAATTTCTTGTTAACAAACTATAGTTTTGGCAAGTCGGTTAGGACATCTACATGTGCATGACACAAGTAGTTTTTCCAACCATTGTTAACAGACAAGATTATTTCACTTATAATTGACTGTATCACAATTCCAGTGGGTCAGAAGTTTACATACACAAAGATGACTGTGCCTTTCAACAGCTTGGAAAATTCCAGAAAATGATGTCATGGCTTTAGAAGCTTCTGATAGGCTAATTGACATCATTTGAGTCAATTGGAGGTGTACCTGTGGATGTATTTCAAGGCCTACCTTCAAACTCAGTGCCTCTTTGCTTTGATGAAAACGTGTCCTATATCGACATGGCCTGAAAGGCCACTCAGCAAGGAAGAAGCCACTTTTCCAAAACAGTCATAAAAAAGCCAGACTACGGTTTGCAACTGAATATGGGGACAAAGATCGCACTTTTTGGAGAAATGTCCTAATGAAACAAAAATAGAACTGTTTGGCCATAAGGACCATCGTTATGTTTGGAGGAAAAAGGGGCAGGCTTGCAAGCTAAAGAACACCATCCACACCGTGAAGCACAGGATGGCAGCATCATGTTGTGGGGGTGCTTTGCTGCAGGAGTGACTGGTGCACTTCACAAAATAGATGGCATCATGAGGAAAGAAAATTATGTGGATATATTGAAGCAACATCTCAACACATCAGTCAGGAAGATAAAGCTTAGTCGCAAATGGGTCTTCCAAATTAACAGTAACCCCAGGCATACTTCCAAAGTTGTGGCAAAATGGCTTAAGGACAACAAAGTCAAGGTATTGGAGTGGCCATCACAAAGCCCTGACCTCAATCCTATAGACAATTTGTGGGCAGAACTGAAAAAGCATGTGCGAGCAAGGAGGCCTACAAACCTGACTCAGTTACAGCAGCTCTGTCAGGAGGAATGGGCAGAAATTCACCCAACTTATTGTGGGAAGCTTGTGGAAGGCTACCCGAAACGTTTGACCCAAGTTAAACAATTTCAAGGCAACGATACCAAATACTAATTGAGTGTATGTAAACTTCTGACCCACTTGGAATGTGATGAAAGTAATAAAAGCTGAAATAAATCATTCTCACTACTATTATTCTGACATTTCCCATTCTTAAAATAAAGTGGTGATCCTAACTGACCTAAAACAGGGAATTCTTTACTATAATTCAATGTCAGGAATTGTGAAAAACTGAGTTAAAATGTATTTGGATAAGGTGTATGTAAACCTACAACTTCAACTGTATATCTGTATAATCACCTTGTCTTCTCCGGACAAGCTTTTTTCCGGATGCCCCAAACAATCGGAAAGGGGATTCATCAGAGAAAATGACAGTCCAATCCCTGTACCTTTTGCAGAATATCAGTCTGTCCTTGATGTTTTTCCTGGAGAGAAGTGGCTTCTTTGATGCCCTTCTTGATACCAGGCCATCCTCCAAAAGTCTTCACCTAACTGTGCGTGCAGATGCACTCACACCTGCCTGCTGCCATTCCTGAGCAAGCTCTGTACTGGTGGTGCCCCGATCCCGCAGCTGAATCAACTTTAGGAGACGGTCCTGGCGCTTGCTGGACTTTCTTGGGCGCACAGAAGCCTTCACAACAATTGAACCGCTCTCCTTGAAGTTCTTGATGATCCAATAAATGGTTGATTTAGGTGCAATCTTACTGGCAGCAATATCCTTGCCTGTGAAGCCCTTTTTGTGCAAAGCAATGATGAGACAGCACGTGTTTCCTTGCAGGTAACCATGGTTGACAGAGGAAGAACAATGATTCCAAGCACCACCCTCCTTTTGAAGCTTCTAGTCTGTTATTCGAACTCAATCAGCATGACAAAGTGATCTCCAGCCTTGTCCTCGTCAACACTCACACCTGTGTTAACGAGAGAATCACTGACATGATGTCAGCTGGTCCTTTTGTGGCAGGGCTGAAATGCAGTGGAAATGTTTTGGGGGGATTGATTGCAATTCATCTGATCACTCTTCATAACATTCTGGAGTATATGCAAATTGCCATCATAGAAACTGAGGCAGCAGACTTTGTCAAAATGTATAGTTGTGTCATTCTCAAAACGTTTGACCACGACTGTACATGAAGTTACTAGAGGGTAGCATGCAGTGGAAATGTATCTACAGTACACACACTAATATTGATTTAGAATGGAACACCCTAAACACTACTACTGTGACATTAGGAATGTTTCTTTTTCCATTTGATGCTGTTGACAGATACAGTATAATCCTATATTTTTAGACATGGTCCTATTTAATATTTTATAACCCTGTTTATTAGAAAGAAAAATCTTAAATAGCCATATTACAGCATTCTAAAGATAAACATTTGTCCAAACACTAGCCACTCCTTTTCCCTAGTTTTGCGTTCAATGGCCTGTAACCAATAGGTGTTGATCCCTCTCCAGGAACCAAAGAAAAAACATATATATAGGAGCCAACGCAATCACAACACTGGAGTAATCTGAAATAATCTGCCCCAATGTCACGTAAAGTCCAAACAACAGCTTTGTCTCACACAAAGCACCCAGAGCATGTGCTCACTGAATTTCCGATTGATACAGTATACTGCATGTATAGAAATATCTCAATGAGTGCATGTGAGCCCATCCTCTTTCCTAGTGTTTGTTTACCAAACCATAGTTTTTATAGCAGTCACTTACTATGGGTTAAAATAAACCCAAATCATCTATTTCAATGGAATGTAATGATTGGTTCGTTCCAAGGCATTTGAAGTAGGGTATAGATTGGAACAAAAATGTCCACAAAATGCCCAGTCTATTACAGATATACTATATAATCTACTATAATCTACTTTAACAGATGGCTATGTTGTCGTTTTTTGCCATTAACTCACATTGGGGTTGCAGAGGTCCACATCAGTAACAGAGAGAGAGACACCCTGGGGCGAGGGGTCTCGTTTCAGGCTCTCATCTTGGTACAGATCCTGGTGTTTGTCCTTGGCCCGGGGCAGGGTGTAGTCATGGGCATAAACGGGGTAGTCTGTGAGGGGCCTGCGACAGATGTGGTAGGATGTCCCACAGGCCTGAACGTTCTCAGCTGGGTTACTCCAGCAATGGTTCCTGGGAGGAGCTCCAGGGCCTCCAGGACCGGTCCTCAGCTCCATGGCACCCAGGGCTAGGGTAGCATTCTCCTGGGCTGATGGTAGTACAGACTCACAATCAGCAGCTGACCTCCGGACCACATCCAGATACGGTCCTGCCATCACTGGGATGGGCCCTGCTGCGTGGTGACCGGAGAAGAAGGGGACAGAAATGAACATCTGACAAATTATCGATATTCATCAAAATTGTATAGAACACATGTTTTGTCATGCTATGTCAATATGATCAAGGAGACATACCATAAGTGTCGTGGTCTGTGGTAGATTTTCTGAGTTCCTTACTTCGTGTGGTGTCCTGATTTTTCTTGGCCCATTCTTTTCCATTTTTTGTACTCCCTTTCTTACAAGTCTTCTGATTCCCAGGCTTTTGACTCCCAGGCTTTGGACTCCCAGGCTTTGGACTCCCAGGCTTTTGACTCCCAGGCTTTTGACTCCCAGGCTTTTGACTCCCAGGCTTTTGACTCCCAGGCTTTTGACTCCCAGGCTTTGGACTCCCAGGCTTTGGACTCCCAGGCTTTGGACTCCCAGGCTTTGGACTCTCAGGCTTTGGACTCCCAGGCTTTTGACTCCCAGGCTTTGGACTCCCAGGCTTTTGACTCCCAGGCTTTGGACTCCCAGGCTTTTGACTCCTTTTGATTGGCATTCTGGGCCTGGCCACTTCCCCGTTGTCATGGACAATCTGGAGTGTCACAAAAATCAAACACATAATAAAAACATGTCTGTTTTGGAGGTTGTCAATAACCACATTTCCATTCACAGTTTTTATCCAACTAAAGTCATCATATAAAAAATTATAATAATATGACAACTGTGATGAAAACAGGAAGTTTCGGTACAAGTTTATAAATGCCGTCAGATAATTTGCTCTTTCGACACGGTTGGATCTTTTGTGTCAATGAAATTAATTAGGACAGAAATGGCAGTGGAAATGGTGGAAATGCCTTTTATGAACCAATACTGATGTAATAACCATCGTATCTAAGTAAACTTGGAGTAACGCGATGATATGGTGTGTGGTTCTCATCCCACTATGACTCGGGAAACCATGCAGTTTATTAGGCTACAGATCAAATAAGTTTGATGAACATCAGAGGGTGGTAAATACACTGTGATCTTGATGCTCCTTCTCAATACATTTCGAGGGTCTTGTTCTGGTGACATGATGATCGACGCTTGACAGCCGTCTGACAAATACACATTTCTTCGCTCTTATCAATAATAATCTCATCATGTAGGCCAACTTTTTTTACTCAGGCCCCCCTTCCAGCATTGGGGAACATCCCTTGGCTCCCACATCTATTTCTATGGGCACAAGCACTGTTCATGACACAAACTGTTCACATCCCTCTTGGTGGAGAGAAAATGTTACAGGTTATTAATGTTAAAGCTTATTTCCTTCAATTCTACACGTTTTGTCATGGGTGCAGAGAATATTTAGCCGTTTTGAAGCTAGTTTTCTTGCAATTTTGCCATGTCTGTTTATTCATGTGATATTTGAGTGACTCAAACATTACAACAAAATATATGGGATAAAAAACCTGGCTAAAAAAAGTTAGCTGACATGGGCTAGTTGATCTGGACACAGATTTTCACCTTGTCAGCTCAGGGATTCGATTTTGCAACCTTTCGGTTACAAGTCCAATGCTCTAACCAATAGGGTACCTGGGGCAGCAGGTAGCCTAGTGGTTAGAGAATTGAACTTGTAACCGAAAGGTTGCAAAATCGAATCCCTGAGCTGACAAGGTGAAAATCTGTCGTTCTGAACAAGGCAGTTAACCCAGTGTACCTAGGCCGTCCTTGAAACAAAGATTTTGTTCTTAACTGACTTAGTTAAATAAAGTTAAAATACATTCTGACAAGTTATACATTTCTCTCTAAGGAATTCAATGCCTGACATTGCACGTTGTGCATTATTGTTATGGGATTTTTATGAATAATGACTAAATTATGTATACATTTAGCTTAGAATTATAACTAAACAGAATACTACTCTGTTACTGTATTAATGTATGAATCTTATTATAATCATAATACTGAATATAAGGTGTGTAGTTTTAGTCAAGAATTAGAACAAGGACTTTCTGTTCCTTGTTAGAAACGAATAGAGCTATCGTCAGACCGGCTGGAATACTGTGTTCCTTACAGGACATTCTGTCCCTACCCAGGGAGGGGAGAGACCTTGGGCTTGTAGTAGATTGTTTAACAGGTGGCAGACAATGTGAGAAGGCTTGTGAACTATATTGCCATTGTATCTGAGAGGAGGGGGGACATTCATGACGAAATGTGAGGTATATAAACCAATGTACATGGTATTATGACCAGAGCTCTCGAGAATAAACGCTATTGATTAATTTTGATGGCTGGTCTCTGTCCATTTTATGCAAATAAGAACTTTACAAATCCTTATAAACGGACAGAGTGTTTTAATTGAATTGGTTAATGAACACATAATAACTAAATTCATCTAACAATTACACTATTACAACTTTGAAGAGTAAGTTGAAAATTGGATTGAGTTCCTACAACTGCAAAAAATATTTGGGGAACCACTGATGTAGCACTGATTCTGCGAGCTGTTGGCTAGAGCACATGTGCCAAGACCAGAGTAGGCCCATTTGGTATTTAACGCAACAGTTTGTGACAAAACTATCGGTAGAGTTGAAAATGCGATGGAAACATTTTGAACTTTAGGTACATGAAATCTTAAGAGAAGATACGTCATCACACATTGATTTGTATCTGCAAAAAGTCAATATGGTGGAAACACCACTGGTGTAAAAATATGTCACCAATTGGATGGAAACCTAGCTATTGTCAGGTTCAAAAAGCTCAGTCGTGTCTTATGGTGGTTTTACGGGTTAGTATTATGAAAAGCTAGTCATGCATTTTTTCTGGGTGAGATGCTGGCACTACTGGTGTCCAAATCCCATTTTCGGATACCAGCACACTGCACTAGTCTTGTTAGCATCTGTGCCAAGCTGCCAACACAGCGACTGAGAGAGGCTCTGAGTGCCCAAATGTGGATCCACTCCAACACCATTGGCAAGCAATACCATGTCTGGACCACACTGTGAATTAGTTAGAGTAGGCACTGCCTTAGCACTCCCATGGTGCCACCCCAGCAACCCACCCGTCTTTGCCATGTGGCCCAGAGATTATGGGGGCATAGTGGTACCCATCTCCCAGTTGAGCCATCTGTACAGCATTGAAACTTAATCAGCATTTGTGTTAAGTGATTGCCCAATTTAAAGCCAAGAGGCTCGTTGGATGTGAAAACAGGCAGATCGACATCTCATTATAAGATTGTAAAACTCTGAGCTGGCATGGAATGGGCAGCATGGAGTCTGCTGCCGATCACTCACCAGGTCTCTCTGCCGGCTGTTGGGCCTGTCTGAATTCTGAGCCCAGCCATCGTAACTCACCATCTACATACAACAACAGAAAGTAAACATTTATTAAATCAACTTTAGGAAAGAATAGATAGAGCAAATAGAAAACTGTAAATTGTAAACAAATTGTACAAGCTCATGGTACTGTACAAAGTGAAGGATAGTTATTTTCCCCAACCTGAGTTGGTGATATTGGTGGGGTTGGTGGTTTTTCATTCTTCTTTATGCTCGACTCGCGTCCTCCTCTTCCTCCTTTGGTCTTGACATTGGTTCTGATCATGGCTTTGGCCTGGACCTCAGTTCTGAGCATGGGCTTGACCATCTCTGAACAACAGAGTCACACCAGTCAGAAGTCTCTCTAAACTCCCAAACCTTGATAGGTAATGTTCCAATATAACACTGTGATTGAGACTTTTATTTTGAGATATAATCTCTTGTGTCCATTCACAATCACATTTAGTTTCAGTACTATACAGTGAAGTCTACCCTGTGTCTCAAGTACTAGACACTAATGCAATGCCCCCACCACAACTTCATGTACTGTAGTACACTGACTAAATGACACATGCCCTGCACTGCCCCCAGTGTTACAAAACGAATATCCTGTTGGCACAGTGCATTCAGAAAGTATTCAGACCCCTTGACTTTTTTCACATTTTGTTACGTTACAGCCTTACTCTAAAATGTATTAAATAAACAATTTTCCTCATCAATCTACACAAAATACCCAATAATGTCAAAGCGACAGGTTTTTACATTTTTTATCAAATGTATTTTTTGTTTAAAGACCTTATTTTACATAAGTATTCAGAACCTTTGCTATGAGACTTGAAATTGAGCTCAGGTGCATCCTGTTTCCATTGATCATCCTTGAGATGTTTCAACAATTTGATTGGAGTCCACCTGTGGTAAATTAAATTTATTGGACCTGATTTGGAAAGGCACACGCCTGTCTATGTAAGGTTCCACAGTTGACAGTGCATGTCAGAGCAACAACCAAGCCATGAGGTCGAAGGAATTGTCCGTAGAGCACCGAGACAGGATTGTGTCGAGGCACAGATCTGGGGAAGGGTACCAAAAAATGTCTGTAGCATTGAAGGTCCCCAAGAACACAGTGGCCTCCATCATTCTTAATTGGAAGAAGTTTGGAACCACCAAGACTCTTCCTAGAGCTGGCCGCCCAGCCAAACTGAGCAATCAGGGTAGAAGGGCCTTGGTCAGGGAGGTGACCTTTCCTCTGTGGAGATGGGAGGACCTTCCAGAAGGACAACCGTCTCTGCAGCACTCCACCAAACAGGCCTTTATGGTAGAGTGGCCAGACGGATTTGCCAAAAGGCACTTGAAAGACTCTCAGACCATGAGGAGCAATATTCTCTGGTCTGATGAAACCAAGCTTTAACTATTTGGCCTGAATGCCAAGAGTCACATCTGGAGGAAACCTGGTACCATCCCTACGATGAAGCATGGTGGAGGCAGCATCATGCTGTGGGGATGTTTTTCAGTGGCAGTTGCTGGGAGACTAGTCAGGATCGAGGGAAAGATGAACGGAGCAAAGTAGAGAGATCCTTGATTAAAACTGGCTCCAGAGTGCTCAGGCTTCAGACTGGGGCGAAAGTTCACAACGACCCTAAGCACACAGCAAAGACACTGCAGTAGTGGCTTTGGGACAAGTCTTTGGATGTCCTTGAGTGGCCCAGCCAGAGCCTGGACTTGAACCTAATCTAACATCTCTGGAGAGTCTTGAAAATAGCTGTGCAGCGACGCTCCCCATCCAACCTGACCGAGCTTGAGAGGATCTGCAGATATGAATGGGAGAAACTCCCCAAATACAGGTGTGCCCAGCTTGTAACGTCACACCCAAGAAGACTCAAGGATGTAATCACTGCCAAAGATGCTTCAACATAGTTCTGAGTAAAGGGTAAATGTGTAAATGTGTAAACTTGATACATAATTATTATTTTTTACAAACATTTCTGAAAAAAATTTTTGCTTTGTTATTATGGGGTTTTGTGTGTAGATTGATGACAGGGAAAAACAATTTGATCAATTTTAGAACAAGGCTGTAACATAACAAAATGTAGAAAAAGTGAAGGGGTCTGAATACTTTCTGAATGCACTGTAATTCATCCAAGGCCTGACACCCAAGTGTGTTAAGAAAAGCTCCAGTCTACACAACACTCTACGTAAGAGAGATTTGGGTGCTATGGAAATCTCATCAGACACTTGAAAACTGTAGGCCACACTCAAGTGACGCCAAAGCCAGATTCCATGTTGTGGAGTGTCTAAATGAAAGCATGTGAATAGATCCGCTTAACCTCAAACTCCCCAAACAATTTACCTTCGTTTTGATTGTTCTCAATGTTGACTAAATCTAAATAGTTTTCTGGAGGGACTTTGGCGGGCAGCCAGAGAACAGTATTGCCGCTGGCAGCGGCATGATCTGCAGGGAGAGAAATCAAAACTGTTAAGGGTTTATTTGGCTGACCAAGTTCAGGTCAGGCCACAGTGAAAACAAAATGGAGGCCCTAAGTACCACAGACAGTCAAGTAGGTTACCCTGTGGCCGGCTATGAGCGTTTAAGCTTTCCAATTGTATTTTTGAATGTGTCCTCCTCCCTCAAACAAGTTTTGCAACAAAATACTGTAGTAGACTCCTGGGACAAGTGCCAGTGATCTTTTTACCTCATTGGGCGCAAAAACATCTAGAGATTTGGTCCAATACTCTCTTGGCAATGTAACTGTTTTTCTGTGCATTGCTCATGTTTGACTGTTCTGTTGAAAATGTGTGTCTGGCTAATGCTAAACTGTTGATTGATCGTCTTTCAGATGGGACATTAACTTCTTGCTAAACAAAGTACCCATTTGAAACTGCCTATTTCTCAGGCCCAGAAATATAATATAATATATAATATATAATTGTCAGATTAGGATAGAAAACACTCTAAAGTTTCCAAAACTGTCAAAATATTGTCTGTGAGTATAACAGAACTGATATTGCAGGCGAAAACCTGAGGAAAATCCAACAAGGAAGTGCTGTTTTTCCTGAAAGCTCTCTGTTCCATTGGATGCCTTACCTCCATTTAAAGGGATATCAACCAGATTCATTTTCCTATGGCTTCCTCAAGGTGTCAGTCTTTAGACATAGTTTCAGGCTTTTATTTTGAAAAATGAGCACAAAAGATAACATCGCGTCAGTGGATAGCTGGGTGTTCGCAGAGTTTTGCTTGCGCAACAGAATGGGGCAGCAATTGTCTCTCCCTCCCCTATTGAAAAAGCAACAGACCCGGTTGATATATTATCGATTATATATTTTTAAAACAACCTGAGGATTGATTATAAAAAACGTTTGACATGTTTCTGTGGACATTACGGATACTATTTGGAATTTTCGTTTGCGATGTCGTGACCGCTCGAGCCTGTGGATTTCTGAACATAACGCGCCAAACAAATGGAGGTATTTTGGATATAAAAATTATCTTTATGGAACAAAAGGAACATTTATTGTGTAACTGGGAGTCTCGTGAGTGCAAACATCCGAAGATCATCAAAGGTAAGCGATTTAATCTATTGCTTTTCTGACTTTCGTGACCAATCTACTTGGCTGCTAGGTTTTTGTAATATTTTGTCTACTGAGAGAGATGTTCTTACATAAACGCTTGTTATGCTTTCGCCGAAAAGCTGTACTGAAATCTGACCCTCCAGGTGGATTAACAACAAGCTCAACTGTGTTTTGCTATATTGCACTTGTGATTTCATGAAAATTCAATATTTGTAATTTGGCGCACTGCAATTCAGCGGGTGTTGATGAAAATGATCCCGCTAACGGGATGGGTACGTCAAGAAGTTAAACGGGTGTCCTGACTCTCTGTGGTCACTAAAGATCCCATGGCACTTATCATAAGAGTAGGGGTGTTAATCCCGGTGTCCTGGCTAAATTCCCAATCTGGCCCTCATACCATCATGGCCACCGAATCATCCCCAGCTTCCAATTGACTAATTTCATCCCCCCTCCTCTCCGCTGTAACTCTTCCCCAGGCCGTTGCTGTAAATGAGAATGTGATCTCAGTCAATTTACCTGGTCAAATAAGGGTCAAATAAAAAATTCAATAAAATTGTATTTTTGTTCTTAGTGGTATAGTATATAATTTAGTCACACACTCTTGCTGCTGGTGATTCTCTGATCCACCTCTACGCAGACGACACCATTCTGTACACTGGCCCTTCTTTGGAAACTGTGTTATCTAACCTCCAGATGAGCTTCAATGCCATACAACTCTCCTTCTGTGGCCTCCAACTGCTCTTAAATGCAAGTTAAACTAAATGCATGCTCTTCAACTGATTGCTGCCCACACCTGCCCGCCTGTCCCGCATCACTACTCTGGACGGTTCTGACTTAGAATATGTGGACAACTACAAATACCTAGGTGTCTGATTAGACTGTAAACTCTGCTTCCAGACTCACATTAAGCATCTCCAATCCAAAATTAAATCAAGAATCGGCATCCTATTTCGCAACAAAGCATCCTTCACTCATGCTGCCAAACATACCCTCGTAAAACTGACTATCCTACCGATCCTTGACTTCGGCGATGTCATTTACAAAATAGCCTCCAACACTCTACTCAGCAAATTGGATGCAATCTATCACAGTGCCATCCGTTTTGTCACCAAAGCCCAATATACTACTCACCCCTGCGACCTGTATGCTCTCGTTGACTGGCCCTCGCTTCATATTCATTGCCAAACCCACTGGCTCCAGGTCATCTATAAGTCTATGCTAGGTAAAGCCCCGCCTTATCTCAGCTCACTAGTCACCATAGCAGCACCCACCTGTAGCAAGCGCTCCAGCAGGTATATTTTCACTGATCACCCCCAAAGCCAATTCTTCCTTTGACCACCTTTCCTTCCAGTTCTCTGCTGCCAATGACTGGAACGAACTGCAAAAATCACTGAAGCTGGAGACTCATATCTCCCTCGCTAACTTTAAGCACCAGCTGTCAGAGCAGCTCACAGATCACTGCACCTGTACATAGCCCATCTGTAATTAGCCCGTCCAACTACCTCATCCCCATACTGTTATTTATGTAATTTATTTTGCTCCTTTGCACCCCAGTATCTCTACTTGCACACTCACCTTCTGCACATCTACCACTCCAGTGTTTAATTGCTATTTTGTAATTATTTCTTCACTATGGCCTACTTATTGCTTACCTCATTTGCACACACTGTATATAGACTTTTTTCTATTTTATTATTGACTGTATGTTTGTTTATTCCATATGTAACTCTGTGTTGTTGTTTGTGTTGCACTGCTTTGCTTGATCTTGGCCAGGTCACAGTTGTAAATGAGAACTTGTTCTCAACTAGCCTACCTGGTTAATAAAAAAAGGTGAAAAAAATGAAAAACAAAAGTCTGCCTTGCTATCACTTCTCTTTTCATCAAGTACACCTCACAAACAGACCTTTATTATACATACCTAATGTTCCGTTATCTGATGCTGATTTGGATATATGTGTTCTGAAATTAAAGGGCAGACAAATTACAGGATTAAAGTCACAATCTGCTATTTCAACAACCTGATTGATCCAAAGGGATACTGTGCACTTAAGACAGCAAGTCCCAGGGATCTTTGCAGTAGATCGGACTACATTTTAAGTGGATATTGTTTTAATCCCCAGTCTAACAACAACACCATTTTATTACCAAGGGGCTGGGAACCATATTGTGGTCTACTGCTATAGATGTATTTAAAGAAAGTCCTGGTATGTCTTCAAGTGAGATAGAATTCCCATATAATTCAATCATGTAAATTGTTGTGGTTCAAAATTTGCAGTTTATAGCTGTCTAAAACCATAAATGACATAGAGATTGCTCTTAAGTGCTGCTTGTGTAGCTTTTGAAGTGGGACATCAATTAGAGAAGCCTAAGGTGTTGACTGAGATCTATAGAGTACATGGATGTGCTCGAATCCACTTACTCAAATTAGCACAGAGCCCTGTGCCTCCTGTTTTCTTGGCAACCAACATAACAGGGCCTCCTTTTCATCTGATCACATAAAATTGGTTTGACAAGTGACACCGAAATGAAAATGACATTTTCCAGTGTGTAATTGATTTGGATTGTAATGTTCCTTCCTTTCCAATCCTTTGCTTTAGAGAGCATTGTATAAATAGACAGATGCTTGGGGGGCTTACAGTGTGAAATCTACATAGAGGCAGGAAGCTTGGTAAAGATTTGCGACTTAAAGTATTATCCCTTGGGAGGATAGAGCGCCTTTGGAGACATTTAACTCTACTGACTAAAGGCTGAACTCAGGGCTGGTCCACTCCCATGTGCTTTTTATTATGCATACACTACCCTGCACGCACACTCTGTCAATAGAAACCGATCTGAGCAAGGTATGACATGAACTCACCTTCTTTTCTTCTTGTTGGTGTTGTTCTGCATCTGGGAGATCTCCTGAAAGCAAAAGACAGCCGTATCAATCTTTGGTTCTACATGCTTATACTGTATGTGCTCCCAAGTGGCGCAGCGGTCTAAGGCACTGAGGCACTGCACTGCAATTCAGTGAGAGAGGTGTCACGACAGTCCCTGGTTCATATCCAGGCTGTATCACATCCGGCTGTGATTGGGAGTCCCATAGGGCATTGCACAATTGGGCCAGTGTCCTCCAGGTTTGGCAGGGGTAGGCCGTCATTGTAAATAAGAGTTTGTTCTCAACTGACTTGCCTAGTTAAATAATGTTCAATAAAAAGTGTAAACACGTGGAAGAGTTTGCCTGTTGTCAAGAAAACCTTTGCATAAACATGACAAAGTTATTGGTTGTGATGTCCACGTATCTTAGCAGAACAGAATGGATTGGCAGCTGATGGTTATGACTTTAGGACCAGCTGTCAATGGATTGTTTTCATCTTCATAATTTAATAATGAGCTTTATTGTTTGGGTCTAATCTAATCCTCTGGCAGACCACAAATCTCAACTCCTGCGAGAACAGGTACCCCACAAGATCTAGCTCTGGTTTTTGTCCAGATGGTTAACTTATACCCATGACATGGCATTATATAAATTATACACTATATAGTTGACAATATCTGCCATGAATGCGCTAATCAGTGAGTATGTTGGGGACACAGAAAAGAGGAGCTACAGATTTTAGCATTAGGTATGTTTAAGGTCAAGATCTTAATTCTGGGAAATGGACTTCCCCATTAAAACACAATCTAAGCGTACAAAGTGTGTGTGTGAATTTTTGTGTGTGTATATGTGTGTGTATATGTGTGCATTCATTTGCATAGGTATATTCATCCATTTGTGCACACGTGTGCATATTGCATATGTGTGTGTGTAATCACCATGGAGATGGATCGTCCCGAGCCACGCAACTTGGTGTTTTCATTCAGCAGCAATTGCGGGGCTACAGGAGCGGCTGGAGGAACGGCTGGAGGAACGGCTGGGGATGGTGTAGACCTGGGCATCACTGGAGTCCTGCACAGCCTCATACAGACTGCCCATAGAACCCTCCTGGACACACACACACACACACACACACAATCACAGACACAATCAGGAGACACACTGTAGACTGCTGCGCTAATCTAGCAACAAAGACCTGTTTGAGATTTCTTGCGTCTTGGGGGAAGGTTGATAAGATTTGATCAGATATCTCTATGGATTACCATCTCTTGATTTAATTATTTTTACACTGAACAAACAATATAAACGCAACATGTAAACTGTTGTTGGTCCCATGTTTCATGAGCTGAAATAAAAGATCCCAGAAATGTTCCATCTGCACAAAAAGCTTGTTTTTCTCAAATTTGGTGAACAAATTTGTTTACATCCCTGTTAGTAAGCATTTCTCCTTTGCCAAGATACTGTAATCCATCCACCTGACAGGTGTGGCATATCAAGAAGCTGATTAAACAGCATGATCCTTACACAGGATTGTGCTAGGGACAATAGAAGGCCACTCTAAAATGTGCAGTTTTGTCACCCAACACAATGCCACATCACAGACAACGTCTAACCACGCCAGCCCAGGACCTCCACATCCGGGATAGTCTGAGACCAGCCACCTGGACAGCTGATAAAACTGTGGGTTTGCACAAGCTGTCTGAAACCATCTTACGGAAGCTCCTCTGCATGCTCGTCGTCCTCACCAGGGTCTTGACCTGACTGCAATTCAGCGTTGTAACCGACTTCATTGGGCAAATGTTTACCTTTGATGGCCACTGGCCACTTTTGATGGCCACTGGCATCAACAATCAATCAAGTCTATGCGAAGGAGATGTGTCGCCCTGTGTAACGGATGTGAAATAGCTAGCTAGTTAGCGGTGGTGTGTGTTAAATAGTGTTTCAATCGGTGACGTCATTTGCTCTGAGACCTTCAAGTAGTGGTTCCCCTTGCTCTGCAAGGGCCGCGGCTTTTGTGGAGCGATGGGTAAACGATGCTTCGTGGGTGTCAGTTGTTGATGTGTGCAGAGGGTCCCTGGTTCGCGCCTGGGTATGGGCGAGGGGACGGTCTAAAGTTATACTGTTACATTGGTGCCGTGACCCGGATCACTGGTTGCTGCGGAAAAAGGAGGAGGTCAAAAGGGGGGTGAGTGTAACGGATGTGAAATAGCTAGCTAGTTAGCGGTGGTGCGCGCTAAATAGTGTTTCAATCGGTGACGTCACTTGCTCTGAGACCTTCAAGTAGTGGTTCCCCTTGCTCTGCAAGGGCCGCGGCTTTTGTGGAGCGATGGGTAACAATGCTTCGTGGGTGTCAGTTGTTGATGTGTGCAGAGGGTCCCTGGTTCGCGCCCGTGTATAGGCGAGGGGATGGTCTAAAGTTATACTGTTACACTTGCATGAGGCAAATGGTGGTAACACCAGATACTGACTGGTTTTCTCATCCACGGCCCTACTTTCTTTTTAAGGTATCTGTGAGCAACAGCTTCATATCTGTTTTCCCAGTAATGTGAAATCCAGAGATTACGGTCTAATAAATGTATTTAAATTGACTGATTTCCTTATATGAACCTCCGACACATTGGTGCGGCTGGCTTCCGGGTTGGATGGCGCTGTGTTAAGAAGCAGTGCGGCTTGGTTGGGTTGTGTATCGGAGGACGCATGACTTTCAACCTTCGTCTCTCCTGAGCCCGTACGGGAGTTGTAGCGATGAGACAAGATAGTGGCTACTAACAATTGGATACCACGAAATTGGGGGTAATATAAAAAATAAAAAAACAATCTGTCAGCAGCACCTGTAGAACTGGGATCCATTACATCTGGGCCACTACTATGTATTGTGAACTATTCCATAGTAGATCCTGATACACATGATGGTGAATAACAACAAAGCTGCAATCAAAAGCCTGAAGCAGCAATCACGCTTCAGTTCAATTATAACTGTGTTCAACATCCCTAACATCTGGCCAAGGAGAGGACTTGGTAGGCTACAGCAACATACACATCTAATACAGTTGTGCTTGTGATTTCTTTACTTTCTATGAAAACTCCCAAATTTGGATCATCCCAAAAACAACCCATCAAAGCTACACTAGTGTAATTACAGTAATAGCATCATATACACAAACACAGAAATGTACAGTACAAGACACAATTGTACTCCTTCCAAAGACTACAACAGCCATTTTAAAAGGAGATTTTATAGCACCATACAATTCACCAAAAGACACTGAAGTAAAGTCCCACAGAAATCCCTGTCCGTTTGTGTCCTGCTGGGCTCAAATCCACCACCAAATCAAGCCATGCCTCTCCAGTGGTGTAGCGTAAAGTCCAAGGGGCAGAGAGAAAATTTAATTTCCTGTCATAAAAAAATTAACAATCATGTCTTATGATTTGTTCATGTACTTTTTGGGGTGGCAAGTTGTGCTCCGCCAGTGTGCTATGCCAGTGTGCTTCTCACTGTGCTGAATTTTAGGAACACATCATCCCCTCCTCAACACACAGACACGTCTGAGAGAGAGAGAAGCCCTACACTCTGAGGAGAGGTTGAAAAAGAAAGTTGAGCCTTACCAGAGAGAAGCAGAAGAGGTTCATCTTTGAAGAGAGGAAAGACTATAACAGTTTCTTTCCCCTGGAGCTGGTGAGAGAGGTGTGGACTGGATAGAGCTGTAGAGAGTGATGTGGACTGGATAGAGCTGTAGAGAGCGGTGTGAACTGGACAGAGCTGTAGAGAGTGATGTGAACTGGACAGAGCTGTAGAGACTGTTGTGGACCAGACAGAGCTGTAGAGAGCTGTGCCGGGGAGTCACTCCGTCAGAGAAACAACAGCCCTCCGCTAGTCGCTAGTCAAGGGCTGCCTGCCTGCCTGCCTGCCGTCTGCTCAGATTAATATCACATGAAATCCCTCCCATAATCCAATAGAAGGAGGGACCATTACTCCATTAAAACCAAAGAGACCTCACTCATTCACAATAGAAACCCCTCACTGGAGTACCAGAATGCTACACTATATACACTACCGCTCAAAAGTTTCAGAACACCTACTCATTCAATTTCTTTATTTTTTATTTTATAATTTTATAAATTGTAGAATAATAATGAAGAAATCAAAACTATGAATAACACACATGGAATCATGTAGTAACCAAAAAAGTATCAAACAAATCAAAATATATTTCATATTTGAGATTCTTCAAATAGCCACCCTTTGCCTTGATGACAGCTTTGTACACTTTTGGCATTCTCTCAACCAGCTTCATGAGGTAGTCACCTGGAATGCCTTGTTAAAAGTTAATTTGTGGAATTTCTTTCCTTCTTAATGTGTTTGAGTCAATCAGTTGTGTTGTGACAAGGTAGGGAGTGTATGTATTTGGTAAAAAAAACACGTTCATATTATGGCAAGAGCAGATCAAATAAGCAAAGAAGCCGACAGGCTATCATTACTTTAAGACATGAAGGTCAGTCAATGCAGAACATTTCAAGAACATTGAAAGTTTCTTCAAGTGTAGTCGGAAAAACCATCAAGCGCTATGATGAAACTGGCTCTCATGTGGATCGCCACAGGAATGGAAGACCCAGAGTTACCTCTGCTGCAGAGGATAAATTCATTAGAGTTACCAGCCTCAGAAATTACAACCCAAATAAATGCTTCACAGAGTTCAAGTAAAAGACATATCTCAACATCAACTGTTCAGAGGAGACTGTGTGATTGGTCGAATTGCTGCAAAGAAACCACTACCTCATGAAGCTGGTTGAGAGAATGCAAAGAGTGTGACAAGTCACTTCATGAAATGGGTTTCCATGGCCGAGCAGCTGCACACAAGCCTAAGATCACAATGCACAATGCCAAGCGTCGGCTGGAGTGGTGTAAAGCTTGCTGCCATTGGACTGTGGAGCAGTGGAAACGTGTTTTCTGGAGTGATGAATCACACTTCACCATCTAGTAGTCCGACAGACAATCTGGGTTTGGTGGATGCCAGGAGAATGCTATCTGCCCCAATGCATAGTGCCAACTGTTCATTTTGGTAGAGGAATAATGGTCTGGGGCTGTATTTCATGGTTTGGGCCAGGCCCCTTAGTTCCAGTGGAGGGAAATCTTGATGCTGCAGCATACAATGACATTCTAGACGATTCTGTGTTTCCAACTTTGTGGCAACAGTTTGGGGAAGGACCTTTCCATGACAATGCCCCTGTGCACAAAGCGTGGTCCATACAGAAATGATTTGTTGAGATCGGTGTGGAAGAACTTGACTGGCCTGCACAGAGGACTGACCTCAACCTCATCGAACACCTTTGGGATGAATTGGAACACCGACTGTGAGCCAGGCCTAATCGCCCAACATCAGGGCCCGATATCACTAATGCTCTTGTGGCTGAATGAAAGCAAGTTCCCGCAGCAATGTACCAACATCTACTGGAAAGCCTTCCCAGAAGAGTGGAGGCTTTTATAGCAGTAAAGGGAGTCCAACTCCATATTAATGCCCATGATTTTCGAATGAGCTGTTCGACAAGCAGGTGTCCACATACTTTTGGTTATGTAGCGTAGATTAAGCCATGGGGTGCATAGAAAGTCAATGTTTCTGGGGCCATGCTTTCATAGGTTATTTCAGTGGGCCACTCATACTACTGCACGATGTGATTGATGTTTTAGACTAGAGGTATTGAATTCATAATGGTGTGACATTTACCACTTTCAGCATATGCATATTGCTGACGTATGTTCTCATTTTAAGTACAGGTCTGTTAGGGATGGATAGCTTTTCTCAGTATTTCAGAAGCACAGAGTCAATTCCTCCTTTGGTAGCATATCATGACCTTTATAATACTTCTGAAAAGGCTTGAGCTCATTTGACTGTACTGCTCATCTGTGACCTCCAAAACTGTGATCTCACATTAGCTTTGTGATGAGCTGCAGTGCCTTGCAAAAGTATTCACCCCACTTGGCGTTGTTCCTATTTTGTTGTATTACAACCTGTAATTTAAAATGATATTTATTCGGGTTTTCATGTAATGGACATACACAAACTAGTCCAAATTGGTGAAGTGAAATCTAGTTGTGTTGCTGGCCTGGGGCTCTGTGGGGTGTGTTTGTGTTTGTGAACAGCATTTTTGAACAGAGCCCCCGGACCAGCTTGCTTAGGGGACTCTTCTCCAGTTTTATGTCTCTGTAGGTGATGGCTTTGTTATGCAAGGTTTGGAAATCGCTTCCTTTTAGGTGGTTGTAGAATTTAACGTCTCTTTTCTGGATTTTGATCATTAGCGGGTATCAGCCTAATTCTGCTCTGCATGCATTATTTGGTGTTCTACGTTGTACACTGAAGATATTTTTGCAGAATTCTGCATGCAGAGTCTCAATTTTGTGTTTTTCCCATTTTGTGAATTCTGGGTTGGTGAGCGGATCCCAGACCTCACAACCATAAAGGGCTTTGATTTCTATAACTGGTAGAAAGAGGAGGAAGGGAAACGCTACTAAGGTACACAATAGTACATTTTGTTAGATAGAAGGTGTTCTTTGGAAAAAGGGGTACATTGGTCATCAAAAACAAAGGAGGACCAAGGCACTCTTCATATAATTAATTTAAATGCCTTTATTAGTATGGCATGTTCAATAGAAACAAAGTTTTTTTTTAAACCGACGCGTTTCGGCTGAGTTCTATAACTGATTCAAATATTTTTGGTATGTCAAATTTTATGTTCCTTTTGATGGCATAGAATGCCCTTCTTGCCTTGTCTCTCAGATCGTTCACAGCTTTGTGGAAGTTACCTGTGGCAACTGTTGTTTAGGCCTGATGTCTAGATGGAATTTGTATTTGTATTTGTGGTCCTGGCAACTGGACCTTTTTTTTGAAGAGGGTGGGGCTCAAGCTGCATCCCTGTCTCACTCCACAGCCCTGTGGGAAGAAATGTGTGTGTTTTTTAAAACAATTTTCACCTTGTTGTTTGTATACATGGATTTTATAATGTCGTATGTTTTTCCCCCAACACCACTTTCCATCAATTTATATAGCTGACCCTCATGCCAAATTGAGTCCAATGTTTTTTGAAATCAACAAAGCATGAGAAGACTTTGCCTTTGTTTTGGTTTGCTTGTTTGTCAATTAGGGTGTACAGGGTGAATGCGTGGTCTGTCGTACGATAGTTTGGTAAAAAGCCAATTTGACATTTGCTCTGTACATTGTTTTCACGGAGGAAATGTACGAGTCTGCTGTTAATGATAATGCAGAGGATTTTCCCAAGGATGCTGTTGACGCATATCCCACGGTAGTTATTGAGGTCAAATTTGTCTCCACAAATGTTGTGGATTGGGGTGATCAGTCCTTGGTTCCAAATATTGGGGAAGATGCCAGAGCTAAGGATGATGTTAAAGAGTTTTAGTATAGCCAATTGGAATTTGATGTCTGTCTATTTGTGCCATGTATTGTCATATTATGTCTTGTTCCTGTTCTTTCTCTTCACTCCGTCTCCCTCTGCTGGTCGTTTTAGGTTACCTTCTCTTCCTCTCCTTCCCCCAGCTGTTCCTCATCTTCTCTAACTACCTCGTTCACCCTTTTCCCACATGTTCCCTTTTTCCCTCTGATTAGGTCTCTATTTCTCTCTCTGTTCCTGCTTCTGTCTTTGTCAGATTCTCGTTTGAGTTTCTCATGCCAGAACCAAACTATCGTCTCGTTTGCTTCACCCTTGTCCCGTCCTGTCGGAATCTGCCTGTTCATCTGATGCTACGTGTGATCAGGTACCTCTGTCCTCTACGACCCGCGCCTACCCAGAGAGACCTGCAGTCTGTCGCCGCTAACCCAGCTATTCTCCTCTGCTGCTAAGAAGGGGACTCTAACCCAGCTATTTTCCTCTGCTGCTAAGAAGGGGGACTCTTCTGTAAATATCAGAAGGACTTTATGATTCATTTGTCGCCCTCTCTGCGGGTTGTCTATTTTGCCATTATATACTTCTGAAGAGGATCTATGTCTTCCCTGTGTTTTGACATTAATTAAAGGACTCTGTTTTTGTTAAACCGCTTTTGGGTCCTCTTGAGGATACCATTAACACCACAGGCCTTTTTGGGTTGGAGGGTTTTAATTTTGTCCTATAGTTCATTCAAGGTAATTGGAGAATCCAGTGGGTTCTGGTAGTCTTTAATAGTTGATTCTAAGATGTTTATTTGATCATGTATATGTTTTGCTGTTTGTACTTTTTTATAAAGCCAAAAAGATAGGAGTTTACCCATACATCTCCATTTTGGATAGATAATTATTTGTGTTGTTTGTTTAGTTTTTTCCCAGAAGTGGTTAGAGTCTTTGGATTCTTCTATTACATTGAGCTGATTTCTGATGTGCTGTTCCTTATTTTTCCATAGTGTATTTCTGTATTGTTTTAGTGATTCACCATAGTGAAGGCATAGACTCAGGTTTTCCGGGTCTCTATGTTCTTGGTTGGACAAGTTTCTCAATTTCTTTCTTAGATTTTTGCATTCTTCATCAAACTATTTGTCATTGTTGTTCATTTTCTTCGGTTTTCTAATTTGAGATGTTTAGATTTGATAGGGAAGCTGAGAGGTCAAATATACTGTTAATATTTTCTACTGCCAAGTGTCGTGTCTTTGGCATCATTAAACTGAAGACTTATTTTTATCAAATAAATTCTCTGTAATTATTATCACGTGATTAAACTAACTTAATCAGGTAGATGTAATTAACTAGGAAGTCGGGGCACTAAGGAAAATATTCAGATTACAAAGTTATAATTTTCCTAATACAACTTTCAGATATTTTAATATCTGATCAATTAGTCTTCTAATTAATGAATTATTCTTTACCGCATGTTAGTCTCATTCCAAATGTCGTAAATTGTTGGTTATCTGCACGAACCCAGTCTTCACTATGAGTCATCCATACATCAATTGTCTCAATCATTTATTTATTAACTAAATAAATAATCTCAGAAATGCACACAAACAAGTAGATATGGTTACAAGGAAATGATAGGGGAATGTGCCCTAGTGGGCTAAACCGGCATGGCGGCTTGTTAGACAAAAAGACTGAGGAGGGCGCGAAAGATAAAAGACACTACAAAGTTGATAATTATAACATTTGAAATGCTAATCCTTTGCACATGAACGCTCACTCATTTGGGAATAATTGCAATCAATATATATATTTACGCTCAGTGTGTCGTCGTGATCTCTGTTGGAACGTTTGTTTCTGTTGGAGAGTTTGTCTGCCCTCGCTCTCTCTCTGCTGTGGTTAGAATGGATAGTTCAGAGTAACATTCAGCAATGTTGTTATAGAATAGATGTTTCGACGGTTGTCTGTCCTCATGTTCAAGGGTACATAATTTCTAGCTGCAGACTAGTAATTAGTATCAAAGATGTGTTCTTATTCTGTCGGTATCGATAGTCTCAGAGTTTAACCATGTGGCATGGTTAAGAATTCAGCAATCGTCTGAAACCTTAGCCCTCTCGTGTTTATCGGGGTAAGCTGGTCTGGGCTCAAACCTTTGCCCTCTCATAATTGAGGTAAGCTTGGTCTGAAGATAAATTCCCAAGGTGGGGGTTATATTCGGAAGAGCAGAAAGGGGCTGTCGCATGACGCCAGATCAATGTCTGTGCTCATGGGGCGGGCCAATGAATTGGAGTTTCCTTCAATAAACAGTTAAAAATCACATGACATAATTTCACAAATAGTTTCATCTTGCCTCATTCGTTTTATACAACAATTAGATGCAAGCCTCATAACTGAGACTCTTGTATTAACAGGGTTATGGTATTGTCTCTCATGAGTTTCACAAAAATTACACAAAATGGACAGGTCGTAGCTGGATTCATCCCCGACCGTGTACACCTTCTCCAAAGCAAGTACATTGTTCAGTCCTCAAGTTCATTGCTGGAGAAGAGGTTCCTTTGTTCTATCTATGAAAACTCACTCTCTCTATACTGTCTGGCCATGAGGAAGAATCTCCTCCAGGAATTTACGACCTGAGATAACAGCAGCCTGGGTGTAGGAGAGAGAGAGAGGGGGAAGGCACACTATACCCAAAGAGGGCACGTCATGACACAAGTTTACACCTTCACTATTACAGTGGAACGTTTTCTCCGGGAAGTTGTCTAAAAGGGATTGTATTTGTTGTTGCCTAATTGTTTTTGGTAGGTTTCCAAACTACATTCCTTCCGTCTATAGCATTTCTTAATATTACTCAGTTCCTTTGGCTTTGATGCCTCATGATTGAGTATTGCTCTGTTCAAGTAGACTGTGATTTTGCTGTGGTCTGATAGTTGTGTCAGTGGGCTGACTGTGAACGCTCTGAGAGACTCTGGGTTGAGGTCAGGGATAAAGTAGTCTACAGTACTACTGCCAAGAGATGAGCTATAGTTGTACCTACCATAGGAGTCCCCTCGAAGTCTATCATTGACTATGTACATACCCAGTGTGTGACAGAGCTGCAGGAGTTGTGCCCCGTTTTTGTTGGTTATGTTGTCTTATTTGTGCCTAGGGGTCATATGGGGGAGGGAATACTGTCACCTCCAGGTAGGGGTTTGTCCCCCTGTGTGCTGAGGGTGTCAGGTTCTTGTCCGGTTCTGGCATTTAGGTCGCCACAGACTAGTACATGTCCCTGGGCCTGGAAATGATTGATTTCCCACTCCAGGATGGAGAAGCTGTCTTCATTAAATTATGGGAGTTCTAGTGGGGGGATATACAGTAGGTAGCACACAAGATTACATTTTTCTTTTTTAAATCATTTCCTTTTGAATTTCTAGCCAAATATAAAATGTTCCTGTTTTGAAAAATTTAATGGAGTGAGTTAGGTCTGCTCTATACCAAATTAGCATACCACCTGAGTCCCTTCCCTGTTTCAGACCTGGTAGTTTGGTTGATGGGAAAACCAGCTCTCTGTAACCTAGAGGGCAACCAGTGGGTCCATCTCCTTTAAACCATATTTCTTGTAGGATGACAATGTCTGTATTTTTCCGATTTCTTTGATGAAGTCCAGGTTCCTGCTCTTTAGGCCAAAGGCAGATGATATTCCTGGATGAGATAGTGAAGGCTTTGTGTTCCATAAAGTGTCCAATTTGGTTGGTCATGTGGTTTAATCCTCAGGCTAGTAAGTGTGAGCAGAGCCTGCTGAGCATCTGGTACATGCCATTGGCTTGGGCTAGTGTAAGAGTGGAGGTTGGGCCTGTTTGCCTGCTCACGGCCTGGACGTATGTGTGACTTCCATGTCGAGGCCCTCTTTGCGGGAGTGGGGTGCATGTTGGAGGGGCATAGGTCTGATCTGAGGGGGCCTAAATGGGGTGTGGGCATGGTTGACTTGGGGGGGGGTGGGGGGGGGGGGTGTTGATTGGTTGGGATGGGGGGGTGTATGTGGCTGGTGGTGTTGTGGTCTTGATGTAGGTCCTCTCGGCGTGTGTCCTGTATGTGTAGGTCCAGGGGGGGTCCCGCAGGTCTGGGAGAGTGTCTCGCTGGTCTGGGTGGGTGTCTATTCATCTGTTGCTCCTGTGTGAAGTGTTGGGGCTGCGTTTGAGAGTGATGTCCTTTAGAGTCCGGGTGAAGGTGGGCACTGCTGCCTTGTATAGGTGGACATGGTCATAAAGGCTGTTCAAGTCCAGGGTGGAGTGGTGGGCCAGGTAAACATGGTTTTGAGGCACAGTCGGGGGAAATACTTGCGTTTACCTGCTGTAGGGTAGCAGGGTGGAAGTCTTTTCGTGGTAGCAGGGTGGAGATAACCACTTGTGCATAGGGGAAAGTAGAAGAAGCTTTTTCAATCATTCCCTTGAGTGCTGTGGCCACCCTTTCCTGCTGTGTTCTCTGGTTATTTGTGCCGGTGTGCATTATTATGTGGCTGGGTGACCCTATTTGGTCCTCAGACAGAAGGTCTAGGCCGCTGGGTGTTCGAACACCAGAGTTTAGACACTGTATTTGGGAAAAAGTTTATTTTCCTCTATATATTTCCCATTTGAGTCCATAAGGATTACACTCTGTGTCTTGTGTATGTCCTCAGTGGGTGTGTGGGGAATGTCAGGAGGGCTATCAGAGTAGCTGAAAGGGGGGTTGCTCAGAGGGGGTGAGATCCCCTGGACTGTTTGGGTCTGTGCTGACTGGAGTGTAATCACCTGCTGTTCCAGCTCCACCTGCCTTACCTCCAGAAGGGTAAATGTATCCTTCATTTCAATGAGGGGGTAGTACTCTGTGCTGGGAGGTTGACTTTCCGCTTGGGGTTGCTCGTCTGTGGGGTTATATAATGAGGTCTGGTCTGACCCACTAGGTGTGGGGTTATCTTTCTCAAGGGAGAGCTTCTCCTGCTGGGCTAATTCTTTGATTAGGTGAAGTCCAGCTGAAACTGTTTGGGGTTGCCCTGTACCAATAATGTTCCAGACTTATAGAGATTTATATTAGCTGACTCAGAGTCCTCGTTGTCTAGTATCCTGAGTTTCCACCCCTCGTTAACACCCCCCCTCTTAACAGAGAGTAGTGTGCTAATATAGCACTGTGCCATGCCAGGGGATGGTTTGTGTGGAAGATGAGATTGCTGATGTTCCCATTTTTATAATAGTCAGCAAAAAGTGTCTCTTGATTTTCCATAAGGAGCTTCATCTTGTGATCTTTTCTTGCCTTATCATTCTTTACATACACTGTATTTTAATTGAATTACCTCTGAACAGCAGGAGGCAGCTTCTAAGGCCTCTCCATTTGGTTGGAGTAGACCGTGCGACTCTCCTGCCATTGTTGGGCTAAAGGGCTTTGACACCTCTCAGTTGACACAGTTGGCAGCATTAATTTAGCATTCAGTCCTTATAAAGTCATGTAATGTATTTTTTTCTTGGCTTTTGGAAATCAATACGGCTTCAGACTAAACGTGAGTTCAGTTCCAGGTTGGATGGTGTTTTCAGGTTTCTGCTGTTTTCCAGAGCATTTGCGGTACAGCATTGGAATAACAATCTTAGGTAGTTGTAAGCCTTCCAGGTGATACTGTAATTCCTTCCAAAATCAGGTTGTAGGTTTTAAGTTTTGGTTTTGAGTGAAGGTTGTAGAGGGTAGCATCCTGTATATGTCCCTGACAAAAAAAATCCAAGTTTGTCTAACTCTAAATCTATCTTTTTTGAAGAACATGCTGAAAATAGCAGGAGCTCATCTGCTCATGACTCTCTCTCTCTCTCTCTTCCCCTATCTCTATCTCTCTCTCTCTCTTCCCCTATCTCTATCTCTCGCTCTATCTTCCCCTATCTCTATCTCTCTCTCTCTCTTCCCCTATCTCTATCTCTCTCTCTCTCTTCCCCTATCTCTATCTCTCTCTCTCTCTTCCCCTATCTCTATCTCTCTCTCTCTCTTCCCCTATCTCTATCTCTCGCTCTCTCTTCCCCTATCTCTATCTCTCTCTCTCTCTTCCCCTATCTCTATCTCTCGCTCTCTCTTCCCCTATCTCTATCTCTCGCTCTCTCTTCCCCTATCTCTATCTCTCTCTCTCTTCTTCCCCTATCTCTATCTCTCTCTCTCTCCCCTATCTCTATCTCTCGCTCTCTCTTCCCCTATCTCTATCTCTCGCTCTCTCTTCCCCTTATCTCTATCTCTCTCTCTCTCTCCCCTATCTCTATCTCTCTCTCTCTCTTCCCCTATCTCTATCTCTCTCTCTCTCTCTATCTCTATCTCTCCTCTCTCTTCCCCTATCTCTATCTCTCGCTCTCTCTTCCCCCTATCTCTATCTCTCTCTCTCTTCCCCTATCTCTATCTCTCTCTCTCTCTTCCCCTATCTCTATCTCTCTCTCTCTCTTCCCCTATCTCTATCTCTATCTCTCTCTCTCTCTCTCCCCTATCTCTATCTCTCTCTCTCTCTTCCCCTCTCTATCTCTATCTCTCTCTCTCTCTCTCTTCCCCTATCTCTATCTCTCGCTCTCTCTTCCCCTATCTCTATCTCTCTCTCTCTCTTCCTCCTCTATCTCTATCTCTCTCTCTCTCTTCCCCTATCTATCTCTCTCTCTCTCTCCCCTATCTCTATCTCTCGCTCTCTCTTCCCCTATCTCTATCTCTCTCTCTCTCTTCCCCTATCTCTATCTCTCTCTCTCTCTTCCCCTATCTCTATCTCTCTCTCTCTCTCTCTCTCTCCTATCTCTATCTCTCTCTCTCTCTTCCCCTATCTCTATCTCTCTCTCTCTCTTCCCCTATCTCTATCTCTCTCTCTCTCTTCCCCTATCTCTATCTCTCTCTCTCTCTTCCCCTATCTCTATCTCTCTCTCTCTCTTCCCCTATCTCTATCTCTCTCTCTCTCTTCCCCTATCTCTATCTCTCTCTCTCTCTTCCCCTATCTCTATCTCTCTCTCTCTCTTCCCCTATCTCTATCTCTCTCTCTCTCTTCCCCTATCTCTATCTCTCTCTCTCTCTTCCCCTATCTCTATCTCTCTCTCTCTCTTCCCCTATCTCTATCTCTCTCTCTCTCTTCCCCTATCTCTATCTCTCTCTCTCTCTTCCCCTATCTCTATCTCTCTCTCTCTCTTCCCCTATCTCTATCTCTCGCTCTCTCTTCCCCTATCTCTATCTCTCTCTCTCTCTTCCCCTATCTCTATCTCTCTCTCTCTCTTCCCCTATCTCTATCTCTCTCTCTCTCTTCCCCTATCTCTATCTCTCGCTCTCTCTTCCCCTATCTCTATCTCTCTCTCTCTCTTCCCCTATCTCTATCTCTCGCTCTCTCTTCCCCTATCTCTATCTCTCTCTCTCTCTTCCCCTATCTCTATCTCTCTCTCTCTCTTCCCCTATCTCTATCTCTCTCTCTCTCTCTTCCCCTATCTCTATCTCTCGCTCTATCTTTCCTTTTCTTTTTATTATTTCTGCAGGATTAAAGAAGTAGTCCACACAGCTTAAGTTAAGTGCATTTGATGTCTTTTCTGCACCGCTTTCATCTCGTTCCCCTTCTCCTAACCAGAAATGGGCAGAACAGCGTTACAAAAACGCCTACATAGCCTACATAGCGTGCTCTTCCACAGTTGGCCTGGGGATTTGGACTTCCCAATATAGAAAACCAGCGGGGTGCATGTTAATGTTATAGACCCTGCTGTGATTCAATATATAGGATGAGAGATCTAGACAGGAGAACCTGTAATATGTACTCTTACATTACTGTACCATATCCTCAGTTTACTCTCTCCCCAGCCAAGCACTCGCTCTCCCAGACACCCACCACTCAACACAGCAGGGGGCCTTAACAACTAACAGCTTATTTACCCACAGTCATTTCCTCCAACCTTAATGTGTATATTTATATCACCTTAGGAAAGTATTCAGACCCCTTGACTTTTTTCCACATTTATTTTCAGCAATCTAAACACAATACCTCATAATGACAAAGCGAAAACAGGTTTTAAGAAAATAAAAAACTGAAATAACTTATTTTCAAACTCTTTGCTATGAGACTCGTAATTGAGCTCAGGTACATCCTGTTTCCATCATCCTTGAGATGTTTCTACAACTTGATTGGAGTCCACCTGTGGTACATTCAATTGATTGGACATGATTTGGAAAGGCACACACCTGTCTATATAAGGTCCCACAGTTGACAGTGTATGCCAGAGCAACAACGAAGCCATGAGGTCAAAGGAATTGTCCGTAGAGCTCCGAGACAGGATTGTGTCGAAGCACAGATCTGGGGAAGGGTACCAAAAAAAATTCTGCAGCAGTGAAGGTCCCCAATAACACAGTGGCCTCCATCATTCTTAAATGGAAGAAGTTTGGAACCACCAAGACTCTTCCTAAAGCTGGCCGTCCGGCCAAACTGAGCAATCAGAAGAGAAAGGCCTTGGTCATGGAGGTGACCAAGAACCCAATGGTCACTATGACAGAGCGCTAGAGTTCCTCTGTGGAGATGGGAGAACCTTCTCTGCAACCATCTCTGCAGCACTCCACCAATCACGCCTTTATGGCCAGTTACAGTGGCCAGACGGAAGCCACTAATCAGTAAAAGGCACATGACAGCCCGCTTGGAGTTCACCAAAAGGCACCTGAAGACTCTCAGACCATGAGAAACAAGATTCTCTGGTCTGATGAAACCAAGATTGAACTCTTTGGCCTGAATGCCAAGCATCACGTCTGGAGGAAAGCACGGTGGTGTCAGTATCATGCTGTGGGGATGTTTTTCAGTGTCAGGGACTGGGAGATTGGTCAGGATCGAGGGAAAGATGAATGGAGCAAAGTACAGAGAGATCCTTGATGAAAACCTGCTCCAGAGCGCTCAGGACCTCAGACTTGGGCATAATAGGCATAATATTCACCTTCCAACAGGACAACGAAAGATCTGAATAGTTATGTAAATGTGATATTTCCAATTTTTTTTAAATGTAAAAACCGTTTTTTTGCTTTGTTATTATGGTCTATGTGTATAGATTGATGAGGGAGAAAAACAATTGAATCAATTTTAGAATAAGGCTGTAACGTAAAAAAAAATGTAGAAAAAGTGAAGGGGTCTGAATACTTTCTGAATGCGCTGTATATACAGCATTTGTAAAAGAGACCTTGGGCTCAATATGTCTTCCCTGTTAAAATAAAGGTTATGCTGATTCTAGTGAATTTTGTTCATCACTGTAAGTTATGCAACTGGGTTTATCATAAAACCTGCTTAATAACAGTGTCTTATGACTCAAAATAGAGATTAAAACCATCATGTGGAGCTGTATACCAGGCTGCTAAATGTCAGCATGTGATATAGTTGTTGGATCACAAAGGGTAAAGGAACAAATAATTTATCATTGCTTCATTCAAAAATGAATTTCTATTACATGTAGTTAATTTGGTTGAATGCCAAACATGCCATTCATGACATTCATATCATAACGTATTGTTTCCATGCACTAATCAGTTTGAGTGCTGTTTCTGTAAACTGTAAATCAGTTTCTGCCTTTTCTGGGCAACTATAAAAGTGCCTTGTAAGATCAGAGGGTTTCTGGGAAAACATGTTCTCTTTTGTTCATAGAATGTGTGTGTTATGCTGACCCCTTTAAGATGTTTGAATGAAACACCTTTCACATGATGTGTAAAGGAGTGAAGGTTGGCTCTCTAACACCCACAAATCCTCAAATGTGGAGCTCTAATGGAAAAGGAAATAATGGTTGGAAGATAAATACATATCTAGATGTGACACATATTTGCCTGTTTGATTTAGATGACCAGCCACAGCCCACCCACTGGGCACACACTGGTTGAATCAACGTTGTTTCCACGTCATTTCAATGAAATTACGTTGAAACAACATGGAATAAACGTTGAATTAACGTCTGAGCCCAGCTGGCACTGACCTGTGCTGAGTGATGACATTTAAACATTTGCCTTATCTAAAGTTATGCACAATAAGCTGATTTTATATGTGTAAAGTCTTCCTCTTTTCTCACTCTAAAACTGTCATTTTCTTTGTTTTGAATCTCTCGAAAACAAAGCAATCTACACACTGATCAATGTGACGACCCTCCCACTCTGTCTGCCGTATTCTGTCTTTGTTCTTGTCTCCTTATTAGGATGCCGGTGGGCGGAGTTGGGAGGGTCGTCAGCTACATGGGAAACACCTGGGCCAGGTGTGTCCCAGGATAAATAGACCTCTTCCACATTCATGGAGGAGACTCTCTCCATGCAGACACCTTTGTAGATTGTTTGTTTGCTTTGGCACCTTTCAACACCCTGCATTATCACATTCATGCATGCAAAGCACTCACTTACACTACTGATTACTGATTACACACACCATTGTATATTTTCCTTAGTTGCTTTAGTTAATAAATATATATTTTGTTACGCCTTATCTCCACGTTGTCTCCCTTTGTTACGGGCTTTGAGCCGGTTCGTGACAATCAAGCATACTTTTTTTCGGAGGAGAGTGGGGTTGAGTTGCCAGGTGAGTGGTACAGGTTCTCCATAACTCCCCCTCATTAGAGGGATTTAGATAATCCTGCCTGCCCAGATGCATACGGCCACGACAGGCCAGCATTGTCCCCGTCTGGTGACCCACATCCCAGCAGAAGGCCATGAGCCAGCATGACCCACTCAGGAGCATCCGGAGAGAGAGGAGACTAGGAGAGGCTACACTAGAATCACAGCTCAGGCATTGGAAATCCTCATTACTGTAAAACCTCCATGTTTTATGGCATTAAGTCAAGCTTTGAAGGACAGCAGAAACAGTTGAGAGTCGTTCAAAGGGCTAGATTGTTTTGCACGACAGAAAGTAAAATATTGCCTTTTTTAAAGATTATCACAAACAATAGCACTGACTTTGCTGATAACTTCTTTATTGAGGAAAAATGTACTTACTATGACTGTGATATGGGTTGTCTCACCTAGCTATCTTGAGATTAATGCACTAACTAAGTCGCTCTGGATAAGAGTGTCTGCTAAATTACTAAAATGTAAATGTAATTCATTGAAAGGTTATAATGTATCCCATATTCTAAAGTATTTCCCACACAACATTCAACTGTATCTAAACAGAAGGTGAGTAGTCAGTGGTGATGGTTCTCCGTGGATCATGTCAGTTCTCACACAGGTCACCCTGGCAACAGTAGGCGTTGACACCCGAGACACACATCTCCTCACAGGTACGAGTCACTGTGTCCGCTGTGAAGGAAAAGAAGGAAGTAGAAAATGTTTGAGCATTTTACAGATGATTATTGCGCTCAGTTGATTAATAATACATCAATATTATTGATACAGATTGAAAGGACTGAATGAAAGAAGACAAGTGGAATATTTACCAGTCACCACAGTTCTGCAGTACATGCTCGATGGTGGACATTCTGTCACTTGCTTGCAGTCAGCATCATCCTCTTCACAGGTGTAACACCTGAGTGTGAGCACTGTGGAGAAATTCACATTTAGAGCAGAAGTGATGATAGGATTCTTAAAGTGTGGATCATCATTAGCTTATCAAAAAACAGTGGTGGAAAAAGTACCCAATTGTCATACTTGAGTAAAAGTAAAGATACCTTAACAGAAAATGACAAAAAATAAAAGTGAAAGTCATCTAGTAAAATACTACTTGAGTAAAAGTCTAAAAGTATTTGGTTTTAAATATGTTTCAGTAGCAAAAGTAAATGTAATTGCTAAAATATACTTAAGTAACAAAAGTAAAAGTAGAAATAATTTCAAATTCCTTATATTAAGCAAACCAGACGGCACAATTTTGTTGTTGATTTAATTGAGGGATAGCCAGGGGCACACTTCAACACTCATACATCATGTACAAACAAAGCATTTGTGTTTAGTGAGTCTGCCAGATAAGAGGCAGTAGATGACCAGGGATGTTCTCTTGATAAGTGTGTGAATTGGACTATTTTCCTGTCTTAAGCGTTCAAAATGTTACTGGTACTTTTGGGTGGCAGGGAAAATGTATGGAGTAAAAGTAAAGGTTTTCAAAAATATAAACAGCTAAGAAAAGTACAGATACCCCAAAAAACAACTTAAGTAGTACTTAAGTATTTTTACTTAAGTACTTTACACTACTGCAAATAAATACATTGGCATTGAGAAAGTTAGTTGTAAGTCTATCAAGAGGAGTGTGAGCATTTTCATTCCTTACTAAGTTGTTGAAGATCCTTCACTGTTATAAGATCAAACTTTTCCCCTAACAAACATAGTTCAACAACATCATGCAACGTAGGCTACATATGAATAATTTTGCCCTGGACCTGAAATTGAGTTTTTTTAAAGCACACCTCAACCAAGAGTTGCATCTATCATATTTATAAACCAGTCTATATTTATTAAGTTTGCTCACCTTGAGTGTTACAGAGCAGCACCAGCAGCACGGTTGTCAGTAGCAGGGTCCTCATGTTGTCAAGTAGTGTGAAGGAGTAATGTACAGGTACAGCGTTTGTACTGATACACCTTGCACTGTACTGAGTACTCACCTAAACAGACTAGTTTATTTCATTGTGCGCTTACATTAAATGCATTCCTTCCCCCTTCGTTTTCTAAGACAAATTCAAGCAATGCAGCGAGACAAGGAGGAGGAGCAACTTCAGTGGAGGGACTGGTGAAGTGTTTTTTCAGTCCTCTCTATGTTCTAAGAATGCATTCTTGCCAGTGAATCTGGCATCAGCATCTGGGCATGCAAATCAGACAATAGAGTGTTGTCCCCATTGCTGGGAAATAACCAGGAAATAACCTGGTTAAATAACCTAACCAGTTGGACTGCATTCTTTCATTACAGTCCAAACAACTAAATGAATAGAACTTCACAAGCATAGTCCTATTCATTATCTTAAAAATGCATTACTTTCAGAAGTTTTCATATTGGTAAGCAGGGACCAACTGGGACCAGAAATGAGGCATTTCTAACACACCGGCCCATTTTTCCTCCAGATGCCCCATTATTAGCCAAATAATTATACATATGTGCAAAAACACCAACTTAGACAGGCCCATTGTGCTACAGATGCCTCATTATTAGCCAAATAATTATACATATGTGCAAAAACACCAACTTAGACAGGCCCATTGTGCTACAGATCGATCAGCCCATCTGGCATTTGCCAGAACTGCCCTATGGCCAGTCTGTGTCTGTAGGAATGTATGACACAGATGACATACAGCATTACAACCAATAGGCTCCTAAGGAATACATCTGTTTTTCAAAGACTTCATGGAAATATCTCACATAAGGTTAAGGTTTGCATGGCCTTGCTAAGACTAGTAGCTGGTAGGGAGTAAAGTTACCTTTGATGAAACCTCTTGCAACCTTCCACTCCATCTCACATTGCCTTATAGTTGCAGTTGGGTCAAGGCTGCTAGAACAACTACTACATGTTTACCTATATTTAATTGGGGTGGCAGGTACCCTAGTGGTTGGAGCGTTGCTGGATCGAATCCCCGAGCTGACAAGGTAAAAATATGTTGTTCTGCTCCTGAACAAGCCAGTTAACCCAATGTACCCCGGTAGGCTGTCATTGTAAATAAGAATTTGTTCTTAACTGACTTGTCTAGTTAAATAAAGGTTAAATAAAAATTTAAATGAAATTGAAGGGACCCAAAATGCCCTTTGAAACCAAATCACTTTACAGCACATCACATGCTGATTTGTGTGGAACTGAGTAGAGTGGCAAGTGGTTAACGGCGCCACCTTCAGGTCAAATATAGTAATGTTGGCATTATGTTCAATAACGCCAGCTCTCTTGTTTACCAGTCAAGGTTACGTCCTCACCAGGGGAGAACTACTGCCCACTCTCATTGAAGCCATGTGAGTTCAAGGCCGATTTAAAAATCCCGGTACTGCAGGCATTGTTAGCAGAAAAGAGGACACCGCCATTATAGTGAATTGAAAAATGTGAATCTTCATGTACCTCCGCAATGGTTCGTTGGACAAAGTTAATGGGGAAATGAATGGCATTTTTGTAGGGGTTTTGGATAAACACCGAAAATAAGGTCTGTGGTAAACACAGGTTTTTTTCTATGAGATAATCTTCATCAGCTACACAACATTTTGTGAATTTTTAAGCATTTGTGTAATTTAAAAAGCACATAAAGACTTCATAATTTATAAAGATCATGTTAACTAACTGATATTATCTCATAGTACAAAACATATAAGATCTCCTAAGCCTGTGTTTACCACATACCTTCTCAACGTTTATCTCAAAACCCTATTCTTTCCCCATAGGATGGCTGAATGAACCAGAGATAACTAATTTCCGGGCTTTAGGACTACAAGCTGACGAGCTCTATTGATTCTTCACATAGGAATGAATGGTGTCGATGGCTTTGTCCAATCATATGCAGTCCTTGGTCCTCACCCCAAAAGTAGACAGGTCTACAGATATATGATCTTAATTTGACCAGATTCTCACAGCAGATTATAATTAATGGACAGTTTTGTAGGTCAAAAAAAAAATGTTTAAGTGGAAATTACAAATTTAAGATGCCTTTTTAAACTTTGAATACACTACATGTTTGTATTTCCTGCAATGCAAATTAAGATCCTACTTCTGTACATTGATTGGGAGTGGTTGAATAAGTGACACAAAAACCACGACTCATCTAATCCAATTCATGCATAATACAGTGTTACACCAAAACCCTTTAGATAGGAGAAAGCTGTCAGTCTGCTGACTGCAGACTAAAACAGAAGGATCACAGTTCTTACATTGATCCTTGACTAAACAAAGCACATTTTGAGGAAAGAAAATACTTAGTATTCTAAGCTATTGCAACAGTGACCAGGCGGCCAATAGGCAAAGACGATTTGTAATTTAACTATTCAACTTTTATTCATGTGGTCATCATAGAGAGGTGCAGTCCTCTTAGAATAGATCTATGAATAGACACTCCTTCCTGTCTGGCCTGCTCAGCAAGGTGTGTCCAAACTCGAATACCAGTTATTCATCCCACGGTGGTGCGTACAGGGAGACAGTACAGGGTGGCAGTACAGGTGTGTCTCTGTGTGTGTGTGTGTTTCTGCATGAGTGTGTGTCTGCATGTGTGTTTACTCTGTTATTGCCTCCCTCCCTCCATCTCTCTCCCTCTCTCTCTCTCTCTCTCCCTCTCTGTCTTTCTCTCTGTGTTAGTTTGAATGTATACACAGTAATCTCCTCCTGATCCTGTCTGATAGGTGAGCAGCTTAGGTAGCTAGAGAGCACAGAACTGAGAAGGACAGAAGATAACATCCCCAACAAACATTAACAATACACAGAATAAAAAGGGAGGAGAAACACAGGAAAGAATGGATTTTCAGAGAAGAGTAAAGCGAATGCTCCAGAATGCGGAATGACCCAGTAGACACTCCGTACTGGTGAGAATATATGGACCTGGGGATCTAATGTGGCCTTTGAGGCTCTGGGACGCACAGGAAGTCGCTCTTTTCCTCAGCCTCACATTGTATGTGTGCCACCTAGGTATGTATCCTACCCATACATGGAAACACTTCTGTCAGCATGTATTCATATATGGAAATACTGATTTGAAAGTGTTTAAATATGTGAGTACTTGCGTGTTTAAGGGCATGCCTATGTTTGCCTCAGAGTGTATGATGTATGCCAATCACTTGCAGAAGAAACTTTCTTCTGGTATCAATTGACTAACTCTGAGTATTCTCCAACATTTGCTCTGATGTGGTTTGTACCGGTGTATCAGAATAATAGTACAGTTAGACACATAGTGGTTTGTTAATTCACCAAAACTTCGATATGGAATGATGGTTTCAAGACATTCTTCTGGCAGCCAAATGTTTCTCTGTCATTCTTTCCACGCTGTAACAAAATTATTTGTGCATGCTTCATCTTGAGTGCACGCTTCATCTTGTGTACACACACACCTTTAGTTGGACTGGTGTGTCTGAGTCAGTAATTCACATTAATTGCAACACATCTTACATGATAAAACAACCGAAAGCAGGTAGCCATGTGGGTAATTCAAAACCCATCAATCAATCAATCAAATGTATTTATAAAGCCCTTTTTACATCAGCAGAGTGCTTATACTGAAACCCAGCCTAAAACTCAAAAAAGCAAGCAATGCAGATGTAGAAGCACGGTGGATAGGAAAAACTCCCTAGAAAGGCAGGAACCTAGGAAGAAACCTAGAGAAGAACCAGGCTCTAAGGAGTGGCCAGTCCTCTTCTGGCTGTGAACGGTGCAGATTTTAAGAGTACGTGGCCATTTAGACCATATTGGTCTTCAAGATGTTCAAACTTTCATAGATGACCAGAAGGGTCAAATAATCACAGTGGTTATAGAGGTTGCAACAGGTCAGCACCTCAGAAGTAAATGTCAGTTGGCTTTTCATAGCCAAGCATTCAGAGGTCGAAAAAGGAGGTGCGGTAGAGAGAGAGAGAGAGAGAGAGAGAGAGAGAGAGAGAGAGAGAGAGAGAGAGAGAGAGAGAGAGAGAGAGAGAGAGAGAGAGAGAGAGAGAGAGGGAGAGGGAGAGGGAGAGGGAGAGGGAGAGGGAGGGTCGAAACAGCAGGTCCAGGACAAGGTACCACGTCCGGTGAACAGGTCAGGGTTCCATAGCAGCAGGCAGAACAGCAGAAATGAAGATCTCCCCCACCTCACGAGCCTGAGTGGGCGCAAAACCTGACAATTTGAGTATAGCAAAAAAGCACCGGCACGACGTGATGCACCCCTCATAGGGATGGCATGAGAGAGCACTAGCAAGTCAGTGACTCAGCCCCCGTAGAATGGTAAGAGACAGAGAATCCCAGTGGAGAGAGGGGAGCCGGCCAGGCAGAGACAGCAAGGGTGGTTCATCACTCCAGTGCTTTGCAGTTCACCTTTGCACCCCTGAGCCAGACTATACTCAGTCATATGACCTACTGAAGAGATGAGTCTTCAGAAAAACTTAAAGGTCAAGACCAAGTCTGTCTCTCTCACATAGATAGGCAGACCATTCCTGCCTCCAGCTGTTTGCTTAATTATTCTAGGAACAATAAGGAGGCCTACATGACCGTGGGGTACGTGTATGTAATGCTTTGTAGGTTAGCAGTAAAACCTTGAAATCAGCCCTAGCCTTAACAGTCAAGATTCTAGCGGCTGTATTTAGCACTAGCTGAAGTTGATTTAGTGCTTTATCCGGGTAGCCAGGGATTGGAGCTTTGCAGAATTCTAATCTCGATGTGACAAAAGCATGGATTGGCATTTCTGCGTAATTTTCTGACAAAAAGTAAAAGATGTTTGCAATGTTTTGAAGATGGAAAAAAGCTGCTCTTGGTCCTTTACAGTTTTATTTATTTATTTGAATTTTACCCCCTTTTCTCCCCAATTTCATGGTATCCAATTGTTAGTAATTACTATCTTGTCTCATCGCTACAACTCCCGTACGGGCTCGGGAGAGACGAAGGTTGAAAGCCATGCGTCCTCTGAAACACAACCCAACCAAGCCGCACTGCTTCTTAACACAGCGCGCATCCAACCCGGAAGCCAGCCGCACCAATGTGTCGGAGGAAACACTGTGCACCTAGCGACCTGGTTATCATGCACTGTGCCCAGCCTGCCACAGGAGTCGCTAGTGTGCAATGAGACAAGGATATCCCTACCGGCCAAACCCTCCCTAACCCAGGCGACGCTATGCCAATTGCGGGTCGACCCACAGATCTCCAGGTCACAGCCGACTGCGACAGAGCCTGGGCGCAAACACAGAGTCTCTGGAGGCACAGCTAGCACTGCGATGCAGTGCCCTAGACCACTGCGCCACCCGGGAGGCCCTCCCAGTTTTATTTTGATACAACTGTACAACCATTGAGATGAATTGTCAGATCAAACAGAAGATCTCTTTGTTTCTTGAGACCTAGAGCTAGCATCTCTATTTTGTCCAAGTTTAAAAGTAAAAACTTCCATATGTCTGAAACACAGGTTTTCAAGGTAGGCAATTTTGGGGATTCACCATGTTTCATCAAAGTGTCATCTGCATAGCAGGGAAAGTTAACATTGTGTTTCCGAATGACATCCCTAAGAGGTATACACTGAGTGTCCCAAACATTAGGAACACCTGCTCTTTCCATGACAGGTGAATCCAGGTGAAAGCTATTATCCCTTATTGATGTCACTTGTGAAATCCACTTCAATCAGTGTAGACGGGGAGGAGACAGGTTAAAGAAGGACTTTTAAGCCTTGAGACAATTGAGACATGGATTGTGTATGTGTGCCATTCAGAAGTTGAATGGGCAAGACAAAAGTTTATGTGCCTTTAAACGGGGTATGGTAGTAGGTGCCAGGCGCACTGGTTTGAATGTGTCAAGAACTGCAATGCTGCTGGGTCTTCATGCTCAACAGTCTCCCGTGTGTATCAAGAATGGTCCACCACCCAAAGAACATCCAGCCGACTTGACACAACTGTGGGAAGCATTTGAGTCAACATGGGCCAGCATCCCTGTGGAAGGCTTTCGTAGAGTCCATGCACTGATGAATTGAGGCTGTTCTGAGGGGAAAAGAGGGTGCAACTCAATATTAGGAAGGTTTTCCTAATGTTTTATACACTCAGAGAAAACAGTAGTGGTTCTTAAATGGAACTTTGAGCAACACCGAAACCATCCACATAAACGAACTGATATCTTCCTGTCAGATAAGATCTAAAGCAGGCAAGAACTTGTCCGAGTATCCAAGCTAGTTGGAAGAATTCCAATTTGGTGGAGAGCTATTTGCTTTCCAATTTTCTGGAAGCTTGCTTCAGGGCTTGGGTATTTTCTGTATATCAGGGAGCTAGTTTCTTGTGACAAATGTTTTTGTTTTTAGCAGTGTAACGGCATCTCAAATCAAAACAAATCAAAGTTTATTTGTCACGTGCGCCGAATCCAACAGGTGTAGACCTTACAGTGAAATGCTTACTTACAGGCTCTAAACAATGGTGCGAATAAAGGTACAGTATATGTGTGTGTGTGTAGGTAAGTATAGAAATAAAACAGCAGTAAAAATACATTTGAAAAAAGAGTAGCAAGCTAGATACAGACACCTGTTAGTCAGGCTTATTGAGGTAGTATGTACATGTAGATATCGTTAAAGTGACTATGCATATATGATGAACAGAGAGTAGCAGAAGCGTAAAAGGAGGGGTTGGCGGGTTGTGGGACACAATGCAGATAGCCCAGTTAGCCAACATGCGGGAGCACTGGTTGGCCGGGCCATTTAGGTAGTATGTACATGAATGTATAGTTAAAGTGACTATGCATATAAGATAAACAGAGAGTAGCAGCAGCATAAAAGGGGGTTTGGGGGAGTCACACAATGCAAATAGTCCGGGTAACGATTTGGTTACCTGTTCAGGAGTCTTATGGCTTGGGGGTAAAAACTGTTGAGAAGCCTTTTTGTCCTAGATTTGGCACTCCGGCACCGCTTGCCATGCGGTAGTAGAGAGAACAGTCTATGACTGGGGTGGCTGGGGTCTTTGACAATTTTTAGAGCCTTCCTCTGACACCGCCTGGTGTAGAAGTCCTGGATGGCAGGCAGCTTTGCCCTGGTGATGTACTGGGCCGTAGGCACTACCCTCTGAAGTGCCTTGCGGTCGGAGACCGAGCAATTGCCGTACCAGGCAGTGATGCAACCTGTCAGGATGCTCTCGATGTTGCAGCTGTAGAATCTTTTGAGGGACCCATGCCAAATCTTTTTAGTTTCCTGAGGGGGAATAGGCTTTGTCGTGCCCTCTTCATGACTGTCTAGGTGTGTTTGGACCAATCTAGTTTGTTGTTGATGTGGACACCAAGGAATTTGAAGCTCTCAACCTGCTCCACTACAGCCCCGTCGATGAGAATGGGGACGTGCTCGGTGCTCCTTTTCCTGTAGTCCACAATCATCTCCTTAGTCTTGGTTACATTGAGGGATAGGTTGTTGTTCTGGCACCACCCGGCCAGGTCTCTGACCTCCTCCCTATAGGCTGTCTCATCGTTGTCGGTGATGAGGCCTACCACTGTTATGTCGTCAGCAAACTTAATGATGGTATTGGAGTCGTGCCTGGCCATGCAGTCGTGGGTGAACAGGGAGTACAGGAGAGGACTGAGCACGCACCCCTGGGGAGCTCCAGTGTTGAGGATCAGCGTGGCAGATGTGTTGCTACCTACCCTCACCACCTGGTGGCGGCCTGTCAGGAAGTCCAGGGTCCAGTTGCAGAGGGAGGTGTTTAGTCCCAGGATCCTTAGCTTGGTGATGAACTTTGAGGGTACTATGGTGTTGAACGCTGAGCTGTAGTCAATGAACAGCATTCTCACATAGGTGTTTCTTTTGTCCAGGTGGGATAGGGCAGTGTGGAGTGCAATAGAGATTGCATCATCTGTGGATCTGTTTGGGCGGTATGCAAATTGGAGTGGGTTTCTGGGATAATGGTGTTGATGTGAGCGATTACCAGCCTTTCAAAGCACTTCATGGCTACGGACGTGAGTGCTACGGGCCTGTAGTCATTTAGGCAGGTTGCCTTTGTGTTCTTGGGCACAGGAGAGGGTATTACGCAAGGTTAAGTTTCGATCCTTGGTTAGGTGGTTAACTGATTTTTGTACTCTGGCGTCCTTGGGTAGGTGGAAGGAGTCTGGAAGGGCATTTAGGAATCTTTGCGTTGTCCGAAAATGTATAGCAAGGGTTTTAATAATCCTTGGTTGTGGTCTGAGCTAAATATTTGTTGCGATTGCAAACCTAATAAAATGCTGGTCCTATAGTCCAGGATTATGAGGAAAAACTTTTAGATCCACAATATCTATTCCATGGGACAAAACTAAATCAAGGGTATGATTGACAATGCGTAGGTCCGAAGACATGTTGGACAAAACCCACTGAGTCGATGATGGCTCAAAAGCCTTTTGGAGTGGGTCTGTGGACTTCTCCATGTGAATATTGAAGTCACAAAAAATGTGAACATTATCTGCCATGACTACAATGTCCGATAGGAATTCAGGGAACTCGGTGAGGAATGCTGTATACGGCCCAGAAGGTCTGTAAACAGTAGCTATGAAAAGTGATTAAGAATGCTGCATAGACTTTTTTTTGTAAATTGAAATTTGCTTTCATAAATGTTAGCAACACCTCCACCTTTGCAGGATGCTCAGGGGATATGGTCACTAGTGTAACCAGGAGGAGAGGCCTCATTTAACACAGTAAATTCATCAAGCTTGAGCCATGTTTTAGTCGGGGCCAATCACATCATATGAATAGTGATTAGTTCATTGACTATGACTGCCTTTGAAGTGAGGGATCTAACATTAAGTAGTCCTATTTTGAGATGTGAGTTATTAACACAATCTCTTTCAATAATGACGACAGGAATGGGGGTCTTTAATCCAGTGAGATTGCTAAGGTGAATACCGCCATGTTCAGTTTTGCCCGACCTAGATCGAGGCACAGGCGGTCTCAATGGGGAAAACTGAGCTGACTACACTGACTGTGCTGGGAACAGACTCCACTAAGCTGGCAGACTGGCTAACACCATGATGCCTGCACCCATCTCATTGTGGAGCGAGAGGAGTTAGAGACCTGTCTATGATGATAGATAAGATGAGAGCACCACTCCAGTCCGTCACTCCTCAGCAGGCCAGACTTGGTCCTTGGTGGTGAGTACCAGGAAGAGGGACAGTTATGTATAAATTCTATATTTTGGGAGGGGCAGGAAACAGTTATTCTGCTGTAGAGCTCATCACTCCCCCTAACTGGGAGGGGGCCAGAGACAGTTACTCAATGCCAACACATCTTTCTAGTTAAGGTACACGCCAAAGTTTTGTTGCGCTTGGTGACCTCTGACTGTTTCATCCTAATATCGTCGGTGCCGACATTGATAACAATATCCCTATAACCTACACTCTTCAGACTAGCCTTTACGTCGGTAACCCTGCCCCCTGGTAAACAATATATGATTGCTGGATAATTATTTTTAAGTCTAATATTGCGGTTAATGGAGTCGCCAATGTGTTTTCAATTTGTCAGAGTGAATGGTGGGAGGCTTCGGCGGCTCAGACCCGGTAACGGGTGGAGGAGAGACCTGGAAAGTCTTGGGCTCTGACTCGGGCTCTGACTCCGACTCGTTGGTTGGTGGGGAAAACCAGTTGAAAGTTTCTATCGGCTGAATGAGCGACAAATGTTGAGCATGCCGACAGCATTTCTTTCCAGAAGCCATAAGCTTGTTTGGCAAGTTTCAAAGAAGACGAACTAAGAACAACCTGTTATTAAAGAGAGTGACGCAGAAGGTTCACAGTACCTGGAGGAACCTGTTCTATAGTATAATATATTTTTCAATTCCTAACATTTCTAACATCTTACTGGTCTCAAGACTGACTTGGACATGACTTAGGTTTTAGGCTTATAGGCGTGCACATCATTGACGACCTAGAATGGTCCCTTCACACAGACAGTGTGGTGAAGGAGGTGCAACAGCGCCTCTTCAACCACAGGAAGCTGAAGAATTTCGGCATGGCTCCTAAGACCCTCATGAATTTCTACACATGCACCATTAAGAGCTTCCTGTCGGGATGTATCACTGCCTGGTACAGCAATTGCACCATTCGCAACCGCAGGGCTCTCCAGAGGTTGGAACGGTCAGACCAACACATCATCGGGGGCAAACGGCATGCCCTCCAGGGCATCTACAGCACCTTGTGTCACAGGAAGGCCATCAAGGACCTCAGCCATAAGCCATGGCTATTTTACCCACTACTATCTAGAAGGTGAAGACAGTGCAAAAGCTGGGACCGAGAGACTGATAAAACTGCTTTTATCTCCAGGTCATCACTAGCCATCCTTCGCCCAGCACCCTGCCCTGAACCTCACTGTTACTAGCAGGCTACCTGGTACACTAACCTGCACCTTATAAAATTGCATTAAATAATGTTTACATACTGTACTGTTTTTCCCACTTTATAGGTACATTGCATTCGGAAAGTATTCAGACCCCTTGGCTCTTTCCACATTTTGCTACATTTTGCCTTATTCTAAAATGGATGGGAAATTTTTTTTCCTCATCAATCTACACATAATAACCCATTGCTCTCTGAGGATGTGTTGGTACCATTCTTTATTCATGGCTGTGTTCTTAGGGAAAATTGTGAGTGAGCCCACTCCCTTGGCTGAGAAGCAACCCCACACATGAATGGTCTCAGGATGCTTTACTGTTGGCATGACACAGGACTGATGGTAGCGCTCACCTTGTCTTCTCCGGACTAGCTTTTTCCAGGTGACCCAAACAATCGGAAAGGGAATTCATCAGAGAAAATTACTGTACCCCAGTCCTCAGTAGTCCAATCCCTGTACCTTTTGCAGAATATCAATCTGTCCCTGATGTTTTTCCTGGAGATAAGTGGCTTCTTTGCTGCCCTTCTTGATATCAGGCCATCCTCAAAATGTCTTCGCCTAACTGTGCGTGCAGATTCACTGCCTGCTGCCATTCCTGAGCAAGCTCTGTACTGGTGGTGCCCCGATCCCGTAGCGGAATCACCTTTAGGAGACGGTCCTGGAACTTGCTGGACTTTCTTGGGAGCCCTGAAGCCTTCTTCACAACAATTGAACCGCTCTCCTTGAAGTTCTTGATGATCTGATAAATGGTTGATTTAGGTGCAATCTTACTGGCAGCAATATCCTTGCCTGTGAAGCCCTTTTTGTGCAAAGCAATGATGACGGCACGTGTTTCCTTGCAGGTAAACATGGTTGACAGAGGAAGAACAATAATTCCAAGCACCACCCTCCTTTGGAAGCTTACAGTCTGTTATTCGAATTCAATCAGCATGACAGAGGGATCTCCAGCCTTGTCCTCATCAACACTCACACCTGTGTTAACGAGAGAATCACTGACATGATGTCAGCTGGTCCTTTTGTGGCAGGGCTGAAATGCAGTGGAAATGTTTTTTTGGAGATTCAAAAAAAAAAAGAGAAAGGGGCAATTAATTGCAATTCATCTGATCACTCTTCATAACATTCTGGAGTATATGCAGATTGCCATCATACAAACTGAGGCAGCAGACTTTGTGAAAATAAATATTGTGTCATTCTCAAAACTTTTGGCCACGACTGTACATATGAGATGAGTAATGCAAAATATGTAAACATTATTAAAGTGACTAGTGTTACAATTATTAAAGTGGCCAGTGATTTCAAGGGCAGCAACCTCTACTTTGCTAGTGATGGCTATTTAACAGTCTGATGGCCTTGAGACAGAAGCTGTTTTTCAGTCTCTCTTGTACTGACCTAGCCTTCTGGATGATAACAGGGTGAACAGGCAGTGGCTTGTGTGGTGGTTGTCCTTGATGATCTTTTTGGCATTCCTGTGACATCGGATGCCGTAGGTGTCCTGGAGGGCAGGTAGTTTGCGATGGGCAGTCCGCACCACCCTCTGCCTGCAATGGCAGGCAGTGCAGTTTCCATACCAGGCGGTGACAGCCCGACAGGATGCTCTCAATTGTGCATCTGTAAAAGTTTTTGAGGGTTTTAGGTGCAAAGCCAAATTTCTTCAGCCTCCTGAGGTTAAAAAGGCACTGTTGCGCCTCCTTCGGCACACTGACTCTGCTGTTTCCTGAAGTCCACGATCATCTCCTTTGTTTTGTTGATGTTGGGGGAGAGGTTATTTACCTGGTACCACACCTCCTCGATGTCTCGTCATTGTTGGTAATCAAGCCTACTACTGTTGTGACGTCTGCAAACTTGATGATTGAGTTGGAGGCGTGCGTGGTCACGCGGTCATGGGTGAACAGGGAGTACAGGAGGGGGCTAAGCATGCATTCTTGTGGGGCCCCATTGTTGAGGATCAGCGAAGTGGAGGTGTTGTTTCCTACCTTCACCACCCAGGGGCGTCCTGTCAGGAATTCCAGGACCCAGTTTCACAGGGCGGGGTTCAGACCCAGGTCCTTAAGCTTAATGATATACTTGGAGGGTACTATGGTGGGGTGGCAGAGTAGCCTAGTGGTAAGATTGTTGGACTAGTAACCAGAAGGTTGCAAGTTCAAACCCCTGAGCTGACAAGGTACAAATCTGTTATTCTGCCCCTGAACAGGCAGTTAACCCACTGTTCCTAGGCCGTCATTGAAAATAAGAATTTGTTCTTAACTGACTTGCCTAGTTAAATAAAGGTAAAATAAAAAAATGGTGTTGAATGCTGAGCAATGAACAACATTCTTAAATAGGTTTTCCTCTTGTCCAGATGGGATAGGGCAGTGCGATGGTGGATCTATTGGGGCGAATTTTAGTGGGTCTAGGGTGTCAGGTAAGGTAGAGGTGTATATGATCCTTGACTCGTCTCTCAAAGCACATCATGATGACAGCAACCCCATCAGTATGAAATAGGCCAATATAAATGTAAAAGTCTGTGTTTGGAATAATATGTTCAATAACACATCAGTGTGTGGGTCATAATATGTTGATTTATCTGATTCTAAAATACAAATCATATATATCAAGTTATCTCTATCATACATTAACCAGCACTGTTCCTCTCTTTCCCTTCCTCCCTCCACTATGTCCTTCCTCTGGCAGCTGGAGCCATCTCCATACGGTCTCCTCAGCAGAGTCTGACCAGGCCTGTCCAACAGGATGTATTGTTCTCTGTGGACATCTCCTGTGTTGGGACTCCCACCATACAGTGGACCTTTATGTCTGGCAGGGTGAGCAGAGACATTGGGGCGTGGCAACCTGGTGGGTATACCAATGTATCAGAGGACTATATGGACAGAGTCCACACATACACTAATGGATCTATGGGACTGTCGGACCTACGTATTCAGGACGCCGGCTTCTACGTGATCACTGTGACTGAACTGTCCGGGAGCAGCAAAGATGAAGGATTTGTCTTGAAGGTGGAAGGTGAGTGAATAGTGGGCGCAGGCCTGTATCACAATGTGGCATTTTGCTTTAGGCTACAGTGTTAGTGTTTCATCATAGCTGACATGTACAAGAACCCCTATATGGAACTGTTTTCCTCTCAGTCCTGGAGACGGTTTCTGTAGCGGCCTTATGGTGTTAATGAACAGTATCTTTACAAGTAGTTCAGTACAAGTGACCTTCATTTCTGAGTAAGCTAGTTAGTGGAAGTGAGAATGAACATGGTGTGTTGTAGAGGTTCTGTATGAGGACCTCCAGTACCTGGCAGTGTTTGCTGTAGGGCTGGCCTCCCTGGCTGGCTTCCTCATGGTCTCCATGTGGCTCATGGACAAAGCCTACTGCCGGATCAAGGCATGGAGAAAGAGGCAGCAGATGCCAGGTAAATTATTTTAGAATGCTTTTTGGTGTAATAGATACATTTAGTAATTCAACGACTCGTTTAATTGTTCTTGTGTGTACTTGGTTTGTGTGTCATTGAATCTCCTGTTTTTCTCTCCAGAGAATGATGTAACGGACCTGCAACCTCTCTGATATGAAGATCTATGAGACAGCCAGATGACACTGCCCAACAACCAATCTGAGCTAAAATTAAAGACTCATGTTAAGCGTCCACAGCATGTAAATATGACCAGTTTACTGATTCCAGGAACAGATGAAGGATTGTCAACCTTATGTGCCTCAAGACTAGCTGCATGTATGATTTTACTGTACACACAACAGCTGATATTAGTCCATGCTATTTTATGTAAGGAAACACACTGACAAGCGGAAACAAATAATATATTTATTTTCACAGCTGAGTTTTTCTTACTGTAACAACATTTGAAATATATATTTTTTACATCGACACGGGTAAGTCAAATGTCCAAGCAATTATACTAACATCAATGCATGATTTCAACAAAAGTGGACCAAGTTTGTTTTCTATGTGCTGAATCCTATCAGAGACAGCAAGAGAGAGTGTGATAGTGGCCAGACCTAAGGACAGGGGGTGAGGGCAGCCATGAGAAGCTCCATCTTGTAGACAAAGTTGCGTCCCTCCATCTTACTCCAGTGGACCTCCTTGTAGGGCCCTCGCAGGTGGTTCCACTTCCCATCCTGGATGACGTCAGACTTGGGCAGCTCCTTGCTCTGGCTGCGTGGGAACTGGACCAGGACCTTACAGCCACTCTCTGGACCATTACGCACTGGAGAAGATGCATCACATTCATTTGGACAAATGTTACCATTATCTTATACATTTCAGTCATTCCAATCATTATATTAGTTTTCAGACTAAATTAGTTGTTTAAGGTGTATAACATCCAATATGCCAGATTGATTGATTGATTGAAGGCGGTACCTGAGATGGCGTATTCCCCGTTGGAGGAGGCGACGGTGATGGCCGAGGCATTACCGATGCTCTCCACAGAGCCCAGGCCCACATGGTTACTGAAGCTCAGAACATGCCAACCCATCACCTTAGCCAGCTGCTGTACCGCATGGACCTGGTGCTGAGACATCTGTAGTACCAGGGGAGAGACACAGGGGACACTGTTACTCACACTGGTTCAGACAGGCAGCTACAAAAAGGCTACATCAATACTTTGAAATTGATTTGAATAAAAGTTTCCCTGGATCAAAAAGCCAAGTGAAGAACTAGGTCTAGCAAATGTTATGCACTTTAGAATATATAGCTGGCTTCTAGCTATACTTGAGTGTAATACAGGGTACATAAACAGCAGTTGGCGGTGATGTGACAGCAGTCAGTGTGTCCCTTGACCTGGGAGAGAAGGAAGTCCTGCAGCTCCTGTTCCTGGTGAGAGAGTGTGATGACACGGCCGTCCCTGTGCACCACTCGTATCTGCTCAACCCCTATGTTCAGCTGCAGCTGGATAGACCTGCACACACCCACACAGAAGGTCATGGAACATTCTTTCTCCATGGTCAAAGTTTATTGCTAGACAATACTTTTTATTTCTACCGAATGTTGAAAAAGCTGAATAATTGCCCAATTAAATTGGTGGTAATTCATTAAGGTGAAACCTCTTCTTCTGTTATTCCAGCAAGGAACCTAACTTTTCCCCCTTTAATTTATTCTCACCGTATATTGAGGCCGTTTTACAACCGGCCGTGATTTGGAGTCCCATAGGACGGCGCACCATTGGCCCAGCGTCAGCTAGGTTTGGCCGGTGTAGGCCGTCATTGTAAATAAGATATTTTTCTTAACCAACTTGCCTAGAAGATATGTTGACACTTTCTGGCCCAGAAGTATATTCTCTAAACACTGTCCCTTAAACCATGTAGAAAGAGTACTCTCTGCCTCTGTTGCTCTGGCCTAGCCAATCCTCCTGGCTTTAACAGTACTCTGCCTCTGTTGCTCTGGCCTAGCCAGTCCTCCTGGCTTTAACAGCACTCTGCCTCTGTTGCTCTGGCCTAGCCAGTCCTCCTGGCTTTAACAGTACTCTGCCTCTGTTGCTCTGGCCTAGCCAGTCCTCCTGGCTTTAACAGTACTATGCCTCTGTTGCTCTGGCCTAGCCAGTCCTCCTGGCTTTAACAGTACTCTGCCTCTGTTGCTCTGGCTTGGCTCCTGCTCCACTTACTTGCAGATCTGCTCGTAACCCTGGGAGGTGATGAGGACTTTGACACTGGACTCGTACACGTCGTTGATGTTGGACCAGTGGGCCTGGATCTGGGGGTCTTCTATACGGCTGGCCAGGCTGTCGATGGTCCGCGCCGTCCTGAAACAGACACGAGTGGTGGACTTGCAGTCAATGTTGATTTGCTGTCCTGTAAAATTTTTATTCAGTAACATATTGTTTCATTGTGCAAACATTTTCATGATTTGTGTTTTGACAAAAAAAGATAAGGGGTGCTTTGAGTGAAACAACAAGCCTGACAAAATAATATTATTAAAAAATAAAACAGTATGACAGTATGAGCTTATCATTGATGTGGTGTTTTTGTGCCTACCTGCTGCGTAGGAAGATGTGTTTGGCCTGTTTGATGATCTTCTCCAGTAGGCCCTCATTCTGCTGCAGGTTGGAGATCTCAGCCTTGTCATAGGCCATGGGCCCTGCCATACGCTGCCTTTTGTGGCCAAAGGGGGCACTAGCCGGATGGGGCATCACTATCGAACTCAGGGTCTGCTTGTGGAACTGTGGGTGGGAAGGGCGGGGCATTTATATTGATCAATATGTATCACAGTTCACACAATCAGCATTGATACACACATGTGCATATGTACAAGATGAAATAAAACAAGGGGGGCTTAGTTTGGTCAGTATCTGTCTGAGTACGTCTTTGGTCAACAATATAATTACTAGATGGCCAGGTTCAATTTAGTTCCAGAATTCTCCACCCAGAAAGACTGGCGGACCCACCTCTCTCATGAGTTGGTGCAGGTTGTGTTCTAAAACGTAGAGGTGGTCGTCGGGTTTAGGTTTCTCTGGTGACGCCCTCTGGTTCTTCTTCTCTCCAGTGGAGTGACACAGAGAAATGGACAACTGGAGACCTGCAGGGAGGCTAGACAACCTTAATAGTGGTGTAATACAGAAATCTCTTAAGAGTAGGACTCTGCACAGCTGACGAGGGGTGAATAACAGCAAAATAACAGCTACTGCATCTCTGGACACTTAGAACGCACTACTCCAGGTAACAGACAACAACAAAAAAAAAACATTGATTTTGCAAAATGCATGGTTTCATGGAGTATTAATTTTCCATAGGCTACAATAACTCTCCTAAAAGCATTGTGAAGTGTCCTCACCTGGGAAGGGTTGAGAAATGATCTGGTTCTTGACAACGATGTGGGGGATCTGGGACTTGATCTGAACCGCCTCCCGGGACAGCTGGGCAAAAATTTCCTTACAGAGCAGCACATTCTGGGCAGCTTCCAGCTTCACATGCCACGGCTGAGTGCCAGCTTTAGCTTTAGGCTGCCTCCTGAACAGACTCACAGTGCCTAGGTCACCTATGTCAGGGGCTTGTTTCTGGATTGAAACCTGGAAGACAACACAATGTTTGAGAGGCCAGGCCGAACATCAACATTATCACAATGAGGTATGTTCCCTGAGCAGTATCTACTCACTTTGATGTAAGCTGATCCCTCCAGATCACTGGGGATCTGGACGTTCAGTGGACAGTAATCCTCTGGGAGCTTCTTGTCCAGGTCGATGTCCGTGTTCTTTATCACCTCAAAGGTGCCGGCATGAGGAAACAAGGATCCTGCAGAGAGATACATGGCATTAGAAATTAGCTATATAATGTCATAAAAACAATGAATGTGCAGAAGGTGGTAAATACGGAAATGACACTAAATGAGACATTTGAGCAGAGTTAACGCCTCCACACCTGCGCTCCTGTAGCTGAGGTCTCCCAGGATCTTGTCTCCTACTTTGCGTAGTTTCCACTGCGAGCGGAGCCGCAGCAGCTCTGAGTTGAAGTCTCTCTGTCTCCTGTTCTCCTGGTTCTCTGCCACTGACTTGCTTAGTTTATCTGCCCCCTTCAGGAGCAGCTGAGCTGCTGTGGCCAAAGACTTCTTCTTACTGATGAGCTGGAACACCTGTGGCGTCTATAGTAAGGAGTGAGGTAGGGAGGTCAGGGGAGAGAGAGAGTGAGGTAATAGGTTCATGTCAAATAGTCCAGTGGCTTCATCTCCTTCATCTGCAGTGACCTCAAAACACAGGATAGATCAAAGTAAGCAATATGTTGGATGTGTATTGTGTACCAGGAATTAGCTTTCATTATCAGTTTAGTTATACCACGTCAGTGCAAATGAAGACAGAATGAAGAAAGAACCACTTAAGACTACTGAGATGCATTGAAAAGATTGAAGTCCTGAGTAAAGCCACTTAGCTAGGCCTACCTTTCCAGCTGAGGGGTCCTGGGACACTGGGTCCAGGGCCATGTACTTCTTCTCCTTGACAACGCTGAGGACGTCGTATAGCACACACATCTCTGTCAGGGAGCTGCGGAGGTTGTTACGCACAGAGTCCCAGGGCCACAAGGACGGCTGGAACTTCACTGTGGCTGGAAGGAGGAGGAGCAAGTATCAATCAACCATTCTGTTCAGATCAACTCCCTACAGAGCTCTTAATAGAAATCATAAGTGTTACTTCAGATTTGGGCCGGGTACATACCAGTATTGCGATACTCATTAGTATCGTGGCAAGGAAACAAAACACGAAGCGGATTTAACTTTTTAGGAAAACAGACCTAATGTTGGAAACAAATGTCAATGTTGTCATCCAGTCATATTTATTTATTTTCCAAGCTATAGCACACAATGTTTTACAGACCGCAGGTTTTCAAAGGACCAAAGAGTTAGTTCTGCTTTGCGTTTTCATTTTTGCCATGGAAAAAATATTGTGCTATTGGCATCATTGCAGCCCTGCTACAGATGTCTATCAGATGGTCTCAGGAACACAAGGTTTTTCGATAATAACTCTCCAAGGCAGAAATAATACCTTTACAGTCAATTAATGAGGCTGGTGTAGACTGTCGTGGAAATTCAGTACTGAGAGAGATTTGGTCATTTCTTCAAACAATCATCTTTATTTAATATCAATTAATTATTGCAATAATGAGGCTGGTCGACCCCCCCCACCCTTGAGTGTTGGACCAAGTAACCTACCCTTCACACATATGCAGAGTACTTTATATTGCTGACACTAACAATGCTCAGCCATGGTTGGTTCAACCCCCCTCATGCAGACCAAAGAGCATCATAAGCCACTCTGGGTTCATCCTGTCGTTATCTGCATGTGGGTTGTTGTCTTAACCCAAACCCTGGCTTAGTTTCCTAGATGCAAAAATGATTTTGAGACAATGAGGGATTGTTCTACTCCTAAGCTATCTCTAGGAAAAACACATTATTGTCTATGCAATGCTGTCTTTAACTCATTTGTCAGCTCAAGCCATCTCTGCAGGGAACTAGAGTGGAGACCATAAAAACACAGACACTAACAGGACAGAAATATCCTCATATTTGTTAAGTATTAATATCAAACAAAATCAGGTAAATGTGTAATTTTTCTATCACAAGATAAACACGGAATGTGTCCATGGGGTGACATACCTTCATCCTCCTCTGGCTCTTGCTTCCCCCACTCCTGGGGGTCCCTGGGCTCTGTTTCCACCCCCTCTTCATCAGAGTCTGATCCCTGGCCAAAGTCGATCCTCTGGGCTAGCTTGGCCAGGTTCTGGGACATAGACAAGGGAGGGACATATGTCTCCATGCCATCCAAAGACACCTCCTGGACCTGCTTCTCGCAGGACGACTCGATGCTGACACGCACTGCTGGACCACTACCCGACATGTTGATGGCGAAGAGGAGTCCCACCTAAAGCAAAACCATTCTAATCACTACATTTTACCCACCATAACTATGATGATCACAGACCATGGGCAAGTTTAGACAAATAAGGAGCTAAAAAGACTACAGCTATCCATGTGGAAAATATAGTTGGCTAACTTAGCTAGTTGGCAATGAGTGATGCTAGGCATTGTCACATACTGTAGCTAGTTAAGTTTAGCATTGGCTAACAACAGATAGCTAGCTAAACAAAGCAAACAAGCCAGTCCGATTAGCCTAGTATAAAATCCAGCTCCCTAATGCAGATTACAATTAGATACAAGTGGAATACAATTTATGTTATACAAACGATTTTCAACAGAATGTGAGACAGATAGCTAACTAGCTATATATAAATATAGCTCACCGTTAAGAAAAGGGCGACTTTTGCAATGTCTTCTTCGTGTGTACTGTCCTGGAAACCTACCACTGGTCGTGGGCTATGCTGCCACCTACAGTGCATTTCAGTGTACAATATGGGTACGTCCCACACATACTGTGTTCAGGCAATTTTGTGTTTAATAACTGATAAAGAAAACAATTTCGTCAAGTATTTTGTTTATTAAAGGTCCAATGCAGCAGTGTTTAACTCAATATCAAATCAAAAGTCCATTTTATCTCAACAAAGAATCTATCAGCAAAGTCAGAGCTAGTAAGAGGGAAAAAAGTAAGGTGCGAGTGTTAGTTCACAAAAGGCATTTTGGGGGCAGGGTCAGGAAGGGGTGCAAGAGTGGTGCTGTGTGATTATTTAAAAGACTCTTTGAAGAGGTAGGGTTCAGATGTTTTTGGAAGAGGGGCAGGGACTCTGCTGTCTTAGCTTCAGTGGGAAGCTGGTTCCACCATTGGGGTGCCAGGAAAGAGAAGAGCTTGGACTGGACTGAGCGGGTGTGGGAGGGCTAATGAGACCAGAGGTGGCAGAGCAGGGTGTTTATAACTAAACCAAGATAGACCACAGCCTGTCGTTTCCAATGGGAACAAATGAGTCAGAATGGGCAGATCAAGCAAGGAGGTGGGCAGAGCCAAGCACGAGCTAGCAAGATCCTATTAGCTCGTTCTAGCAAACATCTGCAAATTTCCTTTAGGGAATGCCTACTCTGTGAAGTACACGTGTGCAATAACTCAAATCACCTTTGCACTCAGAAAACTGTATTAAGATCAAATGTTTCATCAATGAGAAAATTTGCAGAATGTTGGCCAAAATCTATCTCGTTCCATCTTCACCCACTGCCAGATACTGGGCTTCCTCTCACTACCATATTTGGTAGGGAGTGGAAAAGCCAAGCAGGTGCTTCACATTTATAAATCCATTGAAATATCGGTCTCATTGTTCTATCTGTGATGGAGTGCTCGGTTTAGGGGTGTAGGGTTTGAGCATAACCTAAATGTATGGAGGGGCAGATCCTCTTGCTGATCCGTAGGCTAGTAACATTGTCTTGTAGCGGAAGAGCAATATCTCAAGCAAGAATTTAGCTAGGACTGTCTGGAATTGGAGAGGGGAAAACTGAAAACTAGCTGTTATTAGCAGATTGGGTTGGAACTCTCTTTCTTATTGGTCTATTAAATAGTTACCACCTGTGATTTCACCAGGCAGGCCAAAACTCCATCACATCAAAACAGACTGACATTTCTTTCCAAAGACTTGTACTAAAAGGGCGTTATCATAACACATATAAAACACAAGAAAATCAAGTTGACTGCACTGGTCCTTTCATCAGCAACAGATACATGACATGTTGCAAGCATTTCTTAGGCTGTGTTTAGACAGGCAGCCAATTCTGATTTATTTCACTAATTGGTCTTTCGAATAAAAAGACCAGCTCTGAAAAACACCCAATTAATGGAAACATTTCAGAATTGGGCTGCCTGTCTAAACGCAGCCATGGTGGAACTCATCCAATCACATGATTTAGCGGGCAGTTTAAAATACAGGAAGTGACGTTTGACGACGACCTAACGCTTTTACGCGTTGGCTAATAAACAACACTTTCGAAGATGATTTTGCAACGCAGTTGAACTTTAGCTAATTCATTTTATTTGTTTGTTTAGCTAACGCATCATAAAGAAACACAATGTAGAATGCGAAAACGGGTATATTTGTTCTGCTATAAAGTTTCTGGTGCTAGCTAGCTAGCTTAGCACAACAACTGGATGGCCTTTATTTTCATGTGTGTTTTTCAGCCAGTGCTGACCAGCGAACTCATCTTTTCGCATGTCAACATCCCTGGATTTTCTAAGGATGAAGAGAAAAGTGGCTCGATTACGGTTAAGTCCAAATGAAGAAGCGCTCGAGAGGAACACGAAAGGAGAAGGAAGCTGCGAATAGAACAGGTATAGCGTAGCTAACGGCTAGCAAACTAGCTAGCAAACACTCACTGTCAGTATGCCAATGTGTACACTGTCAAGTGCGGATCATTAACTACCACTCTTTCACAGGTGCGGGAACAGGAGCGGTATATCGCCCTGCAAATCCGCAAATCCGCGCAGGAGTTGGAGGAGTGGGAGCGACAGCAGAGGGAGAAACGGGAGACCCTGCAAAAGTTATATCAGGACAATCTCCGATTTTTGGGAGAGGGACATAAGTACCAAAGAAAATGTAAAACTTCTCAACCCATGTCTTAGCTATGTGTGATCCATTGCAGACTGCCAGTGTAATGTTACTGGGTTTTGTTGGAATGTTTAGGGTCATGGGTCTTGCCCCAGATCACAAAATAACTGTCTTTACTTCACTATACAACGTGTTGATCAAGGCACACTTCATATTTCCCCAGAAGCCTGAATGTGTGACAATTGCACAGAAAAATGAGGAGAATAACGTTCGGGCAGATGAGCGCTATTGACTCGCCATCAAAGCGCTCAAATCACAGAGACAGAAAGAGGAGGAACAAAATCGGTGAGCCTATCCACTGGATTTTATTTGGCCAAACAAACATGGCATTTTTACTTTGTTTTATATAAATTCGTTTTTTCTTCTCTCAAGTCTTATTGAGGCTAGGAAGAAGGCCATACAAGTGGAGAAGGAGAGGGCAGCAAAAGTGGCCAGTCCTGGAGGAGGCCACTCCTGACCTTACACCCTCGGCTGGGGCAGAGGAACAACTGGATGAAGGTGAAGTGATGGATGACATTCTGATGTTTGACTCTGGCTTTGATTAATGTCTGAATTACTATCAGAGGATGACCATAGTGTTGTCAAAAAAGGTTATGCAAACTGTAATAAATGGAGTTGGATCATGTGCACAAAGTTAACAATTATTTTGCCTTTAATGGTAGAACCATCCAGGCCTCTAGGTGGTGCTCCCAGAAAGGCCTTGAAGAAACTACTGACCTGCGTCAGGTCACAGAGAGACCAGTGGGGCTACTGGAGGCTGGTTGACCCCACGTCTGACTGCCAAACTATTCAGACAGCAGAGTTCTACACGACCTCAGATGGTATGACTAGTCAGGTTTTCTGGCCAGCGAAAAGCGGGGCCGACCGTTGACCACTAGTCCCAGACTCCCTGACCCCTCTCAGCCAGCCCAAGGTTAGTGAGCCCTTAGTATTTGCTACCAAAAGTTGAAGCGTCAAGAGAAGCATTGATTGAGAGAATAGTGTCCCAGTGTTTGTTTGATTATCCACTTCATGTATTATCTGTTCAGCTATAGAGACAACAGAGGAGTACATAGTAGCTGGTACCCTGCTCCATCCTGATAAACAAGCCATCAAGATCCACACATTTGAAACCGAGAGGAAGAGAATGGTGTGTGTTTTTGTATCTATGTATTCATGCATGTCTATAACGTCTGTAATATTTCTGTCTTGAGGGTGATGTATAATAAAACAAGTGAATGTATTTACCTTTCTGGGAACGTGTCTCTAAAGCTGAACGCTCATAGTTTGACCTGTGGGTGCCTCTGTTTTCCAGGAGGAGGAGCCGGAGAGGCAGAAGCAGGAGCAGATAGCCCTGCTACAGGATTTAGGGGAGAAGAAGATCAGGCTGGAGCTGCTGCTACTGCAGGAGGCCCGGGAAGAGAGAGCGCAGCAGCAGACGGCCATGGCCCAAGACACTGCTGCTGCATCTGGACCACCGAAAACACCAGCCCAGAACGTCAGCCCTGCTGCACCATCTCCTGAGGTAGGTGGATGATGTAAATCAATAATAGCCTGAATTGAATTTTTCAATATATTTCATGATGGTTTCTACACTTGAACTGAGCTGTGTGTGTGTGTCTTTTCTTTCTGAGCCATGATGTAAATCAAATATTCCTGAAGTATATGTGAACATATTTCATGAGGGTTTCTACACTTGAACTGAGCTCTTTCCACAGTATTATTTACAGTGCATTCGGGAAATTATTCAGACTCCTTGACTTTTTCCACATTTTGTTACGTTTGTTAGGTACTAATTATCAGATTAAGAACTCGACGGACACTATGAAACTTAAACCAAGTTACTTCTTCCCAAAGGATTGAACGGCTGAATCGACAAAAACATGTTTACAATAGTGGTGGTATATATACACCACTTTGGGTGGAGTCTCCTCCTCGCTAAACATTGTGTATTTATTGCTAGGCAGGAAACTAAGTGAAATGGCAAACTTTTCCTTCTCCCTTAACCTGACCTGACCCCCTTCATCACTAATCCATGACACACTCTCCTTTTATCAATGCCTGCCACATGATCGTTTTCTCTACACTCAGTACATTCCAAGCTTAATTGCACACACCATATACTTTCCTCCTACCATTAACTTCCGGTGTAGACCCTCTAAAGCATAGCACTCAACATTTCAATAGAATACCTGATAGAACCCAGAATCCATCACGTTACAGCCTTATTCTAAAATTGATTACATTTTTCCCCCCTCATCAATCTACATACAATACCCCAGAATGACAAAGCAAAAACAGGTTTTTAGACATTTTAGCAAATTTATAAACTGCTAGCACATTTACAAGTACTCAGTACTTTGAAGCATCTTTGGCAGCAATTACAGACTCAAGTCTTCTTGGGTATGATGCTACAAGCTCGGCACACCTGTATTTGGGGAGTTTCTCCCATTCCTCTCTGCCGATTCTCTCATGCTCTGTCAGTTGGGACAGACCCTTTACTCAGACTTGTCCCGAAGCCACTCTTGCGTGGTCTTGGCTGTGTGCTTAGGGTCGTTGTCCTAAGTGCCCTGGGGCAGGTTTTCATCAAGGATCTCTCTGTACTTTTCTCTGTTCATCTTTCCCTCTGTTCATCTTTCCCTTTGGCTGAAGCCAAAGCAAACACCAGGGCCCAGTCTGAGACCAGGGCCAACACAACCACCAGGGCCTAGTCTGACCCAACCACTGTTCAGTCATCCACTACTAAACCCAGGAGAGAGGGGAGGAGTGCAGAGTCAACCCATGCAGGACTGGATGCCAAGCAGAAAAAGCATTAGCCAAAGCTCCAAACTCCCTTGCAGCCTCCATTGCTAGGTAACAATGGATACGTCTAATATTGTGTTAACAACCAACCAACCAACACGTGGCAACTCTTGGTTAGTGATGGGTCAAACACTTGGTCTTAGGGGTTGTACTGTTACTGAACAGAGTCCTCTCTTTCTCCTCGGTGAGTGAAGCCAAGCTGAAGAAGGTTGGGGACGTGAGGATCCGCACTCCTGAGATGCGGAAACAGGATGTGGCTGACATGCGCCAGAGAACAGAGAGGTGATAAGTTCTTTCTATTCTGCTGGAACAAGACCCAACCACACATCACGTAAACGTGATATCTGACTCTGGTACCTAGGATGTTTTTTCAGTGCCACCCGTTTCTCTCATGGTCTCTGCAGGTTGTACAGCTGACTAGATGAGGTGAAGCTTCAGAAGGAGGTCAGGAGCAGACAGGAGGCATATGCCAAAGAGTTTCACAAGGTAACATTTAAAATACCCCAATTTTTAAACATGATACCGTATCTGGCATTACTGTATATTGAATTAATTGAAGGTTGAAGTGGATTGATATACATCAACATTAGTCAGTTTGAATTGATATGTATTCTGTTTTCTCTCGTCACAGAAAACCTTACAGAAGCTACGGGCCAAGCAGTCTCCGCAATGATACTGAATATCTGTGTGTTCTGTTTGCACTTATTTTGTACTTCCATGTGTATTTGTACAGTTTAATCAGTAATGTAAAATATATTTGTAAAGTGTGTATATAATCTGCATTGTCTATTCATCACAACTTACTACTGTGTTCACACAACAAAAGCAGCCAGTGCACTATTGCACTTTGAATACTGTAGATACACACATTGCATTATGAGAATGTTATGTTGCCTGTAAAAATATTTTTGTTTTAGGTTTTTATAGCCAATAAAGTTGCTTGTTGCTGATTTTTCCTATCCTTATAAGTTGTATTATGGGAGGCCACTTGAAATGAAAAGATTGGAAAACTTCTAAACTTGTCACACGAAATAAAGCCCTCCCACCATTTTAAAAGGTGATACACTGGGCATATTCATTACGTTGATTCTGTTACAAAACTTATCAAACGGGAGGAGACCTACCTGAATTTGTCCAATAGAAACTCCTTTCGCTGTTTGCTTCCATAATGAATACGCCCCAGCTCATTATACGGTGGTTTGTTGAACGTCTTATTGGCTTGAAGGGCATTCTTGAGCGTGCGTGATTTCCCTACACAGTATATTTGCACGGTAGAATTCAATGGATATAGGTAATTCTTACATGTTCTATGTTTTGAGCTGCTTTTGAAAGCAAAAGTCTAATTGAAAACCATTATTGGCATTGTTGAATTCGCTTTTCATAATGGTAAGCTAGTACTAAACAACTAAGAAGTCTGTTTGGTTGCCATGGCAACTACTGTTCCTATATAGTAAACTTGCTAGCTATTTCTAGCGGCAAATGTGGTTACCACTTAATCTGTATCCATAGACATTGGATGCAGTGATCACAATATAGTAGCTATATATATAGAACCAAAGTTCCAAAAGCTAAACCTAAAATAATGTTCGAAAGTTTTTGTGTGATTCTTATGTGGATGATGTAAAAAATATAAAAAAATTGGTCACAACAGCATCAATGTAACAACTTTAGACCGTCCCCTCGCCCATACCCGGGTGCGAAGCAGGGACCCTCTGCACACATCAACAGTCACTCACGAAGCATCGTTACTCATCGCTCCACAAAAGCCGCGGCCCTTGTAGAGCAAGGGGAACCACTACTTCAAGGTCTCAGAGCAAGTGACATTCACCGATTGGAACGCTATTTAGCGCGCACCACTGCTAACTAGCTAGCTATTTCACATCCGTTACACCTGCATTGACAATTTAAATGGAAGGCTACTGAGGATGGTAGCTGACTATGCCCACGGCTATCTGTCATATCTTTAATCTTAGTCTAGAGGAAGGTGTTTGTCGTCAGGCCTGGGGGGAAGCCAAAGTAATTTCGCTACCCAATAGTGGTAAAGCAGCCTTTACTGGTTCTAACAGCAGACCTATAAGCTTGCGACCAGCTCTGAGCAACTTTTGGAAAAAATTATGTTAGCAAATACAATGCTATTTCTCTCTTAAACCTCTACAGTATTGGTGTCCCCCCACGGGATGGTTAAGCTAACGTAGGCTAATGTGATTAGCATGAAGTTGTAAGTAACATGATCATTTCCCAGGACATAGATATATCTGATATTGGCAGAAAGCATAAATTGTTGTTAATCTAACTGCACTGTCCAATTTACAGTAGTTATTACAGTGAAAGAATACCATGCTATTTGAGGAGAGTGCACAATTAAGAACTTGAAAATGTATTAATAAATCAATTAGGCACATTTGGGCAGTCTTGATACAACATTTTGAACAGATAGGCAATGGTTCCTTGGATCAGTCGAAAACTTTGCACATACACCATCTAGTGGCCAACATCTAAATTGCACCTGTGCTGGAATAAGACATTATGGCCTTTCTCTTGCATTTCAAAGATGATGTTTTTTTTTCTTTGTATTGTCTTTTACCAGATCTAATGTGTTATATTCTCCTACATTTAATTCACATTTCCACAAACTTCAAAGTGTTTCCTTTCAAATGGTATCAGGTCCTGAGCTACAGGCAGTTAGATTTGGGTATGTCATTTTAGGCGAAAATTGAAAAAAAGTGTGGATCCTTAAGAGGTTTTAACAAATTGACAACAGCCTTTCAGCATGCTTAAAGAAAGGGGCACTCAACATGTACTGACACAAATTACTGATGATTGGTTGAAAGAAATTGATAAGAATATTGTGGGAGTTGTACTGTTAGATTTCAGTGCATTGATGTTATTAACCATAACCTGTTGTTGAGAGAACTTATGTTTAATGGCTTTTCAACCTCAGCTCTGAATATCAGCTCACGATATGGCAATCTAAAATAACTCAAAGGGGTTTCTTTAATGGAAGATTTTCTAATGTCAAACCTGTAGGGTGTGGTGTACCTCAGGGCAGTTCTCTAGGCCCTCTACTTTTTTCTATTTTTACCAATGACATGCTACTGGAATTTAACAAAGCCGGTCTGTCTATGTATGCTGATGATTCAACCATATACGTGTCAGCATCCACAGTTAATGAAGTCCCTGAAACCCTTAACAAGGAGTTGCAGTCCATTTTGGAATGGGTGGCCAGTAATAAACTGGTCATGAACATCATGAGGTCGAAGGAATTGTTCATAGAGCTCAGAGAGAGGATTGTGTCTAGGCACAGATTTGGGGAAGGGTACGAAAACATTTGGAACCACCAAGACTCTTCCAAGAGCTGGCCGCCCGGCCAAACTGAACAATCGGGGGGAGAAAAGCTTTGGTCAGGGAGGTGACCAAGAACCGATGGTCACTGACAGAGCTCCATAGTTCCTCTGTGGAGATGGGAGAACCTTCCAGAAGGGCAAACATCTCTGCAGCACTCCCCCAAACAGGCCTTTAGGGTAGAGTGGCTGGACGGAAGCCACTCCTCAGTAAAAGGCACATGAGAGCCCGCTTGGAGTTTGCCAAAAGGCACCTAAAAGACTCTCCGAAACAAAGATGGAACTCTTTGGCCTGAATGCCAAGCATCATGTCTGGAGGAAATCTGTCATCATTCCTACGGTGAAGCATGGTGGTGGCAGCATCATGCTGTGGGGATGTTTTTCAGCAGCAGGGACTGGGAGACTAGTCAAGATCTAGGGCAAAGATGAACAGAGCAAAGTACAGAGAGATCATTGATGAAAACCTGCTCCAGAGCACTCAGGACCTCAGACAGGTGTCGAAGGTTCACCTTCCAACAGGACAACGACCCTAAGCACACAGCCAAGACAATGCAAGAGTGGCTTTGGGACAAGTCTATGAGTAAAGGGTCTGAACACTTGTGTAAATGAGAGATTTCAGTTTTTTATTTGTAATAAATTTGCAAACATTTCTAAAAACCTGTTTTTGCTTTGTGGGGTATTGTGTGGGGTATTGTGGGGTATTGTGTGTAGATTGATGAGAGAAAAAAGCAATTTAATCCATTGTAGAATGAGGCTGTAACGTAACAAAATGTGATAAAGGTCAAGGGGTTTGAATACTTTCCGAATGCACTGTAGTTAAGATGCAGCGGATCCAGAACTGAGCGGCACGTCTTGCTCCTTATTGTAGTCAGAGGGCTAATATAAATACTATGCATGCCAGTCTCTCTTGTTTATGTGTTGAAAATTCCAAATTGTTTGCATAGTCAACTTACGCACAGCTCTGCCACACACTTACCCCACCAGACATACCACCAGGGGTCTTTTCATAGTTCCCAAATTCAAGAAAGCGTAGAGTACTATATAGTGCCATTATTGCATAGAACTCCTTTCCATCTCATATTGCTAAAATATATAGTCTCTCTCTTGTCCGTTTGTTCGTTCATACAGGACACATGTTATTCTATTCCTCTCTCTCTCTCTCTCTCTCTCTCTCTCTCGTTCGTACAGGCTACATGTTATTCTATTCCTGTGTCTCTCTCAGGCAGAGAGGAGTCGTGTGGCCAAGCAGCTGCAGGAGCAAGACCTCCTGCTGGAAGTATCCAGGCAGAACTTCAGAGACACTATCAGCTAAAGTTAAATTGCAGATGGAGCTGTGGGTGCTAAAGCTAATACTCATAGGAATTAATAATCTCTATGAATGACGAATAAATAGGATCTCAATGATAATGCTAGCCACACACATCCACCACATCCTCTCTTTCTGCTCCACACGGAGACTCTGAAGGTTGACCACGCCGGACTTCTGCAGACTTCCGCAGTTGCCCAACAGAAAGTTGTCACTCAGTGGGAGCTGTTGGATCGTACCAGGGGAGGTTGTGAGGACAGACAGGGACAGTGCAAAGACTGAGGTGCAGCTGCCATGTCTCTTAGAAAATACATAGCCTAAGAGCACAAGGTTGTTAAAACCTAACTGTGCTTTGCATTGTCTCTTTTTATAGTGTCTGGGAATGTCCTTAAATGTTACAGTATGTTCTTATCTCTCTGTCTTTTGGTCACAGATGTGCATTGTGGTCACCAAGCTAGAGGGTGAGAGGTGTGCTCTGGAAACGCAACTCGCTAAAGTCAAGGTACTGTACTGCTAAAAATCTCTGATGGGCCTCTGCATTATGAAAAGGGCCTCCGCATTATGAAAAGGGCCTCAGCATTATGAAAAGGGCCTCAGCATTATGAAAAGGGCCTCCGCATTATGAAAAGGGCCTCCGCATTATGAAAAGGGCCTCCGCATTATGAAAAGGGCCTCAGCATTATGAAAAGGGCCTCAGCATTATGAAAAGGGCCTCCGCATTATGAAAAGGGCCTCCGCATTATGAAAAGGGCCTCCGCATTATAAAAAAGGGTCTCCGCATTATGAAAAGGGTCTCCGCATTATGAAAAGGGTCTCCGCATTATGAAAAGGGCCTCAGCATTATGAAAAGGGCCTCCGCATTATGAAAAGGGCCTCCGCATTATGAAAAGGGCCTCAGCATTATGAAAAGGATCTCCGCATTATGAAAAGGGTCTTTGCATTATGAAAAGGGCCTCCGCATTATGAAAAGGGCCTCCGCATTATGAAAAGGGTCTCCGCATTATGAAAAGGGTCTCCGCATTATGAAAAGGGCCTCCGCATTATGAAAAGGGCCTCAGCATTATGAAAAGGATCTCCGCATTATGAAAAGGGTCTCCGCATTATGAAAAGGGCCTCAGCATTATGAAAAGGATCTCCGCATTATGAAAAGGGCCTCCGCATTATGAAATGGGCCTCCGCATTATAAAAAGGGCCTCCGCAATATGAAAAGGATCTCCACAATATGAAAAGGGCCTCCGCATTATGAAAAGGATCTCCGCATTATGAAAAGGGCCTCCGCATTATGAAAAGGATCTCCGCATTATGAAAAGGGCCTCCGCATTATGAAAAGGATCTCCGCATTATGAAAAGGATCTCCGCATTATGAAAAGGGCCTCCGCATTATGAAAAGGGCCTCAGCATTATGAAAAGGGCCTCCGCATTATGAAAAGGATCTCCGCATTATGAAAAGGGCCTCCGCATTATGAAAAGGGCCTCCGCATTATGAAAAGGGCCTCCGCATTATGAAAAGGGCCTCCGCATTATGAAAAGGGCCTCAGCATTATGAAAAGGGCCTCAGCATTATGAAAAGGGCCTCCGCATTATGAAAAGGGCCTCCGCATTATGAAAAGGGCCTCCGCATTATGAAAAGGGTCTCCACATTATGAAAAGGGCCTCCGCATTATGAAAAGGGCCTCAGCATTATGATTATGAAAAGGGTCTCCGCATTATGAAAAGGGCCTCCGCATTATAAAAAAGGGTCTCCGCATTATGAAAAGGGTCTCCGCATTATGAAAAGGGTCTCCGCATTATGAAAAGGGCCTCAGCATTATGAAAAGGGCCTCCGCATTATGAAAAGGGCCTCCGCATTATGAAAAGGGCCTCAGCATTATGAAAAGGGTCTCCGCATTATGAAAAGGGCCTCAGCACTAACAGTAAACATACTTCGTGTTTGAATCTGACCATAGCTTTCTTAACTTCTTAACTTTGCATCCTGTGTGATTGACAATTGGAGGCAGGCACTCTGAGCTCCACCTTGCAGAAGCAGGAGGAAGAGAACAGGAGGCTCATGGGAAAGCTGGCTGCCATGGAGCACCAGCAGGTGAGCGATCCATTCAGTATCTACACACTGGGGTCACATCACTTTAAATCTGTCCATCCATAGTGAATGTGTGTTTGTATGTAACATACTTTCTCTATTATTTTCTTTCATGTCCTCTTTCCCCTCACCTCTCAACTCATGGTGTCCTCTTTACCCAAATTGCTCAGCAGCAGGTGGAGCAGATGCTGAAGGAGCTGACGGACAGTAAGAACAACCTGGCCTATGAGAAAGGGAAGCTGCAGGTAAGGACTTTACACATAAAACCAATGATGGAAGAAGTACCCAATTGTCATACTTGAGTAAAAGTTAAGATACTACTTGAGTAAAAGTGAAAGTAAAATACTACTTGAGTAAAAGTCTAAAAGTATTTGGTTTAAATATACTTAAGTATTAATAGTAAATGTAATTTCTAAAATATACATTTGTATCAAAAGTAAAAGTATAAATAATTTCAAATTCCTTATATTAAGCAAACCATGATTTTCTTGTTTCTTTAATTTACGGAGAGCCAGGGGCACACTCCAACACTCGGATATCATTTACAAATGAAGCATGTGTGTTTAGTGAGTCTGCCAGATCAGAGGCAGTAGGGATGACCAGGGATGTTCTCTTGATAATTGCGTGAATAGGACAATTTTCCTTTTTTGATAATCTTTCAAAATGTGTCAGGGAAAATATATGGAGTGAAGGTAAAGTAGTCAAAAATATAAATGAGTAAAGTACAGATAACCAGAGACTGTGGTGTCAGCCAGAGACGAGGCTCTGAAGGACAGCCAGACCCTGAGGGGACAACTGGACAAACTGCAGGAGCAGCATGGGAACAAGGTCAAAGGGCTAGTAAAATGGTTACCCAACCTGGGTCCTGGAGAGCTACAGGGTGTATGCATGCTTTTGTTCCAGCCCAGCACTATCTTACCTGATTCTGCTCTTTGTGTTTGTCCTGTAGCTGTGTGAGCTGGAGGGCTGGCTAGGTGTGTCTCGTCATGGTGGGGGCAGTGTGGCTCAGACCCTGGAGAATATTTTGGCCTCCCACTCCCGTCTGCAACACAACACTGAGTCTGTACAGAAGGAGGTGGGGAGACGAGAGCAGGAGCTAGCCTCACTCAGGAGAGATGGGTAGGTGTGTGTCTGTCTGTCTGTCTGTCTATCTGTCTGTTGTGCATGTATATATGGGTGTATGTTTGAACAACCAATGTATTTGTCAGACTGCAGGGTCAGAGAGCGATTCAGAGGCTACAGGCAGAGGTGGAGAAGCTCAAAGAAAAACTAAATGGTAACTACATCCATTAATGAGTCATCAACACACATATACCCACAAACAGCTCTTAGATTTTAATAGTCATAGTAGTTTACAAAGATACATTTGATTCTCTAGCTGGAACCCTTGCATAAGGCCCTGGATGTGGCAAGGCTGGACAACAAGAAACTAGCCCAGAGTTTGGAGCAGGTTGTGTTGGCCAACGGCCCTCTGCAGGCCAACCTAGACCGAGCTAGAGACCAACCCCAGAACACCATCACACAGAGGTAACTAACTAGGACTAATGTGGATAGTGGGGGTTTATTTTAGTGTGGTTTAATTATGTGAAAGCGTACATGGTTACTTAGCATGAATGTGACATTTATGTCTAAATTCTGCATGTCTATCAGAGAGACGGAGCTGGCTGAGGCCAGAACAGAGATTGGTCGATGATCAGAGCATCTGGAATCTATAAAGCTTCAGATAAGGAAAGAGAGGGACTCTGTGAAGAGGTTGTCACAGAGAGAAATCTCAGAGGTACTGCACTCTCTCTCACACTCCATCATCAGTCAGAACTCTGAAGTATCATCCGGCCTCTTTTCTCATCACTCTTTATTTCTGTCTTTCCCTTCTATTTCTGTGTCTCTCTCTTTCTCTTCAGTTGAGAAAAGCTCTTGAGGACTTGTCATCTAGGTCAGCTGCCATCTCCAGGGCAAATCGGGAGCTGCGGGAGAAGATGTCTGAGTTGGAGAAAGTGGTGTCCAATCGGAAAGCCCGTCTCAGAGATCAGAAGACACAGCTCAAGAAACACCTGGATAACAGAGCCACTCTGGGCAACTCTCAGAAAATATAAGTATCTACAGCACTGTCTAATATATCAAGTCAAAGTTCGTTGGTCACGTACACACTTTAGCAGATGTTATAGGGGATGCAGTGAAATGCTTATGTTACTAGCTCCTAACAATGAAGTAAAATGTCAAACACAATGTCAACAACAAAAAAGTGAGTGCACACAGTTCATCATGCAAATGCAACAGAAAGGTGCTTTCCTCTCGTATCCCTTTATCAACTCTCACTTATAATGCCATGAGTCTGCAGTCCTCTCAGCTTTTAATGAATTCTTTGTTTGGTGTTTCAGTGGTACTTCTTTACCACAGTTCTCCCAAAGTGACTCCATTAAACTCAATGAAAGATAGACTCTAGAGTGCTAGGAAGTGCTAAAATCACTGAGTGACTAGTATGTCTTAACTGCCTGTGAAATTCAGAGAATTGTCCAATCCGTAGGAGTAGGAATTACAGCTATTCATTAACTTATCAAATATTTAAGTCCTCACACCCTCTGAGAAAGCCTCTTAGATCTAAAAGCACTATTGGGTAAATGTTTGGTTCTCTAGAGGGGGTTTAAAGACCTGAGAATTTTCTCTGTTGCAGGCACAGACTATTCACATTTTTCAGGGAAGGATATTTCTAATAAAAAGGAGGTATTGAGTAAATTTGTTGTACAAAAATCTCTTTGTAATGGCGATTTAAAGTCCTCCACCAAAGTTAACAAAGACGTGCAGAACTGTAGCTGGAAAAACATCCTCAAGGCTGGAACCATCCAATTTTATATTTTTTAAATATGGTCACGACTTTGCCCTGAGCATTTTTATAAGCACACACCTTATTGAAACCTCTTGGTGGGAATGTTAAGCACAGTTATGTGAACCAAATAACTTTGTCAGACACTTTATGAAAATTGCCTGAGGTGTTTGTCTCAATGGGGTTATTCTGTGTCTTGTCAAAGAGAGTGGTGTTGTCTTACAGACAGTTACCCAGTGGCTATGGGGATGTGTATCTGAACAGGGGATGAGAGCGGTTCCGGATGTAGACACATAAGTTCTCTATTTTATTCTTGTCATGTTCCAGACTCTGTGTGATAGCAGGCCTCCAGAACCACCAGAGTGGGAGAGATGGAGATCCACCATGCAATGCTGGGAGACCAAGAGCAAGCTGGCTTGCATCGCAAGTGGATACAAACCTGGTGGGACATATGCGCTAACACACTTACACACACAACAAGATGCGCATACTGTATAGTGCATACATACACACAACTAACACACACACACAACTACTGGACCAAGTTACATGAAGAAACCAGCCCCTCACAGTGATCCCATTTATTTATTTAAAACATTGAACACCAAGAAATATGAGCGAGCACGAGCAGCCACATATATGAGATAGCAGCCACATACAGTGGGGCAAAAAAGTATTTAGTCAGCCACCAATTGTGCAAGTTCTCCCACTTAAAAAGATGAGAGAGGCCTGTAATTGTCATCATAGGTACACTTCAACTATGACAGACAAAATGAGAAAAGAAATCCAGAAAATCACATTGTAGGATTTTTAATTAATTTATTTGCAAATTATGGTGGCTGACTAAATACTTTTTTGCCCCACTGTATATGAGATAGCAGCCACATATATGAGATAGCAGCCACATATATGAGATAGCAGCCACATATATGACATGGCAGCTGAATGCTGAGAACTGTGTGTGATGTCATCCTTTTATCTCAGTCTTAACTGTAAAGCTGGTTTTGAACATGCTGTTTTCAGAAAAAGAACTGTACAATTATAACTTATACATAGATTGTTCTTAATTTTAGTTTCTTTATACAAAATTATAATATATTTTTTATATCACTGTACAAATTTGTTTTCTTTTTTTTCTCTGACTTGAGTCACAGTTTGTGTGTACAGCATGTAGATGATTTGTTATGACCGTGGAATATCAGTCATATTGATCCTTCCTTTGAAAGCTTCTTGGCTATGCAGACCAGGCCAGGGGCATTCATCAGAGTTCATCAGCGAGAGTATGTGCTGTATCAAGGAAGGCCCCGGAGTTAACATAATCCAATAGGAAGGGCTCCGAGTCCATAATGTCAAATCGAAATGACTCTCAGTTGAAGTTGTCCAATAGGATAGATGAAGTTGTTCAACAGGACCATGTTTCCATCTTAGAAACACAGTCTTCTTGATAAAGAATCTATACTCTAGGGTGTGACAGTGAGACATGGGGTTGTGAGGAGTTTGGAGTATCCGGGGCATCGAGAAGCATAGTTCACCATGATGTACACTAAGGTAGGAGTAGAGGGGTTAAGGGTTTAGACGGACTAATCCATGATGTTCCATCACTATTCTTTGGCACTTTGGCCTCTGGACACACACTTAGCTACAAATCCTGAGCAAAAGGTCACTATGGATTCCACTCTCATTAGAAAAGGGACCTTCAAAACCGTACAAACACACACATACTCACAGTAACACCATTCCAATGATGTCCACAAGGCCAAGACCAGACAAGAAACAGCAGTCAAGACGAACAAGGACTCCACAGTGGAGACCACTTCTTTGTTCAGCCACTTGAGGGCAGCATGGCAGCACGGTGTCCACTATTTACCCCATAGAAAAGACTCACAAAAACATTGGCAACACACTGATCCCAGTGAGTACAGTCCATACTGGCCACTGTCTTTCAGGCAGTACAATCCCCATTCCCAATCCCTTCTACACAAAGTTCTTGATAACACCAACTCTGAACCTGTTGCATTAAATTGGATTTAATAACACTTGACTACTGTCAAAAGTGATTCAAATAATTATAATGAATTGACATCACACAACTCAAAACCAAAAAGGTAATCCCATGATACAGTACATCTGTTGTAAAAAATAGATTAAATGATATGCTTAAATGAGTGCTTGACTTTTAAATAGGTACAGGTACTCAAATAGGTGCAGGTACTCATGTTGGTGTAAGAGCTCCACAATACTTTGAGCTAATATTCTATAAGAGAATCAGGAGCTCAAGCAGTAGAACATTTGAGGTGCCGGTACTCTGCTCTGGGGAGCTCCTGCCCAAGTCAAGCACTGGATGTCTACATGAGTAGACAGTGAAGTGATCATGGTTTTGCCTGGTGGTGATGACATTATTTGCGTGCAAATTCTGTGATAATAGGAAAAGGTAGTCCCAGGATTGAGATGAAAGTGAAACTGAACATAATGTCTGATAGGTTGGTTAGAAGAGTTTAGTTCAGGTCACAGGTAAGTTCTAGTTGTTGGTGGGTGGTGAAGTTCAGAGGTCAGTGTTGAGGGGTCACCATACAGAACATTTGTCGACAGGGTGCATGGGGGAACCCTTTGGACAGTGGAACACTCGGGCAAACTCATCAAACTGGGACACGCTGCCAATCACCCTGCAGAGGTAGAGGGGATAGAGAGAGAACGGTCCAATCGGAGAGGGGAGTCATATTAGGTATGGCCTGTGATAGGCTGATGCACATCAGGAAAGTGAGGAAGTGTATGTACCTGTAATGTTCTGGTGCGTGCTTGTCAGTCAGTAACTGCAGGTATATGGACTGAGACCGTCTCTTCATACACCAGTTCTAATAGGAGAGAGGAGACAGCAGTAAAGACCATAAAAAATATAATCTTTACTCCAACTAAAAATAAAAAGATTCCCAAGACTAACAACAGTCTGTACGTAGTTGTTTGTGTACCTGTGCGAAGGCGATGAAGAGTAGTTGTTCATGTGTGTATTTGAGTCCAGGGAGAGGTCTTTCTGGACCATGTTCTCTGATCCACTTCTGATATGCCTGGAGAGTGGGAGAGAGTGTAACAGAGGATTGGAGAGATAGATGGAGAGAGAGATATATGAGATTTGAGACCTGGGCTTACAAACATACTGTAGCTTGTCATTAGTCCACAGAGATAGTGATTGAGGGCTCTATTTAATCTGTAACACTGAAGAGGATTCTGCTATATAAATGTTAAGGTCATTTCCGATTGAGCCGACATGCAGCGTTTACCGTGAATGCAGTCTTCGCTAGAGCAGGAAAATGTCTTTAAAATGTAAATCACGCTGTAAAGCTGATCTTCCGTGATGCTGATTGAATAGAGCCCTGACAGATGGTAATCAATATTGATTGACAGCTAGCACAGCCTATTGGATGATTTCACTCACAAAGTAAGACAGTTTAAGGCCTCCCATATCTGCTATATTCTCCCCCAGAGTCAGACGGCCATTCACCTACAGACACACAGGGGAAAGATACCATTGCAACTCCCATTACAGGTGTGTGTGAGTGTCTAGTAAGCAGTGTAACAAGGTATGCTATGCACCCACCCGCTGGTTATAGACGGTGAAGTTGTCGTAGAGTTTGACGATGCACTCTGCTTTCTTCTGAAACTTCTTGTATGACTCCTCCGTCCACCACTGCTTCAGGTTGCCATAGCGATCATACTGGCCCCCTGAGAGAAAGATTACATAATTTAGCATTGTGGTCACTATTCAGCCATGCTGCAAGGTACAGTTGTTGGCTATAACCTTTTACTCTCTTAAGTCATTTGACTGATTTCATTGGTTGGGTTAAGGGGAGGCGGGACTTCCATACCTTGCAGCATGGTCTGATAGTGACGACCCACTTAGATGGGGGGGCAAGAGGCTTGAGTTAGGATGACCAATGTGGACAAAAGACATGAACCCCTTATTCAGAACTGATATTACACTGATATTACAGTTTTACTACTGTTAGGCTACTACTGGTCATGCCCCATTGGATTTAACATTTTTCTAGGACACGTGTAAGACAAAGAAGCGTTCTCTCACCCCAGTCATCATATCCATGTGTCAGCTCATGGCCAATGATGGCTCCTATTCCTCCATAGTTCAGAGATCTAGAGGGATGAGGGAGAGAGGGGATGAGCTACTAATCACTTAGCATATGAGGACAACAGCTAAATGTATTTATAATAATAACACATAACACAAACTGAAACTTTTTATCAGCCTGCAGTTCTAACCCCTGTCCTGAAGGGGACAGTAGAATGTTACATGAATCATAATCTGACCCATTGAAATCATACCTAACTATGTTAATAACTGAATAGAGGGAGAGTTCTGGCCACCTCTCCTTGACCTGGGTGGGTGTAGTCTGTAGTCTGGGTGTAGTCTGGCAGACCATGCAGATGGAGACTGATGCGATGCAGGGACTGCCAGAGGCCTGCGGCTATCCACATGACCAAGTCTGAAAATGACTTTCTGACAGGACGTCGATACCCTGCTGAGAGTTGCCCTCCAAACCTGAATAAACTAACTGGCTGAGTGAGGCTTCATTACCTGGGGCCTGATAGCAGCGCTGGACTAGCCTCAGTCTTCATGGCAGGTTAGGGCTACTGCAGTAATAACTCCAGGGAAAGGTACCACGATCACGCACACACATCTAATATCATATTCCATTCATCAGTATGCATGGGTGGATGCAGCGGTCATTTATGTGGAGTGGTGGTGATCACTTCTAATGGAATAAGTATGTGAATAAATAATACCGTGCTGTGGGGGTTCAGGGTTGCAGTATAGCTGTGATTGTGTTGTGATCATTAAGGGAGAGGAGAATGGTTTGGAGGTAGAATACGAAAGGTAATGTAAGGGGAAAGTAATGGTGTATAGGGATTGTCCTGGACAACTACAGTACAGCGGGTGCAGACTTTTATTCCAGCGTAGTAGGCTACTAACTAACGCACTTGAAACAACCAATCAATGTCTTGATTAGCTGTTGATTAGTTGAATGACTTCGAAATGTTCAGTTGTACTCACTGTGGAAACTCAGGGTCGTACAGCGTGGGCTGAAGGATTCCAGCGGGAAATACTACAAGTAAAGAAAGAGATGATAGCAGAAGATAAACAGTCGGGTAGATAGAGGGAGAGAAAAGGAGGGAGGGAGAGAGGTAGGGTAAAAAATGAGCTCTTGTGGCTGATGGCTGTGTTTGTCTGGCTCTCTCTGTCCTCTGCTGCCTGCTCTGTAACTCACCATTGATTTTTCTGTGAGGTAAATTTGATCCACGAGGCAGACGCAGACACCAATAGAGGCCAACATTGGTGGAAAAGTGAGGGGAGATGACAAAGTGTGTGTGGGGCGGAGGAAAGTGAGGGGGGCCGGTGTAAGTAAGTGAATACGTGGGTTAGGGCGTGTGGGTGCCTCATCACATGGATGGACCAGAAAGAAGAAGAGGGAGTGTGTCATCTTGAATATACTGAGAGCATTGATGTGCATTGGGATCACACACTGACTCACCCATTTGATTCTTGTTTGGGAGATAGTAGGCATTGAGGGCCTGAGGGGGAAGGAGCCACCTGAGAGGGAAACAGTCAATCAGGGGTTTATTAATCCTACATTCACTAAACATCTTCAAACAACAAGAGACACAGACACTTCTCAAGTGTCACAGGCAATTTATCTCAAAACTTGAGATATTTTAAGGTGAAATCATTCAATATTTTGTCCAATATTGAGAGTTCCTGTCTGCACAAGAAAACAGTCCCTTCATCATAATATTTTTAAATCCAGACACATTGATTTGTGTAACTTTGAAATTCAGAGATGCCCCTGTTCTGGTGGGAAAGACAACTGGCCCTACGGCAGCGGAGAGATGGGTACACGGATGGAGGCATGAGGACATGTTTTCTCTGCAGAGGGAGATAAGAATCATGAAAGGAGTGTATTTGTGATAAAGGAGGAAGACATGATTTGGCAGTACAGGGTGGAGGGCTTCAGCTTGTTTGGACACAAAATCAGTTTTGAGTTCTGTCCTAGGAGCACATTTTAAACAGTCACACAAAAGACAAGCTTATGGTATCTTCAATCACTTCTATTACTCTTGTCATAAAATGTCAAGTTTTGTGTCAGGAGGTGCATATCATTTTGAATCTGTGTGTAGTTGTGTTTAGTTGTGTTATTGTGACACTGAACATCTGGAGCAGTTGAAAGCATCACTCACGCAGTCTTGTCCACCTGCTTGTGGATCTTCTTGACAGACATCTTGATGTTGAACTTGATGCTGTTGAGGATGTTTTTGAAATAGGTATTTTCATCCACATCAAACTGGATAACAAATAACAGGGATGGAGAGAAAGTCAATAAGAGCAATCGGGGGAGAGAGAGTACGTCTGTGAGGGAGTAAAAGTTTGACATTTTTTTATGTTTTTTTAGGGGGTGGATCAGCTTTAATATTGCGGATAGATTGTCACTTCCATCAATGTAATTGTCTACATCATTTCCAGTCCCCTATATATTTTGGGGATAAATATATATTTATATACAGTACTGTGCAAAAGTTTTAGGCAGGTGTGAACATGCTGTAAAGTAAGAATGCGCTCAAAAATAGACATGTTAATAGATTATATTTATCAATTGAGTAAATGCAAAGTGAGTGAACAAAAGAAAAATCTAAATCAAATCCATATTTGGTGTGACCACCGTTTGCCTTCAAAACAGCATCAATTCTCGTAGGTACACTTACACAAAGTTAGGGATTTGTAGGAACATAGTCAGGTGTCTGATTAAACAATTATACCAAACAGGTGCTAATGATCATCAATTCAATATGTAGGTTGAAACAATCATTAACTGAAACAGAAACAGCTGTGTAGGAGTTATAAAACTGGGTGAGGAACAGCCAAACTCCGCTAACAAGGTGAGGTTGCTGAAGACAGTTTACTGTCAAAAGTCATACACCTTGGCAAGACTGAGCACAGCAACAAGACACAAGGTAGTTATACTGCAGCAGCAAGGTCTCTCTCAGGCAGAAATGTCAAGGCAGACAGGGGTTCCAGATGTGCTGTCCAAGCTCTTTTGAAGAAGCACAAAGAAACAGGCAACGTTGAGGACCGTAGAAGCAGTGGTCGGCCAAGGGAACTTACTGCAGCAGATGAAAGACACATCGTGATGACTTTCCTTTGCAACCGGGAGATGTCCAGCAGTGCCATCAGCTCAGAATTGGCAGAAAACAGTGGGACCCTGGTACACCCATCTACTGTCCGGAGAAGTCTGGTCAGAAGTGGCCTTCATGGAAGTCTTGCGGCCAAAAAGCCATACCTCCGACGTGGAAACGAGGCCAAGCGACTCAACTATGCACGAAAACACAGGAACTGGGGTGCAGAAAATGGCAGCAGGTGCATCGGACTGATGAGTCAAAATGTGAAATATTCGGCTGTAGCAGAAGGCAGGTTGTTCACTGAAGGGCTGGAGAGGGGTACACAAATGAGTGTCTGCAGGCAAGAGTGAAGCATGGTGGAGGTTCCTTGCAAGTTTGGGGCTGCATTTCTGCAAATGGAGTTGGGGATTTGGTCAGAATTAATGGTCTCCTCAATGCTGAGAAGTACAGGCAGATACTTATCCATCATGCAATACCATCAGGGAGGCATCTGATTGGCCCCAAATTTATTCTGCAGCATGACAATGACCCCAAACATACAGCGAAAGTTATTAAGAACCATCTTCAGCGTAAAGAAGAACAAGGAGTCCTGGAAGTGATGGTATGGCCCACACAGAGCCCTGATCTCAACATCATCAAGTCTGTCTGGGATTACATGAAGAGAGAGAAGCACCTGAGGCTGCCTAAGTCCACAGAGGAAATGTGGTTAGTTCTCCAAGATGTTAGGGCCAAACTACCTGCCGAGCTCCTTCAAAAACTGTGTGCAAGTGTATATAGACAAATTTATGTTGTTTTGAAGGCAAAGGGGGGTCACACCAAATATTGATTTGATGTAGATTTTTATTCTGTTCAGTCACTTTGTATTTTGTTAATTGATAAATCTAAACTATTAACATTTCTGTTTTTTAAAGCATTCTTTCTCTGCATTTTTTCACACCTGCCTAAAACTTTTGCACAGTACTCTATATACATACATACACAAACCTACATATATATATATATATATATATATCAACATGCATACATATACACACATACATACATATACACATATTTTTAGAATATACCTTCCTTTATTATTCCCCAAAACCCTACCACCCCTCCCCCAACTGGAGTAAACTATTAAACAATAACACTTAGGCTTCTACTTCCTACTTACATACTATACACATTTTACAGACACAATCTATTTTACAATGGTTATATTTGGTTGTTTTTAGTTTTGGCCTTCCTCTATTTCTTATGTCCATCCAGTTTGATTTCTATTTGCCATATATTTGTAACTGTGCTATTTCACAAAAGTAAAAGTTGTCTCACCCCGTACTCCTGGTCTATGAGCTCTGGTTTGAGGAGGAAGTCTGGATAGCCTGTCATCACCATCATATGCTGCAGCTGAGAGAGGGAAGGGAGAAAAGGGTCAGAGAAAAAAGAGGGGGAGAGAAAGAGAGAGTGAAAGAGAAGAGGGGGAGTGAAAAATAGACTGCAAATATTTAGCTGCCTTATCCTTCATAGACCACACACACATGAGCAGACTGTTATAATGGGATTATACTGGAGACCCGTTTGTTTCAGCACGTGCTCTAAAAGGATTAAGACCTTATATTCTGAAATTATTAGACAACATTCTCAGATAGGGATTTAATAAACCAGTATTAGACAACATTCTCAAATAGGGATTTAATAAACCAGTATTAGACAACATTCTCAGATAGGGATTTAATAAACCAGTATTAGACAACATTCTCAGATAGGGATTTAATAAACCAGTATTAGACAACATTCTCAGATAGGGATTTAATAAACCAGTATTAGACAACATTCTCAGATAGGGATTTAATAAACCAGTATTAGACAACATTCTCAGATAGGGATTTAATAAACCAGTATTAGACAACATTCTCAGATAGGGATTTATTAAACCAGTATTAGACAACATTCTCAGATAGGGATTTAATAAACCAGTATTAGACAACATTCTCAGATAGGGATTTAATAAACCAGTATTAGACAACATTCTCAGATAGGGATTTAATAAACCAGTATTAGACAACATTCTCAGATAGGGATTTAATAAACCAGTATTAGACAACATTCTCAGATAGGGATTTAATAAACCAGTATTAGACAACATTCTCAGATAGGGATTTAATAAACCAGTATTAGACAACATTCTCAGATAGGGATTTAATAAACCAGTATTAGACAACATTCTCAGATAGGGATTTAATAAACCAGTATTAGACAACATTCTCAGATAGGGATTTAATAAACCAGTATTAGACAACATTCTCAGATAGGGATTTAATAAACCAGTATTAGACAACATTCTCAGATAGGGATTTAATAAACAGTATTAGACAACATTCTCAGATAGGGATTTAATTAACCAGTATTAGACAACATTCTCAGATAGGGATTTAATAAACAGTATTAGACAACATTCTCAGATAGGGATTTATTAAACCAGTATTAGACAACATTCTCAGATAGGGATTTAATAAACAGTATTAGACAACATTCTCAGATAGGGATTTAATAAACAGTATTAGACAACATTCTCAGATAGGGATTTATTAAACCAGTATTAGACAACATTCTCAGATAGGGATTTAATAAACCAGTATTAGACACCATTCTCAGATAGGGATTTAATAAACCAGTATTAGACAACATTCTCAGATAGGGATTTAATAAACCAGTATTAGACAACATTCTCAGATAGGGATTTAATAAACCAGTATTAGACAACATTCTCAGATAGGGATTTAATAAACCAGTATTAGACAACATTCTCAGATAGGGATTTAATAAATCAGTATTAGACAACATTCTCAGATAGGGATTTAATAAACAGTATTAGACAACATTCTCGGATAGGGATTTAATAAACAGTATTAGACAACATTCTCAGATAGGGATTTATTAAACCAGTATTAGACAACATTCTCAGATAGGGATTTAATAAACAGTATTAGACAACATTCTCAGATAGGGATTTATTAAACCAGTATTAGACAACATTCTCAGATAGGGATTTATTAAACCAGTATTAGACTCATCCAGAATAAAAAAAACCTGCTTTCATCCTAAATGGTAATACAGCAGGCCTACAGTATATTTTTGGTTATATATAAGGTAGTGTGGAAATCTGACCTTGGCCCTGGCTGCCTCCTTGGTCACCTCATCCATCCAGTCCAGCTCTTGCAGCCGGAGGTCCAGTGAGTGCTTTATGTCCTCTACCAGCTCCTGTACCTGTGGGAAGATAATATGGGTTGGAGGTTAGAGGTCAGTTGTCAAAAGGTTCCATTGGGAGTGGGCCAGAGAGATAGCTATATTGTGTACGCCCAACGCCAAATAGACCCTTCGCCCCCTGCTCCTGCCCCTAGGCACTTTTCATAGATCTGAAACTGAAAGGATGGGTTAGCTGTCATATGTAGGAAATTCCAACATAAAGTGCCTATGGCTAGGTTCTGGGGTTGAGGCAAGGTTGGCATTGAACACAACAGAGGGGGAGAGAGGGATGAGACAGAAGGAGGAATAGAGAATTAAGAGCTTAAATAAAGAGAAGGGTCAGAGGGGTTAGAGATGCCATTGGAAACCACATCCCCTGGAACAAAGAAGACAATATATAGAGGCAGACTAGAAAAGAGAGGGTTAAGGTGTGACGATGGAAGAGTGGGATGGAGAGAGAGAGAGACATTTTCAAATCTACTTCACCAAACAATTACAGAAAGTAACAAAGAAAGAGAGACAGTCAGAGACAGAGGGACAGAGATAGAAGCCACCCTACCTTGGCCCTGCTGTGAGGAGAGATGAAGAAATAGAGAGACAGAGATAGAAGCTGCCCTACGTTGGCCCTGCTGTGAGGAGAGATGTAGAAACAGAAGGACAGAGATATAAGCTGCCCTACGTTGGCCCTGCTGTGAGGAGAGATGAAGAAATAGATAGAGACAGAAGCCGCCCTACCTTGGCCCTGCTTTGAGGAGAGATGAAGAAATAGAGAGACAGAGATAGAAGCTGCCCTACCTTGGCCCTGCTTTGAGGAGAGATGAAGAAATAGAGAGACAGAGACAGAAGCCGCCCTACCTTGGCCCTGCTTTGAGGAGAGATGAAGAAATAGAGAGACAGAGATAGAAGCTGCCCTACCTTGGCCCTGCTGTGAGGAGAGATGAAGAAATAGAGAAACAGAGACAGAAGCTGCCCTACCTTGGCCCTGCTGTGAAGGAGAGATGTAGAAACAGAAGGACAGAGATAGAAGCTGTCCTTCCTTGGCCCTGCTGTGAAGGAGAGATGTAGAAACAGAAGGACAGAGATAGAAGCTGCCCTACGTTGGCCCTGCTGTGAGGAGAGATGTAGAAACAGAAGGACAGAGATAGAAGCTGCCCTACGTTGGCCCTGCTGTGAAGGAGAGATGTAGAAACAGAAGGACAAAGATAGAAGCTGCCCTACCTTGGCCCTGCTGTGAGAGGAGAAGTGTTGCTTGACGAAGAGTGCTCCCAGGGCCATGCCAAAATGTTTGTTAGCCTGGGTGAGACACAGCATCCCCAGCTCCAGCTGACGCTCCGTACCATCAATCTCTCGGGAAAACTCATGGATGGTGCTTCGGAACGCCGTGGACAGGTGTTCACTGAGAGCTGCTACAATCCGCCACAGCATGTAGTTATGGAGAACCCTGGCAAGAGAGGGAGGAGGTAGAGAGAAGGGGGGAACGATGAGTTTTAGTTTTTAACAAGCCTTTTTTGTATAATTAAGGAGTGCCCCTACAGAGATTCAATGTAGAATCCTCTGAAAAAGAGAGAAGCAAAAAATATAGAAGGGGGAAGACAGAAAAGGTGGACAGAGAGAGAGAGGGGGGGAGTAAAGCAAAGGAGATACAAGCAGGTTAGAGAAGAGGAGAGAGACCGAGAGTATCGGTGGGGGGAAGAGAGGAGAGATGGACAGAGAGAGAGAGGGGGGGAGTAAAGCAAAGGAGATACAAGCAGGTTAGAGAAGAGGAGAGAGACCGAGAGTATCTGTGGGGGGAAGAGAGGAGAGATGGACAGAGAGAGAGAGAGGGGGGGAGTAAAGTAAAGGAGATACAAGCAGGTTAGAGAAGAGGAGAGAGACCGAGAGTATCTGTTGGGGGAAGAGAGGAGAGATGGACAGCAAATGAAAAGAGTCCAAGAGTGACTCAGACGAGTAGAAGTAAAAAAATAAAATAAAAAATGTGTATTTCATTCATGTATTCAAATGTTATTTTCTCTTCTCAGTAAAGTATAGTTGTATTTAATGCGTTGAGGGATCCCACAGAATGAACATACCATTCTGTCCTCAGGACAATTGGCCCGGTCTCCTACTGCGAGACTTTGCTCCACGTGAAACACTTTTTGTTTTCTGTTTTTATTTTTTACACGCGTGCTGCATATTAAATCCAAATTGCTTTGGCAAGGCAGCCCCAGTGTCTCGCCAACAAAGCACTTCTGAAGTGAAATTAATTGAGAAGAGAGAGGGAGAGCGAGGAGGAGGGAGGGAGGAAGGAAGGAAGAAGAAGACTCAGTGTCCTTGTTCTTTTATACCTCTTATAATCAGTACAGATCAGTATGTTGTAGGTGTGGCAGCTTCGCTTGGTTTTGTGTGTGTGTGTTTGAGTTTGTTTACATGGTTAAATAAAAACACCTGTTTATTCATTTGTTGCAGATGACTTGTTTGCAAGGGGCATAGCTAGAGTATGTGTGTGTGTGTGTCAAAATCTAATCCCAGATAGAGTTGGTGGGGTGGTGGGAAGATTTAGGAGACCTGTGAGATTAGATGGAAATAGCTTTAGTAAAATGTATTCTAATGATCAAACAATAGCCCTGAATCACAATGGGATGGGAATTAAAAATCATGAGAAGACTGGATTGTAATGGAGCCCATTATTAAGACAGAATACAATGTCCATCCAGAATACCTGCAGACATTACCTTCTGTAATAATGGTCATACAGCTTCTACCCACAGTCTAACTTTTCACTATTCACACAAACGCACACAACCACATGCATACACACTTCTCATTGAGGTGAGTGTGAGAAATAGAGTGACAGATGGATGAGCAGAGAGAAAGGAGGGAATGATAGGGAGAGGAGGAGAGGTTGTAAAGAGACGCTGGTGTTGTCATTAATGTTTCAGCCTCATTGGACATCAGCTCATCTGGTTAATGGGATTGGAGGCAGTTGTCTGGGTCTTGTCAATAGAACCCAGCAACATGGGGGGAGAGAAGGGAGGGAGGAGGAGGGTGGGGGAGAGAAGGGAGGGAGGAGGTGGGTGGGGGAGAGAAGTGAGGGAGAAGGGAGGGTGGAGGAGAGAAGGGAGGGAGGAGGAGGGTGGGGGAGAGAAGGGAGGGAGGAGGAGGGTGGAGGAGAGAAGGGAGAGAAAATGAGGGTGTAGGAGAGAAGGGAGGGAGAATGAGGGTGGGGGAGAGAAGGGAGGGTGGGGGAGAGAAGGGAGGGTGGGGGAGAGAAGGGAGGGAGGAGGGTGGGGGAGAGAAGAGAGGGAGAAGGGAGGGTGGAGGAGAGAAGGGAGGGAAAAGGAGGGTGGAGGAGAGAAGGGACGGAGAAGGAGGGTGGAGGAGAGAAGGGACGGAGAAGGAGGGTGGGGAGAGAAGGGAGGGAGAAGGAGGGTGGGGGAGAGAAGGGACGGAGAAGGAGGGTGGAGGGGAGAAGGGAGGGAGAAGGAGGGTGGAGGAGAGAAGGGAGCGAGAAGGAGGGTGGGGAGAGAAGGGAGGGAGAAGGAGGGTGGGGAGAGAAGGAGGGTGGAGGAGAGAAGGGAGGGAGAAGGAGAGAAGGGAGGGTGGGGGAGAGAAGGGAGGGGGGGGGAGAGAAGGGACGGAGAAGGAGGGTGGAGGAGAGAAGGGACGGAGAAGGAGGGTGGAGGAGAGAAGGGAGGGAGAAGGAGGGTGGAGGAGAGAAGGGAGGGAGAAGGAGGGTGGGGGAGAGAAGTGAGGGAGAAGGAGGGTGGAAGAGAGAAGGGAGGGAGAAGGAGGGTGGGGAGAGAAGGGAGGGAGAAGGAGGGTGGGGGAGAGAAAGGAGGGAAAAGGAGGGTAGAGGAGAGAAGGGAGGGAGAAGGAGGGTGGAGGAGAGAAGGGAGGGAGAAGGAGGGTGGGGAGAGAAGGGAGGGAGAAGGAGGGTGGGGGAGAGAAGTGAGGGAGAAGGAGGGTGGGGGAGAAAAGGGAGGGGGAAGGAGGGTGGAGGAGAGAAGGGAGGGAGAAGGAGGGTGTAGGAGAGAAGGGAGGGAGAATGAGGGTGGGGGAGAGAAGGGAGGGTGGGGGAGAGAAGGGAGGGTGGGGGAGAGAAGGGAGGGAGGAGGGTGGGGGAGAGAAGAGAGGGAGAAGGGAGGGTGGAGGAGAGAAGGGAGGGAAAAGGAGGGTGGAGGAGAGAAGGGACGGAGAAGGAGGGTGGAAGAGAGAAGGGACGGAGAAGGAGGGTGGGGAGAGAAGGGAGGGAGAAGGAGGGTGGGGGAGAGAAGGGACGGAGAAGGAGGGTGGAGGGGAGAAGGGAGGGAGAAGGAGGGTGGAGAAGAGAAGGGAGCGAGAAGGTGGGTGGGGAGAGAAGGGAGGGAGAAGGAGGGTGGGGAGAGAAGGAGGGTGGAGGAGAGAAGGGAGGGAGAAGGAGAGAAGGGAGGGTGGGGGAGAGAAGGGAGGGTGGGGGAGAGAAGGGACAGAGAAGGAGGGTGGAGGAGAGAAGGGACGGAGAAGGAGGGTGGAGGAGAGAAGGGAGGGAGAAGGAGGGTGGAGGAGAGAAGGGAGGGAGAAGGAGGGTGGGGAGAGAAGGGAGGGAGAAGGAGGGTGGGGGAGAGAAGTGAGGGAGAAGGAGGGTGGAAGAGAGAAGGGAGCGAGAAGGAGGAGGGTGGGGAGAGAAGGGAGGGAGAAGGAGGGTGGGGGAGAGAAGAGAGGGAGAAGGGAGGGTGGAGGAGAGAAGGGAGGGAAAAGGAGGGTGGAGGAGAGAAGGGACGGAGAAGGAGGGTGGAGGAGAGAAGGGACGGAGAAGGAGGGTGGGGAGAGAAGGGAGGGAGAAGGAGGGTGGGGGAGAGAAGGGACGGAGAAGGAGGATGGAGGGGAGAAGGGAGGGAGAAGGAGGGTGGAGGAGAGAAGGGAGGGAGAAGGAGGGTGGGGAGAGAAGGGAGGGAGAAGGAGGGTGGGGAGAGAAGAGAGGGAGAAGGGAGGGTGGAGGAGAGAAGGGAGGGAAAAGGAGGGTGGAGGAGAGAAGGGACGGAGAAGGAGGGTGGAGGAGAGAAGGGACGGAGAAGGAGGGTGGGGAGAGAAGGGAGGGAGAAGGAGGGTGGGGGAGAGAAGGGACGGAGAAGGAGGATGGAGGGGAGAAGGGAGGGAGAAGGAGGGTGGAGGAGAGAAGGGAGGGAGAAGGAGGGTGGGGAGAGAAGGGAGGGAGAAGGAGGGTGGGGAGAGAAGGAGGGTGGAGGAGAGAAGGGAGGGAGAAGGAGAGAAGGGAGGGTGGGGGAGAGAAGGGAGGGTGGGGGAGAGAAGGGACGGAGAAGGAGGGTGGAGGAGAGAAGGGACGGAGAAGGAGGGTGGAGGAGAGAAGGGAGGGAGAAGGAGGGTGGAGGAGAGAAGGGAGGGAGAAGGAGGGTGGAGGAGAGAAGGGAGGGAGAAGGAGGGTGGGGAGAGAAGGGAGGGAGAAGGAGGGTGGGGGAGAGAAGTGAGGGAGAAGGAGGGTGGAAGAGAGAAGGGAGGGAGAAGGAGGGTGGGGAGAGAAGGGAGGGAGAAGGAGGGTGGGGGAGAGAAAGGAGGGAAAAGGAGGGTGGAGGAGAGAAGGGAGGGAGAAGGAGGGTGGAGGAGAGAAGGGAGGGAGAAGGAGGGTGGGGAGAGAAGGGAGGGAGAAGGAGGGTGGAAGAGAGAAAGGAGGGAGAAGGAGGGTGGAGGAGAGAAGGGAGGGAGAAGGAGGGTGGAGGAGAGAAGGGAGGGAGAAGGAGGGTGGGTAGAGAAGGGAGGGAGAAGGAGGGTGGGGGAGAGAAGGGAGGGAGAAGGAGGGTGGGGAGAGAAGGGAGGGAGAAGGAGGGTGGGGGAGAGAATGGAGCGAGAGAGAAAGCGAAAGAGAGAGAGATGGGACGGGACTACACAGGGTTTAAAAAGGAATATGTGTAAGCAAATAACTCAAGAATTAAACTGAGGGTGACAGAAAGAAGAAGCCCACACACAATGAGGCCTTGTAAAAAGTGTAAGTGTGTGTGGAATTGCTTCTCCACTCTCCCTCTGACTGTGGGGCTCTGACACATGGATCTGAACTGTCTGAATGACAGGAGGGGAACACATTTTTTTTAAACATTTTTATTTTTCCTTTAACTAGGCAAGTCAATAAGAACAAATTCATATGTTCAATGACGGCCTAGGAACAGTGGGTTAATTACTGCCTTGTTCAGGGGTAGAACAACAGATTTTCACCTTGTCAGCTCAGGGATTCGATCTTGCAACCTTTCGGTTACTAGTCCAACTCTCTAACCACATACTGTTCTAGTGTTCTAGTTCTAGTGTCTGTGTGTTTTCTTTTCTTTCACTGTCTGTCACTCTTTTGCCACTCAGCAGGTTGAGAAGCTCAGTGAGTTCTCACTGCGAGAACAGACTAAGACTGTATGTATTCCTGCAAGTGTGTCTATGAGTGAGTGTGTGTCCGCCCGCCCCCTCTCTCCAGGCAGTATGTGGTGTGAGTGACAGTAACCCATGGTGGAGGCCACAGCCCAGCGTGTCCAGAGCCCAGACAAAGACCTGTTTCTGGGCTGCATTAGTGACCTCCCAGGGCCTCTCAGCTCTGCTGCTCCATAAAGCAGACAGATGTACGGCTGGCCTCCGTCAAACACCTCTGTCACAGCCTCACCCCCTGCCTGGCCCAAATGTGACTGTGTGTGTCCTAAAGAGGTGTGTGTGTGTCCTAAAGAGGTGTGTGTGTGTCCCAAAGAGGTGTGTTCCTCTGTCTGTGTGTGTTCCTCTGTCTGTGTGTGTGTTGCTCTGTCTGTGTGTGTGTTGCTCTGTCTGTGTGTGTTGCTCTGTCTGTGTGTGTTGCTCTGTCTGTGTGTGTTGCTCTGTCTGTGTGTTCCTCTGTCTGTGTATGTGTTCCTCTGTCTGTGTGTGTGTCCCTCTGTCTGTCTGTGTGTGTTTATAAGAAAGAGAAAGAGTGCTTGTGAGCGGATGTGTGTGTCTGGGCGTGAGTGTGTGGTTGTTTATATCAATGGGATCGCTCACATGTAGGTGTGAATGTTCGATGGTATCTCTCTCTGTGTGTGTGTGTGTGTGTGTGTGTGCGTGTGTGTGTGTGTGTGTGTGCGTGCCTGCGTGTGTGTGTGTGCGTGCGTGCGTGTGTGTGTGTGTGCGCGCGTGTGTGTGTGTTCGTGTATGTGTGGGTAGCTGTGTAATTGGAGACTCATAAAGAGCAGTGGAGAGACCCCACACTGAGAAGCACAGGGGCATTTCTCATCACTTATGCAAATTAACAAAGGGGTGCACAGTGGGTAGTGGTAGGAACAGGAGTCCGCCTGTGTGTGTGAGGAAACAGCGACGCTAACCTTTCATTAAAAACAGATAATGGAGAGAGAGAGAGAGAGAGAGAGAGAGAGAGAGAGAGAGAGAGAGAGAGAGAGAGAGAACAGATGAGCAGATGAGCTCCCGCATTTTTCAGCACGTTTTTTTTAGAGTTAGATAAACTTGTATTTTTCACAAGGACATATACAGGATACTACCCTCCACAACATAACCTTCACTCCAAATCCAAACTCCAAACCTACAACGTGATTTTGGACAAGATGGCCTGGAACCATTCTTACTACCAAAGATTCTTATTTCCAAGCTATACAGCAAATGCTCTAAGAAAACGAACAACAAAAACCTGAAAACACCATCCAACCTGGAACTGAGTGAGTCATGTTAAGCCTGAAGCTACTTTTAAAGCCAAGAAGAAAAACACATTACAATGATATATTTTACTTTATAAGGACTGAATGCTAAGTTAAGGCTACCAAGCTTGCTAGGACAGAACATATCTGACTGTAACTTCAATTAGCACTGAGGTGTGAAGCGAGAGGTGTCAAATCCCTTGAGCCCAACAATGGCAGGAGAGTTGCACAGCCTACTCCACCCAAATGCAGAGGCCTTTGAAGCCCCCTCTCGCTGTTCAGAGGTCATTACAATACAGTACCCTCTGGAAGTAAAAAATGAGAAGGCACAAAAAAAGTACAAAAATAAGCTCTTTATGGAAAATCAAGAGACACTTTTTGCTGACTGCCATAAAATGGGAACATAAGCAACTTAATCTTCCACACAGATCATCCCCTGGCATGGCACCGTGCTATATTAACCTGTTGCGTCGACCAAACCCGGATCCGGGATTCTATTTACAGACCTAAGCTCATTACCATAACGCAACGTTAACTATTCATGAAAATCGCAAATGAAATGAAATAAATATGCCATCTCTCAAGCTTAGCCTTTTGTAAACAACACTGTCATCTCAGATTTTCAAAATATGCTTCTCAACCATAGGAAAACAATCATTTGTGTAAAAGTGGCTAGCTAGCGTAGCATTTAGCGTTAGCATTAGCGTTAGCATCCAGCACGCAAGATTTCAACAAAAACATAAAAGCCTTCAAATAAAATAATTTACCTTTGAAGAACTTCGGATGTTTTCAATGAGGAGACTCTCAGTTAGATAGCAGATGCTCAGTTTTTCCAAAAAAGATTCTTTGTGTATTAGAAATAGCTCCGTTTTGTACATCACATTTAGCTACCAAAAAAAAAAACGAAAATTCAGTCCTCAAAACGCGAACTTTTTTCCAAATTAACTCCATAATATCGACTGAAAACATGGCAAACGTTGTTTAGAATCAATCCTCAAGGTGTTTTTCACATATCTCTTCAATGATATATCGTTCGTGGAAGCATGGTTTCTCCCCTCAATCAAATGGAAAAGTACAAGCAGCTGGCGTTTGCGCACCGAATTCCACGCTTGACACCAGGCGGACACTTGGAAAATGTAGTCTCTTATGGTCAATCTTCCAATGATATGCCTAAAAATACGTCACAATGCTGTAAACACCTTGGGGAAACGACAGAAAGTGTAGGCTCATTCCTTGCGCAATCACAGCCATGTAAGGAGACAATGGAAAACAGAGCTTCAGAGATTCTGCTCATTTCCTGCTTGACGCATCATCTTGGTTTCGCCTGTAGAATGAGTTCTGGGGCACTTACAGACAATATCTTTGCAGATTCTGAAACTTCCCGAGTGTTTTCTTTCAAAAACTGTCAAGAATATGCATAGTCGAGCATCTTTTCGTGACAAAATATTGCGCTTAAAACGGGAACGTTTTTTATCCAAAAATGAAATAGCGCCCCTAGAGATCCAACAGGTTAACACACTACCTCTCTGGTAAGAGGGGGGTTGTTAGTAATGGGTGGAAACTCAGCATATTAGACAATGAGGACTCTGAGTCAGCCAATGTCAACCTGTACAAGTCTGGAACAGTAATGGTACAGGGCAACCCCAAACAGTTTCAGCTGGATGTTCACATAATTAAAGAGAGAGCTCAGCAGGATAAGCTTTCTCTTGAGACCTCTTAATTATACAACCCCACAGTCAAGCAACCCCAAGCGGTAAGTCAACCTCCCAGCACAGAGTACTACTCCCTCATTGAAATGAAGGATCAATTCACCCACCTGGAGGTAAGTTAGGTGGAGCAGGAACAGCAGGTGAACACACTCAAGTCAGCACAAAAAAATGGTCCAGCTCAACAACACCCCCTCAACCAGACCTGGAGGTGGAGAGAGACATATCTGCACTCTGGCTTGTGGAGAAATAACATCATCGGAGAAAGAGAAGGCGAAGAACATAACACTAGAGGAGAAGGTGAGAAAGATGACGTGTGACAGAGAACAACCCATAAGAGAACTTGCCACCCCCGCAGATAAGCCAGCAGAACAGCCCACCCCAGAACCTGACCACAGCCTCAACATCACAGCAGGTCAGACAAATGAAGAACCCCAAGCCCAGGGGATCCCACCCTCTCTGAGCACCCCCCTGTCAGCCACCCTGATAGCCCACCTGACAACCCCCCCACACTCACTGAGAACATATACAAGCCACAGATTTTTACTCCTTATGGACTCAAACTGGAAATATATATAAGAAAATAAACCTTTCCCCAAACATACAGTGTCTAAACTCTGATTTCAACACACCCTAGACCTTCTGTCTGAGGACCAAATAGGGTCACCCAGCCACATAATAATACACACAGGCACAAACAACCTGAGAACACAGCAGGAAAGGGTGGCCACAGCACTCAAGGGAGTGATTGAAAAAACTTCTTCTACTTTCCCCAACGCACAAGTGGTTATCTCCACCCTGCTACCACGAAAAGACTTCCCCCCTGCCACCATACAGCGGCTAAACGCAACTATTTCCTGTGACTGTGCCTCAAAACCAAATGTCTACCTGGCCCCCCACTCCACCCTGGACTTGAACAGCCTTTTTGACCAGGTCCACCTATACAAGGCAGCAGTGCCCACCTTCGCCCGGACCCTAAAGGATCTCACCCTCAACCACAGCTTCAACACTTCCCACAGGAGCAACAGATCAACAGACACCCCAACCAGACCAGCGAGACAATATCCCAGACCTGCCGGACACCTCCCCCCAGACCTACACATAGAGGACCCACGCCAAGAGGACCTACATCCAGACCACAGCACTACCAGCGACATCCACACTCCCACCCCAACCAATCAACACCCCAAGTCAACCATGCCCACACCCCATTTAGGTCCCATCAGATCAGACCTATGCCCCTCCTGTCCACCCCATGCCCAGGCCATGAGCAGGCAAACAGGCCCAAACCCCACTCTTACACTAGCCCAAGCCAATGGCATGTACCAGATGCTCAGCAGGCTCTGCTCACACTTACTGGTCTGAGGCCAAACCACATGAATAACAACACTGGACACTTTATGGAACACAAAGCCTTCACTATCTCATTCTGGAATATCCAAGGCCCGAGGTCATCTGCCTTTGGCCTAAAATCAGAAGTACAGACATTGTCATCCTACAAGAAACATGGTATAGAGGCGATGGACCCATTGGTTTCCCTCTACTGTAGTTTACAAAGAGCTGGCAGTCCCCTGGAGGGGGAAATAAATAATTTCCAGTCCCAGGGACATGTACTAGTCTGTGGCTAAATGTCAGAACTGGACAAGAACCGGACACCTTCAGCACACAGGTGGACAAACACCTACCTGGAGGTGACAGCATTCCCTCCCTCATATGCCCCCCTAGGCACAACTAAGACAACATAACCAACAAAAACAGGTCACAACTCCTGCAACTCTGTTGCATGCTGGGTATGTACATAGTCAATGGTAGGCTTCGAGGGGACTCCTATGGTAAGTACACCTATAGCTCATCTCTTGGCAGTAGTACTGTAGACTACTTTATCCCTGACCTCAACCCAGAGTCTCTCAATGCGTTCACAGTCAGCCCACTGACACAACTATCAGATAACAGCAAAATCACAGTCTACTTGAACAGAGCAATACTCAATCATGAGGCATCAAAGCCAAAGGAACTGAATAATATTAAGAAATGCTATAGATGGAAGGAATGTAGTGTGGAAACCTACCTAAAAACAATTAGGAAACAACAAATACAATCCCTTTTAGACAATTTCCTGGACAAAACATTTCACTGTAATAGTGAAGGTGTAAACTTGTCAGTAGAAAACCTAAACAGTATATTTGACCTCTCAGCTTCCCTATCAAATCTAAAAATGTCAAACGGAAAACCGAAGAAAATTAACAGCAATGACAAATGGTTGCAAAAACCTAAGAATGAAATTGAGAAACCTATCCAACCAAAAACATAAAGTCCGGGAAAAACCTGGGCCTACGCCTTCACTATGGTGAATCACTAAAACAATACAGAAATACACTACAGAAAAAGAAGGAGCAGCACGTCAGAAATCAGATCAATGTAATTGAAGAATACAGAGACTCTAACCACTTCTGGGAAAATTTGAAAACACTAAACTAACAACAGCTCAGAGATAGCTCTGGCATCTTCCCCAATATTTGGAACCAAGGACTGATCACCCCAATCCACAAAATTGGTGACAAATTTGACCCCAATAACTATTGTGGGATATGCGTCAACAGCAACCTCGGGAAAATCATCTGCATTATCATAAACAATGTAAACAATGTATTGAGTAAATGTCAAATTCGCTTTTTACCAAATTACGACAGACCACATATTCACCCTGCACACCTTAAATGATAAACAACCAAAACAAAGGCAAAGTCTTCTCATGCTTTGTTGATTTCAAAAAAGCTTTTGACTCAATTTGGCATGATGATCTGCTATGCACATTGATGGAAAGTGGTGTTGGGGGAAAAACACACTATAAAATCCATTTACACAAACAACAAGTATGCAGTTAAAATGTAATTAGAAAACAATCCCAATTTCGATAAACTCCCATATCTATTGGGTGAAATACCACAGCGTGCCATCACAGCAGCAATATTTGTGACCTGTTGCCAAAAGAGAAGAGCAACAAGTGAAGAACAAACACCATTGTAAATACAACCCATATTTATGTTTATTTATCTTCCCTTTTGTACTTTAACTATTTGCACATAATGACATTTGAAGTGTCTTTATTCTTTTGGAACTTTTGGGAGTGTAATGTTTACTGTACATTTTCATTGTTTATTCCACTTTTGTTTATTATCTACTTCACTTGCTTTGGCAATGTTAACATATGTTTCCCATTGAGGGAGGGAGGGAGGAGGGAGGAGGAGAGGGGAAGGGAGGGGGAGGGGGGAGAAAACAGACAGTAAAAAGAGAGAGGAAGGAGAAAACAGAGAGAGGAGGGAACATGAAGCGAGGGGTTTATCACTGAAATCACCAGGATGGAGAGATACATGGAGGAAGGGGGGAAACAAAAGAAAAGACACAAAATCCCCAGAGCCTCCAGCGACTTGAGGATCAAAGTGGATTGGCTGTAATGCCGGTCGTCACCACAGTGACGGTAATAAGGGTGATTATAGTAAAGAGGATTATGATAAGATTAATATTACATTATCTGATATTAAGTGACGTGACATTTTATGAGAGCACTCACCCCACTGTGTGTCTCTTTTCTCATTTCAAAGAACATCTTACTCAAGAACTGATATAACTACGTACAAGAACAGAGAAAAAGGAGGAAAGGAGATAAGAGCAGGAATACAGCTGGAGGGAGAGAGGGGGTTGTTATGAAGGATGAGGGAGGGAGGGGGTATGAATGATGAGGGAAGGAGAGAGGGAGTTGGTATGAAGGATGAGGGAGGGAGAGAGGGGATATAAAGGATGAGGGAGGGAGTTGGTATGAAAGATGAGGGAGGGGTATGAATGATGACGGAGGGGGGAGGGGGGTATGAATGATGAGGGAGTGGGGAGGAGGTATGAATGATGAGGGAGGGAGTTAGTATGAAGGATGAGGGAGGGGTATGAATGATTAGGGAGGGGGGAGGAGGTATGAATGATGAGGGAGGGAGTTAGTATGAAGGATGAGGGAGGGGTATGAATGATGACGGAGGGGGGAGGGGGTATGAATGATGGGGGAGGGGGTATGAATGATGAGGCAGGGGTATGAATGATGAGGGAGGGAGTTAGCATGAATGATGAGGGAGGGGGGAGGGGGTATGAATGATGAGGGAGGGAGTTAGTATGAATGATGAGGGAGGGGGGAGGTGGTATGAATTATGAGGGAGGGAGTTAGTATGAATGATGAGGGAGGGGGGAGGGGGTATGAATGATGAGGGAGGGAGTTAGTATGAATGATGAGGGAGGGGGAGGGGGTATGAAAGATGAGGGAGGGAGTTAGTATGAATGATGAGGGAGGGGGGAGGGGGTATGAATGATGAGGGAGGGAGGAGGGGGTATGAATGATGAGGGAGGGAGTTAGTATGAATGATGATGGAGGGTATGAAGAATGAGGGAGGGGGTATGAAGGATGAGGGAGGGGGAGGGGGAGGGGGTATGAAGAATGAGGGAGGGGGTATGAAGGATGAGGGAGGGGGTATGAAGAATGAGGGAGGGGGTATGAAGGATGAGGGAGGGGGGGGGGTATGAAGGATAAGGTTGGAGGTATAGAGTATTGAAAGATAAAAAAGCTATACAGACAGACCATAAATTGAAATGTACTGTAATTGTAACTGTAATTATATGAACTAAAATGAACTGAGAGATAGTAGGCTACAGACAGACTACTACAGACTGGCAGACAGACAGGTGTGAAGTGTAGTGTAGTGTAGAGTAGAGTATAACACCGGTCAGTATTGGAGAGCTGTCAGCAGTAGTAACAGGCAACCTGACTCCCACTAGCCCTCACAGCCACCTCTGGAGTCTGACAAGAGCTGCCTTTAACAGCACAACACCCCCACATACACACACACTCAAAAACAAATGTATACACACTATGACACTTCAACATGACACAACGTATAGTAACAGCCCTAGTAAAACATGTGTATACACACTATGACACTACAACATGACACAGTGTATAGTAACAGCCCTAGTAAACACTAATTCAGCAACTCCTACAAAAATTCTTACACATCCTCAAAACTCATGTATCTTATGCCATTGATGTTCCATGTAACTCTCTAACCTTTGCATTCTTCCTCTGCCTCTCATCCACCCTTTCCCTCCTCTCCTCCTCCCACCCTCCCCTCCCCTCCTCCCACCCTTCCCCTCCTCCCCTCCTTCCACTCTCCCTATCTCTCTCACCTTTTGGAGGTGGTATTGATGATCTCTGAGACTTTCTCCATGTAGTCAGTAGCCAACACCACAATCTCTTCATCCTCAGAGAAGTTATCATGGAAGATTCTGTCCAACAAACGTTTCCAGTGCAGCTGTAGAGACAGGTTAGAGGAGAGGAGAGGAGAGGAGAGGAGAGGAGAGGAGAGGAGAGGAGAGGAGAGGAGAGGAGAGGAGAGGAGAGGAGAGGAGAGGAGAGGAGAGGAGAGGAGAGGAGAGGAGAGGAGAGGAGAGGAGAGGAGAGGAGGTTTCAGTTTTAGCAAGATAAGAAAAAACGATTGTTAGAAACCCCTGCTCACAGTTTAGGTCATCCACAACACAAAGTTCCTCCTTAACTTCGCATCCCTGTAATCCCAAATGGTCTCATAATCTCCCACTATTATTAACAGGCAATAGTGGGATAGTAGATCAGAGTGAAAGAGAGTGAAAGAGGGAAAGGTGGAGAGGGATAAATCAGTATGAACATAATTTGACCATGTCTGTCTGTCTGAGCGTGGACTGATAATCCTGAGCAGGAAAATAATCCTTCAGCAACAGGAAATGTGAATTATTATGTGGATTATAATGAATGTACATTTTTGTAGCAATTGATACATTTTTTGTCAGGGTAAATCAAGTCAGAAATTTCAAAGTGGAAATTACAAACCTTAGAAGTCGTTTTAAAATCCAAATACACTACAAATCTGCATTTTGTGATGTGCAATAAAATTCTCAGCAACAAAAGAGTGATCAATTAAGATCCTACATCTGTATATCTAATTGTCCATCTGTCTAACCAACAGTTACAGCTACTGTCTATTACTCCTCCCCTGGGTTTTGCTGTCTGTCTCTACATCCATCTGTCTGTCTCTCTGTATGTCAATTTCAATCACCATTTGCATATTTTTAGTAATCTCTTTCACATTTCTTGTATTCTTTCTTTCTTTCTTTTTCTCTCATGTTTCTTTCTCTCGTTTTATGAGTGATGCTAGTGAAGCTCACATCATCCATCTCTCTCTCCTTTCATGTTCACTCCCCCCTTCTCTCCCCTCCTATCCCCACCCTTCTTCTCCAATCAGAAGTGATGGAGCAGCTCTGAATTCTCAATCAGTTTTCTGCTGCTCTCCAACGTACCTTATGGCTCTCCCCTCCTGTCTTCCCCCCTCTACTCCCTCTTTCTCTACCCGCTCAGTCCCTCTCTCCCCCAGATTCATTCCATATGCTCCTACATCGGTTCCCCTCTGTCTCCTTTCCCCCCTCCTCCCTCCATCCTCCTTCTGTAGTCCCCCGTCGACCACCATGTATCCCGTCCTCTCCCGTTCTCTACCCTCTCTCTCCCTCTCTTCCTCCCACCTCCCTCGTTCCGTAGCCCCCCGTTGGTCTCCTTCTATCCCTGCAGGGCGGACAGCTTCGCTGAGCCACAGAGGCGTGAGTATGAACGGTTTACAGGGCGTAGAATGGCCCCCCGCCTCGCACGCACACACACTCTTTACAATGCTCTGCTGGAGTTCAGCTTTTAATCCATCACACTTCTGCCCACACACACACACACACACACACACACACACACACACACGCACACACACACACACACACACACACACACACACACACACACACACACACACACACACACACACAATACATATGTGTGTGTGGTGTGTGTGGTACTCACACTGGGAGCGATGTGCTGTAGTTTTCTCAGGGTAATGCGGTTGTACATAATGCTGATGTCCTTTCTCTGTTCATCATACTCAGACACAGTGATCTGAAACAGAGGGGAAGAAACATTAGAACTGAACACACAGACACACACACACACACACACACAGACATAGACTTACGCTGGCCAGGCGTGTTTCCAGCTGTAGGATCTCTTTGGACTTCTGAGTGGCATTGTGAGCTCCCAGCATGCTTAGCAGACGCTCCATCAGGGCCTTGTAAGCTGCCAGGATCTGTCCATGACATCATCATTAATGGACATTGGACAACAACATGACATCATTATTAATGGTCAATGGACAGCAGTGTGACATATGACCGAGCAGACAGGATAACAAAGGGAACAGCGATGACAGGAACAAACAGGTGGATAGATGGAAAAGAAAGGAGTGGGTCGATAAGTGAACAGATGGAGAGATGGAGTGGTGGATAGAAAGAGGGAGGGGGTAATCCTTTACCTTCACACTGTCCTCATCCTGCCCCAGGTACAGAGTCCTCTCAGGCAGTGTGAGCCCCTCCTGATCAATCTATAAATACACACACAAGAGAACACATATGAACACGTGTAAACAACACCGACATGTAAGTAAACAGATGGTACATCTGTCAGATGATAAACAGTAGGTGTTCACAGACAGACAGACACATACATACACACATTCTTACCCTGATAGCGTTGCGTGAGGAGTTCTTATCGTCTACGTTGACAGTGAGAGAGAAGAAGACAGCTGTGCTGTACACCCCCTGGGTCCTATAGAGCAGCTCATCAAAGTCTGGTCTGGCTGGTGCAGTACTGCTCTCCCACCCCGCACCACCAGAGGGCACTCCAACCAGGTCCCACCCACCACAGCTGTCAATCACCTCTGTCATGGGCCCCGACCCCAGCTTGTCAATCTCCTGGATGTTCACACAGGAGCGGTAGAACTCTTTCACCTTGCGTTCAGCCGAGTCCACGGTGTGCCGGCGCACGGGCTCCAGCAGGAGGCGTCGTAGCTTCTCCTCGTTGTGCTCTCCGATGGCGGTGATGATGCCGTAGCTCAGCTTGTCCTCTGGGATGCCATGGCGTCGTAGCCAGCCGCCGCAGGCAAAGCTGTAGAAGTCCTGGCAGGGCTGGATGGTGGGGTCGATGTTGGCCTGGACGAAGCGTGCAGCTCGGACTAACGAGCGTTTCTTCTGGCAGTCCTGTCTGCAGTGCGCCTCCTGCTGGAAGTCCAGGGAGATGTATTTGAGTGCCAGCATGCTGCCCAGGATGACACACATCCCCGCGGCGAACACCAGAGCAGAGAGCAGGCAGATCTCCCTGCGGCTCCATCGAGGAAGTCCCTGTCCGCTGTTGATGCCACTCAGGTCCCGACTCCGATCACTAGCCCCACCCCCTTTGCCTCGGCCCCGCCCAACATTACGGTCCAGGCTCCCACCCAAGTGCAGGCTCATGCCGTTGCTAAGGGTGCCACTGCTATAGCGACCACCATACTTGACCTCCTGGAACTCATCGTAGTGGGCCGTGAGGGAGTATGTCTTCTCCATGGCAACGAGGGTTGATTAGCGTTACGTTGTTGAAAAGAGAGACTGATAGAGGGAGTGATGGAAGGTGGTAGAGAGAGGAGTCTTTCAGATGGCCATGTCCCTCCAGGCCTGATATGCGAGAGGAGGGCGCCCACTAGAGGGCTAAAGGGGTAACGCAGCCCAAATGCCCTTGGCTCTCCTGAACACACTGCCTCTTGTATGTCTCCTCTGCTACCCTTACCGTTAGAGAGTTAGGGACCACTGAGGCTATCTCTCTTCTTGTCTGTCAGTGTATCTCTTGGGTCTTTGTCTCTTTCCTTCCCCCCCAGTGGAGCCTCAGCCTGTCTTTCAATAGAAAAGGAGGAGAGGGAATTATTATTTTTTAACCTTTACTTAACTAGGCAAGTCAGTTAAGAACAAGTTTTTATTTACAATGATGGTCTACCCCGGCCAAACCCTAACCTGGACGAGCCTGGGCCAATTGTACGCCGCCTTATGGGACTCTCAATCACAGCCGACTGTGATACAGCCTGGAATCAAACCAGGGTCTGTAGGGACGCCTCTTGCAATGAAATGCAGTGCCTTAGACCGCTGCGCCACTCGGGAGGTAAAGGGAGGGAGGGGGGATGAGACAGAAGATGGAATACATGATTACAACACAGAGATTACTAAGGGTACTGTTGAGATGCTCTTTTTTTTCTTTCTTTCATTCTGTCATTCTTTCCTAAAGTTATTTTGGATTGATTTCTGACACCCATCAATCAGGGAGATGATGTTGCTCTGTGACTCATGACTTTGGATGGATCGATAGGGAGTAGGGGAGGAGAGAGGGAGGGTTAGGAAGATGGAGAGAGAGGATGAGGGGAGGAGAAGAGAGAGGGAAGGAGAGGAGAGAGAGAGGGAGAGGAGGGGCAGACAGAGATGGAAGGATGGAAATGGTGTGGGGGAGTTATTTAGACAGGCAGGAATGGACATTCTGCAGAACTGGTTGTGAGGACACACACACACACACACACACATATACATACATACACATACCAGCCAGGTCACCTGTGATACAAGTCAGTATTCAATGTCCATCCATGTCTGATGATGTGGAAACTGGCCACTAGGGGCAACAGTGAGCGTGGTTACCTTCAAGGATGTTTTGGTTTTGCTAAGATGTTGTGGACAGAGATAGAATGATTCAAGCTCAAATCCAGTGTTAGAAATGTATTTTTGTTTTAAGCCTATCCCAAACCTTAACCATTTGTAGTTAATGCCTAACCTTACATTTCTGAGTTAATGCCTAAACTTCACCTTAAACACTTTGAAATTTGACATTTGGGATAACTTTGAAATTTGACGTTTAAGAAACATGGATGAACATCTAATTCTGACATGAGATGGAGAGAGTTAGTAGCACACACACACACACACACGTAAAAAATTATAAATTAACAGAGATCGCTATCTCAGGTTTCAGAAGTTCTATAAGTCTGAGAATGGCTTTTCACTATAGTGGATTGTGACAAACAGCAATACACACCCATCATCATAACACATACACACACAGACACAAACACACACACATGTTTTGCCTCAGGAAAGTGAGCAGAGAGATCAAAGATTTGGAAAGTGGGCAGACTGCTCCAGATCCTCAATACATCACATGTGTAGTATGCCAGGGTGTGTGTTGAGGCCCAGGGTGTGTGTTGAGGCCCAGGGTGTGTGTTGAGGCCTAGGGTGTGTGTTGAGGCCCAGGGTGTGTGTTGAGGCCCAGGATGTGTGTTGAGGCCCAGGATGTGTGTTGAGGCCTAGGGTGTGTGTTGAGGCCTAGGGTGTGTGTTGAGGCCCAGGGTGTGTGTTGAGGCCCAGGATGTGTGTTGAGGCCCAGGGTGTGTGTTGAGGCCCAGGGTGTGTGTTGAGGCCTAGGGTGTGTGTTGAGGCCCAGGGTGTGTGTTGAGGCCCAGGATGTGTGTTGAGGCCCAGGATGTGTGTTGAGGCCCAGGGTGTGTGTTGAGGCCCAGGGTGTGTGTTGAGGCCCAGGGTGTGTGTTGAGGCCCAGGATGTGTGTTGAGGCAACAATTTGTGAGCATCTGGCTCTGTGTTTGTTTGGCTGTTACTAGTCTACCAAATCAAGCCAGTGAGTTGTATTTCCCTTTCATTTACACTTGGCAGCCATTGTAATTGTGATTATCTTTCTCTACAATTCATTATTGAAGAGTTTAATTCCAAAACGATGTATCCACCAATTTTTAACATTTGTGTTTTTTCATCAGAAAGGATTTCTTATGGGTATCTTCGTGTGTGTGTAAAATATTATTGTTCTCAGATTTTAGATGTGTATGAAAATGTATTTTTAGCAAAAAGCTATATATCCATTGTTTAGCTGGAATAGAATGTTAGTATCCTGTATATTTGATTGTGATATGTGGTGGCCTCAACTAGCTACAGTATCTTCAGATGACTACATTTACTGTAAGTCACTCTGGATAAGAACATCTACTAAATGACTAAAATGTCAAATGTAAATGTTTTACATACAAATCTCACATTACTTGTTTGAATTATTATTTCTAATTATTTTACAAATATTGATGTTACAAATGTATAATTTGTAAATTTTCATTATTAAAAGTGTAGTTATTTGCTAGATTTAACTCAGTAAAACCAGGCAATACTTATTATTTCTCTGAGTGATGCGAATATACAGCTTTTTGCCAAAAAACATTATTGTCTCTCAACCATCAAGTGATGGATTTTAAACAAATACATGTCTGTCATTGAACAAACCCATGCCATGATTAGATATTGAAAAAAACACACCAATCTCTTTCATAAGTTCTTTAAACAATGTAAGCTAATTTAACAACATTTCAGAAAATGGATATATGGCGTTTTGGAATGAAACTTTTCAATATGTACTCTATGATGACCTGACGTCTACTATAGTCCAGTACACCAAATATTGGTTTTGAGTGTAAAAAATTGAGATAAACCCTGTGCACAGCAGTGGATCTAGGTCCAGTGCTGGTTTTGGCAGGAACAATTAGTATTCATAAACAAGAGTATAAACCACACACTGAAAAAATAATAAAAATAAGTACACACCAAAGTCATTGTTTTTGAGTGTGAGAAAGAACAACACACAAACATTCTGCATTATATCAGCGTATGTGTGTCCAGAATCTGAATTTGAGCATGTCTGTGTATAACTAGATCTAACTATAATTGTGGTTTGCATAATCTGTAACAGGATAGGAGGGGAGGAAGAGAGGAGGGGAGGAAGATGATGTTTGTTCGGAGGGAGAGACATTGGGGACAGAGACACAATCACATCAATGACCTGCCTCCCACTGATGAGATACCAGACTGCAAATCAACATTGCTATTCACACCTGCTCAACTTTAGCCAGTACAGGAACTATAGAGAGGAGGAAGAGAGGAGGAGAGGAGAGGGGGAGCAAGGGTGGTGGAGGCAGAGTTGTTTCTCTGTGTGTGAGGAGAGAACACACTGGGCACAGATGTCAAATCAATGTCTAGTTTTGATTTAAATTGGATTGAGTTGTCAACTATTGTAATTTCATTGTGAAATCAACCAAAAATCTCACCATGTCATTGGATTTAGGTTAAAAGTTGCGTGAAAAAATACAAAATGCCCTTACGTTGAATACTTTTTGCAAATCCCATAACATAGATTTTTGGAGTTGAAAGGACATGGAAACAACGTTCATTCAACCAGTTTTTGCCCAGTGGGAATGGGGGAAAGGGGGAAGAGAGAAAGTGCAATCAAGGGAGAGATGGAGTGAGGTAGAAAATATTTGTTGCTCTCTTTGTGGAAGGGGAAAATAGGAAGAAAAAAGGGTGACAGAAAAAGGGTTGACTGTGAATAGAGCACCACAGTGGAGGTGTCATAATACCCATAAAACCTAGCGGTCAAACAGGGAAATGGTTCCAATTGTTTATCCACTATTCATTTTTCCCGTATGGGATTTTTATAAACACTTAAAATAAGGGCAGTGTTTCATGTAGGCTTACCCTGGAGTGATATTTTGATAACCATGTAAATCTCTCTTAGACAAGGTGACTTTTATTAATATATTCGGCTCTATTTACACTCCGATTCAAAAATGCTAATTAGCATCAAAGTAGACATCAAGCAAAACTACAAATCCCTGCAAGCTCCTGCATGGCATCTCTAGCTGACACATTTGCTAACAAGTGTGTGTGTGTGTGTGTGGGGGGGGGGGGGAATGAGGGGGTACTGCGGTGAAGGGGGAATGGTGTTTCTTCACAAGATGTCATTATCTATCCTCTCCATCATCCATCACGAGTCACAACTCTCCCCCTCTTTCACACACACACATTACAAACATACTTACTCACACTCTCCAGACACCCACCTTATGCTGTATCTCTTATCAACATACACACAAAGACACAAATTGGTAGAATAGCCTCGAGCATGGAGAGGGACACACACACTTACATCCAATCTGTCCTTAAAACAATTACAGAATCAAAGCACACACTAACTGAGTCCTCTTGCAGTGGGCAGACATTAACTTGTGTTGCCCACACTGCGTGGCTAATGGATTGGATCTGAGTGGCATCACTATGAGAGGAGAGGCTGATGAATGGCTCTATACCAGACATGATAGGTCTAATGTCTGAGAGTGATATTAATGCTGCTCTCTGTCCTGCACAGTCCATACACACATTCTTATACGCGGATTCACACACACAAATACTCTCTCTCTCTCTCTCTCTCTCTCTCTCTCTCTCTCTCTCTCTGTATGTCTCTCTCTCTCTCTCTCTCTCTCTCTCTCTCTCTCTGTCTCTCTCTCTCTCTCTGTCTCTCTCTCTCTCTGTCTCTCTGTCTCTCTCTGTCTCTCTGTCTCTGTCTCTCTCTTTCTCACACACACACACACACACACACACACACACACACACACACACACACACACACAGACACACACACACACACACACACACACACACACACACAAACACACATAGTCTAAATGCATCATAAATACACTCAGGATGATGCATAGTACCCAACCAGTTGTCAAGCTCTTCTAATATATAAGGAGCACATAGATAGCAGCAGGCCAAAGTCCAGTTCAAACAACTCTAGGCACATACACACTCACGAAAACACACATAAATAAAACATTATTATACATAAACATTGCACACAAGAAAACCTATGTTATGCACAAAAGCCCACCACACCCATCTTGGCCAGAGTATGGCCTAGGTCCCTAACCACCCTCCATAAATCTTAGATACGATCAATGGACCGAAGGGCACCACGCCCGAGGGATCAGGTTCAGATGAATGCTATTATTATCCAATTCATTTCAGCGCACAATAGGTTATCGTATAGAATGGGAGCAGGGGAGGGCGCACGCGTCTCTGGCTTTCCTGCCGCCTGCCCTGCACGCGCAACCACACAGACCGGGCTTGGAGACCCGGGTCAGCGCCATACTGTAAAAATGTTTATTTTCTTCTAATCAAAGTGGTCATGGACCCTGACGGATCACATTCAGCGGTACTGGAGTTTCTGAGCAGGCCGGTTCCCACTAACTCTTATCGCCGCCTGCCAGATTCTGCACACACAACAGAGTGCCGTAGTGATGGTGTAGGGGCTAAAGACAGCTATAGTGTGATATCGTTTTCGAGAACACTGTTGCAAAAGGACCAAAGGGAACCTGAAACATAACTACTTCTCACAAGAATTTACACTTTCCGTGTCTCTCTTACACACAGTCACTGGTACTCATGTGTGACATAACCACACACACGCACACACACGCGTTCCCGGGGATCGTTTAACCACTAGCTGGACCGCTATTGCATCCCGGGTCCCTTCCTGTCACGCAGCCACCAGGCGCGGGCTGCTAACTCAATTAACCCGGCTAGGGTGACCCCATCGAGCCCCTACACACACAGTCAATACGCTCGCTACCGCCACTCGATATTATTGGAGTCACTGAAATGGATACGAGGATAAGCCGCGGAGCTACGAGAGTGAGAACGAGTCGGGGCTCCCGAGTGGCGCAGCGGTCTAAGCACAGCATCTTAGCGCTAGCGTCACTACAGACCCTGGTTCGATTCCAGGCTGTATCACAACCGGCCGTGATTGGGAGTCTCATAGGGCGGCACACAATTGGCCCAGCGTCGTCCGGGTTTGGCCGGTGTAGGCCGTCACAGTAAATAAGAATTTGTTCTTAACTGACTTGTCTAGCTAAAAAAAAAAAGAAGGGGGGTTGCAGATGATCGGAGAGCTCTCTGTTCCTTTGTACACCGTGGAAAACTCATAGCGCATGAAATAGCCTCCTAATCTTATTCTGACATCATTTTGTTTTCAGTTGTCAAAGTCAATAATGTTCATCTTTATAACTTTTATATTAAACGTTCTCACCATCACTCATATGGGATGTGGTGGTTGCATTGGTCCCACTGGAGAAACCAGAGCACTGCTCCCCGTTTAGCATACATGGGCTTTAGAACACATTGATCAAGCAGAGGATCGTGAAATAACACATTAACATTCTACTGTCTGTCAGTGGCTATGAATGTGATAGAAAACAGTATTAACTTGACGTCAGTGCTGTTGCAAACAGATCTAACTGCTGGGAATTAGACAGACATGCCACGATAGAAATGTAGAATGGGTACACACACACTTACCGGCACAAATGCAGTGTTCAGAGTCTTTCCATGCGCTTTTGATGCAAGTGTGGTCTGCGATAGTGGTTCAGATCGTGTCCTGTCCATGCAGAGCTAGACGTTCTGAAACATGCCACTCACTGCAAATCCAAAGACCCGAATAGGAGCAGCGCTCATTTGCTCAACAGGACTGTGTGTGAGAGAGAGAGAGTGAGAGAGAGAGCGTGTGACAGACAGGGAGATAGAGGAGTTGGGAAGGGGAGAGAGAGACTAAGATGGACGATGTAGCCTACCACCACCACGGTAGCGAATAAGTGAGTAGCCTGTCGTTCAATGTTACTACTATAATAAGCGAGTAGCCCGTCGTTCAATGTTACTACTATAATAAGTGAGTAGACTGTCGTTCAATGTTGCCAGTTGAATCATCTCATCAAATATGAATAACACAAGAACTGGGCTATAGCCTAAGCATAACGAAATAGTCCAAACTATTATCAAAAGTCAGTTGTACAGGTTATTAAACTGCTGCGAAATCTCATCCAAGCCCAAAGAGCCACACATAATGCAAACATTCAATCTATAGTTACTATGCAAATCAGTTCAATAACTGCCCATTTCATTAAACCTTAGCCTATCTCATAGTGCATTTGCCAGAATAAGAGGTGGCGGGAAACCATGCTGTTGCGCGCGATCTTGACGTTCAAGACTGATGATCAAGTTGTAAAGATGTCAACAGATGGCCAAAATAAATCAAACACAGTTCCGCTGCTTTCCATGCCTCCCCGGTGCCTGGATAAACTAACCATTTGCTGACCCTCAGCCCTCACCCACCCAAAGAGGTGACGTATGTGTCAAATTACTTCGAGTCCAGAATGTCTATAGCCATGATCGACAGTTTTCACTTTAAACCCGGTCAGTGTGTAGAACTCATTAGTGTCGTGTATTACCAAGCTACTGTCTAGCCTAGCCTAGCTCTGATGGAAACTGAAAGGTAAACATCGGTGATAAAGAGTAGACACTGAGCCGGTCCACAGTAGACCTGTCTAATCTGCTCGTTCTGGTGTAACGTCCACGGGACGGAACACTCGGCGAAATTACACTGCGAGTGAGACACCTAGCCTACAGTCATATCATTTTAACAAGCCCCTGTACGGTAGGTAGGGAGGGACGGGGTATCGGTTAGGACACCGACTGTGAACAGATGAGCCACGATCGATGAGGGTTTTGATGAGGGGCTTTCAGGTGAGTGACGCGCGGGGATACCATGGGACTTTTATTTATTCGAGTTTAATGAAGGTGTTATTTACGCACCTGCCGCCAGTGACACGAAGGAGGAAACCCACATCATGTTAACCTCACCCATACAACCACTTCAGGACAAATATCGAATAGTTTATAAACCATAACTCTTGAGTCTATTTTTGAGATTCTAAAAATATCAATTAAGTAGGCTACTGGTTCATTCAGCGCCAGGGCCCCTTGCAATAGGCCTACATTTCATAAATGTAAATATAACATAATGTAATAATACAAAAATAAAAATGGCACATTACATTCAAAGTGAAGTTTTTGATATTTCAAAGCTAAAGTCTGTTTCCAGTTTAGAATGATGTGAATGTCCACTCTAAATCCCCTTAAAATTAGAAAACAGTCTTAATGGTTTGGGGAGAGGGGTGATAGTGTGATTAAAGGCAGGTGACTTAACATGAGAAAGATAGCCAAAAGGGTGAAGAGAAAACAGAAAGTGTTTTCTGTGTCTGTTCACTCAGCAGCACCTGACCATGCCGCCGCCCTGCTGCCCCCTGACTCAGCCAGACTAATGGGAAGTGAAGCAGGCCATTTATATTCCTGACTTCCCACCAACCAACAGGACTTGCCTCTCAGTTGGAGGCTGTAGGAAAGACCTCCCCTGTGCGTGTGTGTGTGTGTTTGAAAGAGAGAGAGAGAGAAAGAGAGAGAGAGAGAGTACAGTCGTGGCCAAAAGTTTTGAGAATGACACAAATATACATTTTCACCAAGTCTGCTGCCTCAGTTTGTATGATGGCAATTTGCATATACTCCAGAATGTTATGAAGAGTGATCCGATGAATTGCAATTGATTGCAAAGTCCCTCTTTGCCATGCAAATGAACTGAATCCCCCCAAAACATTTCCACTGCATTTCAGCCCTTCCACAAAAGGACCAGCTGACATCATGTCAGTGATTCTCTCGTTAACACAGGTGTGAGTGTTGACGAGGACAAGGCTGGAGATCACTCTGTCATGCTGATTGAGTTTGGATAACAGACTGTAAGCTTCAAAAGGAGGGTGGTGCTTGGAATCATTGTTCTTCCTCTGTCAACCATGGTTACCTGCAAGCAAACACGTGCCGTCATCATTGCTTTGCACTAAAAGGGCTTGTTACGAACCCCTTTGGCCCTGCAGTCTAGGGGGGATGGAAACGAGACCCGTAACATATCTCATGCAAATCATAACAGTGAAAAGGAACAGTGAGAACTAATAACAACAGACAGCATAAATCTACTGTCAAATACTTATGGTTTATTTGTTTGTTAAACACACGGTAAGGGGGGGGGGGGGGGGGCTGAGCTGGACCCAAATAAATAAATAATAAAGATCCAAAAACCCCTAAGCTAGTCTTACTTGCTTCAATAACCGCTAGCTAACTAACCAATAAAATACAGTGGGTGGTCCGCACAGTTCTAACTAGGGTTCTTAGACAATATATTCCTACAGGTAGTGTATGCCCATGGGTGACTTGTCTTGGTATCCCCTTTTCCCACCAACAAACAAACATTCATACACCACAACAATACATACTCACATAATAACGGACAAATGTGACATGTAGGTGCAAAAACAAAAGAGAGATCACTGCAGAGACAACCAAGGGAAAGGGGATGTGGTTGGGTAAGGGAAAGGAGCAGGTGTGTCTTCTGATTGGCGACTGATTGGCGACTGATGAGTGACACCTGTGACTAGGGCAGAAGGAAAGAAAGCAAATACACACACAGGATACTTGTATCCGTAACAGGGCTTTACAGGCAAGGATATTGCTGCCAGTAAGATGGCACCTAAATCAACCATTTATCGGATCATCAAGAACTTCAAGGAGAGCGGTTCAATTGTTGTGAAGAAGGCTTCTGTGCGCCCAAGAAAGTCCGGCAAGCGCCAGGGCCGTCTCCTAAAGTTGATTCAGCTGCGGGATCGTACAGAGCTTGCTCAGGAATGGCAGCAGGCAGGTGTGAGTGCATCTGCACGCACAGTGAGGGCGAAGACATTTTGGAGGATGGCCTGGAGTCAAGAAGGGCAGCAAAGAAGCCACTTCTCTCCAGGAAAAACATCAGGGACAGACTGATATTCTGCAAAAGGTACAGGGATTGGACTACTGAGGACTGGGGTACAGTCATTTTCTCTGATGAATTCCCTTTCCGATTGTTTGGGGCATCTGGAAAAAAGCTTGTCCGGAGAAGACAAGGTGAGCACTACCATCAGTCCTGTGTCATGCCAACAGTAAAGCATCCTGAGACCATTCATGTGTGGGGTTGCTGCTCAGCCAAGGGAGTGGGCTCACTCACAATTTTGCCTAAGAACAGAGCCATGAATAAAGAATGGTACCAACACATCCTCCGAAAGCAACTTCTCCCAACCATCCAGGAACAGTTTGGTGACGAACAATTCCTTTTCCAGCATGATGGAGCACCTTGCCATAAGGTAAAAGTAATAACTAAGTGGCTCGGGGAAGAAAACATTGATATTTTGGGTCCATGGGCAGGAAACTCCCCAGACCTTAATCCCATTGAGAACTTGTGGTCAATCCTCAAGAGGCGGGTGGACAAACAAAACCCCACAAATTCTGACAAACTCCAAGCATTGATTATGCAAGAATGGGCTGCCATCAGTCAGGATGTGGCCCAGAAGTTAATTGACAGCATGCCAGGGTGGATTGCAGAGGTCTTGAAAAAGGAGGGTCAACACTGCAAATATTGACTCTGCATCAACTTCATGTAATTGTCAATAAAAGCCTTTGACACGTATGAAATGCTTGTAATTTTACTTCACTATTCCATACTAACATCTGACAAAAATATCTAAAGACACTGAGGCAGCAGACTTTGTGAAAATTAATATTTGTGTCATTCTCAAAACTTTTGGCCATGACTGTACAGTTTGCGCCTGCATGTGTCTATGTGCCAGTGTGCCTCTCCTTTTCCTCCTCCAACCAGACATCTGAGACATGGATGTGATTGATAAACATTGAAAGGAACTGATGGTGATGTACAGAACTTGGCAAATTACTCTGGCAGGCTTTCTTCCTCTCCTCCTCTCCCCCTCTTTAAGGCTGCAGTGGCAGTCTGTTCCCCAGGCCCAGCTCTGGCCCAGCTTGGTTCTTACTCCCTGCCGAGCCATAACAGAGAATTGCAGACTTCTGAAGAACGTTTCCCCTCCCGCAAACAACGACAAACACGCTGAGGAACCTAAAAAAAAAACTCTGGGACCACTCAAATTATTCAGCGTTCATTAAATGCTTAATTAACACTTTCACTAAGAGTTTCTCAAGCCTCTAAACACACAAACGCAAACACACACACGCTCACACAATAATGAAGGGAGTAATGAAAAGAGCCCCAAATTGCTGCTGTGGTGCTCTGGAAAGAATGGCTTCTCTAAGGACCAATGAAATACTTTTGTTTGCTTGAAGACAGAGGCTCTTATATAAAACCAATAACCTCCCTCCCTCCCCAGTCGGAAGTGTCAGAAACCCCATTACAGTAATTAAGTCTGTAGACCCTCAAAGAGCCCTCCCCTGGGTCTGGAGTTAGACCGCCAGGGAGGGAGGGGGGGTGAGAGGGTGAGACGGGGGAAAGTATAGATAATGAAAGACGAGCCAAACAGGGTGGTAGAGAGAGGAAGAGAGAGAGTGTGTGGATGGTGAGAGGGAGGGAGGGGAAGAGAGGGGTGGAGACATGAGTAGGAGATGGTATAGAGCTCATGAGAGAGCAACATAAATCAGGGAGATGGATAACAGGGTGAGGCATCTGGACCAGTTAGGAAGAGGTAGAAACAAGTGATAAAGAGAAAGAGAAAAGATGGTAAATAAATATACAGTGCTTTCAGAAAGTATTCATACCCCTTGACTTATTTCACATTTTGTTGTGTTACAGCCTGAATTCAAAATGGATTAACTATACATTTTTTCTCAACAATCTACACACACTACCCAACAAGATTCCACAGTCTCATGTCACAATTAGACATTCATCCATGTTTCTCAAACTTCAAATTTCAAAGTTGTTCCATATGTCAAATTTCAAAGTGTTTGGTTACTTCTCAGTACAACATGTTTTTAGAATTTTGATCAAATTTATTCAAAATGAAATACTGAAATGTCTCATTTACAAAAGTATTCACACCTCTGAGACAATACTTTGTAGAATCACCTTTGGTGGAAATTACAGCTTTGAGTTGTGTTGGGTATATCTGCATCAGCTTTGCACATCTGGATTTGGGTATTTCTCACATTCTTCCTGGCAGATTTTCTCCAGCTCTGTTAAGTTAGATGGGGAGCAGCGGTGAACAGCAATCTTCAAGTCTTTCCACAGATTTTCAATGGGATTCAAGTCTGGGCTTTGGCTGGGTCACTCAAGGACTTTCACTTTCTTGTTCTGAAGCCATTCCAACATTGATTTGGTTGTATGCTTGGGGTCATTGTCCTGTTAGAAAGTAAATCTTCACCCCCAAGTCCAAGGTTGCTTGCACTCTGAAGCAGGTTTTCATCAATAATTTACCTATATTTGTCTCCATTCATTGTTCCCTCTATCCTTACCAGTCTACCAGTCCCTGCCACTGAAAAGCATCCCAATAGCATGATGCTGCTACCATGCTGCTTCATGGTAAGAATAGTTAGATGGGTGATGAGCTGTGCCTGGTTTTCTCCAGATATAGCAATTTGCAATCATGACAAAAAGTACAATTTTTGTCTCATCAGACCACATAATCTTTTTCCTTATGCTCTTAGAGTCTTTCACGTGCCTTTTTGCAAACTCCCGGTGTGCTGTCATGTGCCTTTTTCTCAGGAGTGGCTTCCGTCTGGCCACTCTCCCATAAAGCCCAGATTGGAGAGATCCTGTAGAGACTGTTGTCCTCTGGCAGGCTCTCCCATCTCAGCCAAAGAACTCTGTAGTTCTGTCAGAGTGGTCAATGGGTTCTTGGTCACCTCCCTGACCAAGGTCCTTCTTGCCCGGTTGCGCAAGTTTGGTCGGATGGCCAGCTCTAGGCAGAGACTGGGTAGTTCCATATTTTTAAATTTCCCATTGATAGAGACCACTGTGCTCTTGGAAACATTCACCACTAGAAATTGTTTTATATCCTTCCCCAGATATATGCTTCATTGCAATTCTATCTCAGAGATCTATGGAAGTTCCTTGGACTTCATGTTATAGTTTCTGCTCTGACATGAACATTCAACTGTTGGACCTTATATAGGCAGGTGTGTTTTTTTATAAATCATGTCCAAACAATTGAATTGGCCACAGGTGGAATCCAATCAAGTTGTAGTGACATTTCAAGGATGATCAATGGAAATTGGATGCACCTGAGCTCAATTTGGAGTGTCATAGCAAAGGGGTGTGAATACTTATGTAAATGAGATATTTCTGTATTACATTTTCAATGAATTAGCAAAATTTTCTAAAAACATGTTTCACTTTGTCATTATGTGGTATTTTGTAAAAAAAAACAAAAAAAACATAACAATTTAATTCATTTTAAATTCAGGCTGTAACAGAAAACATTTTGAAATAAGTCAAGGGGTATGAATACTTTTTGAAGCCACTGTGAATACACCATCTACCAACAATATCAGGGGCGGTGAGTATGTGAGAGACAAAGAGAACTGGTTACACCATCAGAGGCAGATTCTGAGAGAGGGAGAACAGGAGAGAGGGAAGAGAAAATGACAGGTGTCAGGCCTGTTGATAAAAGCCAGCGAGGAGAGGAGTTATAGATTGGGAGGGAGGGAGGGAGGGAGGGAGGGAGGGAGGGAGGGAGGGAGGGAGGGAGGGAGGGAGGGAGGGAGGGAGTGAAGGGAGGGAGGGAGTGAAGGAAGGAAGGAGAGGGCGGAGATTGGGACTGGGAGAGACGGGTGAGATTCAGTGCCTGCGAGTTAGTGCTGTCCTCTCTCATTGATATTCTGAGCTCATGCCTCGCTGACAACTGCCCTCATCTCTCTCCTCCCCCACTCTCTCAAACACGCCCTAAAAGTGTGATGTCATCCTATATGGAGCACTTGGTCAGATGCCACTGTCAGTATCACTGCACCTCACCACCACTTACCCTCTCTTCAACCCTGATCCACATTTACTATTTAGCACAAAGAACATAAATACATATGAAACATTAGCGGAGAGAGCAGGAGTGGCCTCAACAATGGATGTGGTTCGGTTAGGAATAGAGGTTCAGATATACTATCACCAAGGAATCGCCAACCATCAGGGCATGATTAGTGCTTGTATTTACCATTCTTGTTTGGATGATGGTAACTTTTTAGTGCTGTTATTTTGGCATCTCCTCTCTTAGCAGTCTAGATTTGAAAGTGGGCGGTGGCAGGGCCTCCATTTTAATATCTCTGAGTGTTTACAGTAGTGACCCTGGCTGTGGGAGGATCTATAAATCATACTCATTATAAATGCACAGAAGGAAGCGGGAGAGAGCGAGGTTGGGGGATGTTCTCTTTATTTCTCCCCCAGGTGGCTGCCAAGGGTCGGGGGGGGGGGGGGGGGGGGGGGGTAATGTGCTAATGTTGTAAATTACTAATGTAGCTGGAAACAGAAGATTTTTTTATGGAATATCTACATGGACGTACAGAGGCCCATTATCAGCAACCATCACTCCTGTGTTCCAATGGCACGTTGTGTTAGCTAATCCAAGTTGATAATTTTAAAAGGCTAATTGATCATGAGAAAACTCTTCTGCAATTATGTTAGCAGAGCTGAAAACTGTTGTTCTGATTAAAGAAGCAATAAAACTGGCCTTCTTTAGACTAGTTGAGTATCTGGAGCATCAGCATTTGTGGGTTCGATTACAGGCTCAAAATGGCCAGAAACAAAGAACGTTCTTCTGAAACTCATCAGTCTATTCTTGTTCTGAGAAATGAAGGCTATTCCATGCGAGAAATTGCCAAGAACCTGAAGATCTCATTCAACGCTGTGTACTACTCCCTTCAGAGAACAGCATAAACTGGCTCTAACCAGAATATAAAGAGGAGTGGGAGGCCCCGGTGCACAACTGAGCAAGAGGACAACTACATTAGAGTGTCTAGTTTGAGAAACAGATGCCTCACAAGTCTTCATCTGGCAGCTTCATTAAATAGTACCCGCAAAACACCAGTCTCAATGTCAACAGTGAAGAGGCGACTCCAGGATGCTCGCCTTCAAGGCAGAGTTTGTCTGTCCAGTGTCTGTGTTCTTTTGCCCATCTTAATCTTTTATTTTTATTGGCCAGTCTTAGATATGGCTTTTTCTTTGCAACTCTGCGTAGAAGGCCAGCATCCCGGAGTCGCCTACTCACTGTGACCCCAAAGTTTTGAACAGTAGTGTACATCTTTGTAATGTAGCTAGGGTTAGGGAATGGATTTATACACTAATACTGGGAATTCCACACCCAGTCTTCAGTTGTCGTATACCCGAGCAACAACAGCATCCACAGTGTACACAAACAGAGATGGGTAAACATTTGTGGGATGGAGAGAGGTGTGGGATGGGTGGAGAGGAAGAGTGGAGGAGGCGTTGTGTGTGCAGGAGGAATGGAAAACGCAGTCTCATGCTATTGGTTGCCGATTGATAAGGAGGTCATCTGAAAGTCACACTCTCGCTCTCTCCCTCCCCTCTTATCCCTTTCTTCCCCTCTCTCTCTCTCTCTTATGAAACTCTCTCCGCAGACTGGAATTAAAACCAAGGCAATTAAAGCCAACCTGCTTGCGACTTGGTGTTCCGGCTCGTAATTTTTATTCAGCGTAATTAAAGTGTTATGGCGGCGACGGAAGCGAGATGGGGGGGTGAGTTAGAAGGGTATGGATGATTGATTGACGGCAAGAGTGAGAGTGAGAGTGAGGGAGAAGGGGATATATACAGAATTCACAGAGGCCAAAAGTCATTGCTTTGAGTTTGATTGGAAAGAGACAGAGAGAGAGAGGAATGGGCCAGAAAATGTTTAGTGGCACAGTTAGAGAGTGAGAGAGAAAGAGAGAGAGAAAGTGAGAGAGAAACGAAAGAGAGAAACGAGAGAGAAAGAGAGATAGAAAAGAGAACGAGAGAGAGAGGACAGGGAAAAGAAAGGGTGAAAAAGAGTAAAGCGAAGAGAGGTGTGGAGAAGTGAGAGGTAATGTGTAGACTTTAGAAGGGTTATCTGATTGGGAGGGGGGTGGCATGGGGCCTACTGGGATGACTAACGAGATGACCAGGTGAAGTAATTGCTTCTGTTGTGTCCTCATGTCCAATCAATTAAGACAGCCCTTAGTGCACCAGAGGGCCACAAACATAATTGTGTGTGTGCGCGTTTGTGTGCTTGCATGGTTGTGAGCATGTGCAGGCGCATGTATGAATTTATGACTGTGCTTATAGGTTAGTCTCTATGATCAGTCGTGAGCGTGTTTTCACTGTCTGGACGTATGTGCTTTTATGTCATCACAATCTTTACAAGTATTTGTGAGAGAGAGAGAGATAGAGTGAGTGAATGAGTGAGTGAGTGAGTGAGTGAGATAGAGAGTGAGATAGAGAGAGTGAGTGGAATGAGTAGAAGAAAGGAGGGGGGGTTAGAAAGACACTCTTTCTTTGGTCTCATCCCTCTATCTCCCTCCCTCTTTTCTTCCTAAGCCACTACACCAAATTCTATTATTGGGCCCAATAAAAGAGTGTGAAATGAAAACATAATCGGTTTTAATCCAGTGGTAAAGCTCCAGCCACCCGCTGACAAAGGGCTGATGAGCGAAGCGTCACTGGCTCATTAAGGAAAAAAGACAGGAGAAAACGCTCCTGCTAGAATAGGAATTCTCTCAGACAGAACCAAACCACCACCCCGTGGCGTGTGTGTGTGTGTGTGACATAGAGAGTGATAAGAGAGAGTGTGTGGTCTGTATAAGTGTGTGGATTCAAGCACACATGGTATGTCTAAGTATGAGCACGTATACAAGTGTTCATCCCGCAAACCGGGAACATTCCCTGGTCAGTAGCTAACATTGCCATTACAATAAGTTATAGTTATGGTTTTATCTAACATTAGGATGATAACATCCCACAAACACTCTATGAATGTTTTTGATAACAAACAAAAAAAATTATAATGTTTTACATTAAAGGGGCAATCTGCAGTTGCTTCATCCGTTTTGGACTTGAATGATAAAAAAAGAAACAGTGTTCATTTTCAGCAAACTTAACATGTGTAAATATTTGTATGAACATAACAAGATTCAACAACTGAGACATAAACTGAACAAGTTCCACAGACATGTGACTAACAGAAATGGAATAATGTGTCCCTGAACAAAGGGGGGTCAAAATCAAAAGTAACAGTCAAGATCTGGTGTGGCCACCAGCTGCATTAAGTACTGCAGTGCATCTCCTCCTCATGGACTGCACCAGATTTGCCCGTTCTTGCTGTGAGATGTTACCCAACTCTTCCACCAAGGTACTTGCACGTTCCCAGACATTTCTAGGGGGAATGGCCCTAGCCCTCACCCTCTGATCCAACAGGTCCCAGACGTGCTCAATGGGATTGAGATCCGGGCTCTTCACTGGCCATGGCAGAACAGTGACATTCCTGTCTTTCAGGAAATCACGCACAGAACGAGCAGTATGGCTGGTGGCATTGTCATGCTGGAGGGTCATGTCAGGATGAGCCTGCAGGAAGGGTACCATATGAGGGAGGAGGATGTCTTCCCTGTAATGCACAGCGTTGAGATTGCCTGCAATGACAACAAGCTCAGTCCAATAATGCTGTGACACACCGCCCCAGACCATGACGGACCCTCCACCTCCAAATCAATCCCACTCCAGACTACAGGCCTCGGTGTAACGCTCATTTCTTCGACGATAAACGCGAATCCGACCATCACCCCTGGTGAGACCCGGTACCGATCCTGTGCAGGTGTTGTTACACGTGGTCTGCCACTGCGAGGGCGATCAGCTGTCTGTCCGGTCTCCCTGTAGCACTGTCTTAGACGTCTCACAGTACGGACATTGCAAATCTGCAGTCCTCATGCCTCCTTGCAGCACATCTAAGGCACGTTCACGCAGATGAGCAGGGACCCTGGGTATCTTTCTTTTTGTGTTTTTCAGAGTCAGTAGAAAAGGCCTCTTTAGTGTCCTACATTTTCATAACTATGACCTTAATTGCCTACCGTCTGTAAGCTGTTAGTGTCTTATAGACTTTTCCACATGTGCATGTGGATGAATTGTTTATGGTTCATTGAATAAGCATGGGAAACAGTTTACAATTAAGATCTGTGAAGTTATTTGGATTTTTATGAATTATCTTTGAAAGACAGGTTTCTGAAAAAGGAATGTTTCTTTTTTTGCTGAGTTTATGTACCCATTGATTCTTATAAACATATAAGTGCCTCATGAGCTTAGTTCAACTCTTGTACACCAATCAGAACCCAAAATATAAACTTATTTTACTCAAATGTTTGTGAACAAAGTAAATGTAATACATTCACACTATAAAGCCTCAAAACATGATTAAAACTATAATTGTGTTATCATGGATGGTCAGCCCTTGCATCCATATTGTTGTCTATGAATTTCGGAGTGGTTACATTTCTCTAGCCCCATCCCTCAGCGTTTTACAGAAACAAGGGCGGGGTATCACGACTCCATTCTGTTGCTCCCTGCCTACAGACAGAAGCTAAAACAAGAAGCTCCCGCGCTGAGGTCTGTTCAATGCTGGTCCGACCAATCTGATTCCACGCTCCAACACTGCTTCCATCACGTGGACTGGGATATGTTTCGTATTGCGTCAAACAACAACATTGACGAACACGCTGATTCGGTGAGCAAGTTCATTAGAATGTGTGTTGAAGATGTCGTTCCCATAGCAACGATTAAAACATTCCCAAACCAGAAACCGTGGATTGATGGCAGCATTCGCGTGAAACTGAAAGCACGAACCACTGCTTTTAATCAGGGCAAGGTGACCGGAAACATGACCGAATACAAACAGTGTAGCTATTCCCTCCACAAGGCAATCAAACAAGCTAAGCGTCAGTATAGAGACCAAGTAGAATCGCAATTCAACGGCTCAGACACAAGAGGTATGTGGCAGGGTCTACAGTCAACCACGGATTACAAAAAGAAAACCAGCCCAGTCACGGACCAGGATGTCTTGCTCCCAGGCAGACTAAATAACTTTTTTGGCCGCTTTGAGGACAATACAGTGCCACTGACACGGCCCGCAACCACAACATGCGGACTCTCCTTCACTGCAGCCGAGGTGAGTAAAACATTTAAACGTGTTAACCCTAGCAAGGCTGCAGGCCCAGACGGCATCCCCAGCCGCGCCCTCAGAGCATGCGCAGACCAGCTGGCTGGTGTGTTTACGGACATATTCAATCAATTCTTATCCCAGTCTGCTGTTCCCACATGCTTCAAGAGGGCCACCATTGTTCCTGTTCCCAAGAAAGCTAAGGTAACTGAGCTAAACAACTACCGCCCCGTAGCACTCACTTCCGTCATCATGAAGTGCTTTGAGAGACTAGTCAAGGACCATATCACCTCCACCCTACCTGACACCCTAGACCCAGTCCAATTTGCTTACCGCCCAAATAGGTCCACAGACGATGCAATCTCAACCACACTGCACACTGCCCTAACCCATCTGGACAAGAGGAATATCTATGTGAGAATGCTGTTCATCGACTACAGCTCAGCATTTAACACCATAGTACCCTCCAAACTCGTCATCAAGCTCGAGACCCTGGGTCTCGACCCCGCCCTGTGCAACTGGGTACTGGACTTTCTGACGGGCCGCCCCCAGGTGGTGAGGGTAGGTAACAACATCTCCACCCCGCTGATCCTCAACACTGGGGCCCCACAAGGGTGCGTTCTGAGCCCTCTCCTGTACTCCCTGTTCACCCACGACTGTGTGGCCACGCACGCCTCCAACTCAATCATCAAGTTTGGGACGACACAACAGTGGTAGGCTTGATTACCAACAACGACGAGACGGCCTACAGGGAGGAGGTGAGGGCCCTCGGAGTGTGGTGTCAGGAAAATAACCTCACTCAACGTCAACAAAACTAAGGAGATGATTGTGGACTTCAGGAAACAGCAGAGGGAACACCCCCCTATCCACATCGATGGAACAGTAGTGGAGAGGGTAGTAAGTTTTAAGTTCCTCTGCGTACACATCACAGACAAACTGAATTGGTCCACCCACACAGACAGCATCGTGAAGAAGGCGCAGCAGCGCCTCTTCAACCTCAGGAGGCTGAAGAAATTTGGCTTGTCACCAAAAGCACTCACAAACTTCTACAGATGCACAATCGAGAGCATCCTGTCGGGCTGTATCACCGCCTGGTACGGCAACTGCTCCGCCCACAACCGTAAGGCTCTCCAGAGGGTAGTGAGGTCTGCATAACGCATCACCAGGGGCAAACTACCTGCCCTCCAGGACACCTACACCACCCAATGTCACAGGAAGGCCATAAAGATCATCAAGGACAACAACCACCCGAGCCACTGCCTGTTCAACCAACTATCATCCAGATGGCGAGGTCAGTACAGGTGCATCAAAGCTGGGACCGAGAGACTGAAAAACAGCTTCTATCTCAAGGCCATCAGACTGTTAAACAGCCACCACTAACATTGAGTGGCTGCTGTCAACACACTGACTCAACTCCAGCCACTTTAATAATGGGAATTGATGGGAATTGATGTAAAATATATCACTAGCCACTTTAAACAATGCTACTTAATATAATGTTTACATACCCTACATTATTCATCTCATCTCATACGTATATACTGTACTCTATATCATCTACTGCATCTTTATGTAATACATGTATCACTAGCCACTTTAAACTATGCCACTTTGTTTACATACTCATCTCATATGTATATACTCTACTCGATACCATCTACTGCATCTTGCCTATGCCGCTCTGTACCATCACTCATTCATATATCTTTATGTACATATTCTTTATCCCTTTACACTTGTGTGTATAAGGTAGTAGTTTTGGAATTGTTAGTTAGATTACTCGTTGGTTATTACTGCATTGTCGGAACTAGAAGCACAAGTATTTCGCTACACTCGCATTAACATCTACTAACCATGTGTATGTGACAAATAAATTTGATTTGATTTTAGCTATGGATTTCCGCTTTAAACAAACTCTTGAACAGGTCACTCTTGAAAAATACACTATCTAAATGGGAATAACATGTATAAACAATAAGGCTACCAGTCTGTTTGTGCCATCATGAGTGACAATGAGTTGACAGATCTGGGACCAGGCTAGTAAGATTGTAGATGATTGTAGAATTATCAGTATTATCATTGTATTTGAAACAAGATGAACACTGAATTTAACATATACAGAACAAGTGCTGCATTTCCTCCGTAAATGCGTAAACAGGCCGAGATTATATGGATAAAAGACGGCACTATTATACAAATAATACAAATCTTTCCATCAGCATCATGTTTTCCTCTGTGGTGTTTTACCACCTACGATAACGCCACTCTAACACTTCAGTCCTTCAGCAACAGATTAATAGATTTTGGTCAACTGCATCCTCAAGGTGAAAAGTTAACAGCAACGGAGCCTTGTTCCTCTAACAACTGGCCCAGTGGCAGTTTTAGCATTTGAGCTCCTGATGGTTATGATGACGACCTGTATAGGGGAAACTGATCCTAAGTCAGCTGTTCTGGATCGGTGTGTGAGTGGTGGTATTTGAAGACCCTTCCCAGCAAACTGAAAACATTCCCAGGACATTAGCTTACATTCTCGTTCAGTTCTAAATAAGGTTTGATCTAACAAAATGTTTTTTCTAAGAAAATGATTGACATTAAATATCCGTGGAATGTTCTTCTAATATTCACTCAAATTTACATATCTGTGACAACTACCACAGAACATTCCCCTGAGGTTCTTGTTAGGTTGCCAGGGAATGTAATAACACAATATTGCAGTAATGCTATAACAACATATTGCCTCAACAAAATGTGGGAGCAGTAGAAGGGGTTCTGAGAAAACATTACAGGAACGATCTGCTAACATTGTGTCACACCCTGACCATAGTTTGCTTTGTATGTTTCTTTGTTTTGTTTGGTCAGGGTGTGATCTGAGTGGGCATTCTATGTTGTGTGTTTAGTTTGTCTGTTTCTGTGTTTGGCCTGATATGGTTCTCAATCAGAGGCAGGTGTTAGTCATTGTCTCTGATTAGGAACCATATTTAGGTAGCCTGTTTGGTGTTGGGGTTTGTGGGTGATTGTTCCTGTGTTAGTATTTGTGCCACACGGGACTGTCTTCGGGTTTTCACTTTGTTGTTTTGGTTATGTGTTCATGTTCAGTTTTCTAATTAAAAAACCATGGACAACTGCGCAAAACCGTTACAGAATCACCCCCCACAACAGGACCAAATGGCGTGGTAACGGGCAACAGCAACAGCGGCGCAAAGAGGAATGGACATGAGACTATGTATTGGACGGCAAGGGTTGCTACACATGGGAGGAGATCCTGGCGGAAAAAAGATTGCCTTCCATGGGAACAGGTGGAGGCAGCTAGGAGAGCAGAGGCAGCCGGCAAGAGGAGCCGGCGATATGAGGGAACACGGCTGGCAAGGAAGCCCGAGAGGCAGCCCCAAAAGTTTATTGGGGGAGGCACACAGGAAGTATGGCGAAGCCAGGTAGGAGACCTGAGCCAACTTCCTGTGCTTACCGGAGGGCGAGAGAGACCGGGCAGGCACCGTGTTATGTTGTGGAGCGCACGGTGTCCCCAGTGCGGGTGCATAGCCCGGTGCGGTACATACCAGCTCCGTGTATCGGCCGGGCTAGAGTGGGCATCGAGCCAAGTGCCATGAAGCCGGCTCTATGCATCTGGTCTCCAGTGCGTCTCCTAGGGCCGGCTTACATGGCACCAGCCTTGCGCATGGTGTCCCCGGTTCGCCTGCATAGCCCAGTGCGGGCTATTCCACCTCGCCGCACTGGCAGGGCGACCGGGAGCATTCAACCAGGTAAGGTTGGGCAGGCTCGGTGCTCAAGAGCTCCAGTGCGCCTGCACGGTCCGGTCTATCCGGTACCACCTCCAACGCACCAGCCCTCCAGTGGCAGCCCCCCGCACCAGGCTGTCTCTCCGTCTCATCCTTACAGGTGCTCCCACCTGTCCAGCGCTGCCGGAGCCTTCCTCCTCTCCAGCGCTGCCGGAGTCTCCCGCCTCTCCAGCGCTGCCAGAGCTTTCCTCCTCTCCAGCGCTGCTGGAGTCTCCAGTCTGCCCAGTGCCGCCTGAGCTACCCGTCTGCCCAGCACCATCAGAGTCGCCAGTCTGCCCAGCGCCGCCTGAGCCACCCGTCTGCCCAGCGCCGCCAGTGCCGCCAGTCTGCCCAGCGCCGCCAGTGCCGCCAGTCTGCAAGGAGACGCCAGTGCCGCCAGTCTGCAAGGAGACGCCAGTGCCGCCAGTCTGCAAGGAGCCGCCAGTGCCGCCAGTCCAGTGGGTTCATTTAGAAGGGTCGCCGTGGTTAGGAGGCCACGGAAGAGGACAATGGGGCGGACTAAGACTATGGTGAAGTGGGGGCCACGTCCAGCACCAGAGCCGCCACCGCGGACAGATGCCCACCCAGACCCTCCCCAATAGGTTCAGGTTTTTCTAATTAAAAAACCATGGACAATTGCCGCGCTGCATTTTGGTCCGCCTCTCCTTCGACACAAGAAAACCGTTACACATTGATGATGATGTTATTCAAGACACCGTTAACAAACATCAGGGAATGGTCTCATAAAGTTAGTGTGATTTTATGACTTGATTTTTCCAGTAATGTTTCCCCTCAACATACGTCAGCAATATTTCCTGAATACAATGAAAGTGGTTATGAGAAAACAATATTTTAATGTTCCATTATGTTTATGTAGATGTTGTCCAACATATAATGTGAAGAAGTGGGGACCAGTATGGAGCTTATCTATTGTGTCACATAGGCTAAGAATTTCAAGTCTCATGGATAGAGTACTGTTTGTTTTAGTATATATGTGCATCTATTGACACGTTACCACAATCTGGCAGTCAATCATTTCCAATGCAATTTTATGATTCTATGAACACAATAATATAATTCTAAGAACATTGGAGAATGTTGGGTAAAACAGTTGTTGAACAGTCAACATCAGTGGCATGTTTTTTTTTATCCCTTCAGGACATATTTTGTGTTTTGGGAACCTATATCCTAATGTCCTCACACTGTTCCCACAACCTAATAAAATAAAATGTTTTGGGAACTTTTAGAGAACTTAAAAAGTGTATTCTGTGAACATTCTTGCAACATCAGAGGAATTTTCCATGCACCCTAATACAAACATTGTATAATCACCAGCACAACTGGACAGATTTTGTGTTATTAGAACTTTTGGGAGAAATGTTCATACACCTTTTTCTACAACTTAATGAAATGTTCTGGGAACATTCACTGAACCAATTTTGTTTTGCTGTGCAAACACAAACTGTACTGTAAGTATACTCATAAATGGGCACATATATACTTCATCACTTCATCTCTACCTGGAGTGGTTCTGTCACCAGAATCTTCCCACATGATGTTTATAGAAGCCTTAAGTAACCAGAATACTAAAGGAGGCCCGTAGTCACATTCAGATTGACATTTACTTGATCCATCTTACCACCTGTATTCTTAAAGTAGAGAAAAGGGGGAAATGAAAGCTGGAAACTTTGAACACAACCATCACCATCATAATAGAAAATGGTACAATTCTGACATCCTCTAAAATAATACTTCCTGTGTAGAAAGGCCTCCAACGCAAAAGTGGCAAATCATCACACATGGACATTGATTGTAGTCATGGAAACATTACATACCTGTTTTTCAGCAATATGCGCTACAAGTTTTTCATGCCGGTAGCACATTATGAGGTGAATCAATATCTTTACAAGGGTATTGAACAGACAATATGATATCCCTACACGGATAATGAACAGACCATATGATATCCCTACAAGGGTATTGAACAGACAATATGATATCCCTACAAGGGTATTGAACAGACAATATGATATCTCTACAAGGGTAATGAACAGATACAGTGCCTTGCGAAAGTATTTGGCCCCCTTGAACTTTGCGACCTTTTGCCACATTTCAGGCTTCAAACATAAAGATATAAAACTGTATTTTTTTGTGAAGAATCAACAACAAGTGGGACACAATCATGAAGTGGAATGACATTTATTGGATATTTCAAACTTTTTTAACAAATCAAAAACTGAAAAATTGGGCGTGCAAAATTATTCAGCCCCTTTACTTTCAGTGCAGCAAACTCTCTCCAGAAGTTCAGTGAGGATCTCTGAATGATCCAATGTTGACCTAAATGACTAATGATGATAAATACAATCCACCTGTGTGCAATCAAGTATCCGTATAAATGCACCTGCACTGTGATAGTCCCAGAGGTCCGTTAAAAGCGCAGAGAGCATCATGAAGAACAAGGAACACACCAGGCAGGTCTGAGATACTGTTGTGAAGAAGTTTAAAGCCGGATTTGGATACAAAAAGATTTCCCAAGCTTTAAACATCCCAAGGAGCACTGTGCAAGCGATAATATTGAAATGGAAGGAGTATCAGACCACTGCAAATCTAACAAGACCTGGCTGTCCCTCTAAACTTTCAGCTCATACAAGGAGAAGACTGATCAGAGATGCAGCCAAGAGGCCCATGATCACTATGGATGAACGGCAGAGATCTACAGCTGAGGTGGGAGACTCTGTCCATAGGACAACAATCAGTCGTATATTGCACAAATCTGGCCTTTATGGAAGAGTGGCAAGAAGAAAGCCATTTCTTAAAGATATCCATAAAAAGTGTTGTTTAAAGTTTGCCACAAGCCACCTGGGAGACACACCAAACATGTGGAAGAAGGTGCTCTGGTCAGATGAAACCAAAATTGAACTTTTTGGCAACAATGCAAAACGTTATGTTTGGCGTAAAAGCAACACAGCTCATCACCCTGAACACACCATCCCCACTGTCAAACATGGTGGTGGCAGCATCATGGTTTGGGCCTGCTTTTCTTCAGCAGGGACAGGGAAGATGGTTAAAATTGATGGGAATATGGATGGAGCCAAATACAGGACCATTCTGGAAGAAAACCTGATGGAGTCTGCAAAAGACCCGAGACTGGGACGGAGATTTGTCTTCCAACAAGACAATGATCCAAAACAGAAAGCAAAATCTACAATGGAATGGTTCAAAAATAAACATATCCAGGTGTTAGAATGGCCAAGTCAAAGTCCAGACCTGAATCCAATCGAGAATCTGTGGAAAGAACTGAAAACTGCTGTTCACAAATGCTCTCCATCCAACCTCACTGAGCTCGAGCTGTGCTTACCGGAGGGCGAGAGAGACCGGGCAGGCACCGTGTTATGTTGTGGAGCGCACGGTGGGGTGCATAGCCCGGTGCGGTACATACCAGCTCCGTGTATCGGCCGGGCTAGAGTGGGCATCGAGCCAAGTGCCATGAAGCCGGCTCTATGCATCTGGTCTCCAGTGCGTCTCCTAGGGCCGGCTTACATGGCACCAGCCTTGCGCATGGTGTCCCCGGTTCGCCTGCATAGCCCAGTGCGGGCTATTCCACCTCGCTGCACTGGCAGGGCGACCGGGAGCATTCAACCAGGTAAGGTTGGGCAGGCTCGGTGCTCAAGAGCTCCAGTGCGCCTGCACGGTCCGGTCTATCATAAATGGGCACATATATACTTCATCACTTCATCTCTACCTGGAGTGGTTCTGTCACCAGAATCTTCCCACATGATGTTTATAGAAGTGTTACGAATCCCTTTTGGCCCGACAGTCTAGGGGGGATGGTAATGAGACGCGTAACATAACTCATGCAAATTATAATTGTGACAAAGTAAAAGTGTGAACGTAATAACCAGGACAACTGAAATCTACCGTCAAACTCAAGGTTTATTTGATAAACACACGGTAATGGGGGGAGCAGGAAAAGGGGCTGAGCTGGACCCAAGGAAAGAAACAAATATGCAAAAACACCCCTAAGCTAGACTAGCCTACTTTAACAACAGCTAACTAACTAACCAAAAATACAGTGGGTGGTCCGCCCAGTTCTAACTAGTGTGTTTAACAAAGTTTACCTACGGGTAGTGTATGCCCATGGGCGACTTGTCTTGGTTTCCCCTTTTCCCACCAGCAAACACCATAAGCAAAAACAATACTCACAGGAGATGACAAAGTGATTTGGAGGTGCTCAAACAAAAGAGAGGTTAAGACACAACGAGAGAGTTAAACACTGGGATCTACATACATGGCATTTACAAAGAGATTGAGCTACTGAAATCTATGAAGAACAGCTATCTACCAACATGGCATTACAAAGAGATTGAGCTCTCCTGAAATCTACAAAGAGCAGCTATCTACCAACATGGGATTACAAAGATTGAGCTCTTGAACAAACAAATGATGGGGTTTTTAAACCATGGGGAAGGAACTGTGATAGGGTAGGAAACAGGAGGAGGTGTGTCTTCTGATTGATGGGTTGATTGTTGACTGATTGGGGAGTAATGATTTTCACCTGTGAGGGGAGAAGGAGAGAAAAGAAACACACACAGGATACACACAGACACAGGATACCTGTATCCGTAACACTCCCACCCTTAAAAGAGCAACCCTAGGGGTTGCGACTACAGTATTTCAATGATTTCAACAAAGCAACAACCTTGCAAAACATACAGAAAACATTTTCACACACGAGACAAAGCATCTGCCAACACATTATCTGAACCCTTTTTGTGGCGGATTTCCAAATTATAATTTTGTACAATCAGCGCCCAACGCATAAGGCGCTGGTTCTGGTTGTACATTCGGTGGAGAAAAACTAAGGGGTTATGGTCAGTATACACAATCACTGGTAGGGCACTGGAACCAATGTATACTTCGAAGTATTGCAGAGCCAACAACAAAGCAAGAGCTTCTTGTTCTATTGTCGCATAGTTTGTTTGACATCTATTAAATTTACGGGAAAAATAACAAACAGGATGATCTACTCCACTCTTGTCCTGCTGCAGTAGAACAGCACCAGCACCTCTGGCACTAGCATCTACCTCAAGCTTGAACGGTTGTTCAAAATCCGGAGCAGCAAGTACAGGGGTACTACATAAGAGTGCTTTCGCAGATTCAAAAGCGCTCTTACAATCAGGGGACCACACAAATGATCTTGCCGGACTGAGCAAATCAGTCAATGGAGCAACTACCGCAGAGAAATTTTTACAGAAGCTACGGTAGTAGCCAACCATCCCTAAAAAGCGGCGTAGCTCTCGTCTAGTGGTAGGTGCAGGGAATGCAGTTATAGCCAAGACCTTGGCATCAACAGGGCGCACCTGTCCATGGCCAACCTCTTTACCGAGATAGGTAACAGTAGCCTTCCCAAACTCACACTTTGCCAAGTTCAGGGTTAGAGAAGCAGTTGCCAACCGTTCACATACTACCCTTAGCGAGTCAACATGATCTGACCACTCAGACGAATAAATCACTAGGTCATCAAGGTATGCACTACAATTAGGAACGCCAGCTAATACGGAGTTAACCAGTCGTTGGAAAGTGGCTGGTGCATTTCGCATCCCAAAAGCCATGACTGAGTACTGAAGGAAGTTGTCTGGGGTCACAAAGGCAGAAATCTCAGAAGCACGTGAAGTTAACGGAACCTGCCAGTAACCTTTTAAGAGGTCCAACTTGGTTACATACTTAGCAGCACCAATAGTATCGATACAGTCATCCAGTCTGGGTAACGGGAACAAATCTGGCATTGTGACAGAATTTACCTTTCGATAATCCGTACATAACCTGGACGTACCATCAGGTTTAGGAACCAGAATGCAAGGAGAACTCCAAGGGCTTGAACTTGGCTTAGCCAGGTCATTCTCCAACAAATATCTCACCTCATCCCTCATTATCTTCCTCTTGGAAGCGTTGATACGATATGGGTGTTGCTTGATAGGTGTAGCATTTCCAACATTAATGTCATGTTCCAACACATTTGTGCGAGTAGGAACGTCATTAAAGAGACATGGAAAACTGTGTAGTAGCCTCACAATATCATTAGCCTGTCCATCCGTTAAATGAACCAGACCTGACTGGATAGACAGCAGCATTTCTGAGTTGGGCAATCTAACACACTGCTGTTGAGTATTGCGCAACTCCAAGCCATCAACATCATCAATTTGACAGTCCACTATCATCGCAGTAGTAGCAGAGGAGACAGCAGTACCTTCCTCTGTTTTTGAACTATCTAACTGTGTGATGGGTCGGGTGTGGTATGCTTTCAACATGTTAATGTGACACACACGAGATTGGCGTTTTCTATCAGGAGTTTGAAGCACATAGTCAGTTTCACTTATTTTCTTTTCAATTAAATAAGGACCAGAGAAACGAGCTGACAGTGAAGATCCTGGAACAGGTAATAACACCAGTACTTGATCACCTGGCTGTAGTGGACGAGAAACAGCCTCTTTATCATAGTGTCTTTTCATGCTCCTCTGTGAGGAAGACAGAGCTTCCTTTGCAAGAGCACAAGCTTGGTGTAGGCGCTCACGAAAGCGACTAACATAGTCCAACACATTCTCATCTCTGGTACACAACTCTTGGGACAAGAACTGTTCTTTAAGGACTTTCATTGGTCCTCTCACTGTGTGACCAAACACTAGTTCAGCCGGGCTGAAACCTAGGGACTCCTGCACAGTTTCACGAGCAGCAAACAAAACTAGAGGAACTCCCTCATCCCAATCTTTCTCAGATTCCAAATAATATTTACATAGCATAGACTTCAGTGTCTGATGCCATCTTTCAAGCGCACCCTGAGACTCTGGGTGATAGGCGCTTGATACACGGTGCGTAATTGATAAGGATTTCAACACCTGCTTGAAGAGCTTGGATAGGAAATTGGTACCTTGATCGCTTTGTACCACCTTAGGTAACCCGAATGTCGTGAAGAATTTTATTAAGGCTTTACTCACTATCGGAGCTGTAATCCTTCTCAGAGGAATAGCCTCGGGGTATCTTGTAGCCATACACATTATCGTTAACAAAAACTGGTTACCCGATTTTGTCTTCGGTAACGGTCCGACACAATCAACCACCACATGCTCGAATGGTTCACCTATGACAGGTATGGGACAAAGAGGAGCGGGAGGAATAACCTGATTTGGTTTTCCTGTTATCTGACAGGTGTGGCATGTCCGACAGAACTGAGCCACATCTTGTTTTAAACCCGGCCAAAAAAAATGTCGAAGGATCCGATCATACGTCTTTGTAATTCCTAAATGACCAGACCACTGGTGATCATGAGCAAGGGATAACACATTTTGTCGAAAGGCTGTAGGAATCACTATTTGGTAAACAGCATTCCAATCTCCACCCGCGTCAACATGGGATTTCCATTTACGCATGAGGAGATTACCATCAATGAAGTAAGCCACATTCTTCTTCTTCACCTCTTCTAACGAGACAACACTAGAAAAACATTTAACAAGTTTGTTGTCAACCTTTTGGTTAGCAATCAGCTGCTCACGAGTGACTGGTAACTGTATTGCATCAGCAATAAGTTCAACGTTCTTTGATTCTTTCCTGGGCTGTTTGTCAGAGGTGATCAGCTTCTCAGAGGTATCACACAATTCATCCTCTTGATCATCCTCTTTGAACAGAACAGTGTTCGACAAATCTATCACGTCACCCTCTTGTAGTGCCTGAGCACGAGTGACAGCACAAGCGGGGAACACATGTGGATAACTCTGTGCCAACTCATTCGAGAGAGTGGTCACTTTTATCCAATACTTCCTATATGGGTACTACCTTTCCTCCGGCAATATCGTTACCCATTATAAAGGTCACACCTTTCACTGGCAACTTAGGACGTACCCCCACTCTGAATATTCCACTGATTAACTCAGAGTGTACTTTCACAAAGTGCAACGGCACTGGGACAAAACCCATTTCAATACCCTGCACTAACACACTGGAACCACAGTATGTATCGTCAGATAAGGGCAACACATCAGACAATATAAACGACTGCGCCGCACCAGTATCTCTAAGGATTTTAACCGGACGCTGAGACGCTTCGTCATTCGTTAGGGACACAAACCCATCGGAAATGAATGGTTCATAACTGCGGTCGGGGACTGAGACTTTCAAACTACAGTTACCCTTAGGCACCTGTTTTGTTGCAGACCTCACAACCGTACGAATTAGAGCAACACCTGTTGGCGGCTTGGCACGAAGAGGCATCCCTTGTTTTCGTTTAAGTTTGAAGCAATCATTAATCATATGTCCCACTTTATGACAATAGAAACAGGAACGCTCATTCTTCTGGCGTGCTTGATATACTACTGCGGGCCGACTAGGGCTAAAGGTAGGAAACTCAGTGGTTCTACTCTCAGTTTGAGCCGAAAACACACTCTTGTGCGTCAACACAAACTCGTCTGCCAACACAGACGCTTCTGCCAGGGAGGATACTTTCTGTTCGTTTAGGTAAACTACAATGCGTTCGGGTAAGCAATTTTTAAACTCTTCCAACAAGATTAACTCCCGGAGAGAGTTGAAATCAGTTACCTTACTAGCAGCATGCCATTTATCAAACAGATTTCCCTTGTCTCTAGCAAATTCCACATAAGTCTTACTAGAAGACTTTCTATGAGACCTAAATCTCTGTCGGTATGCCTCAGGCACAAGCTCATAGGCACGAAGAACAGTAGCTTTGACCACTTCATAATTCAAACTGTCCTCTAGAGGTAGCGCTGACAAAACCTCTTGGGCTTTACCAGTTAATTTACACTGAAGTAATAGGCACCATACCTCTTCAGGCCACTTCAATGCTACGGCTATACACTCAAATACACAAAAATAGGAGTCAACCTCTAACTCTCTGAACAAAGGTACTAAGGCAATCTGCCTACTAATGTCAAACGTGTTTGAGGACACAGCAGGTGAGGACGACTCACTAACAGGCACAGTAGGAACGAAGGCTAGCCTTGCTGTCTCTGCCTCCAGTTCAATCTGGCGGATTTTAAACGTCATCTGCCGCTGTTCTCATTCTCGTTCTTTTTCTGCCTCAATTTTACACATCTCCAAATCTAAATGCCGCTGTTCTCGTTCTTTTTCTGCCTCAATTTTACCCATCTCCAAATCTAAATGCCGCTGTTCTCTTTCTGCCTCAATTTTACACATCTCCAACTGGAGAGTCTCTCGCCTAATTTGGGCTCTCTCTTCCACCTCTAGTTGGAACTGTGCTAAACGGACATCCCTTCTGGCATCACCGTTTGACAGTGGGGAGAGTGGATCAAAATGGGACAATGTGGCTGGTGTTTTAGCCTCGCCCTCATTATCAGATACCAATGGGCTTACAGGAGCAGCAACATCCCCTACAGGGGTAGTATGCTCAGACAGCGGTAACACAAGCACTTGCTCTTCCAACAATACATTTAACACCAGCTTTTTAACCTCCGACTTAACTACATTCTGTGGAATTGATACTGAATAATGGTCAGCCAAGGTCACTAAATCAACTCTACGACATTTGTCAAAAACCTCCCACGAAGGGTTATCCAAAAAGGACTTCAAATCAAAAGTAGCCATCTTACACTACTTCACAAGAGCCAACGAAAATAGCAAACACTAATGCTACTTCAGCTATGACGCTCAACACTGAACTATACCACTACAACAATCTACATGAGCGGCATGGGTGTCAGTAAAGACAGATCCCGGATGAGGCTCCACTTATGTTACGAATCCCTTTTGGCCCGACAGTCTAGGGGGGATGGTAATGAGACGCGTAACATAACTCATGCAAATTATAATTGTGACAAAGTAAAAGTGTGAACGTAATAACCAGGACAACTGAAATCTACCGTCAAACTCAAGGTTTATTTGATAAACACACGGTAATGGGGGGAGCAGGAAAAGGGGCTGAGCTGGACCCAAGGAAAGAAACAAATATGCAAAAACACCCCTAAGCTAGACTAGCCTACTTTAACAACAGCTAACTAACTAACCAAAAATACAGTGGGTGGTCCGCCCAGTTCTAACTAGTGTGTTTAACAAAGTTTACCTACGGGTAGTGTATGCCCATGGGCGACTTGTCTTGGTTTCCCCTTTTCCCACCAGCAAACACCATAAGCAAAAACAATACTCACAGGAGATGACAAAGTGATTTGGAGGTGCTCAAACTAAAGAGAGGTTAAGACACAACGAGAGAGTTAAACACTGGGATCTACATACATGGCATTTACAAAGAGATTGAGCTACTGAAATCTATGAAGAACAGAGATCTACCAACATGGCATTTACAAAGAGATTGAGCTCTCCTGAAATCTACAAGAACAGCGATCTACCAACATAGCATTACAAAGATTGAGCTCTCCTGAAATCTACAAAGAACAGCTATCTACCAACATGGCATTACAAAGAGATTGAGCTCTCCTGAAATCTACAAAGAACAGCTATCTACCAACATGGGATTACAAAGATTGAGCTCTTGAACAAACAAATGATGGGGTTTTTAAACCATGGGGAAGGAACTGTGATAGGGTAGGAAACAGGAGGAGGTGTGTCTTCTGATTGATGGGTTGATTGTTGACTGATTGGGGAGTAATGATTTTCACCTGTGAGGGGAGAAGGAGAGAAAAGAAACACACACAGGATACACACAGACACAGGATACCTGTATCCGTAACAGAAGCCTTAAGTAACCAGAATACTAAAGGAGGCCCGTAGTCACATTCAGATTGACATTTACTTGATCCATCTTACCACCTGTATTCTTAAAGTAGAGAAAAGGGGGAAATGAAAGCTGGAAACTTTGAACACAACCATCACCATCATAATAGAAAATGGTACAATTCTGACATCCTCTAAAATAATACTTCCTGTGTAGAAAGGCCTCCAACGCAAAAGTGGCAAATCATCACACATGGACATTGATTGTAGTCATGGAAACATTACATACCTGTTTTTCAGCAATATGCGCTACAAGTTTTTTATGCCGGTAGCACATTATGAGGTGAATCAATATCTTTACAAGGGTATTGAACAGACAATATGATATCCCTACACGGATAATGAACAGACCATATGATATCCCTACAAGGGTATTGAACAGACAATATGATATCCCTACAAGGGTATTGAACAGACAATATGATATCTCTACAAGGGTAATGAACAGATACAGTGCCTTGCGAAAGTATTTGGCCCCCTTGAACTTTGCGACCTTTTGCCACATTTCAGGCTTCAAACATAAAGATATAAAACTGTATTTTTTTGTGAAGAATCAACAACAAGTGGGACACAATCATGAAGTGGAACGACATTTATTGGATATTTCAAACTTTTTTAACAAATCAAAAACTGAAAAATTGGGCGTGCAAAATTATTCAGCCCCTTTACTTTCAGTGCAGCAAACTCTCTCCAGAAGTTCAGTGAGGATCTCTGAATGATCCAATGTTGACCTAAATGACTAATGATGATAAATACAATCCACCTGTGTGCAATCAAGTATCCGTATAAATGCACCTGCACTGTGATAGTCCCAGAGGTCCGTTAAAAGCGCAGAGAGCATCATGAAGAACAAGGAACACACCAGGCAGGTCTGAGATACTGTTGTGAAGAAGTTTAAAGCCGGATTTGGATACAAAAAGATTTCCCAAGCTTTAAACATCCCAAGGAGCACTGTGCAAGCGATAATATTGAAATGGAAGGAGTATCAGACCACTGCAAATCTAACAAGACCTGGCTGTCCCTCTAAACTTTCAGCTCATACAAGGAGAAGACTGATCAGAGATGCAGCCAAGAGGCCCATGATCACTATGGATGAACGGCAGAGATCTACAGCTGAGGTGGGAGACTCTGTCCATAGGACAACAATCAGTCGTATATTGCACAAATCTGGCCTTTATGGAAGAGTGGCAAGAAGAAAGCCATTTCTTAAAGATATCCATAAAAAGTGTTGTTTAAAGTTTGCCACAAGCCACCTGGGAGACACACCAAACATGTGGAAGAAGGTGCTCTGGTCAGATGAAACCAAAATTGAACTTTTTGGCAACAATGCAAAACGTTATGTTTGGCGTAAAAGCAACACAGCTCATCACCCTGAACACACCATCCCCACTGTCAAACATGGTGGTGGCAGCATCATGGTTTGGGCCTGCTTTTCTTCAGCAGGGACAGGGAAGATGGTTAAAATTGATGGGAATATGGATGGAGCCAAATACAGGACCATTCTGGAAGAAAACCTGATGGAGTCTGCAAAAGACCTGAGACTGGGACGGAGATTTGTCTTCCAACAAGACAATGATCCAAAACAGAAAGCAAAATCTACAATGGAATGGTTCAAAAATAAACATATCCAGGTGTTAGAATGGCCAAGTCAAAGTCCAGACCTGAATCCAATCGAGAATCTGTGGAAAGAACTGAAAACTGCTGTTCACAAATGCTCTCCATCCAACCTCACTGAGCTCGAGCTGTTTTGCAAGGAGGAATGGGAAAAAATGTCAGTCTCTCGATGTGCAAAACTGATAGAGACATACCCCAAGCGACTTACAGCTGTAATCGCAGCAAAAGGTGGCGCTACAAAGTATAAACTTAAGGGGGCTGAATAATTTTGCACGCCCAATTTTTCAGTTTTTGATTTGTTAAAAAAGTTTGAAATATCCAATCAATGTCGTTCCACTTCATGATTGTGTCCCACTTGTTGTTGATTCTTCACAAAAAAATACAGTTTTATATCTTTATGTTTGAAGCCTGAAATGTGGCAAAAGGTCGCAAAGTTCAAGGGGGCCGAATACTTTCGCAAGGCACTGTAATATGATATCTCTACAAGGGTAACGGACAGACAATATGATATCTCTAAAAGGGTAATGAACAGACAATATGATATCCCTACACGGATAATGAACAGACAATATGATATCCCTACAAGGGTATTGAACAGACAATATGATATCCCTACAAGGGCATTGAACAGACAATATGATATCTCTACAAGGGTAATGAACAGATAATATGATATCTCTACAAGGGTAACGAACAGACAATATGATATCTCTAAAAGGGTAATGAACAGACAATATGATATCCCTACAAGGGTATTGAACAGACAATATGATATCCCTACAAGGGTATTGAACAGACAATATGATATCCCTACAAGGGTAATAAACAGATAATATGATATCTCTACAAGGGTAATGAACAGACAATATGATATCTCTAAAATGGTATTGAACAGACAATATGATATCCCTACAAGGGTAATGAACAGATAATATGATATCTCTACAAGAGTAATGAACAGACAATATGATATCTCTAAAAGGGTAATGAACAGACAATATGAAAATGCCACAGGGAACCGCACTTCCAATGCCCTTTGTAGCTCAGTTGGTTGTGCACAGTGCATGTAATGCCAGGGTAGTGGGTTTGATTCCTGGGACCAACAATATGTAAAATCTATGCATGTTCGACTGACTGTAAGTCGCATCGGATAAAAGCATATATTATTATTATTGTATATTAAATAAGAACATGAGCAAAAATGCTGACTGTGTCACTTATGTCATCCTACAAAGACATACATCTATTTAATTAAGCTTGGGAGCTTGGGCTGTTAAGAAGCCAGTGACCGTCATCTAGACTGTCCCTACTCAGCGTTAATGTGATTTAGTAGGTCATTTGGGACATTTTTTCTTTTGAGCCTTTTAGGAGTGAAGGGAAACATGTTACATTTATAAACCCCTTGATTCAATAATTTGTGAAGAGGTACAGTATCTTTACTGTGATTGGATAGGTCTAATAGATGATATCATATTTTGTTTGACATTTTAGTAATTTAGCAAATGCTCTTATCCAGAGTGACTTGCATTCATTTTAAGATACTGTAGCTAGGTGAGACAACAACCTATCACAATTGTAGCAAGTACACTTTCCCTCAACAATGTAGTTATAAGCAAAGTCAGTGCTAGTAGGAAAAGTACATTTTTATTTTTATAAAAACGTGTTCATTATCTACCATTATTACAGTACACCTGTGCTAAAGCAAACACACACCATTATCCCCTCTGCCTATTAAGACAGTATTACATTTCACAGTGGGGGAGTGCCACATGTAATAACCCTCCTGACTTGTAACTATTCAGCAACACCATGTTCATCATAAGACCCAATACCTCGCCCTCTGGAAAAAAAGATAATGAAACAAAAACCAATCCCTCGCTCTCTAATCTTAATTTACACCTCCACCAATTAATCTATTCTACCTCTCCTGCATCTTGTCGCGTCTTGTCCCATGTAAATAGTCGGTTTCGTAGTTTTTTTCCGTATATATTTTAATCTCACTTTCCACCTACGATCTAAATATACTTTCCTGCAACCTGCCTCACCCAATGTGGTACGGATCTGCTATTTGTATATGTTAAAACTGGAACCTCCATCAGTAACTAGCCAGCTAACTAGCTACTAGCTAGTAGTCACTGTTAGCCACGGCTAGCGGTCTTCACCTTTAGCTCGGACACCAGCCAGGTTTAGCTCGGTCAATACCTGTCAGTCTGCACAGCGCGATATCAACCCAGAGCATATCAGACTGCTTTTCTCCACCACATCACCGGATTCCTGCCGCAAGCTCTGGGCCATTAAGGCGGATCATCGCAGCTAGCTAGCTGCAACCGAGTGGCTACTGCTGGCTGACGCCTTTGTCACGAAGCAAGCCCCAGTTAGCCTTGAGCTAGACTCGAGCTAGGCCCATCTCCCGGATAACCGAAGAGGTATACCCGCTAATTCGTGGGCTACAATACCTCTTTTTCCAATTGGCCTGGACCCTTTATTGCCGACACGGAGTCCCACCGATCCATCACGACTGGTCTGCCTACGTAATCGTCTGATGTGGTTTCAACAGGCTTTTCCATTGCGATGTTACCGAAGACGCATCTGCTAGCCCCGGCCCGCTAGCTTTCTGAACGCCATGCCTCCCGCTCGCCTAGCATGGTAGCGACTACCGAACGGCTCCCGGACTCACCTATTGCTGCTCATTGGACCCTATGATCACTCAGCTACACATGCCTGTCTCTAATGTCAACATGCCTTGTCTTCTGCTTTTGCATCCTTTTGCATCCTTTTGAACTAACGCTTCGAACACACCGACTGCGTCATTGCATCACTGCTGCATAACATTTTGCGCAGATAGGCAACTATACTGATGCAGGTACCTTTTGCAAATGGTCATATGCGGTTGGACACATGGAGGAGAGAATCATTTTCGCAGTATCCTCAAAACCTTGTCTTTTTGACACAACTGCTGACAGCTACAGGGACATAAACACAAAAAATAATGCTTGGAGACAAGTGTCCACGAGAGTAGGATTGCCAGGTCAGTTTAGTAGTGAGCTTGTGCTAGATGTGGCTAGTTAGGGTTAGCTAGCTAGCTAACCTAGCCAATTAGGTGTGTGTGTGTGTGTGTGTGTGTGTGTGTGTGTGTGTGTGTGTGTGTGTGTGTGAAATAAATAGTCAAATAAATTATGCTAGTTGCTACCCCTGATAACTTTACCAAATAATAATGTTTGAAAGAGTGTGAGTGTGTATGCTAGATAAATAGTAATAGAAATGGTAGATACTACTGTACCCCTGATAATTTGGTCAGATAACCGTGTGTGTGTGTGTGTCTATGTGTACAGTAGGTGACATGTCCATGATAGCTATCTAATAACTACAGTTATGCTAGGTAATGGTTTGGCTTATCATGTTCATGTCTATGTAGAAGAAAACTGTAGGAGGAAGTGGAGAGGACTCAGGGACAGGTATCAGAGAGAGAGAAGGGTAGAGAAAGATAAGAGGTCTGGGTCAGCAGCTTCAGGTCAGCAGCTTCAGGTCAGCAGCTTCAGGCCAGCAGCCTTGGCGCTTCTGCCACATTCTTTCTTTTCTGGATCCATTTATTGTGCCTCGGGCAACGAGTGGCAATTTTACAGCCAGACCCTCTACTACGTCATCCACAAGTGTTGTTGCCACCGGTGCATCAAGACCCTCAACGTCATCTACAAATGCGACCATCACCTCCACTGGTGGAGTGAGACCCTCTACAACATCATCCACGAGTATGACCACTACCGGTGCAGCCATGGAAGATGATGAAATGCAGGAAGCACCTCTGGATCTAGGACCACCTGAGTTTATTATCAACCTCACGGAAGTGACCACTGAGGACCTCGTTGAACAGGATGTGGCCGTGGAGAGAAACAGAGAGAAACAGAGAGAGAAACGAAGAGGAACAACATCACACCAGGCGTCATCGGAGGTACCAGCCCCCAGATCCACTCAACTCATTTCAGCAGAGGCTCTCCTCCCAAGCCGTCGAGAGGGATGCAGCCCAACCTGATGCTCACAGGAAGGAGATGAAGAGACCGTCTTTGCCATGAGCCTGGTGCCAACACTGAAGAGGCTGCCTCAGCAAAGAAAAGCAGCAGTCAAGGTTAAAATGTATCAGCTGCTTTTCGAAGCCGAGTTCAATGGTACGGTTTTTTTTCTCCACATCACAGGTAGTGTCATAAGTGTGCGACAGTGAAGTAAAGTAGTTCATTTTTACAGTATAGTCATGTAGGTTAATTGGTATTTCAGATCAAAGTATTAATATGAGGCAAATATATAGCTGTTGTTTCTGGGTTAGAAAATATCTGCCTGTCATATTCATCTTTTGATCTGAAATACAAATTCCATGAGTAAACAGCAAGTATTACCAACTTTACCACACTGTTCCTATATTTATGCCACTAACTACACTATGCAAGCAGTATTTAGTTAGCATAAATCTCACCTTTTAAGGTGTCATATTATGTTAAGCTTGTATGAGTTGTTTTTCTCTTCCCTTTCAGAAATGGAGTCAATTTAGCCGACTAGCTCACAGGAAGGACAGGAAGAGGAGAGGAGTTGTCTGGTTGTTGTTTTGACCTCCCTCATTGTACCTTTCTTTTCACACACGTCAGTTCTGCTTAAATTCAGTCAATTCATAAAGTCATTTGTTTATAAAGTCTTAGGATAGCATTCATTATTAGTGTTACATAGATTTCTGAATTGAAACTCATACAGAGTTTTCACAGATGCTCTTGGTCTCTTACGAGACTAAAGGTGAATATATTTATTTAATTTAAAACCACTTGAAAACCAGGGTGTTGAAACTTTTTGTGAAGTTATGTTCCATCGACTGGTCCGTGACGTCCAGGGGCCATTTGTTTGTTTAGCTGTTATGGCTGCATATTATTCCCTTTTTTTCAGAGACAGAGACACACACACACCTTTTCGTACCTCAGATCTCCAGTGCCCTGCCCTCTCTCTCTTTATGGCCATGTCTGAAGTTCCCCTACTACTTGTAGGCTTTATGAGTAGTCCCTGTATCGGTCTGCAGTTGTGCCAAAAATACATGCTCTTGCGGTTCTCTTACAGATTACAGGCTACACATTCATTTATTTATTTTTTACACGCACGCCTCTTTTTTTAAACATTTTTACAACACACATGTCATGTTCTTTCCTGTACTTGAATACTTATTAAATTATAATGTTTTCATAGTCAGTTGTTTCAGTTGTTTATTAATATCTAATTTAGACTTAATCTGCTTATTTCTTCACTACACCTTTGCTGATCTAAGACAAGATGAAAGTAAAACCACATTCTCTTCCTAATTCGTTTTTTTCCACCTGTATTTTGTCAGGCCAGTGAACATGGTGGTAAACTGTACTATTTGTATGGACCCTAGGTTACCTAGGTTACCCTTCCCTTTGTTATCATACTAACTGCATGTCGTATAACCTTAATTAGTGCTCCCGCTCACCTGATGTACCATGCCAGGTGTGTATAATACTGACGTTAATGGGAGAGGGAAGGGGTTAAGGTGTGCTCTTTACTCCCAAATTTCACTTAAATATAACTTCCAAATGAAGAGAGACAATGATACATAAAGTAATCTGGGGGAAAAATGCAACTTTATGGACAACGGTGGATGGTTCTTAAAATAACCTTTGTGTTATAGGGCTCTTAAAAGAGCCGTTTCACTCCACGGCATACTGCCATGGGACTTCACCTGCTAGCGATGAGAAGTAGGTGGTCAGCTTCTCCCTCACCTGGAGTGCCTGCCTGAGGGCGTTGTTGGCACCTGCCCTGGTGACATCAGGAAGGTGACCATTTGGCGTGCCCATCTCCATCCGGAGCGGCTCCTGGAATGACCTCCACAGGTAGTTGTGGAGAACACATGTGGCCTTCACGCAGGCATCGACATTTGAGGGGCTGAGACCAAGCACTCTCCGATACATTCTCCATCGGGCTGCCAGAATCCCAAAGGCGCATTCAACAACTAACCTTGCCCTGGACAGTCATTTGTTAAAGATCCTTGCAGGCTTTGGCAATGGCAGCTGGCGTCCAGCGTAGGGCCTCATTAGGATGGGTCGCAAAGGGAAGGCCTCATTGCCGACGAAGACGTGGGGAATAGATCCCAGGTATTCAGCCCCAGCTAGTGATGCAGGTGGTGGAATCTCCAGGGTGCCATCCTGAAGTGCCTGGCCAGAGGCAGAGTCTCTGTATCTACTACAGCCAAGAGTACAACTGAATATGTACCCTTGTAGTTGTAGAATTGCGAACCTGAGCACGGTGGAGCCTGGATTACTACATGTTTGCCGTCAATGGAGCCAAGACAGTTGGGGAAATTCCACCGCTCCAGGAACTCAGCAGCGATAGCCCTCCAGTCTTCCTCCTTGGGGACAGGCATGTATTCACCAACCAGACAGTCCCAAATGGCTTGTGCCACAGAGGGGACAATGCCTGCCACCGTGGACTGTCCAACTCGGAAGCTGAATCCTATGGTCCCCTGTCGCCAAGAATCTAAAATATAATTCAAAATAATGATCAATATTGTGTATAACTTGAATTCCACCCACATATTATATCTACTCATATAGCTACCTCATTACTGTTTATTATGCTTTACTAATTATATTGTAATACTCATCAACCATCATTAACAATGCCTTGAAACAGTACAATTCAGTCTATGACTATATCAATAAACTAGTCCAGTCCAATTCTACTCTTAGAAAGAATGGTACTATCTACTTAAAGGGGTTCTCTGGCTGTCCCCATAGGATAACCCTTTTAGGTTCCAGGTAGTACCCCTTTTGGTTCCAAGTAGAACCCTATTGGGTTCCATGTATTAAGTATTATATCTGGAACTAAAAATGGTTATCCTATGGGGAAAGCAGAAGGACACTTTTGGAACCTTTTTCTCTAAGAGTGTATGTGGCTAGTACAATAAGAATGTAATGAATGTCTGTAACTGTCTTGAACAACAATGAGTCCTGGAGAAGACTAGCCTATCTTCATCAGGGGAGTAGGCACCTTTCCTTTCATTTGGTAACATTGCATAATTAAAAAAGGATTATAAACCAACTTTGGGAAAAGTTATAGTCCCAATGAACATTCTGTAAAAGTACATCTAATGTCAAATAGGGACTATTAACTAGAGCCCTTTAGCTAGCTAAGTTGCACATAAAAACAATGTATCAAATATCAATCAATTATGGTATCAAAGGCTTTAAAAAATGTACTAGAATGTAGCTTACCGGAGACAAATCGCCAGGCGTTCAACTGAGCTGATGGACTCCCGGTAGTTTGTATCCATCCGGGTGATCCTGGCTCCAACCATCTGGAGCAGGTGATCGAACTGGCTTCGGTCCAGACTAAAGTAACTTCGGAATTCCTCTCCAAACAGTCGAAGCTCTTGAATTAGACGGTGGAACTCCCCTGCCTGCTTTCGGGACTTTAACCATCTCTGGACCCACACAGACCTGCGCTTTCGGCAGGGCTGGTCCCGGCCCAACAGCGCAATCAAGACCACCTTCCTCAACGTTGGTCTCATTGTTGAAAGAGCCTACTCTGCTATCTTGACTTTATTTGTTGCATTTCGCTCCAAAACTGCATTTTGGAGGGAAATTATATTATAGGCTCTCACAATTCATTTGTGGATGTTATCGAATAAATAATATACTTGGCAAATAAATTAATACAAAATGTAAAGAAATTATGCAATCAAACTGTTTTTATGTAATCCCACATTTTTACTGAATATGTGTGCAAAAAAAAAATCTACATTCATATTTTGCTACTTTCTGTCAAGTCTATGCATACAATTTGATGCATACGTTCGATTTATCGCACTGCAACGGCCTCTGCAACGCAATGCTGCATTGGAAATGATTGTACTTCCGGTGTATCGAAACGCAAGACGCAGTTGGTGTGTTCGAATCGTAATTCCAAAAAGTTTTGGGACACTTTAAGGTCCATGGAGAATAAGAGCACCTCCTCTCAGCTGCCCACTGCACTGAGGCTAGGAAATACTGTCACCACCGATAAATCTACGATAATCGAGAATTTCAATAAGCATTTTTCTACGGCTGGCCATGCTTTCCACCTGGCAACCCCTACCCCAGGCCAACAGCTCCGTACCCCCCGCAGCAACTTTCCCAAGCCCCCCCCCCACTTCTCCTACAAAGGGGGAGACACTCTAGACCCAAACTGTTACAGACCTATATCCATCCTGCCCTACCTTTCTAAAGTCTTCGAAAGCCAAGTTAACAAACAGATCACAGACCATTTAGAATCCCACCGTACCTTCTTCGCTATGCAATCTGATTTCCGAGCTGGTCATGGGTGCACCTCAGCCACGCTCAAGGTCCTAAACTTTATCATAACCGCCATAGATAAAAGACAGTACTGTGCATCCGTTTTCATCGACCTGGACAAGGCTTTCGACTCTGTCAATCACCGCATTCTTATTGGCAGACTCTACAGCCTTGGTTTCTCAAATGACTGCCTCGCCTGGTTCACCAACTACTTCTCAGATAGAGTTCAGTGTGTCAAGTCGGAGGGCCTGTTGTCCCGACCGCTGGCAGTCTCTATGGGGGTGCCATAGGGTTCAATTCTCGGGCCGACTCTTTTCTCTGTATATATCAGTGATGTCGCTCTTGCTGCTGGTGATTCTCTGATCCACATCTACGCAGACGACACCATTTTGTATAAAGCTGGCCTTTCCTTGGACACTGTTAATAAACCTCCAAACGAGCTTCAATTCCATAAAACACTCCTTCCGTGGCCTCCAACTGCTCTTAAATGCTAGTAAAACTAAGTGCATGCTCTTCAACCGATTGCTGCCCGCACATGCCCGCCCGTCTAGCATCACTACTCTGGACGGTTCTGACTTAGAATATGTGGGCAACTACAAATACCTAGGTGTCTTGTTAGACTGTAAACTTTCCTTCAGACGCACATTAAGCATCTCCAATACAAAATTAAATCTAGAATCGGCTTCCTATTTTGCAACAAAGCCTCCTTCACTCATGCTATAAAACCATACCCTCGTAAAACTGACTATCCTACCGATCCTTGACTTCGGCGATGTCATTTACAAAATAGCCTCCAACACTCTACTCAGCAAATTGGATGCAGTCTATCACAGAGCCATCCGTTTTGTCACCAAAGCCCCATATACTACCCACCACTGTAACTTGTATGCTCTCGTTGGCTGGCCCTTGCTACATATTCGTCGCCAAACCCACTGGCTCCAGGTCATTCATCTATAAGTCTTTGATAGGTAAAGTCCCGCCTTATCTCAGCTCACTGGTCACCATAGCAACACCCACCCGTAGCACACGCTCCAACAGGTATATTTCACTGGTCACCCCCAAAGCCAACTCCTCCTTTGGCTCCTTTCCTTCAGGTTTTCTGCTGCCAATGACTGGAACGGATTGCAAAAATCACTGAAGCTGGAGACTTATATCTCCCACTAATTTTAAGCATCAGCTGTCAGAGCAGCTTACCGATCACTGTACCTGTACACAGCCCATCTAACCCAACTACCTCATCCACATATTGTTTTTTCCCCCTTTCTCTTTTGCACCCCAGTATTTCAACTTGCACATCATCATTTGCACATCTATCACTCAAATGTTAATGCTAAATTGTAATTATTTCTTCACTATGGCCTATTTATTGCCTTACCTCCCTAACCTTACTACATTTGCACACACTGTATATATAGATTTTTCTATTGTGTTATTGACTGTACGTTTGTTTATCCCATGTGAAACATCTGGAGCAGGTGATCGAACTGGCTTCGGTCCAGACTAAAGTAACTTCGGAATTCCTCTCCAAACAGTCGAAGCTCTTGAATTAGACGGTGGAACTCCCCTGCCTGCTTTCGGGACTTTAACCATCTCTGGACCCACACAGACCTGCGCTTTCGGCAGGGCTGGTCCCGGCCCAACAGCGCAATCAAGACCACCTTCCTCAACGTTGGTCTCATTGTTGAAAGAGCCTACTCTGCTATCTTGACTTTATTTGTTGCATTTCGCTCCAAAACTGCATTTTGGAGGGAAATTATATTATAGGCTCTCACAATTCATTTGTGGATGTTATCGAATAAATAATATACTTGGCAAATAAATTAATACAAAATGTAAAGAAATTATGCAATCAAACTGTTTTTATGTAATCCCACATTTTTACTGAATATGTGTGCAAAAAAAAAATCTACATTCATATTTTGCTACTTTCTGTCAAGTCTATGCATACAATTTGATGCATACGTTCGATTTATCGCACTGCAACGGCCTCTGCAACGCAATGCTGCATTGGAAATGATTGTACTTCCGGTGTATCGAAACGCAAGACGCAGTTGGTGTGTTCGAATCGTAATTCCAAAAAGTTTTGGGACACTTTAAGGTCCATGGAGAATAAGAGCACCTCCTCTCAGCTGCCCACTGCACTGAGGCTAGGAAATACTGTCACCACCGATAAATCTACGATAATCGAGAATTTCAATAAGCATTTTTCTACGGCTGGCCATGCTTTCCACCTGGCAACCCCTACCCCAGGCCAACAGCTCCGTACCCCCCGCAGCAACTTTCCCAAGCCCCCCCCCCCACTTCTCCTACAAAGGGGGAGACACTCTAGACCCAAACTGTTACAGACCTATATCCATCCTGCCCTACCTTTCTAAAGTCTTCGAAAGCCAAGTTAACAAACAGATCACAGACCATTTAGAATCCCACCGTACCTTCTTCGCTATGCAATCTGATTTCCGAGCTGGTCATGGGTGCACCTCAGCCACGCTCAAGGTCCTAAACTTTATCATAACCGCCATAGATAAAAGACAGTACTGTGCATCCGTTTTCATCGACCTGGACAAGGCTTTCGACTCTGTCAATCACCGCATTCTTATTGGCAGACTCTACAGCCTTGGTTTCTCAAATGACTGCCTCGCCTGGTTCACCAACTACTTCTCAGATAGAGTTCAGTGTGTCAAGTCGGAGGGCCTGTTGTCCCGACCGCTGGCAGTCTCTATGGGGGTGCCATAGGGTTCAATTCTCGGGCCGACTCTTTTCTCTGTATATATCAGTGATGTCGCTCTTGCTGCTGGTGATTCTCTGATCCACATCTACGCAGACGACACCATTTTGTATAAAGCTGGCCTTTCCTTGGACACTGTTAATAAACCTCCAAACGAGCTTCAATTCCATAAAACACTCCTTCCGTGGCCTCCAACTGCTCTTAAATGCTAGTAAAACTAAGTGCATGCTCTTCAACCGATTGCTGCCCGCACATGCCCGCCCGTCTAGCATCACTACTCTGGACGGTTCTGACTTAGAATATGTGGGCAACTACAAATACCTAGGTGTCTTGTTAGACTGTAAACTTTCCTTCAGACGCACATTAAGCATCTCCAATACAAAATTAAATCTAGAATCGGCTTCCTATTTTGCAACAAAGCCTCCTTCACTCATGCTATAAAACCATACCCTCGTAAAACTGACTATCCTACCGATCCTTGACTTCGGCGATGTCATTTACAAAATAGCCTCCAACACTCTACTCAGCAAATTGGATGCAGTCTATCACAGAGCCATCCGTTTTGTCACCAAAGCCCCATATACTACCCACCACTGTAACTTGTATGCTCTCGTTGGCTGGCCCTTGCTACATATTCGTCGCCAAACCCACTGGCTCCAGGTCATTCATCTATAAGTCTTTGATAGGTAAAGTCCCGCCTTATCTCAGCTCACTGGTCACCATAGCAACACCCACCCGTAGCACAAGCTCCAACAGGTATATTTCACTGGTCACCCCCAAAGCCAACTCCTCCTTTGGCTCCTTTCCTTCAGGTTTTCTGCTGCCAATGACTGGAACGGATTGCAAAAATCACTGAAGCTGGAGACTTATATCTCCCACTAATTTTAAGCATCAGCTGTCAGAGCAGCTTACCGATCACTGTACCTGTACACAGCCCATCTAACCCAACTACCTCATCCACATATTGTTTTTTCCCCCTTTCTCTTTTGCACCCCAGTATTTCAACTTGCACATCATCATTTGCACATCTATCACTCAAATGTTAATGCTAAATTGTAATTATTTCTTCACTATGGCCTATTTATTGCCTTACCTCCCTAACCTTACTACATTTGCACACACTGTATATATAGATTTTTCTATTGTGTTATTGACTGTACGTTTGTTTATCCCATGTGAAACTCTGTGTTGTTGTTTTTGTTGCACTGCTTTGCTTTATCTTGGCCAGGTCGCAGTTGTAAATGAGAACTTGTTCTCAACTGGCCTACCTGGTTAAATAAAGGTGTTCTCAACTGGCCTACCTGGTTAAATAAAGGTGTTCTCAACTGGCCTACCTGGTTAAATAAAGGTGTTCTCAACTGGCCTACCTGGTTAAATAAAGGTGTTCTCAACTGGCCTACCTGGTTAAATAAAGGTGTTCTCAACTGGCCTACCTGGTTAAATAAAGGTGTTCTCAACTGGCCTACCTGGTTAAATAAAGGTGTTCTCAACTGGCCTACCTGGTTAAATAAAGGTGTTCTCAACTGGCCTACCTGGTTAAATAAAAAAAATACAAATACAAATTAAATCAATCCATCAAGCTTCGTTTGCTGTAGCACCCTCTGGCAAAGGAAACAGTGTATGTGTGTAGTGTGTTGAGGGTGTGAGTATGTTTTTTTTTTACTGAATTGTGAGTTTGGGCATGTGTATTAGTGTGTATGAGTGTGTATTAGTGTGTATTAATGTGTATTAATAAGACTTTAGGGCTTGCTTAAGTGTATTTTCTCTCCCTCTCTCTGTGTTTTTATCTCTAGGCTACATGTTATTCTATTCCTCTCTCTCTCTCTCTCTCTCTCTCTCTCTCTCTCTCTCTCTCTCTCTCTCTCTCTCTCTCTATCTCTCTCGCTCTGTGTGTTTGTGTGTGCGTGCGTGTTTGTGTGTGTGTGAGTGTGTGTGTGTGTAAGTGCATAAATCAGATTGATTGTGGCTGTAATTAAATTGTATATGCTGTAGGAGAACGTGTTGCACTCTCCCTCTCTTTCTCTCATAATCACTGTTTTACGGTAAGCAATGAAGAGATGGTCACGGTAACTGGAGCCACACAAACCACACGTACCTCACACACCCCAGCCACAAGGTGAGGTCTAATACAAACTGGCCCAGAGACAGTTTCTATCTACAAGCCATCAAGACTGCTGAACACTTGAAGTGGACTGACCACCTGAACTCTCCACATCCCAAACACACACACACACACACACACACACACACACACACACACACACACACACACACACACACACACACACACACACAAAAGGAGCTGTTTCATGTAACAGAATTGAACAACCAGTTGGATGACTTTTGGGGGCCCTACCCAAGATCTGGTTTGGGGGGGGGCCGCCACCTCGCGGCAAAACATTTTAATTGACGGCGGAGAAAGTTGACTTACTGCAATTAAAAAAAATATGCCATGAATGTTTTTTAAGGAAGTTTTCTGCAATTGTACACATTTTGCCATGGGGCAAAGTCACATTTTGGCATTTTCAAAGCTCATTTCCTGCATTTCTACACATTTTGTAACGACTTATGTCATGTTAATGTGATATCTGTGTGAGAATGACTAACAAAATAAAGGTGGCCCCTTGGAAGGGGGCATGTACCATGCGTGACTGGTTGGTATTTAGCCATGATTACTACAAGTTTAGATAGCTGGCAAGACTAACTACTACTAACTACCCGCCGTCGGGGTTAGTTACACTGGCAAACCGAAGGCACACAAAGACAGAAGCCAAAAACATAACTGTTCCCAGTTACAGAAGGCCATAACCGTTTGGTTCTGGGTGATAAGATTAAGGTCTAGAATCAATCCGAACCATGGAAGATCTGCTTTATAGCGCGATTAATATTTAAAGGTAAATTCCGATTGAGGCGACATATGCAGCATTTAGGGAATGTGGTCTCTGCAAACACTGGAACATTGCCTATAATGTGTGCATAGCAGACAAAATGCAATCGGATTGAATATGGCAATTGAATACAAAAACAAGTGGGTTGGCTCTACTCACTATAGGACCTGAATACGGGGTGGCAGGAAGCCTGGTGGTTAGAGTGTTGGACTAGTAACCGAAAGGTTGCAAGATCAAATCACCGAGCTGACAAGGTAAAAATCTGTCGTCCTGCCCCTGAACAAGGCAGTTAACCCATTGTTCCTAGGCCGTCATTGAAAATAAGAATTTGTTCTTAACTGACTTGCCTAGTCAAATAAAGGTTCAAAATTAAATACAGACACAGAAAACAAGTGCACATGGGCATGGATGACATGATTCTGAGATTCTGTTAGATCTTTCCTCATTTCATATGTCATGTGTAACAAACCCCAAGACCCCTCAGGCCCCCTATATCTCCCCCTCCACAGCTCCACCCCCCTTCACGCCAACCCCAAACCCACCAGCAACAGCCTACAACTGAGTGAAAGGGATGAGGCAAGGAGACGAGGGGAACGATCACTCTAAACTCAATTGTAATTTTCTTTCTCAAAGGGATTCAATTAGCAATGACAAAGACCAGTCGGCATTTGAGAGAGTGACATTGTGATTTGAATTTTATTATTCCCTGTAATGAGATGACAGTTATTGCATTGTTGTGCTTTAATTAACATTGATTCCAATTGCCTTTTGTAAATGAGGAGCCACCTTCAGGACTCGTTTTCAAAGATCTCTTCTTAATTCCCTGTCACCAGCAATAACCCCTTCCCCTCCAATCACGTATGCAGTTCATACACACACGACATAGGGAATGACATTATACAGACCCATACACATAACATACATGCTCATTCCACACACACACTTGTAAGCCCACATCCTCCGTACACCTGTGTGTGCGTGTTTGTGTGTGTGTGCTGCGCCCAAACCTAGTATGATCATACTACCATTTCCATGTTTCAGGCCTATTATTTGTGTTTAACTAAATGAAACAATTGAAACAAATCAAAGCTTAAATAAACTGCTAATGTTTAATCTGTGGAGTGTTTTAATGCTGAAACTTTAATCTCTTCCCGCTGATTTGAATGCCGTACCACCCGATTGAAAACCCACCCGTTGACTTTTAATAATGAACCTCCAAATGCCAATAATTAATAACTTTGATCTCACTCCATTTTTCATTGTCTGATTTCCCTTTTCCTGGTCGTTTAGAAAATGTATTGTTTCAAATTGTTGCTGATGACTAATTGGCCATTAAATTGACACAGAAAGTAATGAACGTTTAGAGTGATGTCTGGTGCTCAACTCAAGTCCACTTTCCTCCATGGAGGCTTGTTGGTTTTCAATATAAAAGAGAGAAATAAGTGAGCTCCAGCACAGCATGCAAACACGTGCTCCTTTCTGTTCTATCAGCTTTACACAGCCAGACACAAACGCCATGGGCACTACACATACACACGCGCACATGCACACACACACACACACACATACACACATGCACAAGCAGGCTTGTATGTGCAACGTACACACGTACAAATGGACCACTGACAACAAAGACAAAGAAACAACGGCAGCCCCCTGTTGACGACACCTGTCAATAACTTTCTCGCCTGAATGATAATGTTTATGTTGGAGACACACACATGCATTACAACTCTCCTTCTCTCTTCTCCAACCACCCCTCCTTTCTCTCCCTCTGTCTCCCCTCTTTTCTCTCCCTCTCTCTGCCTTCTTTCTCCCATCCTTTCTCTCCCTCACCCCTTCTTTTCTCTCCCCACTCCTCTTTTCCAGCTATAGCTCCCTCTCTCAACACTCCTCTTTTCCAGCTGTAGCTCCCTCTCTCAACACTCCTCTTTTCCAGCTGTAGCTCCCTCTGTCAACACTCCTCTTTCTCAGCTATAGCTCCCTCTCTCAACACTCCTCTTTTCCAGCTGTAGCTCCCTCTCTCAACACTCCTCTTTTCCAGCTGTAGCTCCCTCTGTCAACACTCCTCTTTCTCAGCTATAGCTCCCTCTGTCAACACTCCTCTTTTCCAGCCATAGCTCCCTCTGTCAACACTCCTCTTTTCCAGCTATAGCTCCCTCTCTCAACACTCCTCTTTTCCAGCTATAGCTCCCTCTATCAACACTCCTCTTTTCCAGCTATAGCTCCCTCTGTCAACACTCCTCTTTCCAGCTATAGCTCCCTTGCTGTTTCATTCTAGCATTCCCTCTTCTCTCTCCATATGTCACCCAATTCTCCCTCTCCTCCTCCCTCTCATATCGCCTCTAACCATCCCTCTCTTCTCCTCTCTCCCTCTCTGATGAGAGCAGACAGTGTGGTATTCCAGTCACAAGGCCCTGGGAAGGGTGGCACAGAGAGAGAGAGAGAGGTCTGTAGGCGGGTGGGAGGGTGGCACGGGGGGAGACACGCTGGGATCACCCTCCGAAGCCACTAAACATTCAGCTGCCATCCCATCAGCCCCTCTGTCATTACCACGGGCCAGCGACCCCGCTGACTGCACAGCTGTTATGTGAGTGTATGTGAGTGTGTGTGAGTGTGTATGTGTTTGAAAGTCAAATGATGGGGTTTGAAAGAGGAGTGAGGCGCTATGGAATATCATGGAAAATTATTTCAGAGTGTTTGGCTCCTGGTGTGTGACTATATCAGGGCTCTCCAACCCTGTTCCTGGAGAGCTATCCTCCTGGACTACATGATGGATACCAGTGGGGGTGTGCAGAGTACACAGATGTGATTGTATGAATTGTACATACCTTTGTCAATTCTTATTATGCAGTTTTTTTTACTTTACATAAGTTCATGTTGATCTAAAGCCAGCAATCCTCTCCTTCACTTTGTGAATATCTTACTCTCTTTCTCTTAACCTAATCGTTAGCTAGTCTTCCTCTCCAGGATTTAGCATTTGTTCTTAGAAAAACATCAATCCTACTTCTGATCAAATGCTTTGGTTTAGGTCTGTCTGTCCCATGTTTAACAGTGAGAGAGTGTTGCTCTGCTCTTCTCTCAGTGGGTTTACTTCTGAGCAGGGATGCAACTTTCACTAGGGACAGGGTAGGGGTGGATGGGGGATCATGTCCCCCATCCACATTCTGAAATTGCATTTTTGTCCCCCCCCCCCCAGTTTTATAATTGCAATGTGATACAAAAAGCTGCAAACGGTGTGTTTTAGGACCATGGGGACCCCTCCGAGCGGTCGGGTAGGCTGTTTGGAGTGTTCAGCCAGCTGGATTTAGGACCGTGTGGACACCACAGAGCGGACTGACAGGCTGTGTGAAGGCAAAGCATCTGGAAGGCTGGCTGGACCAGCATGGTAGAGTTGAGCTTAGTTCGGTGTGTATGTGATGTGCTCTTTAACCGAGTTGTAAAAGCAAGCAGAGCAGAAACGGGCTACTCTTTAGTTGACTGATGTAGCTGGCAAGGTAACTGCTGTTTAACTTAACAGAAAACAACTAAACTAGTGTTTATTTGCTGTGCTGAGCTAGTATTCTAACTGACATGTTGGTTAGCTAATGTATCATCCCCTCTCGACTGAGGTGAATGAATAAGCTACACTAGCTAGTAGCTACCACAGCCAGGTCAGCTCTAGCCTCTAGTTATCTGTCAGATAGTGATATGACTTGACTGTTATTACTATCTAATAGCTGTTGTTTTTGCGGAAATGTTTTGTAGCCTTTATTTTGTCCCGTTTCAGAAGTAAATTAACTTGGCTAGCTGGCCAAAAGTTGGCTAATGTTAGCTATTCCTTTTTTTCTGAATCAAACGATGAAACCTTTGGCCAACGATTGAAGATTGATATTATGACGTTTTTTCAGTGCAATGTGAGTTTCATTAGTCAGTATGGCAATGTGACATTATTGATTTGTCAGTTTCTCTAGCTAATTCCTTACTTTTCACACTGACACAATAAACAGCTCTAACGTTATAGGCTTCACTATCATGGTGCACAGTAGATGTCTTTGTGGGACTGATTTCTTCATCCCACTCCCGCCTGTACCCGCTAGTTTTCTGTCTGACTCCCACCCTCTACTACAAGAACTGGTCCCAAACCCAACAGCAGCCCAGCAATTTTGCGTCCTATAGGCAAAATATTAAATGCGCAGAAATAACTTAAGATTCTAACATGGCCCTGATATTGTATTACTGGGCTAGAGCAGCCAATATGCTAGATGTAGTTTGAAGCGAGCAGAGTTGGAGAGACTTGCACTTTCTCTTGAGCTATATTATAGCCTACCTTTTAGGAGTGGGAAGATTTTCAGACAGAGAAATATGGGTGATCAATATTTAGGCCTATTTCTAGGCAATGTAGTAAACTATAACCTAATCATAGGCCTATTTAGGAAGTACATTTCCTTGGAAGGATAACTGCCCAGTGCTTCTCTGCCAATGCATAGGCTATAGCCTACTCTATTTAATTGAGACCACAAGTGCACCTGATCTGGCAGATATGGCTACTGAACTGGAAGCAGCAATAATGATAACAGCGACATTTGCTACGTTTTGTATAGCCCTATAGGATATAGTTTACCTCAGTGGTGGAAAAAGTACCCAATTGTCATACTTGAGTAAAAGTAAAGACACCTTTGTAGAAAATGACTCAAGTAAAAGTAAAAGTCACCCAGAAAAATACTACTTGAGTAAAAGTCTAAAAGTATTTGGTTTTAAATATACTTAAAAGTATCAAAAGCAAATCTAATTGCACAAATATACTTCAGTATCAAAAGTAAATCTAATTGCACAAATATACTTCAGTATCAAAAGTAAAAGTACAAGTATGAATAATTTCAAATGGCTTATAATATGAAAATCTGATGGCACAATTGTCTTGTTTTTTAAATATACGGATAGCCAGGGGTACACTACAACACGCAGACATAATTGACAAACTAAGCATTTGTGTTTAGTGAGTCCTCCAGATTAGAGGCAGTACGGATGAACATAGATATTATCTTGATAAGTGAGTGAATTGGACCACTTTCCTGTCCTGCTAAGCATTGAAAATGTAATGAGTACTTTTGGGTGTCAGTATGGAGTAAAAAGTACATTATTTTCTTTAGGAATGTAGTGAAGTAAAGTCAAAGTAGTCAAAAATATAAATTGTAAATTAAAGTACAGATATCTAAAAAAAAACTACACAAGTAATACTTTAAAGTATTTTTATTTAAGTACTTTATACCACTGGTTTACCTTTTAAGAGGATGATTTTCAGGCAGAGACAAATAAGTGTGTTATCAATATTAATTGAAGTGAAAAGGCGCAATGCTTGCTTAGTAGTCTAACCTATAGGCGTTGTGCCTTTTCCTTTTCAATGATGATTACATTTTTTGATTGCACTTTGACTCATGTTGGTTGATTGCCCTCCACATATTTCCGTTATTAAAATGTATTTATAGACACTGTAAACTACAGTCTAATCATATATAAGTTAATTTCATATAACAGGTTAAGTTAACAGCCACTTCATTCTCCACCCATGTCGGCAGCCTACTCTATTTCAATGAGACCACACATACTAGGAGAGGTAGGCTACTGAAGTTGAAGTAGTGAAGTGAGTGTGTGAATAATGTGAAAAAGATGTGCTTTTAATACAATAGGTAGCCTACCGCATACAAAGCAGAAAGAGGACCGTTTCCAAATCATCTGTGGGACAACAATAATATTTTCATCCCAAAGTCGTCTGTCTGACCGCCTGCTCCTGCCCACAGCATGGAAAATTATCCGGCAGGAATGCAGTCCTCTAGTGCAGCCAGTACACAACACCTTGCTCATCATATCTTAGCAAGATCAGATGGTGACAGGGCTCCCAGCAGGATCAAACAGCCAGGGAAGACCAGTCTATGGTGTGAAGGCTGGCTGAATTCTGGCAAAGAGCATGTTCTTTTATCTCAGCATGTCTACAGTGAATGATACAAAGCTCCATCTTGAATTGATGGGTAGACCTACATTAGCTACAGCATAGCAGTTTAGGCTCAAAATTACAGTCTGGGACCTGGGAATAACTGTCATTTCAGTTATTGAACCATTGATTCTATTCTTGGATAATATCATGTATAAATGTACGCCAAGGTAATTCTTTGTCATGCCTCATTTTAGGATCAGACGGTGACAGGGGTCTCAGCAGGGTCAGGCAGCCAGGAAAGACCAGTCTGTGACAGGTAAGGGGGATTTTTATTCTCTCTGTGCAGCAAACACTGGACGCTATTTTAAGGCAGTATGACAAACCTCCAAAGCTGATTTCCAAACTGTATCAAGGCTTTTCCCCATGCCACAAAACATGTATAACAAAAATGTGAGGAAGACCTGGTAGAAGCTATTGATGATGATGATGAATTGACACAGATATTGTAACGGTTTTCGTCCTCCTCTTCTGAGGAGGAGTAGGAAGGATCGGACCAATGCGCAGCGTGGTAAGTGTCCATAATATAATTTAATTAAATATAACTGAACTCAGAAAACAAAAGAATAAGAGAATAAATGGAAACCGACACATGGAGAAAACACGGAAAATAATCACCCACAACCAACATGGGGAAAACAGGCTACCTAAGTATGACTCTCAATCAGAGACAACGATCGACAGCTGCCTCTGATTGAGAACCATACCAGGCCAAACACAGACAGGGAAAATAATCACCCACAAACAACATGGGGAAAACAGGCTACCTAAGTATGACTCTCAATCAGAGACAACGATCGACAGCTGCCTCGATTGAAAACCATACCAGGCCGAACACAGACACGGAAAATAATCACCCACAACCAACATGGGGAAAACAGGCTACCTAAGTATGACTCTCAATCAGAGACAACGATCGACAGCTGCCTCTGATTGAGAACCATACCAGGCCAAACACAGACAGGGAAAATAATCACCCACAACCAACATGGGGAAAACAGGCTACCTAAGTATGATTCTCAATCAGAGAAAACGATCGACAGCTGCCTCTGATTGAGAACCATACCAGGCCAAACACAGAAATACAACATAGAAAAAATAACATAGACTACCCACCCCAACTCACGCCCTGACCAAACTAACACAAAGACATAATAAAGGAACTAAGGTCAGAACGTGACAGATATGTTTGAATGCCCAGTCATGTTCATATCATATCATCTCAGACATAAATTACTGCAGTTTAAGACCATCCATAGAACGTACTGCGTTCTGCCAGTGAAACTGAATATCATGAAATCAGAAATGTCATTCCTCTGCTGGAGGTGTAAAACACAAGGGGACATATTTGCATATGTTATGGTCTTGTGAAGGCTGGCTGATTTCTGGCAAAGAGTATGTTCTTTTATCTCAGCATATCTACAGATTCTCCCTTCTCCCTGTTTTTGTTTACTGATACTGGAGACTGTTATCTGAAGAAACTATGCAACCAAACATTTATAGTGGCTAAGAAATGCATTTCCCTTAATTGGAAGGTTGGTTACCCTCCCACAATGTCAAGTTATGTATCACTAGATTAGATGTATTACCAGACTAAGGGTATACTGTGCAACTTTCATAAGGTCTGGATGCCTTATATGGAATACAGTACGACTAAAGGAGTCTGTATTGAAAACATGCCCACGTCAGGGGAGATACCTATTTAGGCAATACCTAGCTGCTGGGCTGCTCAGTCCTGGCCCTGGGGGTCTGCCGTCCTGTGGGTTATCACTCTGGCCTTGGCATAATACACCTGAACGCAATAATAAATGTTTCACTAAGATCCTAAAGCTGAGTGGGGTCTGTTGGGTTGAGGCACTGCAGGGTGTCGGACCCCTAGGGACAGAACGGGCCGACCAAGCTATATTGTGTTTAAGTTAAAAGAGCGCTACAGTACTATTAGTCCTATGAGATTCATTATATGAAGGATTTGCTGTTTCTGTGTGTTAATACATATTTGAGGTGTATGTGTGTTTTTTTTATTCCACACCTTTCTCTTGGGAATAAAATAAAGGAAAGATGTGAACTAGGAAGGCAATTGTGTTGGGACAGAGTTGAGTTATTGACTAGACTGGTGGGGGTTGGGTGTGCAGGTGCCTCGGACTGGCTGGTTGTTCTGTGTGAAATTTGATATAGAGAATTGTCACTCCTTGATCTGTTTCACCAGTCCTTGTGCTTGTCTCCACCCCCCTCCAGGTGACGCCCATCTTCCCTATTATCTATTAGCTTTTAGCTTTCCAGCATTTTTCCTGTCAGCTCCTGTCGGTTCCCAGCCTCTCTTTACTCGTCCTCCTTTGACCTTTGCCTGTCATGACCCTGTACCCGCTCGCCTTACCTCTCTGCCTGTCCCTGAACCTGAGCCTGCCTGCCGTCCTATACCGTTGCCTTACCCTGGATTACCGACCTGGATTAATGTGCAACACAATATTTAATATTGAACTCCCTTCGATCTAGTTCAATCTTAATAATCACTTAAACATATTAAACAATGATATCTTACAGTACATTCTGAGATTATTCAGACCCCTTGACTTTTTCCACATTTTGTTAGCCTTATTCTAACAAGATTAAATAGTTTTCCCCCTCATCAAAATACACAAAGCCAAAACAGGTTTTTAGAAAATGTTGCTAAAAAATAAAAACACAGAAATATCAGATTTACATGAGTATTCAAACCCTGTTCTCAGTACTTTGTTGAAGCATCTTTGGCAGCAATTACAGCCTTGAGTCTTCTTGGGTATGATGCTACAAGCTTAGCACACCTGTATTTGGGGAGTTTCTCCCATTCTTCTCTGCAGATCCTCTCAAGCTCTGTTGGGTTGGACGGGGAGCGTCGCTGCACAGCTATTTTCAGGTCTCTCCAGAGATGTTCGATCGGGTTCAAGTCCGGGCTCTAGCTGGGTCACTCAAGGATATTCAGAGTCTTGTTCCCGAAGCCACTCCTGTGTTGTCTTGGCTGTGTGCTTAGGGTCGTTGTCCTGATGGAAGGTGAACTTTCGCCCCAGTCTGAGGACCTGAGTGCTCTGGAGCAGGTTTTCATCAATGATCTCTCTGTACTTTGCTCCGTTCATCTTTGCCTCGATCCTGACTAGTCTCCCTGCCGCTGAAAACATCCCCACAGCATGACGCTGCCACCACCATGCTTCACCGAAGGGATGGTGCCACATTTCCTCCAGATGTGACGCTTGGCATTCAGGCCAAAGAGTTCAATTTTGGTATCATCAGACCAGAGAACCTTGTTTCACATGGTCTAAGAGTACTTTAGGTGCCTTTTGGCAAATGCCAAGTGGGCTGTCATGTGCTTTTTACTGAGGAGTGGCTTCTGTCTGGCCACTCTACCCTAAAGGCAATCAAACAAGCTAAACGTCAGTATAGAGATAAAGTGGAGTCGCAATTCAATGGCTCAGACACGAAACGTATGTGGCAAGGACTACAGACAATCATGGACTACAAAAGGAAAACCAGTCATGGCGCTGCGACCAACGTCTTGCTTCCAGACAGGCTAAACACATTCTCCACGCTTTGAGGATAACACAGTGCCATCAACGCGGCCCGCTACCAAAGACTGTGGGCTCTCCTTCTCTGTGGCCGACGTGAGTAAAACACTTAAACGTGTTAACCCTCGCAAGAATGCCAGTCCAGATGACATCCCTAGCCGCGTCCTTAGAGCATGCGCAGACCAGCTGGAGTGTTTACGGGCATATTCAATTTCTCCCTATCCCAGTCTGCTGTCCCCACATGCTTCAAGATGGCCACCATTGTTCCTGTACCCAAGAAGGCAAAGGTAACTGAACTTAATGACTTTCACTCTGTAGCACCTCAGCTTTGTCATCATGATGTGCTTTGAGAGACTAGTCAAGGATCATATCACCTCTACCTTACCTGACACCATAGACCCACTTCAATTTGTGTAGCGCCCCAGTAGATCCACAGACGATGCAATCGCTATCACTCTGCACACTGACCTATCCCATCTGGACAAGAGGAATACCTATGTAAGAATGCTGTTTATTGACTACAGCTCAGCATTCAACACCATAGTACTCTCCAAGCTCATCATTAAGCTCGAGGCCCTGGGTTTTAACCCCGCACTTTTGTCGTGGAAATTTCCTGTATTACCAAATCATGAGAGAGCAAACCACACAAGTCAGAGTTATATCATAAAGTCCATATTTAATTATATGAGCTTCACCATAGCCCTGTGACTCCCAGATCATTTCAGTGTCTATAAATTAATTCTCTGAGAGTGCTTACAAAGCAATTCTTAGTATCATTTATAGCCAAGACACACCCCTCTCAACTCACATGACAAATAACAGATCTTAGGAACATTACAAAGGAAGACTTTACTCTGCTGATCTTCAACACTGGGGCCCCACAAGGGTGCGTGCTCAGCCCCCTCCTATACTCCCTGTTCACCCATTACTGTGTGGCCAAGCACGCCTCCAACTCAATCATCAACTTTGCAGACAACACAACAGTAGTAGGCTTGATTAACAATGATTACAAGACAGCCTACAGAGAGGAGGTGAGGGCTCTGGGAGTGTGGTGCCTGGAAAATAACCTCTCACTCAACGTCAACAAAACAAAGGAGATGGTCGTGGACTTCAGGAAACAGCAGAGGGTGCACCCCCTATCTACATCGATGGGACCGCAGTGGAGAAGGTGGAAAGCTTCAAGTTCCTTGGCGTACACATTACTGACAAACTGAAATGGACCACCCACACAGACAGGGTGGTGAAGAAGGCGCAACAGAGCCTCTTCAACCTCAGGAGGTTATAGGGGAGGACCCACAGAGCCCACCGCCACTTCTAAAACCTGCTTCTGAGGGCAGTTTTCCCTCTATTTAAAACTCATCAGCCCTCTGTCTTCTTTGCACTCCCTATCACTTCTCTCACCCAATTCTACTCTGGCAGACAGAAAGACAGGAAAAGAGAGAGAGAACAAAATAGAGAGAAAGAGAGAGAGACAGAAAAACAGAGAGAAGGAAAGACCATGAGAGAGAGAGGGGGAGAGAGTCTAGGGGGAAGAGAGAGGGAGAGGGGGAGAGAGAGTGGGAGAGAGTTTAGGGGGAAGAGAGAGTAAGTGGGAGAGAGAGAAAGGGAACAAGTCTAGGGAGATGAGAGAGGGAGAGGGGGAGAAAGAGAAAGGGAGAGAGTCTACGGGGGAGAGAGTGGGGGAAGAGAGAGGGAGAGTCTAGGGGTAAAGAGAGAGGGAGAGATGGAAAAAGGGAGAGAGGGTGAGAGGGAGAGGGGGAGAGAGAGTGGGGGAAAGGGAGATGGAAGAGTGCGAGAGGGAGAGAGTTTAGGGAGAGAGAGAGAGGGAGAGGGAGAGAGTCTAGGGGGGATAGGGAGAGGGAGAGAGAGCATCTAGAGATGGAGCGAGGGAGAGGGGGAGAGAGTCTAGGGGGGAGAAGAGAGCTAGAGGGGGAGAGAGAGAGACAGAAAGAGGGACAGAGTTTAGGGGGAGAGCGAGAGAGAGAGCGAGAGAGAGAGAGAGAGAGAGAGAGAGAGAGGGGGGGGGGGAGCGGTAGAGAGAGAGTGATATAGGGAGAGAGAGAGTGATTGAGGGAGAAACAATGAGTCACCAGCAGACAGGCAGGCAGCAGTCCCAGAAGGCAGCAGTGCTGAGGCACCTTCCTCAGACATATTGATTGTGGGGGTGAACTGTCCTGGCAGAGAGCTACTGAGCTTGGCACAGTCCCGCCCGCCGTTGAGACGGCTGGATTGGGCTTGCAGTGTGTGTGTGGACAGCAGTTGGAACAGTCCAATATCCAACATCACACAAACACATTCACCCATGTACACCAACCCACATCAGCCCAAAGAAAGTGTTGCATCTCGATAGTCTAAACTTGAAGGGGCAGTATAGTGAAGAAGAAAAAGCCCCTTTGACCTATTGAGATGCAGCTTGGGTCTATTCAAGCAGGGCAGGGGAAGGAGTGTTCTGTCTCTCTTTAGCTCTCTCTATTTCTTTCTCTCTCTCTTTCTCACTCTAACTCTCTAACTCCAACTCGATCTCTAACTCTCTCTCTCTCCCTCTAGATTGTTTGAACTCCCCAGGGTGTAAAGACACTGTGTTCCCTGATGCCATCACACAGAGGAGGCGCGGCAATCAAAACTCTTTCCTCCCTCCAAACCCCCACAATTACAAAAAAGCAATTATTTCTGCGCCGAAGCATTGAGACCCAAGAGAAACAAGCCACATATCGACTTTGTATCCGTCATCTCACTTCCTTCCACTCTCTCTCTCGCTCTGTCTCTCTGTCTCTCTGTCTCTCTCTTTCACTCTCTCTCTCGCTCTCTGTCTCGCTCTCTGTCTCTCTCTCTGTCTCTCTCTCTCTCTCTCTCTGTCTCTCTCTCTGTCTCTCTCTCTGTCTCTCTCTCTCTCTCTCTCTCTCTCTCTCTCTCTCTCTCTCTCTCTCTATGTCTCTCTCTCTCTGTCTCTCTCTATCTCTATGTCTCTCTCTCTATGCCTCTCTCTCTCTCTCTCTTACCCCCTTCCTCTTTTCTCTCTCTTTTTTCTCTTTACAAAAGTGATAGAAAACTAATTTGCTGGAGCCTGGGCCTTGTTTCCATGCAGGGCAGAACAAGAAGAAGAACAAGAGAGAAGGGATGGTGGTGTTCTACCACGCTCGCTGGATCGGACTGCAGTCTATTAGGAGGCAAGCGAGCGAAACAAATGTTCAGACTTTAGCACACTGATTCCTAGCTAACATTGATTCTGCTGCATTTCACAGTGCCTGAGTGTTCTGACAGCTCCTGCCTGCCGTCCAGGTGACGTGAATCTGCATGGGTGGGGTGTGTGGGCACGGGCACGGAACACAAAGCATTGTTTTTGGGGAGAGAGAAGCTGGGCGGTGTGTTATCTTCCCCGCCACAGGAGCAGTACACACACACACACACACACACACACACACATACGCACGCACGCACGCACGCACGCACATACACACACACACACACACACACACACACACACACACACACACACACACACACACACACACACACACACGCACGCACGCACGCACGCACGCACGCACGCACGCACATACACACACACACACACACACACACACACACACACACACACACACACACACACACACACACACACACACACACACACACACACACACACATACACACACACACACACACACACACACACACACAGAGAGAGAGAGAGAGAGAGACTCCATGGACAATCATGCTGGGTCCATCAAGGCAAACCAGGCAGCCACTGCAGTAGTCCCACAATAGCTATCTGATTGGTATTTTACTGTGATTTTACAAGAGGGGAGGGGGATTGTTGAGGGGAATGGAAAATTGGCTTTACTAAATATAAATGCAGCTAAAAACAGACATGAAAATGGAGGTAAACACAATACATGTAGAGAGCCTGGGAATTATCTCAGTGAGAGAAAGACTAGAGGAGTCGTCCACTCTTAACCCCCCACTGAAGCCCTGAGCTCCCCCCACCATCCCACCCCTGGTGACAGACAGCTTCCTCTGACTCAGGCTGGGAGTGCAGCAGACTTGTCCACCTTGGCCTGTTTATAACCCCTGATTTTAATTCAAAGTCAATTTGGAGCCCATTATGGAGCCCCACTGGGGAAGACTTACCAAATGAGGACTATCTACTTGACTGAGTTCTTAATTAAAAGCACATCACCCACCTGTGTGAATCAGGGCGTAGCAATGAATGTGACAGAACATACACACAATCATGCACACACAAGCACATACGTAACTACACCACGCACGTGCACAAATACACACACAAGCACACACACGCAGTCTTGATCATCCTAAAGGCAATTTCAGCTATACCCCTCATTCACTATACTCTTTGCCTCTACACTACTCAATTCTACTGCCATGTAACCACAATGTGACACAGCAGTTTTGGGCT